>NC_135817.1:30298867-30898867 GCF_964213995.1 Mustelus asterias | reverse complement strand
ACTGAACTCACACCTTCTTTAAGTATAAACATTAAAGTTCCAAACAAACTAAGCATCATTCAGGCATATTAAGCACAGCATATTTAAACATGCAATTTGGGAATCGTTTTAATTTTTAATGTGACTTAGACTGATACTACAAAAATGCACTTACAGAAACATAAACCATAAAGCAGGCCTCTGTGAAGATTAATAAAAAAGATTAGAAACAATAAAGCACCAGAAAAAATGACTTTGGTGCCTGCTGTGCACAAGCTTCTGCTGATAATGTTATGACTGACTGGTGCAATTGCAGAAATTAGGTACAGTTCTTTCGTCTGGGGTGGAACCTGAATGTTGGTGGCATGGTGGCACGGTTAACACGGTTAACACTGCTGTCTCACAGCACCAGGGACCCGGGTTCAGTTCCAGTCTTGGGTGAGTCTGTGTGAAGTTTGCACGTCCTCCCCATGTCTGCGTGGGTTTCCTCCAGATGCTCCAGTTTCCTCCCGCAGTCCAAAGTTGTACAAGTTGGGTGGATCGGCCATGCTAAATTGCCCCTTAGTGTCCCAAGATGTGTAAATTAGGTGGATTAGCCCTGGTAAATGCTTGGGATCATGGGGCTAGGGCAGAGGGGAGAGCCTGGGTGAGATGATCTTCGGAGAGTTGGTGGGAACCCAAGGGGCCCAATGACCTCTGTCTGCACTGTAGGAATTCTATGAAATACTTTTGATGGTAGGGGTCAATAGATGGGCATAAAAGAGAGGAAATTTGGGCATAGTGTAATCTTGTGCATGACACATGCTCAAGTTTCCTTGAATTTTTATGTTGGATATTTGATTTATGTCCCAATTACACCCTGTGCTGTGCACTAGGAGCTAGGAAATCCTGGTCACAGGACCTTGGTGTGAACAAGATCCAAAGAACCTCATAAGCAGTTTCTGAATCCAGCTTCACTCTGGACTGGAAGTATTTTCAGTGTGTGATGGTGTTGGTGGTTCTGAGAAGGACAGGATTAGGGGAGTGGTGGGGGTGCTGGCAGCAGTTGTGCAAAATGGTTTGAACTGCTTGCCTTTTATTTACTCCGAATCAGGTCTGTGCACTACCACAATCTGCCAATAAACACTGAAAATTATTTTGTATTGATGTGTAAGTGGGAGTATAATTGTGACCTCGGTTCCAAAACAATCCTTAAATTATGATATACTCCCAAAAATGTAATTTTAAAAATTCTGTCCTTTCGTACTCTAATTATCTTCACAAGGTGTAAGTCCTGACTGTAGCAGTTTGCTAATTATGGGATACCTGGAAGGATAGCACTAAAATTATATACTGCACATTTTTTTCACTCATTCACTTCATATTTATTAGGGTTGCTTATTATAGAGCAGTGTATCAACAACTGCTCCTGCTCACTTAAATGCAGTGCATACTGAAATATTTTGTCTTCCCAAAAATATGCCCCATCTTGTGTGGCCTGTCTGGTATTTCAGCTTAATAAGAAAGGATTTATTCTAGCACATTGCATGTAAATAATGAAAGTTCCTTCAAAAGTTCAAGACCAGCAAGCATTTCAGTATGATTACTGATACAAGAATAAACATTTGGCAGGTTATTTACTTTGATCTGTATTTTTGCTTACATTATTTATTGTGTACAGAACTTAGGACATGAGTTTCCTCTCATAGATTATGCTATAGATTAAACTATATTCATAGTTTGATAGATTAAACATTCAAAACAAATCTGAGGGCATTCAGCTATCTTCCAGACCTGCCTACTAAACCTTTGGAGAGTGAGTGTAGACTTTCAGGTGATCAGGCACGCAGGAAACTGTGGAAAGTCCTGCTCCAGCAAAGATTGGCTGTGTTCATGTCCCAAAACATTTTGTGGAGTGACACCTGTGGCAGGAGAACTAATCTAGAATGATGAGCATTTCATTCCAATATTTACTTGATAGCATGTTGGGATTGCACAGCATTTTCTATAGTTTTGGCACAGTTTGATATCAAAACAATGCCTGCAAAAAAAAAAGAAGCATCGACAGTTGGATATTCATGGAGGAGGCGAGAGTGTCGAATTGGGATACTTATTGACTGGAATAACCTGTGTCCTTTATAAAGACCTCCGAAAGTTGCATTTTTGCTCCAGTGGTTAGAAGTGGGATGGAGTTGGGACCAGCAGCTGAGGATGCAGGCCGGAGGCAGCAATGAAGATGGATGGATGGTAAGGTGAGCAGGTTAGAGCATATATCTCCCTGATCTCACCCTGGTAAGAATTACCAGGAATGGGGTGGGAATCTAAGAGTTGGGTGTCACCCACTGTTTTTATGGGTCCAAGTATTCCTTGGTCTTGGCAAAACCAAAGTGGTGGATTTAAAGGAGTCAGTACTTCTGAAATACTTACTAAAAGCTTATTTCTCAATCAGTTTTCTTTTTCTTCTTTTTTCCCTCTGTCAACTCCCATTTTACATTCCATTCATGCAAGATATTACTGACTTCTCTTCCCTTTCATGATCTCGTAAGATAATTAAATCTGTGTCACCTCCTACTCCTACTGGCTTCCCTTTGGAGCCTGCATCTCTCCAACACAAACAGTGATGGACACGTTTGACTAATTTTAGAACATAGAACAGTACAGCACAGAACAGGCCCTTCGGCCAACGATGCCGAGCTTTATCTGAAACCAAGATCTAGCTATCCCACTCCCTTTCATCCTGGTGTGCTCCATGTGCCTATCCAATAACCGCTTAAATGTTCCTAAAGTGTCTGACTCCACTATCACTGCAGGCAGTCCATTTCATACCCCAACCACTCTCTGCGTAAAGAACCTACCTCTGATATCCTTCCTATATCTTCCACCATGAACCCTATAGTTATGCCCCCTTGTAATAGCTCCATCCACCCGAGGAAATAGTCTTTGAATGTTCACTCTATCTATCCCCTTCATCATTTTATAAACCTCTATTAAGTCTCCCCTCAGCCTCCTCCGCTCCAGAGAGAACAGCCGTAGCTCCCTCAACCTTTCCTCATAAGACCTACCCTCCAAACCAGGCAGCATCCTGGTAAATCTCCTCTGCACTCTTTCCAGTGCTTCCACATCCTTCTTATAGTGAGGTGACCAGAACTGCACACAATATTCCAAATGTGGTCTCACCAAGGTCCTGTACAGTTGCAGCATAACCCCACGGCTCTTAAACTCCAACCCCCTGTTAATAAAAGCTAACACACTATAGGCCTTCTTCACAGCTCTATCCACTTGAGTGGCAACCTTTAGAGATCTGTGGATATGGACCCCAAGATCTCTCTGTTCCTCCACAGCCTTCAGAACCCTACCTTTGACCCTGTAATCCACATTTAAATTAGTCCTACCAAAATGAATCACCTCACATTTATCAGGGTTAAACTCCATTTGCCATTTTTCAGCCCAGCTTTGCATCCTATCTATGTCTCTTTGCAGCCTACAACAGCCCTCCACCTCATCCACTGCTCCACCAATCTTGGTGTCATCAGCAAATTTACTGATCCACCCTTCAGCCCCTTCCTCTAAGTCATTAATAAAAATCACAAAGAGCAGAGGACCAAGCACTGATCCCTGTGGCACTCCGCTAGCAACCTGCCTCCAGTCCGAAAATTTTCCATCCACCACCACCCTCTGTCTTCGATCAGATAGCCAGTTACCTATCCAATTGGCCAACTTTCCCTCTATCCCACACCTCCTTACTTTCATCATAAGCCGACCATAGAACATAGAACATAGAACATAGAACATTACAGCGCAGAACAGGCCCTTCGGCCCACGATGTTGCACCGACCAGTTAAAAAAAAAAACTGTGACCCTCCAACCTAAACCAATTTCTTTTCGTCCATGAACCTATCTACGGATCTCTTAAACGCCCCCAAACTAGGCGCATTTACTACTGATGCTGGCAGGGCATTCCAATCCCTCACCACCCTCTGGGTAAAGAACCTACCCCTGACATCGGTTCTATAACTACCCCCCCTCAATTTAAAGCCATGCCCCCTCGTGCTGGATTTCTCCATCAGAGGAAAAAGGCTATCACTATCCACCCTATCTAAACCTCTAATCATCTTATATGTTTCAATAAGATCCCCTCTTAGCCGCCGCCTTTCCAGCGAAAACAATCCCAAATCCCTCAGCCTCTCCTCATAGGATCTCCCCTCCATACCAGGCAACATCCTGGTAAACCTCCTCTGCACCCTCTCCAAAGCCTCCACATCCTTCCTGTAATGTGGGGACCAGAACTGCACACAGTACTCCAAGTGCGGCCGCACCAGAGTTGTGTACAGTTGCAACATAACGCTACGACTCCTAAATTCAATCCCCCTACCAATAAACGCCAAGACACCATATGCCTTCTTAACAACCTTATCTACTTGATTCCCAACTTTCAGGGATCTATGCACACATACACCTAGATCCCTCTGCTCCTCCACACTATTCAAAGTCCTCCCGTTAGCCCTATACTCAACACATCTGTTATTCCTACCAAAGTGAATTACCTCACACTTCTCCGCATTAAACTCCATCCGCCACCTCTCGGCCCAACTTTGCAACCTGTCTAAGTCTTCCTGCAAACTACGACACCCTTCCTCACTGTCTACCACACCACCGACTTTGGTGTCATCAGCAAATTTGCTAATCCACCCAACTATACCCTCATCCAGATCATTAATAAATATTACAAACAGCAGTGGCCCCAAAACAGATCCCTGAGGTACACCACTTGTAACCGCACTCCATGATGAATATTTACTATCAACCACCACCCTCTGTTTCCTATCCGCTAGCCAATTCCTGATCCAATTTCCTAGATCACCCCCAATCCCATACATCTGCATTTTCTGCAGAAGCCTACCATGGTGAACCTTATCAAACGCCTTACTAAAATCCATATATACCACGTCCACTGCCTTGCCCCCATCCACCTCCTTGGTCACTTTCTCAAAAAACTCAATAAGGTTAGTAAGGCACGACCTACCTGCCACAAAACCATGCTGACTATCACCTATCAATTCATTACTCTCCAAATAACTATAAATCCTATCCCTTATAATTTTTTCCAACATCTTGCCGACAACAGAAGTGAGACTCACCGGTCTATAATTCCCGGGGAAGTCTCTGTTCCCCTTCTTAAACAATGGGACAACATTCGCTAACCTCCAATCTTCTGGTACTATACCAGAGGCCAATCAAATGCCTTACTAAAATCCATGTATATGACATCAACTGCCCTACCTTCATCAACACACTGAGTTCCCTCTTCAAAAAATTCAATCAAATTTTGAGGCACGACTTGCCCTTCACGAATCCGTGCTGACTATCCCGGATTAATCCGCATCTTTCTAAATGGTCGTAAATCCCATCCCTAAGGACCTTTTCCATCAATTTACCAACCACCGAAGTAAGACTAACCGGTCTATAATTACCAGGGTCATTTCTATTCCCTTTCTTAAACAGAGGAACAACATTCGCCACTCTCCAGTCCTCTGGCACCATCCCCGTGGACAGTGAGGACCCAAAGATCAAAGCCAAAGGCTCTGCAATCTCATCTCTTGCCTCCCAAAGAATCCTAGGATATATTTCATCAGGCCCAGGGGACTTATCTTTTCTTGGAGAAATGAATCCTCTGCTACTTCTCTGACTTGGTGGTGTGTTTGCTGTGAGTTCTCCTGCAGACTTTACAGCCATTCTTGAGGTGTGAGTAAATATAAGTTGATAAAGAAGGAAACAGGAAAAGACAGGGCTGCAATTTCTGTTTGTGAATGAAAATAATCAATTATTGGTTTCAAAATCTACCCAATTTTATTTACCAAAGATGAGCTGACATTGCTGAGTGTAGTTTGAATCTCTAATTGCAAGCAGGCTAATTTTCTGGGAGCTGTAGTTGTTTAAATACTACAGAAATGTGCAATTTCTACCCCCCCCCCCCCCACTTCCCCCTGCCAAAATGATAAGCTTTCAATCAGAGACAGTACCCATGGACAGTTTGTCCAAAATTAAAGTTGGGCTCAGCCATCTAGAGTTCTAGCAGTTGCAAGTCATGCTCCATCATCATTTCTCTTGAGTTTTGGTCAGGTAAAAGTCCTGCCTTCAATCTCCTATTTTCTGATGTTGCGATCAGCAGAGATCAATACGATGAGGTCTCTGAAAGTTGTCTTTAACTAGCTGCAATGCATAATAGCAGGAAGATTCTATTTCTCTGATCCTCTATAAGAGTAATGGTCTCAGCAACTAACTCAAGGAAGTTATTACTCTTTTCTCCCCATTAGCTTTGCTCGCAACACTACTTAGTAGAAATATCAATTTCCACCAACATAACAGAATCATTTTAATGTATTCACCATTTGTCAATTGCTTGTCTATCTGATCATGTTGCTTAGAGAAAAGTAAAGTACCTGAGCACTTACAATGGGTTATCAAAATGTATTACTCCTGTCTCTCAATGTAGCAGTAACCCTTGGAGAAGAGTATTGAATGTAACATTGGATATAAAGCACTTTATTTTATCCCATAATGGTGCACTAGAGATGATCCATTTATATTGAAAATTGTGTGTGGTCATGGCATTAAATAAGTCGTATCTAAAAGCAGTGTTGACTGCTTTTGGTGACTAGTCACTGCCTCAGGTTCTTCTTCCATGGGAACAAAAGAAGTTATAGTGTTTCCACTTTTTCATTACAACTTGGTGGCATGTCACATTTGCTTACAACGCAGCCGCCTGATAGGTGCTTTGGTGTCAGAGAGCTTATGAAGGAGACTAAAGCAAGAGTCAGTGTGCTATGAACTCAAAGCCAATTAGGCCTCTGACTTCCCTTCTGCTAATTGCTCTTCAAAATCCATCCTCACATTTTGAAGGGTCCAAGAGTGAAGAGTGAAGATGCAGGTTTGACAGTCCTCTGCCTGTTTCCATCCTCTCCTTTTCATCTTTGCCCTTTCATCATGTTCTGCTTCTCTTGTAAAACTAGAGATATAGTGGCATGTCAGACACTGATACAGATTGATTATGCTTTATCCATAAATCCGAAAGCCTAACGCATCCAAAAACTGCACCATTTTTTAAATTCGGCAACCTTCAGCAGGGGAAGTCCAGTTGTTTTTCTGCACAGTTTACCTTTCGATTTTTGTTGTGAACATGTCAAAAAATATTTTTTTCAGGTACTTTGTATTTATTATTCAGTGAATGTATCTTACTATTCTAGTCATTCTTATGTGCTTTAGACCATAGATAGACGAGGCTTAGGCTATTGTAATATAATTTTAAATACAGTATCCAAAACAAAAATGATCAGAAATTCAAAAAGAATCACCCCAGAGGATTTAGGATAAAGAATACTCCATCTGTATCTATATTTCAGGATGATCTTCATAGACAGTGGGATGCCAGAAATATGCATCCTGCAGATGTTGTACATGGAAGAACTGGTAATGGGTTTTACAGTTGATATTCCTACAGGAGGAGGTGGTGATATCAAAGAGAGCGTACAGTGGTCATGGAATAGGGAACTACAGAAAACTAAACCAAATATAGTAAGAATATGTGGGCTGGAGGAAACAGCTTCTGTCAGTGATAGTCCCTGCATGGCTTCACGCACACCACCTCCCCCACCTCCCCCTGCCCCACCCCTCCACTCTAATGAGCAAGCAGCAGATAGAAGGCATAAATCATGTTTGTTATCCAAAGCAACTGGACTGAACCAGAAATACAGTTGATTTCAGCAATGTTCAAGCCAGCCATGAAAAATGTAGGCGACCCAACTTGTGCTAGAGCAGCATAAAAATCAATCCCTAAGTATCTACCGAAGATAATCTTTGTCAGTGTGTTGGGGTATTTTTCATTGTCACAAGGTAGCCAATGAACTTCTAATTGGTTTACCATGCATTCAAATTAAGCAGACTTTTCAAACCCTCCTTTTGTAGCTTAATGGCTTCCTTTTGCATTTTGAACAAAATTCACCTCATATTCATTTCTCTGCCAGAGAAATTTAAAACTAATCTTCCCATGTCCCTAGTTGGCGTAGTAAGTGCTGTCATATTCAAATAATGCCATAATAACATTTTCGCCCTTCCCAACATATTGGAGATGCAATGCATGGCAGTTGGTTTGCACTTGTTAATGAGAACATAAATTTAAAAGGCACAGATTAATTCTCTGTACATTCTAATGGAAAATTTACTGGACTAATGAACAATTTATGCTGGTATTTCTGCTTTATATTCAACCTCCGTGCTTTAACTGATTTATTTCTAGTTTAATACAAAATACGGATTTAATCAATTTCAGAGGCTGCATATACAATTTAGGCACACTTTGTGATTAATTTGTGTGTGATATTGTATGTCATTTTATGTTGTACCTGACAGTTTAAAATAAAAATCTTTCCCATCTTTATGCTATGCTTGCTTTCCCCTGGTTTCTTTCTCACTTTTTTTGCTTGGGTTCTCTTATTTCTAAACAATTTCCCTGCCTATTTTTAGATCTTCTCTCCAAGTACATATCCAATGTAGCTTCCATTACAGAGAGCGACCATTTGGCTTATTGTGTCTGTGTTAGCTGTTTGCAAGAATGATTCAAAACTAATCTTCTGCCTTTCCCTATCGCAGTGACCAAAATGTACTATTCTAAAAACCATTGTTGAATTTTAATTTGTATATTTTGCATTATTTGTAAACAGTAATGGAATAGGTTGACACCAAGGTCTCATGTGTTCTCTGAACTGAAAGCAATTAGCCAAGCCCAGACAGTTTGGCAAAGGTTTCTACAGCCTACATAATGGCTGTCTGAGGTATTGAATATTTAATCAGCTGGGACCATAACACTGAATCACAAACATTTCTAGCATGGCCTAAGCCTGACTATCCATTCATAACTGATGAATGGTTATTTGATCCAATTTAATTATGAAAGTTGAAGCTTTTGACTGCTTTTACTTCTAAATAGCTATAAGGGTGGCCCCATACTAGCTTGACATAGAACAAATAATTGGGCTCCAACCTGGGGTAGTGGGTTTAATCAACAGTTTTGACAGAGACCTTTGTGAAGGGAGCAGAGTTATTAATTAATGATTATACTTGCGCACATTTATGACACCACACCAAAAATTGAATTTGAAAGCAGTAAGTAGCGCACCAAACCATACTAAGATATAACACATGGAAGTGTAAATAATTCCTTTTAGTTTGTGAATATTTACTACATTTTCTAATTTTGTGCTGTTTTAATAGCAATAGCTATTGATAATTCCAATAATCTCAATCCTGCATCTCACTGCCGGTTTATATGCTTCAAAGACATATGTGGCAATAGCCTGATATTGCATGTTTTCTGTACAGAAATCAAAGTTTAATTTTTGCAAGAGTAGAGAGGTGAAAAAAAATGGTTCTAGCTAATTCTTCCTCATTTAAATGAAAATGTATTAATTTGAACTTTGTGTGAAGATCAATAAGTGTTGTAGGCAGTGGTAAGATTCATATGATCGAACTTGGGCAGTGTAAAACTTGATTTCGCTTGCTGGGAACTTCCTCAGGAGTTCTTCTAATTAAACATCATCGCCAGAATTTTACCGCCCCACAGTGAGTGAGGTCCATTGACCTCGGGTGGGATTTTTTGGTTTCGGGTCGAGCGAGGCCATAAATTCCCGCACCATATGTTTGATAGAAAATTTTGATGGTAGATAATTGGGAACCTCAGAGAGATGTGTAAACAATTGGGAGATTCCTCCCTGTTCTCCCCTGCCCCCCACCCCAGAGTATAACTTATTATTTTAACTGACCTTTGGAGAACAGTGCAAAAGGACATAAGGCAATAAGCAGATATAAGGCAAATATAGTCCAATATAGCCAAACCTGATGTCATACTTCTAGAGGAATAAAGAATGGAAATATACCCACAGTGGTAAAACACCACGAAAGAGTGAATGAACTAAGATTCTAGGGTTGTAGATATGCGAATCTTTAAAAACTGAATCTGAGGCAGAAACATTATCAAATGAGATTCAGCCATATGAATTCAGCCATATGTGTGCCATATGATAATGTGTATACCTTGAATTAACAGAGATCATACGTGCATCTATGTAACACTAAAACCTGAATTTGAAAGCAGCAGCGCACAAAATATGATACATCGGTACCTGCGATTAATTTATAGTTTATACAACTGTAAATAATTCCTTTTCTATACAAAAAAAAGAGGTGGTGATGAATGTTAATTAAGCAGAGCTGGAACAGTGCAATATTGGATATGATGTTTTTGAAAGAATATCAGAACCCATGGAACATGCACAATTTAGATTCATTGTTTAGAGGTGAGAAGGCTTGACCAATATATAAGAGACCTGAAAAGCTGGAACAGTATAAATGGGGTAGTTGGGATACGGGGAGGTCTGGTGGAAGTATTCAAATGTTTTAAGGCGTTTGAGAGCATGAATAATGAAGATTGTTCCCAAGGAGCCACTTTGCTCTGTGTATCACTTTCTGCTTTAGCTGTTTGGCATGCCACTAGTCCTGTGTTGTATCTTCACCAGGTTGACACATCGTTTTTAGGTATGCCTGGTTCTGCTCCAGGCATGCCCTCCTGTACTCTTCATCAAACTAGGGTTGATCCCCTGGCTTGGTGGTAATGGTAGAGTGGGGGATATATTGGGTCATAAGGTTACAGATTGTGCTGGAGTACAATTCTGCTGCTGTTAATGGCCCACAGTGCCTTATGGTTGCCCAGTCTTGAGTTGCTGTTTGAAATCTATTCCATTTAACAGGGTGGTGGGTGCCACAGAACATGATGGGGTATATCCTCAATGTGAAGACGGTAATTCACCTCCACAAGAAATGTGCCATCGTCAACCTACTGATACTGTCATGGACAGATGCATCTGTGAGAGGCTGATTGGTGAGGATGAGGTCAAGTATTGTTGGTTCCTTCACCACCTGCTGCAGCAAAGGATGGGATGAAGTGGAAATGGTCGAGAGCTTCAGCTTTCGAGGTGCCCAGATCACCAAAAGCCTGTCCAGTCTGAGGTCACATATCAGCCGACTCAAAAACAGCTTCTTCCCTGCTGCCATCAGACTTTTAAATGGACTGTGGTAAACCACTGTTAGCTTATTGCCTGTGTGTGTGACATGCCTGGACACGTCCCTGTCAGGGACTCCTCCCCCCCTGGTCCAGGTATAAAGGTGACTGGTCCCCATCCCCTGCCTCAGTCTCTGGACCAGTTCATCGGCATGGGTGTGCTCCAAGTCTTTTGCTAATAAAAGCCTATTTGTTCTTGCATACAAACTAGTCTTTGCTTGATTGATGGTGCATCAAGGACATACCATTTATTAAATTGATCTTTCTCTATACCTCAGCTATGACTGTAACAGTACATTCTGCGCCCTCTCTTTTCCTTCTCTATGTACGGTATGCTTTGTCTGTATAGTGTGCAAGAAACAATACTTTTCACTGTATATTAATACATGGGACAATAAAAAAAACAAATCAAATCAAAAAAGATCAAGTCAGTTCCAGTCTAGCAGCTTTCTCCTTTAGGTTCTGAACAATTCAGTCTGTGGTAATTCTACCGAGCGACTCTTGGTGATAGACATTGAATCTACCCACCCAGGATACATTCTGTGTCCTTGCCACCCTCAGTGCTTCCTCCAAGTGGTGTTCAATATGAGGAGTAGTGATTCGTCAGCTGAGGGGGGACGTTATGTGGTAATCAGCAGGATGTTTCCTTGCCCATGTTTGACCTGATACCATGAGACTTCATGGGGCCTGGAGTTGATGTTGAGGACCCCCAGAGAAGTTCCCTTATGACTGTATACCACTGCCACGTCTGCTGGGTCCATCCTGCCATGGGACAGGATATACCCAGGGATGGTGATGGTGGTGGTGTCTGTGACATTATCTGTAGCGTATGATTTCATCAGTATAACTAGTCTGTGAAACAACTCTCCTAATGTTGGCACAAGCTCCAGATAGAAGTAAGGAGTCAACCACATTGTTGTGTGTCTGAAGTCATATGTAGGCCAGAGCAGGTAAGGATGGCAAGTTTCCTTCCCTATGGGACATGAGTGAATCAGATGGGTTTTTACGACAATTGACAATGGTTTAATGGTCATCATTAGCTTTTTAATTCCAGATGTTTTTTATTGAATGCAAATTCCACCCTGCTCCCGAGAGCATTACCCTGAGTCTCTGGGTCACTAGTTAGAAATCACTGTGCCACCGCTTCTCCTTTGATTAAAGCTATCAATGGATGCAGCCTTTCTGAAGGCGTTAGAATTTTCATCACCAAAGGACAAAAGATTGGATGACCTTATACCTTCTCGATTTGTTGCAGGCGTGAAGAGTCAAGTGGTGAGTCCACGTGTTGCTTGGGTCTGCTCAAAGTATTTCTGGGCAACTGGTGTTTCTGTTCTTCGGGTTTTGGACTGGAGATATTATGATGTAGCAGTGAATAATAAAAACTAATGGCTCTTCTATGACTTCGCTCACAATTGCTTTTATTGTTAAGTAAATAGATAGTTCTCCACCCCCACTGGAGGTAGATAGATAAAAACAAGGTATTTCACATTATGAAATGTGGACATGCAGTACTTACATAATTTAAGTGTATAAGTGTGTATCTCAACAGCTTCCAGGACTCATTATGTTTAATTAGAAACAGGTGAGCATGAGAAACATCTGCAAATGTCTAAATAATAGAAAAGCATCCTTAGGAAATTATAAATTTATAACTGTAATTATAAGTATACCTACTTGCAATAGAAATATTGTAAAATTTATTATCTCACTGAGCACCTTTTATTGCTACAAAAAGGCAATATTCTTTTGGTTGGAGGAGACTAAAAAGCTCATTTTAACCCTTTCCACTTGGGGATTATTGGAATTTCAATCATGTGCCTCCAGGCAGATAGTTGATGCGGGACACTGATAAATGCTCGAGGGCAGGTCTCACCTTCAAAGTTCAAGGAAAAGGTACCTGTGGAGCTTTATCCATGCAGAAATCTGCTTCAGCAACAGAGAGGTAGAAATATCATTTTTTTAAGGAGTGTACAATTGATTTCTAGGTTACATCAACTTGTATTTATAAAGTGCCTCTAACATTGCCATTGTAATAGAATGATTATCAGACAAAAACCTAACACTGAGACACAAGATAATATTAGGACAGATGGCACAAAGCTTGAAGAAAGAGATGAACTTTAAAGAGCATTTTGAAGGAGGAAGGGGAAGTAGAGAGGGGAAGAGCTTTAGAAAGGGAATAGCAGAACTTTGGATCTAGGCAGCTGAAACCACAGATGCCAATAATGGAGTGATTAAAATCAAGGATGTAGAAATGCCGGAATGGGAAGAGCAGACAGACCACAAAGGCTTGTTGAGCTGGGGGGAAATTACAGAGACAGAAAAGGATGAGGCTAGAGAGGGATTTGAATTTAATCTTGAGGTCAGGTATAACATCAAAGTTATGAAGTATGCAAACAGAAAATACTGGAAAATCTCAGCAGGTCTGACAAGCATCTGTGGAGAGAGAACAGAACTAATGTTTCGAGTCAGGCCTTCATCAGAGTTGTTATGAAATATCTAGGAAGGATTGGGATCTGGGAGAAGGGAGCAAATTTATTGCAGGAATTGAAAAATGAGTCCGTCACATTCATTGGAGATGACAGCAAAGGGGAGTTTAAGAAGATGGTTTGTAGTAATGAAGAGTAGCTAGGGGTTATCTTTGCATTTTAGAATGATCCTGAAATAGTGACCAATTTTGGCAGAAGATAGCAGGACCAGATAATCCTTTATATGGTCTAACCAGGTCAGTTGATGAATGATTAAGCAGGTTGCCTACTACAGGCATTCAAGTTTCCATCCCTTGAACTTAAGTAAACTGAGATTGGGCCATACTTGGGGGAATGACCAGGTTGAGACAGAGTAATGGTTCCGATGGGGGAACAAAGACATCAAGGATAGAGCTAAGGATGTTCTTGAACAAGTCTGCGTAGTATAAAGGCCTGGCATAGAAAGGGTTAATGTGGCACATTACCACCCACAGTGTGATATAAAGGAACGCATGATCCAAGTCTAGAGGGTTTTGTACTGAACACAGAAATGTGTGTAAAGGCAAGCATGGGAAATGATTTCTAGCTTAGACCAAATACAGCGCTGTTGAAGGGTCATCCAGAATCAAAACGTTAACTCTGTTCTCTCTCCACAGATGCTGTCAGACCAGCTGAGATTTTCCAACATTTTCTGTTTGTGTTTCAGATTCTCTCATCCACAGTATTTTGCCTTTATCATGCTGTATAAATCTATATCGTTGCAAGTAGTTGTTAAACTACACAAAACTCAAAACCTCTTCATGGGAGCTACTGAACTACACACATCTTACTACAGTATGTAATAGCAGGAATATCAGTGAATAGAGGACCAAAAGCCAGATATTTATGATTCATCCAGAATAAAAAGTGACATCACAGAATTTCAAATAATAGAATCATAGTGTATTCTGTAAGCAATCCCTACAGGTTGAGCAGTCTCTGAGGTCAAGCAAGATTTTGAAAGAAAATTAATGAATTTTTTTAGTATCTTATTAATAATTCATTTTCCAAAATTAAAGTTGCATACAGGTGATACATTAATTCCATTTCTCATTTAAAAGCAGCCCCATGGCATCATCCTCCAAAAACATAGTGAACAGAATTTTAACTGCCAAGAGAGGGGAGTTACGGTGTTAAAAGCTGTGAAAACTCTGCGCTGGCAAGAATTGTGCCGAACACAAAGGAAGATGGTGTGGTTGTTGAAAGTAAAACATCTGGGTCAGAACTTTTGCTTTGGCATTGCTGAGTAGAGTGTCCTAAGCCCAACTATCATCAGTTGCTTCATCAATGACCATTTCTCCATCATGAAGTCAGAAGTGGGGATATTCACTGGGATTGTACAATGTTTGGCCCCATTTGTAACACCTCCTAATTAAGCAGTTCATGCCTGCATGCAACAAGACCTGGACAACATTGTGGAGCGAATTTTCCCGTTCTGCTCGCCATGGGAATGGTAGCAGGTGAGGGGCAGATCATGGAAAGGTCTGTTGACCTTGGGCTGGATTTTCCGGTTTTGGGGTGAACACAGCCGGAAAATCTTGTCCTTTGTCTTGGGCTGTGAAGTGGCAAGTAGAATTCATGCCATACATCTGCTCAGCAAGACCATCTGCAGCAAGAGAGAATTTAACCACTCCTTCAGTGCATGACCAACACTGAATCCCCTACCATCAACATCTTGAGGGTTAATATTGACCAGTAACCTAATTGGACCAGCCAAATAAATACTGTGGCTACAGGGCAGATCGGAGGCTAGGATTTCTGTGATGAGTAACTCATCTCCTATCTTCCTGTCCACCGTTTCCAAGGAACAAGTCTGGAATATGATGGAATACTTTTCACTTGCCTGGATAAGTGCAACTCTAAACATCTCACTCTCTGTCGCACTGGTGTATAGTGGCAACAGTTTATACCATCAACAAGATGCCCTGTAACAACACCCAACGACAGTACCTTCCAAACCCAAAGGAACACAACCCACCTGCAAGTTCCCTTCCAAGCTACACACCATCCTGACTTGGACCTATATCACGGTTCCTTCACTGTCACTGGGGCTAATCCTTGAACTCCTTCCCAAACAGAAGCGTGGGTGTATATCATAAGCACTGCTGCAGTTCAAAAAGGCAGGTCACCACCACTTTCTTAGTTACTTGCCTTATTATCTTCAAAAGTGGCTCTTTGCCAAACTATTTGCTAATGTTACTGTGGAGCACCTTTTACTTTGTTTAAGTTGTTTTATAAATGCAAGCTGTTGTTGCTGTTGTAGTTAATTACACGTCAAATTGAAATCTTACTTGGTGTGTTTATTTCTTCTGATTACTGTGCCCTGAACTTGCCTGGTGACTGGGGAGAGATGTTTTGTGCATCTCACACAACTTGCTGGCAGGAAGTTATTTGCAGTCATGACAAATATTATGGAGTTCAATATGCAAATTCAAAACACTGTAACAGATCAGTAATCGCTCTAAAATATTTCAAAAGGAATGATCATAAGGTCCTCAGTTTTCACACCACCACGACTCCCTCAAGGAATATCTTCATCAGCTAACACACCAATAAGTATACTACATCTCCAATTAAATAATGTAGAACGACAATCCAATAAATATTTCTTGGGACTTGAGAAAGATGCATAGTAATAATTTTGTCAAGGCTTGTCTTGTGTTACCAACACCCTTTATTTACACAGTGAATGAAGTGCTGCTTTTGTGGCTACAGTCCACAAGTCAAAGCCCGGAGACCTACAGTGCTTGGTCTGGGTCGAGACAGCTGCTTTTAAACTGCAGCTGCTCCTTTCCTATTGGGCGAGCCTTTGCTCGCTCAACAGGGGAATTCATACTCTATGAGGTCCACAGGAAAATCTATTGACGAGCCCCTGTGTCCTCTGTGGCCATCATAACATATAGAAATGTATTGGGAAGAAATTCAACTCATGGCTGTCAGTTTTGTGCCTGACAAACATGATTCCATCCAGCAGTTGAAAATGGAGCAGACAGGGACACCCCACATCTGGTGAGAGGTGAAAAATCAGAAACGCGCCAAGTTTTTCACCTCTCCTGATCGTACTGGCCCTGTTTTGCTGACGATTACCAATTCTCTTCCATTTTCTCGCTCATTTGGCACTTGGAAATATTTTCTTTCATAAGATCAGTTTACACATGTAGATTCAAGCAAACACACAATAGGTTGAAGAGCTGCTCTCTGCACTGCATCAAGTACAAAACTGAAAGTAAAACAACACTGAACACACCCTAATTACATCACTGCCAAATCATAAGATCATAAAATATAGGAGCAGAATTAGGCCATTCGGCCATTGCGTCTGCTCCACCTTTCAATCATGGCTGATAAGTTTCTCAGCCCCGTTCTCCCGCCTTTTCCCCATAACTTTTGATTCCCTTACCAATCAACAACCTATCTATCTCTGATGTGATCTGTTCTTCAAGCAACCTTTTCAATATCCCCCTCTGCTTTAATCCTTCTCCCAAATACTTTGAACTAAAATTTTCCAGTCCTGGCAGGTTCCTTGTAAATCTCCTCTCTATGCTCTCTAGTGCGATCACATCCATCATGTAAGGCAGTGAGCAAAACTGTTTGCAGTACCCTAGCCGTGGCTTAACTAGGGTTTTTTACAGTTCTGGTATAGCCTCCCGGTTCTTATATTCTATGCCTTGGCCAATAAAATTATTGTTTTTGCCTTCTTAAGCACCTTATCTACCTATCCTGCTACCCTTTAGGGATCTGCAGACATGCATCCCTCTTTGTTCCTTTGCAAATTTCAATATCCTATCATTTATTGTGTATTTTGTTTTCTCTCCCCAAATGATCTGTGGTTTGGATTCCATTTGACACTTTTCTGCCATTTCACCAGTCCATTGATACCTTCCTGCGGTCTTCCAACTTTCTTCCTCGTGGCTGATATTTGTATCATCTGCAAAGTTAATTATGTCTCATAAGTTTTAGTATAAATCATTGATCTATATTATGAAAAGCAAGGGACCTAGTACTGTGCCCTGTGACCGGCATCTCCACATCATAAACCCAGTGGAAACAGCCTTCCAGTCACAAAAAGCCTGTCAATCATTACTCTTTGCTTCATGCCACTGAGGCAATTTTGGATCAAGCTTTCACTCATCCTTAGATTCCATGGGCTTTCCTTTTTCCTTTTTTGACTAGTCTGTCATGTGGGACCTTGGCTTTGCTAAAATTCATATAGACTACATCAAACATTGACTCTCCTCAAAAATAAGTCAGTTGAATTAGTCAGAGACAAATTTCTCTTGAAAAATCCTTGGTGACAGTCCTCAAATAATTTGTACCTGTTTAAATAATAATTTATACTGTCCCTCAGAATTTTTTACAACAATTTTTCCCGAAGATAGGCTAACTTGCTGTAATTTCTTGCTGCGTATCCCTTCCTCCCTTTATAAACAACAGTACAACGTTAGCAGTCCTCCAGTCTCATCTTTAGCCAGTGAGGATTAAAAAAGGATGGGCAAAGGATTCACTATTTCCTCCCTTTGGGGTGGAGATGCCAGCGTTGGACTGGGGTGGGCAACACCAGGCTAAAGTCCAATAGGTTTATTTGGTATCACGAGCTTTCGGAGCGCTGCTCCTTCATTTAATGCATTTACATTTAATGCGGACCTGGAATTATAACCATAGTTGAAGATAGTAACTCCTTAAATACTTAGAACCATAGAACCATAGAAAATTACAGCTCAGAAACAGGCCTTTTGGCCCTTCTTGTCTGTGCCGAACCATTTTTTGCCTAGTCCCACTGACCTGCACTTGGACCATATCCCTCCACACCCCTCTCATCCATGAAGCCGTCCAAGTTTTTCTTAAATGTTAAAAGTGACCCCGCATTTACCACTTTATCCGGCAGCTCATTCCACACTCCCACCACTCTCTGCGTGAAGAAGCCCCCCCTAATATTCCCTTTAAACTTTTCTCCTTTCACCCTTAACCCATGCCCTCTGGTTTTTTTCTCCCCGAGCCTCAGCGGAAAAAGCCTGCTTGCATTCACTCTACCTATACCCATCAAAATCTTATACACCTCTATCAAATCTCCCCTCAATCTTCTACGCTCCAGGGAATAAAGTCCCAACCTATTCAATCTCTCTCTGTAACTCAGCTTCTCAAGTCCCAGCAACATCCTTGTGAACCTTCTCTGCACTCTTTCAACCTTATTTACATCCTTCCTGTAACTAGGTGACCAAAACTGTACACAGTACTCCAAATTCGGCCCAACCAATGCCTTATATAGCCTTACCATAACACTCCAACTTTTATACTCAATACTCCGATTTATAAAGGCCAATGTACCAAAGGCACTCTTTACGACCCTATCCACCTGTGACGTCACTTTTAGGGAATTCTGTACCTGTATTCCCAGATCCCTCTGTTCAACTGCACTCTTCAGAGTCCTAGCATTTACCCTGTACGTTCTACTTTGGTTTGTCCTTCCAATGTGCAATATCTCACACTTGTCTGCGTTAAATTCCATTTGCCATTTTTTAGCCCATTTTTCTAGTTGGTCCAAATCCCTCTGCAAGCTTTGAAAACCTTCCTCACTGTCCACTACACCTCCAATCTTTGTATCATCAGCAAACTTGCTGATCCAATTGACCACATTATCATCCAGATCATTGATATAGATGACAAACAACAATAGAACATAGAACATAGAACATAGAACATTACAGCGCAGAACAGGCCCTTCGGCCCACGATGTTGCACCGACCAGTTAAAAAAAAACTGTGACCCTCCAACCTAAACCAATTTCTTTTCGTCCATGAACCTATCTACGGATCTCTTAAACGCCCCCAAACTAGGCGCATTTACTACTGATGCTGGCAGGGCATTCCAATCCCTCACCACCCTCTGGGTAAAGAACCTACCCCTGACATCGGTTCTATAACTACCCCCCCTCAATTTAAAGCCATGCCCCCTCGTGCTGGATTTCTCCATCAGAGGAAAAAGGCTATCACTATCCACCCTATCTAAACCTCTAATCATCTTATATGTTTCAATAAGATCCCCTCTTAGCCGCCGCCTTTCCAGCGAAAACAATCCCAAATCCCTCAGCCTCTCCTCATAGGATCTCCCCTCCATACCAGGCAACATCCTGGTAAACCTCCTCTGCACCCTCTCCAAAGCCTCCACATCCTTCCTGTAATGTGGGGACCAGAACTGCACACAGTACTCCAAGTGCGGCCGCACCAGAGTTGTGTACAGTTGCAACATAACGCTACGACTCCTAAATTCAATCCCCCTACCAATAAACGCCAAGACACCATATGCCTTCTTAACAACCTTATCTACTTGATTCCCAACTTTCAGGGATCTATGCACACATACACCTAGATCCCTCTGCTCCTCCACACTATTCAAAGTCCTCCCGTTAGCCCTATACTCAACACATCTGTTATTCCTACCAAAGTGAATTACCTCACACTTCTCCGCATTAAACTCCATCCGCCACCTCTCGGCCCAACTTTGCAACCTGTCTAAGTCTTCCTGCAAACTACGACACCCTTCCTCACTGTCTACCACACCACCGACTTTGGTGTCATCAGCAAATTTGCTAATCCACCCAACTATACCCTCATCCAGATCATTAATAAATATTACAAACAGCAGTGGCCCCAAAACAGATCCCTGAGGTACACCACTTGTAACCGCACTCCATGATGAATATTTACTATCAACCACCACCCTCTGTTTCCTATCCGCTAGCCAATTCCTGATCCAATTTCCTAGATCACCCCCAATCCCATACATCTGCATTTTCTGCAGAAGCCTACCATGGTGAACCTTATCAAACGCCTTACTAAAATCCATATATACCACGTCCACTGCCTTGCCCCCATCCACCTCCTTGGTCACTTTCTCAAAAAACTCAATAAGGTTAGTAAGGCACGACCTACCTGCCACAAAACCATGCTGACTATCACCTATCAATTCATTACTCTCCAAATAACTATAAATCCTATCCCTTATAATTTTTTCCAACATCTTGCCGACAACAACAATGGACCCAACACCGATCCCTGCGGCACACCACTAGTCACAGGCCTCCACTCAGTGAAGCAATCCTCCACAACCACTCTCTGGCTTCTTCCATTGAGCCAGTGTCTAATCCAATTTACTACCTCCCCATGTATACCTAGCGACTGAACCTTCCTAACTAACCTCCCATGAGGGACCTTGTCAAAGGCCTTGCTGAAATCCAGGTAGACAACATCCACCGCCTTCCCTTCATCCACTTTCCTGGTAACCTCCTCGGAAAACTCTAATAGATTGGTCAAACATGACCTACCACGCACAAAGCCATGTTGACTCTCCCTAATAAGTCCCCGTCTATCCAAATATTTGTAGATCCTATCCCTTATCACACCTTCCAATAACTTGCCCACCACCGACGTCAAACTTACTGGCCTATAATTTCCCGGATTTCTTTTGGAACCTTTTTTAAACAACAGAACAACATGAGCCACCCTCCAATCATCCGGCACCTCCCCCGTGAATACTGACATTTAAAATATGTCTGCAAGTTCAACACTAGCTTCCCTCAAGGTCCGTGGGAATACCCTGTCCGGTCCTGGGGATTTATCCACTCTGATTTGCCTCAAGACAGCGAGCACCTCCTCCCCTTTAATCTGTAAAGGTTCCATGACCTCCCTACCTGTTTGCCCTATTTCCGTAGACTCCATGCCCGTTTCCTCAGTAAATACGGATGCAAAAAAAACATTTAGTATCTCCCCCATCTCTTTTGGTTAATTTCTCACTTTGTCTATCCAATCTAATTTTTCATATTCATCTTCTCCAACATAATATCTGAATTTTCTCCCTCTTTTGTGAAGACAGGCACAAACTATGCCTGAACTATGTTCATGCCTTCTGTTTCCATTCACAAGTTACCTCGTTGGTCTATAATTAGCCCTACCCTTTTCTTTGTTATCCTTTTATTGCTTATGTTTTGAAATTACATCTTTGTGTTTTCATTGATTTTGCTTGCTAATATTTTTTCATGCCTTCTTTGTGCTTTCCGAATTTCATTGTTAATTTCTCCCCTGCACTTGCTATATCTAACTGAATTATAATCACTATTAACAAATTGCATTCCCATTGATACCTTTCCATTTCCCACCTTCATTTCCGAAACCTAAATCCAGGACTGCTCCTTTTCCTTTTAGGTTTACTGCATACTGGCTAAAATATTCTACTGAATGCAGATTAAACATTCTGCACCCTTTATACCTTTTACACTGATTTTATCCAGTTAATATCAAGTTAGCTGAAATCCCCAACTATTACTACACTTTTGTTTCTGCACTTCTCAGCAATGTCTCTACATATCAAGCAGGATTTTCTGGTCACGCCCACCTCGAAACTGGAAATTTCTGCCTGACCATTAAATGGTCCATCGAATGTTCTGTCCCACCCAAAATGATACCCACAATGGGTGGGACAGGAAAATTTACCCCATTTTCTCTTCTATTCCCCTCTGACTGTTTGGGAATCAATAAATTTCTTGCAGTGTAATTCATAAAACCCCATAGAATCCCTACAGTGCAGAAGGAGGCCATTTGGTCTGCACTGACCATAATCCCGCCCAGCCCATATCCTCAGAACCCAATGTATTTACCCTAGCTAGTCCCCCTGACTCTAAGGGACAATTTAGCATGGCCAATCCACCTAACCTGCACATTTTTGGACTTTGGGTTATCTTTAGATAATTGCCTCTTTTTTGTTCCTCAGTTTAACCCATGTGGTAATCCTGCTAGTATATCATCCCTCCTCACAGCTATGATTGTTTTATTAGTCAATCTTGCAACCACCCACCTCCCCCCCCACCCCCCGCCCCCAAAATTCTCCTTTTTATCCTTCCCTCCATCTGGTTGGAAAATTCTGTATCCAGGAATGCTGAGCTGCCATTCTCGTCCTTTCAGCTGTGTTTTAGTGATTGTTGAGATATCAAATTTCCCAACTGGCTCCTGAACCTATCCTCCTCCTGGCAGGGTTAGTCTCTAGACAACCCAGTAATATGCTTCTTGGAGCCCGTGAGCTGCTACATGGTGCTCATTTAGTGCCCCCAGGGCTAGCAGGCCCATGGAGAGGCTGCACGTTGGTACTGATTTTAGATTAAGGATAAGCCTCCCTCCATTAAATATGGAAAATGCTACGTGTTAAAACCTGAACTTACATCAGTAAAGGTGTGCTTGGTGAAGTTTTGAGCTTGGAATAGAGCTGCTTTTCTGGAAGTTGAAATAGGATAGAGAAAAGTTGGACAACATTTCAAACACTATACTCACATCAACCACTGTTTGCAACACAAAGGGAGTCTGTTACTAGTGATCAATGAATTCTGGCGAGCAGTCCCTCGATATAGCAAAGGTATTGCAAATACTCCTTGAAAATACTCAACATCTGATAGGTACTGAAAATATACTATTGCTGAAGGCTACAGTACAGTCCTGCTTGCCAACTTGGAATCATTGTGACTATTTCATTTGAAACATGACAGTGCTATCTTCCCCATATTGTTTCGGGGATAGCAAGTGGAATATCCTATCAATTCAACCATGCCGGAAAATAAGCGCATTTCCATCTTCTTGCTTGTAAATATTTGTGCTATATGCTGATGATCACATCAGGCACGTAGTCAGAACTGTCACTGCTGTAAACTGTCTGCACTCCTATTTGTGGTGGGGGAGGGCTGCTTATCGGGTCTCTCTGATATCACTGACAGATAACCAGCACCTCTACTCTAGGTTCACCAATGCTGCCTTGGAAACCCTGTTCAAGGTATAGGACGGGAAGAGAAGCATCTTCTTTCTCTCAAGCGGCAGAAAATGCTCCAGGCACCAAATCCAACAGCAGTGGAAAGAGTTTATAGAGAAAGTGACTGATAGCTGGTTAGCACCCAGGGTGCAGCTGCAATGCTGCACAAACCTTAATGACCTCACTAGCGATGTCAAGGTAATAACATACCTACAACAAAAACAGAAAATGCTGGAAAATCTCAGCAGGTCTGACAGCATCTGTGGAGAGAGAACAGAGCCAACGTTTCGAGTCTGGATGACCCTTCATCAGAGGATATCTAGTTTACTCTCCGCTTTCACTTGCAGCCGCCCTACTCTTAATACATCCTGCTCCACTTCAATTCACACTCCTGCTTAACTCCACTTCATTAGGTTATGCTCCATTATACTTTGTTTTTCTGAGTTGAACAGTATTTCTTTTGAAAGTTTTTTTGAAAGAAAGAACGGACCTTGAGGGAAGCTAGTGTTGAACTTGCAGGGGCCCTGGCAGACATATTTTAAATGTCAGTATTCACGGGGGAGGTGCCGGATGATTGGAGGGTGGCTCATGTTGTTCTGTTGTTTAAAAAAGGTTCCAAAAGAAATCCGGGAAATTATCGGCCAGTAAGTTTGACGTCGGTGGTGGGCAAGTTATTGGAAGGTGTGATGAGGGATAGGATCTACAAATATTTGGATAGACAGGGACTTATTAGGGAGAGTCAACATGGCTTTGTGCGTGGTAGGTCATGTTTGACCAATCTATTAGAGTTTTTCGAGGAGGTTACCAGGAAAGTGGATGAAGGGAAGGCGGTGGATGTTGTCTACCTGGATTTCAGCAAGGCCTTTGACAAGGTCCCTCATGGGAGGTTAGTTAGGAAGGTTCAGTCGCTAGGTATACATGGGGAGGTAGTAAATTGGATTAGACACTGGCTCAATGGAAGAAGCCAGAGAGTGGTTGTGGAGGATTGCTTCTCTGAGTGGAGGCCTGTGACTAGTGGTGTGCCGCAGGGATCGGTGTTGGGTCCATTGTTGTTTGTCATCTATATCAATGATCTGGATGATAATGTGGTCAATTGGATCAGCAAGTTTGCTGATGATACAAAGATTGGAGGTGTAGTGGACAGTGAGGAAGGTTTTCAAAGCTTGCAGAGGGATTTGGACCAACTAGAAAAATGGGCTGAAAAATGGCAAATGGAATTTAACGCAGACAAGTGTGAGATATTGCACTTTGGAAGGACAAACCAAAGAAGAACGTATAGGATAAATGGTAGGACTCTGAAGAGTGCAGTTGAACAGAGGGATCTGGGAATACAGGTACAGAATTCCCTCAAAGTGACGTCACAGGTGGATAGGGTCGTAAAGAGTGCCTTTGGTACATTGGCCTTTATAAATCGGAGTATCGAGTATAAAAGTTGGAGTGTTATGGTACGGTTATATAAGGCATTGGTGAGGCCGAATTTGGAGTATTGTGTACAGTTTTGGTCACCTAGTTACAGGAAGGATGTAAATAAGATTGAAAGAGTGCAGAGAAGGTTCACAAGGATGTTGCTAGGACATGAGAAGCTGAGTTACAGAGAGAGATTGAATAGGTTGGGACTTTATTCCCTGGAGCGTAGAAGATTGAGGGGAGATTTGATAGAGGTGTATAAGATTTTGATGGGTATAGATAGAGTGAATGCAAGCAGGCTTTTTCCGCTGAGGCTCGGGAAGAAAAAAACCAGAGGGCATGGGTTAAGGGTGAAAGGAGAAAAGTTTAAAGGGAATATTAGGGGGGGCTTCTTCACGCAAAGAGTGGTGGGAGTGTGGAATGAGCTGCCGGATAAAGTGGTAAATGCGGGGTCACTTTTAACATTTAAGAAAAACTTGGACGGGTTCATGGATGAGAGGGGTGTGGAGGGATATGGTCCAAGTGCAGGTCAGTGGGACTAGGCATAAAATGGTTCGGCACAGACAAGAAGGGCCAAAAGGCCTGTTTCTGAGCTGTAATTTTCTATGGTTCTATGGTTCTATGAGAGGGGAGAGATACAAAAGGGTCCAGAGGGGCATATTTTTCACACAGACGGTGGTGAGTGTCTGGATCAAGCTGCCAGAGGTAGTAGAAGAGGCGGGTACAATTTTGTCTTTTAAAAAGCATTTAGACAGTTACATGGTTAAGATGGGTATAGAGGGATATGGGCCAAATGCAGGCAATTGGGACTAGCTTCGGGGTTTAAAAAAAAAGGGCGGCATGGACAAGTTGGGCTGAAGAGCCTGTTTCCATGCTGTAAACCTCTATGACTCTATGATTCTAAAGACTGACTTATGTTTATATTGCGCCTATCACTATCACATAGAAATACAGAAACTAGAAGCTGCCATTCAATCCTTCCAGCTTGCTCCGTCATTCAATATGATCATGGCTGATCCTCTATCTCAATGCCATATTCCTGCACTCTCCCCATACTGATGTCACTAAAACTTTAAAAATATTTATCTCTTTCTCGAATACATTCAGTGATTTGGCTTCCACAGCCTTCTCTGGTGGAGAATTCCACAGATTCACCACACTTTGAGCAAAGATATTGTTCCTCATCTCAGTCCTAAATGGTCTACCATGTATCCTGAGATGGTGTCCCCTGGTTCTAGATTCTCCTGATGTGGAGATGCCGGCGTTGGACTGGGGTAAACACAGTAAGAAGTTTAACAACACCAGGTTAAAGTCCAACAGGTTTATTTGGTAGCAAAAGCCACACAAGCTTTCGGAGCTCCAAGTCCCTTCTTCAGGTGAGTGGGAATTCTGTTCACAAACAGGGCATATAAAGACACAGACTCAATTTACATGAATAATGGTTGGAATGCGAATACTTACAGCTAATCAAGTCTTTAAGATACAAAACGTAGATTCTCCAACCAGGGAAAACATTTTCCCTGCATCTAGTCTGTCCAGCTCTGTTAGAATTTTATACATTTCAATCAAATCTTCTCTCATCCTTCTAACCTCTAGTGAATACAGGCCCAGTTGAACCAATCTCTCCTTATAGGACAGTTTCACCAACTTGGGTATCAGCCTAGTGAACCTCCGCTGCACTCTCCCAATGGCAAATACATCCTTTCTGAGATAGAGAGACCAAATCTGCATGCAATACTGCAGGTGTGGTCTCACCAAGGCCCTTTATAACTGCAATAAAACATCCCTACTTCAGAACTCAAATCCTCTTGCAATGAAGGCCAACATACCATTTGCCTCCCCACTTTTATTGACTGGTATGCCGGATACCCAGATCCCTTTGCACATCCATGCTTCGCAATAGATCACTGTTTAAATAATACTCTTCCTTTGCGTTTTTCACACTGAAGTATATAATTTTAGCCTTGTTGTACTGCATCTGCTGTGTGTATACTCACTCACTCAACTTGTCTAAATCACCTTGGAGCCTCCTTGCATCCTCCTCACAACTCATATTTCTGCCCAGTTTTGTGGTATCAGCAAACTTATAATGTTACATTTGGTTCCCTCATCCAGGTCATTTATATACAGCGTGAACAGCTGGGGCTGTGGTACCACATTAGTGCCTGCCTGCCACTCAGAAAAAGAATAATTTATTCCCACTCTCTGGGCGCAGTCTGGCTGCATCCGGCGAACAGCGTGGCGAGCCAGGGCACTAGCGTGCGATGCTAAAAATCTGATTGGCACCCGACACCAGTTTGCTATGTTCCTGGCCCCTCTCCAATGGCATGAACCAAATAGCATTTAAATATAAGAAGCTCATTCGAAACACTGGGCACAGAATCTTCTGGCCTTTGGGCATGGTGCCAAAATCACAACAGGTCTCCGCTAGCGCAAACGTGGCACAATGATCATGCTGAGGGGCTTGGAGGACATTGAATACCCCTGGCTGGTTGAGGGCATGGTTGCACAGTGCCCATCAGGCAGTGGGCACTGGACAGCCTGATAGTGGCCAACAGACATTCCAGTAGTGACCACTGGACACCCTGGCAGTGGCCACCAGGCACCTTGGCAGCACTAGTTAGGCATCGCCAGTGTGCCAGGAGCAGCAGGGGCTGGGGCGTGGGGCTATGATGGTGGCGGCTATGCGATGGGGGTCGTGCAGGGGTGGATCGTGGAGGGGGTCATGATGGGGACAATGTCAGGCGTCTGGCAGAGGCGTCCATTGGGAGGGCACTGATGCCTGGATGCGGGCAACCTGTGTGGGAGGGGGGAAGCATGAGGGAGGGTCCCAATGTCTGTAGGAGCAGGGAGGAGGTGTCCCAGTGCACTGTGAAATCAGGGCGCCCTTGCTAAAGTGCGCCCGAGCTCTCAGCAGCCAGCTCCTGGCATGTTTAGGCTCTGCCCCCCAGTCCTGGTACACAACTCACCACTCTCCAAAAAAGTGACTGTAGAAAGATTGTGACACTTGAGAGACTGGCGTGGTTCACCCCATTTTTCTTGCTGTTATGACACTTAGAAGTATTTTGGGATAATTCTGCCCTCCATTTCAATTTGGCAACCAATTCTCAATCCATGCCAATAAGTTACCCCCACCCCATGTGCTTTAATTTTGCCCACTAACCTCTTATGAAGCACCTTATCAAAAGCCTTCTGAAAGTCCAAATACACCTCATCAACTGGTTCTCCCTTATCTATTCTACTAGTTACATCCTCAAAAGACTCTAATAGATTTGTTAAGCATGATTTGCTTTTCATATACCATGCTCGCTTTGTCTGATCCTGTTAATCTTTCTGTTATCATGTCTTTTGTAATAGACTCTATCATCTTCCCCACTACGGATGTCAAGCCAACTGGTCTGTAATTCTCCCTCTTTTCTCTACCACCCTTTCTAAATAGTGGGGTTGCATTTGCCTCCAGTCTGTAGGAACTGCTCCAGCGTCTATAGAATTTTGGAAGATGACCGATGTATTCAATATTTCCAGGGCCTCTTCTTTTAGTACTCTGGATGTAGATCATCAGGCTCTGCTGGTTTGACAGCCTTTAACCCCAATTTTACAGTGCATTTTACATCCACTGAAGTATTCATAAAGTGTAGTCACTGTTGTAATAACAACACAATGGGCCCGATCGCGAAATCGTGGTAAAGTTGGGCGTCGGGCCTAAAACGCGGTCCAGACCCGACCCAAGGCCAATCGGGCCTTTACCAACGGCCGATCCGAATCGGCCTTGGGCCGATTTAAGTGCACTTGCATGCATTTAAATCGGCATAATGAAGCCCTCACCCAACTTACCCAAGGATTCCCACTTTACGAGGTTCATATCCGATCGGCGCCCGCGCATTTACCGTGTTGCTGAATTCAAGTCCGATAGGGCTTCAACTCAGCAACTGAACTGCCGAATCGCCCCCGACCACCCTTCGCGGACTGCCCCCGCGAACCACCCCGGCAGCCCACCCTCCCCCCGATCGGACCACCCTGGTACGCAGGCCCAGCCAGCAGCCCCCTACCCCCCGGGATCGGACCCCCCGGGCCCCCGACCCACCTTGATCGCTGGTGTCCGTCGAAAGCATCTTGCGATCCTGGATCCTGGCCTTGCTCCGGGGGTCCTGATGGGTAGGATGACGTCTCTTCACTGGGCGGGGTGGGGTTAATTGGAGGGGGGGGGATAGTGGGGGGGGGATGTGACATCTCTTCCCTGATGGGGGAGGGGGAGGGGGAGGGTAGAGGGGGGGAGGGTAGGGGGGGGATGTGACATCTCTTCCCTGAGAGGGGGGGGGGGTAGGGGGGGGTTGTGACGTCTCCTCCCTGGGGGGGGGGGGGGAGGGTAGGGGGGATGTGACATCACTTCCCTGAGGGGGGGGGGCGGTAGGGGGGATGTGACATCTCTTCCCTGAGGGGGTGGGGGGGGGATGTGACATCTCTTCCCTGAGGGGGGGGGGGGAGGGGGGGTTGTGACGTCTCTTCCCTGAGGGGGGGGGGGGGAATGTGACATCTCTTCCCTGAGGGGGGGGGGAGGGGGAGGGGGGGATGTGACGTCTCTTCCCTGAGGGGGGGGGGGAGGGGGAGGGGGGGGATGTGACATCTCTTCCCTGAGGGGGGGGGGTAGGGGGGGGATGTGATGTCTCTTCCCTGAGGGGGGGTAGGGGGGGGTGGGGGGAGGGGGGGATGTGACGTCTCTTCCCTGAATGGGGGGGTGGGTGGGGGGTGGGGGTGTGATGTCTCTTCCCTGAGGGGGGGGAGGGGGGTGGGGGGAGGGGGGGATGTGACGACTCTTCCCTGAGTGTGGGGGGGGGTGGGGTGGGGGTGGTGGTGGGGGGGGGATGTGATGTCTCTTCCCTGAGGGGGGGTGGGGTGGGGGGGTGGGGATGTGACGTCTCTTCCCTGACGGGGAGGGGAGAGGAGTGGATGTGATGTCTCTTCCCTGAGGGTGGGGGGGTAGGGGGGTATGTGACGTCTCTTCCCTGAGGAGGGGTGGGGGGGGTGGGGGGGGGGGATGTGACGTCTCTTCCCTGAGGGGGGGTGGGGTGGGGGGGGGGATGTGACGTCTCTTCCCTGAGCGGGGGGGGAGGGGGAGGAGGGGGAGGAGGGGGAGGAGGGGGAGGAGGGGGTGGATGTGACATCTCTTCCCTAAGGGGGGAGTGGGAGGGGTGTGACGTCTCTTCCCTGAGGGGGGGGGGGGGGGGGGGGGTAGGGGGGGGATGTGATGTCTCTGCCCCTGGGGTAAAATTGGCCCCAATGGGTGTGCCTACACCACATGGACCCAGTAGTTCAAGAAGGCGGCTCATCACACCTTCTCCAGGACAATTACGGATGGGCAATTAATGCTGGCCCAGCCATGATGCTCATGTACCATCAAAGAATAATTCCAAAAATATAGAAAGCATGGCAACCAAATTATCTGCCGTACGCTCCCATGAACAGTAATGTGATAATGACCTGATAATTTGTTGAGGGTTAAATGTTGGGCAGAACACTGGGACGAGCATTCCTGCTCTTCTTCAAGGGATAATTTAAGTGTGCGCCAGGAGCTCAGTTTAATCTCTCATTTGAAAGATAACACATCTGATAGTACCTCAGTACTGTATTGAAGAATCAACTTGGATTTTTATTTATATTAAAGGATGTAATGACTTCAATGAGGCTCTTCGAAGACATAGAATCCCTACAGTACAGAAGGAGGCCATTCAGCCCATCAAGTCTGAACCAACCACAATTCCACCCAGGCCCTATTCCCGTAACCCCACACATTTACACTGCTAGTCCCCCTGACACTAAGGGGCAATTTAGCATGGTTAATCAACCTAACCCGCACGTCTTTGGAGTGTGGGAGGAAACCGGAGCACCTGGAGAAAACCCACACAGACACAGGGAGAAAGTGCAAACTCCACACAGACAGTGACCTGAGGCTGGAATTGAACTTGGGACCCTGGCGCTTTGAGGCAGCAGTGCTAACCACTGTGCCACCCACTGTGCCACCCTTGAGAGTGGTCTCTTAGAACATGAACTTCCTGATTGAGCTCTTTATTGCTTGTCCAATCAGGGAGCCTTTGTTGGATGTATAACTAGGAGCGTCAGGTCCCCGGCACTCTGAATGTTGACTCAGAGCTTGTAACACTCCATGAACATTAATAGAGCTTGTAAATAAAAGGGAATCTGGTGAAGGAATACCGGCCTCTGCTGACCTATTTCAAAGTTCTGGTTTGGAACTTGAACCCACAACCTCCTGATTTAGAAGCGAGAGTCATAGACACTGAAGTGTTGTGATATCTTCTAAGTTGGCCATAAGCAACAGGACAGCAAATTCTTTCTGAAACTTCTCAAACCTTACATCTGATATGATGCATAGCCATTTGCATATTTAACGTGATACATTTCCTGCCAAAAGCCGTTTCCCTTTCTTTGCATTTTGCCTACGAACTTAGTAGTATTTATAGTTAAATTACTGCAGTTCTGAAGTGTCTCTAAATTGATGCTTCCCTGCTCTCTTCATAATTGTACCAACAGTTATATTAAATGCTCACTCTTAATAAACAGAACATCTTGCCACAATTTAATTTCCTCTCTAGGCTTTGTGGTGTTATATTAAGTCATCAATAATCCTAAGTACAGTGTATGAAACACCACAAGGATCACATAAAATAATCATGACAGAAAAATAAATGTACATTGTATTTCTCATAGTTTCAAACGGCATAATCCAGTCAGACTGTGAATTCAAAAATAGCATATTTGCCAGCACATCAACATTAAGCAATGACTTGTACTGCTTTACGCCTTGGGAATTGGCTAAGTGTTTAAGTGTTCAAGTATCGCTTGGGAAAATATGAGCTTATACTGACACTTCATTTTGGCCTGTATGTGACCAGAGCATTGCTGAACATTGTAAGAAATGGCATGTCCCATCCAGTGGGATGGGTTTTGAATGATTAATTCCTTGATACTGGGCATTGTTGGCTTGGGAGAGGATGCTGCTGTTGGACTGCCTTTCTTGCCACCAGATTTGGAGCATCTTGCCAAGGCATTGGTGGTGGTATTTCCCCAGTGCGTTGCAGTTCATGCTGCAAACCCAACTCAGGAGAAACTTCCCCGAATGGCCAGATTTTCATGCTAACTGGAGTTGGGCCCACTGCCCCAGGAAAGTGTCGAGGCAGCCACAAAGGTTACCACGTACTGATCCAGGCTGGGCAAAAGGTCTGCCTGTTAAGATCAAAACAGTAAGGCCTTCTGGTCTTCACCCTCACGCCCCCTTAGTTTTCTGGGCATTTCGCGAAAGGCTCATTTTCTCCTGTGTTTTGGAGAAGGAATAAACAATGACATGGGGTTCAGTTTTCAAGTGAGCACACAAAAATACATCGTCTGCATTTTGAAGCTGTATGAATGAGGTTGGAGTGTTTTTGATTTTGAATTGATGGTTGATCAGATTTCCATCTGCTCAGTACATTATCTCCATGTGAGGAGATTTGCCAGCAAGGTGCATGTAAAATAGGACTGGTGCCTATCCCACTGCCTTCCTGCCCACCCTCGAGCTGTCCCCCATCGCCCAACCCACCTATGCTTATACCTATTGAGGCCCTTAACTGGTCAATAAATGGTCACATAAGGGTCTGTTCCCTCCCCCACTGCAATAATACAGGCAAGGAGAGTGGCCATTAGGGCAATGCACCCCCCCTCCCCCCCACTCCCCCACCCCACCCCCCCACCAAATCCCAACCTCCCTACACCCCTCCCCCGGAACCCCCAATCCCCATACAGGATCCATGATCCCCCCCTTCAACCAAGAAACCTGGACATGCCACTAAGTCCGGCAACCATCTATCTTCTCTTTGGGACTCCTTTGTAATCCCAGCAGTGGTCACTGCTGAGTTCTGATGCTGTTGAAACAACTCGGTGCTCAAGCGTGGGACTTCCTTTCCCTGAGGAGCATGGAAATCCCACAGTAACATCACTGAGGCTGCTCCTAGTGTATTATTGCCATGGGCAGCCGTTTTTAAAGGCAGTTGGATCATGAAATCTTTTCTGCCGGGGGGAGGCAAACAACATGTCCCCCTCATACAATTCAACCTCACATCATTTGAATGTTTGACACCAGACTCCCAAAGCAATTCTCAGAGCCTGGTGGCAGCAGGAGACTCCCAGCAGGACAGAGGAAATGTTTTAAGGATGCATCCAAAACATTCCTGAAGAGAAGAAACATACCCGCTGACTCATGGGACACTCTGGCTTGTGACGGACCAAAATGTAGAAGGCTCATTCAGGAAGGCAACAAACACATCCAGAGACTTCATTAGGAATGTGCAGAGACCACAGAGGGAGGGCACAAACCTCTAAGGAGCTGATCTACCTAACCCTTCAAGCATTGTCTGCCCCACATGTGACTGAGTCTGTAAATCGCACATTGAATACATCAACCGTCTCAGAACCCATCAAACCAGAGTGAAGTGACCCTCAATCCCAAGGGACTGCCTAGGAAGAAGAATTCTAAGAAAGATATGTCCTGTAATATGGCCCCGTTTTCTATACATCTACTACAAATATTTTATGCAAATCCTTCTAATTAATTAATGGCTCTGTAATAGTAATGCATAGAGATTGAAATGTCTGGCATTGTCTCTTTAATCAGTTCAGATCAATTACCTAAGTTATAATTACACCTGTGAGCTTTATTTTGTCATAAAGATATACCTGACCTTTATTATATCATTTTAAAAATGTTTGAAAACATAACCCAAGGGCTCATGTTAGATTCATTTCAGGATTAAAGGACTGTTGTATTTCCCATTCTGACCCTAAGCCAATTACAACTTAACACCTTGTACAAAAATGCCATCAGCTATTAGAATAACATTATTACACATTAACAACAAACATAGTTCTCCATTTGTATTGAAAATACTGAGATTAGGTGGGATTTATTGCTATCTCAGAAGGAGATTGTCGTTAATGAGGTACACAAGTTCCAATTTTGTGAGATGTATAGGAGGCGATCTTACTAGCGCATCACGATGGTCGATCGGCATGACGAGTCGGTAAGATCGTGAGAGAAGCGAAAAACCAGGTTCCCGCGCGATTTTTGCCTCTCACGGTATTACTGGCCTTGTTAAGCCAGCATAATCAGCCTGGCTGAATTTAAATATTTATTAGGTCATTTAAATATTATTAGTGAGTCCTGGACGTAATTGCGCCAATGCCCTTCTCCATCATCCTCGCAGCAACACTCCCCACTATCACCCTGTAGCTCCCCGCTAGAGTACAGATAATTTACCAGAAAAGCAGGAAACTGTTCAATCTCCGATGTCTCCAGGCCAGAACTAAGACCACCCCAACTTCTATCATTGAACTGCAGTGTGCAGATGATGCCTGTGTGTCTGCACACTTAGAGGCTGAGCTACAAACCATCGTCAATGCATTCACTGAGGCATATGAGAAAATGGGCCTCAGACTAAACATCGAGAAAACAGCTGTTCTCTACCAGCCTGCTCCTGGCACACAAAACTGCTCCCCAACCATCAAAATCCATGATGAACCCCTGGACAATGTGGATCAGTTTCCATACCTCTGGAGCCTCCTCTCAACACGAGCAGACATCAACGAATCCAGCATCGACTCCAATGCACCAATGCAATCTTTGGACGCCTGAGGAACAGAGTGTTCGAAGTCCAAGACCTCAAATCTGGCGCCAAGTTTCTTGGTCTATGGAGCAGCTGTGGTCCCCATCCTCCTGCATCAGAAACGTGGACAAAGCATATCAGACACCTCAAATCCCTGGAGCGATATCACCAAATAAAAAAAAACAATGATATCCGCAAATTCCTGCAAATCCACTAGCAGGATAAGCAATGTGAGCAATGTGAGCAGCCACTCCCATGCTGATATCCTCAGCATCGAGGCACTGGTCATACTTGACCAGCTATGATGGGCGGGCCACATTGTCCACATGCCCCTTACAAGACTCCTGAAACAAGTGCTTCATTTCGAGCTCTGCAATGACAAGGAGGGCAGAGGAAAGGCTACAAGGACACACTTAAAACCTTCCCATCAACATGTGGGAAAACTTGCTTTAGAATGCACAAACTGGAGAAGAAGCATCCATGAAGGCGCCTTGAGTGTCAGTGGGTGGAGCACGCGGAGGCCAAGTGTAAACAACGGAAAGACAGCGCTGAATCCAGAGCGGCCCACCCACCTCTCAAACACCATCACATCACTTCTGGCAAAAATTATTGAAAGTGCCATCTGCCAGTCAGGGGCCAGTGGAATGGTTACCTGCAGAGTTGCTACTTGTACTCACCCTGGTATCACCCAAAATCCACTATTAACAAGGGGGAAATTCCAGCATTATTGTTTTGAAAGACACACTGGGAGTAAATTGGACTTTTAACAAAACGGTTATTGTTGATGTCCATTAAACAATCACTCCTGGATTTTAACTCCATTGACTTCACATTTGAGGCTTTGAACCTGCTTTTACCTACTGCCAGCCTAGCTGGAATGGACTCTGAAAGCTGGCTTTGACCAGGGTTAATCAAAAATACTTATTTATCTTCTATGAGATGTATTGAAATGATTTGCATTTATACACAGAGCCTTTAACACAGAAAAATATTCCAAGATGCTTCACAAAGATCATAATCAGCCAAAAGTGGTTGAGAAGCCAAAGAAGGCGATATTAGGAGGATGACTGAAAGCTTAATTAATGAGGGGCTTTTAAGAAGCAAATGTTTATTCTTCTCCTGTCACAAAATAATCCTGAACCACAGCCTATTCTCCTCATTCCCACTGGGGGTGGAACTGATAGTAAAATATATAATTGTGTAATGATTTTCTAAAAATGTGGAAGTTATTTTAAAAGGTACATAACATGTTCTTAACCTTTGAAATCCTAAGCCACTGCTTGGAAGTGTTATTGATAAATGACTGAAGAACAAGATGAGTTGGGAATGTTTCATTCTATACCTCCACCTGGTTAGCACATAAGAATCATCATAGAAACCCTAAAGTGCAGAAAGAGGCCATTTGGCCCATCGAGTCTGCACCGACCACAATCCCACCCAGGCCCTACCCCCATGTCCGTACATATTTACCCACTAATCCCTCTAACCTACGCATCTCAGGACACTAAGGGGCAATTTTAGCATGGCCAATCAACCTCCCACAGTCCAAAGATGTGCGGGTTAGGTTGATTGGCCATGCTAAAATTGCCCCTTAGTGTCCTGAGATGCATAGGTTAGAGGGATTAGTGGGTAAAATATGTAGGGATATGGGGGTAGGATTGTGCAGACTCGATGGGCCGAATGGCCTCTTTCTGTACTGTAGGGTTTCTATGATTTCTATGAAACTGGAGCACCCGGAGGAAACCCACACAGACACGAGGAGAATGTGCAAACTCCACACAGACAGGAATCGAACCCAGGTCCCTGGAGCTGTGAAGCAGCAGTGCTAACCACTGTGTTACCGTGCTGCCCACGGTAGGTACTGGGTTTGAGTTAAATACTCCTGGTGGATTTTTTTCACCAGGTAGCCTTTATCTATTAGTTTAAATTAATACTTAACTTATCAATAGATTCATGTATTACTTCCTGGGACTCTCACTTCCATGTTAAAAATTGACTGGTAATCTGTTGTCACTTGAAGGATCTCACGCCGATGCCAGTTTATATACATCACTTCGATCTAGTTGGGATTTTTATTTCTTATTAAATGTTTTTTGAAAGTTACTGCAAGAATATTTCAGTAATAACAGTAGAGATTTCTGAACTAGCACAGACACTCTTGTCTATATGAAATATGTAAAGTAGATGTAACTCTTACTGCGGTAAAAGTATGGTTCTTTTTTTATATCTATATATAATTTAGGACTCCAGGAGAATCACCAGTGCTCTCTGTATTAATAAGGTGTAGAAGTTTTAGATTGTTACCTGAAGATGAGACCAAGTGTCCAAACAAAATCAGGAAGAGAGGGGAAAATCACAGAATTGTTAACAGAATAGAAGGAGGCCATTCAGCCCATATGTCTACACCAGCATGAGCAATTCACTTCATGCTTCCGTCTTCTCCCTGCCACCTTGCACATTCTTCTTTTTCAGTCTAATTTCCTTTTGAATGCCTCAATTGAACCTACCTCCTTTACACTCTCAGGCAGTGCATTCTAGACCTTAACTGCTCACTGCGCAAAACAAATTCTCATGTCACTTTTCATTCTTTTACCAATTATTTTTAATCTATGCTGTCTCATTCTAGATCCTCTCATGACTGGGAACAGTTTCTCCCTATCTACTTTGTCCAGACCCCTCATGACTTTGAATACCTCTATCAAATCTCCTTTCAGCCTTCTGTTCTCCAAGGAAAACAGTCCCAACTTTTCCAATCTAGCTTCACAACTGAAGTTCCTCATCCCCAAAGCAATTCTCGTGAATCTGTTCTGCATTCCCTCCATTGCCTTAATATCCATCCTGAGCAGGATTGCCAACTGAGGAATTCATTTACTGAGGAGAGTGTGGGAAATAAAGAGAGGGTCAGGGATTTAAAAGGATGGAAGGAGTTGGCGAAAGATGGGAGGGAAGAGGAAAAGAAAGACGAAGTGCCAAGGTGGGAAAAGGGGATTGGAGAGCTGGAGGGGTTAAGAGTGAAGCAATGGGAAGGAAATGAGAAGAATTGAGACTGACGGCGCAGGGAGATTGGAGAATTGCCCTCAAAACATCTTCAGTGAGGTGCAGTAAAAGGGGGAGACATATTGTGGATTGGCGGCAAAGATCTTGTTTGCTACACTGTGAGATTAAGTCCAGTGTTTGATCTAGTAGGTCACCTCTATAATGTCACAGAAAATTCAATGATCTAACAGCAATAACGAAGGTAGGTGGCTTTTTCAGCTAAGTGTCAACATTAATTAGTGCGATAGAACTACAGAGACAAGTGGTGTGCACCGGCTGCCATAACTGATCTAGCAGCAGTCACCTTATCACCTGGATTCTTTCAAATCACTTATTCATTCATCTATTAACACATGCCTGTCTTCTTATCATCTTTCATGTCAGCTGCCAATTTTTGATTTCAAGGTTGAAAGGTGATTGAAATTTAATAGGAAGGGTGAGTGAATGTTAAACGTCTGCAAAAGTATTGCCTCAATAGGAGAACTTTCTCGTAATGCAGGTGAACATTAGGCAACAGCAAACAAACTTACCAGCAACAGGAGAAATTTGCCACGACGGCGATACAGACAGACTCACAATATTGATGGGCAGGATAAGACCAGCCGGTCCATCAAGCCTGTCCTAAATCATGGTGGATGAAATTCCATGATTAAATACTTCCTCCCTGCTCACTACCCCCCTCGCCTCCCCCGCGCGGAGCCCCTGTATTTTTCTGGAAGAGACAACAAAAAAAGAGAATCAAGATCAATGAAGAAATAAATACACTGGAAAATACATCTCTGACCTCCGAATGCAATTGAAACCAGTCCTGGAGATTTTATGGACCGTATTTTATTCATAAAGACACTTGTTTTCTAAATGATGTGATCTCCGCCTCAGGCAAGAACTGATCCAGCTCCCTCTTGAAGGCAGAGAATCAGCACCCACTATGTAAGCCAGCAGGATGCAGTGCCACTCAGTGGCCAGACTATGTAAGTTCAAGCAGATCCAACATAAGGGGGGGTGAATTTCTCAGCTCTAGCAGTGTAGCGGGCTAGGAGGCTTAAGCGGAGGCTACGTAGTGGGCTTCCCACTGTGCGCCAAGGCCTCTGCGCGTCTCCGACCGCTGGATTTCCGCATTGTCAACTCCACGCCAGAAATCAGCACGGAGCTGCTTTAAATATTTTAATTCCAATTTAAATCCCATTAGTGGGCCCGGGACTAAAGTCTCTGGGCCCATTAGCCTCTTCCTCCACCGTCCCAGCCAGGGGTGTTTCACTCCAGCGGGGTTTACAACAGCTCTCCACTAACGGGGAGATGGTGGGCTGACCCCGCAAGAGTGAAGGCGCCCATGAAGGAGGTGGGGAATAAGGGGGTTGTCCCCTGGGCATTGCCAGCCTGGCCCCCTGGCACTGCCCAAGGGGCACCTTGGCACTGCCCAGTGCCAAGAAGGGGGCAGGGCCTCAGGGGGAGATGGGTGGGGCTGGGGGTCCTGCTGCCACTCTAGGATCCGTGACCATAAGACCATAAGACATAGGAGCAGAATTAGGCTACTCGGCCCAACGAGTCTGCTCCGCCATCCAACCATGGCTGATATTTTTCTCATCTCCATTCTCCTGCCTTTTCCCCATAACCCCTGATCCCCTTATTAATCAAGAACCCATCTGTCTCTGTCTTAAAGACACTCAATGACCTGGCCTCCACAGCCGTCTGCGACAAAGAGTTCCACAGATTCACCTCTCTGGCTGAAGAAATTCCTCCTCATCTCTGTTTTAAAGGATCGTCCCTTTAGTCTGGGGTTGTGCCCTCTGGTTCTAGTTTTTCCTACTAGTGGAAACATCCTCTCCACGTCCACTCTGTCCAGGCCTCGCAGTATCCTGTAAGCTTCAATAAGATCCCCCCTCATCCTTCTAAATTCCAACGAGTACAGACTCAGAGTCCTCAACCGTTCTTCATATGACAAGCTCTTCATTCCAGGGATCATTCTTATGAACCTCCTCTGGACCCTTTCCAAGGCCAGCACATCCTTCCTTGGATATGGGGCCCAAAACTGCTCACAATACTCCAAATGGGGTCTGACCAGAGCTTTATACAGCCTCAGAAGTACATCCCTGCTCTTGTATTCTAGCCCTCTTGACATGAATGCTAACATTGCATTTGCCTTCCTAACTGCTGACTGAACCTGCATGTTAACCTTAAGAGAATCTTGAACAATGACTCCCAAGTCCCTTTGTGTTTCTGATCTAAGCATTTTCCCATTTAGAAAATAGTCTATGCCCATTCCTCCTTCTAAAGTGCAAAACCTCACACTTTTCCACATTGTATTCCATCTGCCACTTCTTTGCCCGCTCTCCGAACCTGTCCAAGTCCTTTTGCAGCCCCCCCTGCTTCCTCAATACTACCTTTCCCACTACATGACAGAGGAAGGGAAGGACTGATCAGGGCTGCCATCAGGGTGGGGCGGGGGCAAGATTGAGGTGGGTTGGGGTGGGGAGGGGGGGTGGTTGGGGCTGGCCCGGACACATCCAGGAGCCCAGCGAGGGTGAGGTGGGGAGACTTGGAGGGGCAGTTATAGGGTGTTGCTGTGCTGGCCAGTGATTGGGAAGCTGGCAGTGTGGGCACATGCGCAAATCTCCGCGCTGACAGATCGGTGCATGTGCAGTGGCCTGCTTACTGCTATGCTGCCGGCCTCTCCAGCGGGAATAGGCCCACTGATTTTTATCATGATTCATGCTAGGGCACTCTGTGATGCACAGAGAGTGTGAGATTCATTTTGAAAATCCCCCTGAAAAATCAGCGGCATTTACTCCAGTTTTTACGCAAATTCGGCACTTAGAATTTTTTTGGGAGAGTTCCTCCCAAGCTTTTTAATAAGGAATAAGCAGCTCAAGGGAATGTTTCCTGGGCAGCCATAATGCAGAAGACAATGGCAAACTACTGTAGTACTTGCCAAGCATGAACACGGACCAACAGAAGTGTATGGTTGCCCGTGCCCTCGAAGGCCATAGTACCAGAAAGAGGAGGAGAAAGAACTCTAAAGCAAAGTATCATTAGCAGATACTTTGGGAACCTTAATCACACACTCCTTACAGATGTGTTGCTTATGACATCCTGCGCACCCCAACGTTCAATCACTCCACCATTGTCCATTGTGTCTTAGCCTTAAGGCCCTAAGCTTATTTCTTCCCTAAAATTTCAGTCTCTCTTCCTCATGCTGTGCACCTTTAAGGCATTGATTGAAATTCACTTCTTTGGTCAAGCTTTGGTCATCTGTCTAATATCTGCTCACATGGCTCGTTGTCATATTTTGTTTGATACCCACTTCAGGGAAGGGCCATGATGACCACCAGAATAAGTTATCTTGAGTTGAGAGGTAGAGGGATGCTTCACTCAACTCCATGGTAAACCATGGGCAATTTCAGGCCACAACAGATTGAAGAGTGGTAGGAAAAAGATATGCGTGGATCTGAGAGGAAGCATATTCAAGAACATTGGAGAGAAAATGAAGGTCAGACACGGGGCAGAACTCTACAAGGAAAGCGGGGACATGGTTTTTTTTAAAGAAGGGGTGATGCTCCCAGTGGTGAAAGAGAGGAAGGGTAACAGTGCTTGAAGCAAGTGAACAGTTACAGTCAGCTGGCTCTCTGGCCAGCAGTGTAATAAGGATGGGACCACAAAACAGGACAAGATGCAGCCAGAGGGCATAAAGGGAGATTGGAGAGAAATGTGTTCAGGGCTAAGGCAATGGGAGACCGGGGAAGTTGGGCATTGTGGATGAGAGGAATAGGAGAAGCAGCAGAGGCAACTGATTGCATTGTTTAAGTCTTTGTGACAAAGGTTTGTGAGCTTAGATTTGTTGTTGGAAGTGAGGGTGGAGAGAGGCAGTGTCAAAGGAGATGGTTGCTAATATGGTCCAGTCTGAAGCAGATGGACTTGTGAGAACAAGGATGCTGGCCATACCAGGGGAATGACCAGGGTAGGAGAGACTAAAAAGTTTCATAAACAGCAAGGCATCAAAGATGGAGGACAGGGTGCACATCGATATCTCCAGAAGTATCATAGTGCAGGGCCAAAGGCTAGCGGGTAGGAGTGAGTTCATGGAGAATAGCCACGGGCAGGGGAGCTTCATTTAGGGGCAAGATGAGCAAATCATGAGCCCGGTTTCAGTCAGGAGGAATAGTGCTTCAAGAGTAAAAACCAAAACAAATTTTACAACCTTCACAATATAAATGAAATATTTTAAACCTGCGAACATGATCATTTTAGTAAGAAATTAATTCCTTGTCAGAATTTAGTATGTTTTTGATTAGTAACTACATTAATAAATAGTTTGTAAAGGAACTAGCCTGGAGTAATTGCTTTTCATTTCTTCAGTGAAATGTAACCAAATTCTTGTTTTCACAAGTACAGTATTGAAGGCTCACATATTATAAATGGGACCAAGTTCAGCGTGGAAATAAAAACAAAACTGGTGGAAATGCAAGGCAGGTCCATCAGCTTGTGAAAAAGAAAGATGACCTTTTGTGTGAAGTGACTGTATATGAAATTGTTGACGACAAATGTACCCTTACTTTTGAAGAGTTAGAAATGGCAGTACGTGCTTGGCAATTGGCCACCTGGCCCATTCCCTACTCATGCCCCGTAGCTCTGATTTCTCTTACTGTCCTAGTTATTGCTACAATGATTGAACACAGCTCCATACTGTGGACAGGAATTCCCATCCACAGTATGTGGTCACGTTCAATCAATTCGTCTTTTACAATGGCAGCGAAGTAACGTGAAAACAGAAAATGGTGGAAATTTACAAGTTGGTCAGCACCTAAAATGAAAAGATGCGTTAAATGTGTCTGGACTCAAGTTGTATTTGCTGAGGCAGTGTTGTCCAGTGCTGTTTTCAAACATTTGCTTTTTATAAAAACAATAGTGACATAACCCTAAGGGCTGGGTTTTCTGATGGAGATGGGAAGTGTGTGTCGGGAGGGAAGACTGAGGGAGTTCAGCACTTTTGGAGGGGCTATCTTTCAATGAGACTTTAAACCAAGGCTCCATCCAGCCTCTCAAATGTGACAAATCCTATAGCACAATTAGAATTAGGGGAATATTTCCCTTTGTTTTGGCCAAAACTTATCGCTCAACCAAGATCACTAGATAAAGATTATCTAGTAATTTATCTAACCCTACTGTGCATAATTTGACTTCTACGTCTAAAGGTACTTTATCGCCTATAAATTTGTTCATGATGTCCTGACATTATGAAAAGCACTGCATAAATGCAAGTTCTTTCTTATTCATCGTGGAAAATTATCGACTAGGTGCCTATTTTTCCAAAGGTGAATTGCATGCAAGTAACAGTTCCAATTGGGGCATTGGATTACAAAGTCAGTCCCTTTATTCAAGATATAATTAACTTATTAGAGTCCCTAAACATTAATGAACAAAAGAGAAACTTCTGGTACCATGGGGATAGAAAATGCCTTTCAGAAAAATAAGAATGTCAGAAAATAGGCCAGTTCTGTCACCCTGAGACTGCTAGATAGTGAGATACTTTCTTGCCCTTGGTGAAAGGTGACTGCTAGTTTTGTGGGACTTAATATAACAACTCTATCTGAAATTACACCTGGAACAAATTCATTTCATAAAATCATAGAATTCCTACAGTTCAGAAGGAGGCCATTTGGTCCATCGAGCCTGCATTTACAATAACCCTACCCAAGCACTATCCCTGCAACCCCACATATTTACCCTGCTAATCCCCCTGACACTAAGGGGCAATTTAGCATGGCCAATCCACCTACCCTGCACATCTTTATTCTGTGGGAAGAAACTGGAACCACCAGAGGAAACCCATGCAGACACAGGGAGAATGTACAAACTCCAGATAGACAGTCACCCAAGGCTGGAATTGAACCCGGGTCCCTGGCGCTGTAGGCAGCAGTGACTCTCCAAAACAGCCAAAGCAGTTACAATGATGAAGATGGTTTAAAAAAAAAGGTAAGCAGTAGGCTGGTAGAAACAAACAGACATTTTCTGAAGTCATAACACTACAGCTTGGTTGTTAAAAAAAGACCCTGAAAACAAAAATAGGGAGGATTTGCTGCCTTGTGGTGAGTTTAATGGCGCACCTCATTATTATTGCCTAAATCATCCAGCTATTAGTTTGTGAAGAGGAGGAGAGAGTCCATCTGTTGCGAATTGATAGAAATTGCTGAATAATGTGTGTTGCTTTGTGGTCAGCCTCGGCAAAATGACAGCTCATTGTCAACCTCTCCGTCAGGTTCATAAACTTCCTGCATAAGCACAATAATTACCCATTAAACTCTCTGCAGAGTGTTAGGTTGGTACTTAATAGCTTAAGCATTTTAATGACGAGATTTATGTTCCTATAATGCCCATCAACCTCTGCGACTCAAAACGAGAACAAGATAAATTGTGGAATTTCAATCCTGCCAATGTTAAATTGTTCCTATATATTTTTAAATTTTAAAAAAATTACACTTTATTTTATTTTTTTTCTTATTTTTCTATTGTGTGTCCCCCTCTCTCAATCCAATCTTTCTTTCCTCGTTTTCATTTCTCTTTCTCTACTTGATTTGATTGTAATGCACCCTATCCCCTTTTCTATCATTCCTCTGTTTCCTTCCCAATTGTTAAATCTATTTGTTAGAGAGATAAGCTGTTAAAACTGTCATTCACCAAGACCCCAGATGCTCCACTGACCTTGCCGCACCATTATCAGTTCACAGTTTAGCAATTTCAGAACAGATCAGTTCGCATCCAGTTGTGAGACAATCAAACGGTTAATGGGAGGAGGAGGCCCCATGAGTATGCCCATTCGCAATGATGGGGGAACCCAGCACATCACCGTAAAAGACATTGCAACAATCTACAACCAGAAGTTTTGAGTGGATGATCCATCTCAGCATCCTTCTGAGGTCCCCACCAACATCAGCTAATTCCATTCACTCCATGTGAAATCAAGAAACTGATAAGCAATTGAACACAGCAAAGTTTATGGGTTGTATCCCAGCTCCAATGCTGAGTACACAGTATAGTGGAAGATCTGTCATCCCCCACCCCCCGATATCGTTCCTACTCCCTACCCCTAATCGCCACCCTGAATATTGACCCCCCCAATTGTGGCCCTGTCCAACTGTCCCCCTTCCCACCTCCATATGGAGCTCACAAACCCAGCATCGCCCCATCATGGCTGTGCCCACTCAGGTCCCTCAAGCTCTACCCCCCCTTAGACCCTGCCACTCAGATCTGCCCCAATAGGCCGCACCCACTTGGCACTACTTGGTGCCTGGTGGGCAGCGTCAGGCTGGCAGGCTGTCACTGCCAGGATGCCAGGCTGGCACTTCCCCGTGGGCACCACCTGGCTCTACCCCCAACCACCCCGGGGGCTTCAATGGCCTCTGGTCCCACTGGTGAGGCCATCACATTTGGTCCCTGTTCGTGGAAACCACCTGTGATTCCTACTGGTGAGGACCTTGACTGGCGAGCAGACTAAGGTAAGTGAGCCCAGACTATTGCATCCTGGGCTTGTTAATGACATGCCATGCATTTCTTCAATATATACATCAGCCTCACGCCCGGGGAGGGTGCAAGGCTGTTTTTGCCGGCAGAACAGAGCCGGAAAGATCGCGAGAGGTGCAAACCTGATTTTTTTTACCTCTCGCCTTATCTTACCAGCTCACCACGCACGGTAAGATCCTGCCCCATATGTTTGATGATGCTTGCATGAGAAAAATCCCCCCTAGCTCATGATCCTGATCGCTATCCAGTTCAACTTGCTGTCATGTGTACATGTGTATGCATGTATGGAGTAAGACTGGCTTGCTTTTATGCCCCTATTTTGAAAAAACCTGCATAACAATTACAGCAACTCACCTTGTTATTGCTATGCTGCTTCAAGCTGACAATTAACCTCATTGTCCAGGTTATTCACACTTATAAACGCAAAAGTGGTACAGAAATATTGTCAAAGGAATCTATACTCATTTACCTGTACTGCTAGGATTCAAAGGTCTATTTAACTGAAGCAATTTTTAAGTGAAGAGCTAATACATTCGCATTTATCAGGAAACTAGAACACAAGACAATGCACGGAAGTAAATTACATACAGAATGGGGCAGACATCTGTGAAAACTAATAGCTTTAAGATCTGCACTTTAAAAATGCAGAAGCCTCTTCCCTCAAATGCTGAATCGAGTCTGCAATTAGTGTTTTCTAGGTAAATATTTGGCAAAATGTACTTTTTCCCCTTCACTTTGTGGCACTCTACAGATAGCTGACAAATAGAGAGGAGGAAATTATAATGATTGTCAATGGTTCCTGAGGAGAAAACAACTGTAATAATGCAGTAATAAAAAAACACAACCAATTTACTGCAATCAGCCATGGATAGCGATGCACAAGAAAAATATCTCTTCAAATATTATCAATACAGAATATAAAATCTGCGTATGAGTATTTCTTTGTTTGTCTGTTTAGTACCATTATACTATTTAAGCAGAACAATTTAATCCATGTTGACTCAAAATCTATTTTTCCCTTAAGTGTTGCAGTTTATCAATATAAAACTTGCTGATAACTTTGAGACACAAGAAACTGAATTACCAATAAATCAGTTGAAAAAATGATTAGTTGACAAACTTATAGCATAATAATAGAGGACTGTGATTTGAGGATGAAATCTAATTTTAAGGTTCAAATCAATACTCCATTTTGGTAGTTTGTGGCATAATCATAACTTTCAAGTAGGTGACCACCTTGTAATCTCTTCCTACTATTCTGTGTAATCCAGCAAACAGGTTAGATAGAAAGGGTGAACCCCCTTGCAGTTAACATGTAAGAATGACAGTACTTTTCTTTTAGTGAGGAAATTCAGATGGAAATTGTTTCTGCCTAATCTTGACCATTGGAAGGCTTTCCCTGAGTTTCCTTGCAGTATTTGAGCAAAATATTGAGTCACCACCATTCTAATTTTCCTCTGTCAGTGAGAGTCAATGGCCAATTAAAATCTGCCAGAGTTTCTGTTTCTAATCATTATACAATTACTCCCACTCAAAGGACATCCGTGGATTGAACTGGACTTGGATGTGTTCCTCTCCAATACTGCATCACTCCACCTCATTCCAGCATAGTTAGTGACCTACAAAAACTCAACACCAAGACTTACACATGAAGAATAGTTACAAGGTTGTGATACAAGCAGCCTGAGCATTATTCCCAATCATCAATCAATGACTTTAAGATTAGAGGTGAGAAAATTTGCAAAGAAAAAGCACAGAGTAATGACTAATCCTACAATTTTAATTAAGTGTGATTTAATCTATTTTAAGGAGTTAAATGGAATTTTATGACAATTTATTTTCAGTCCCAATTTTGTGCATGTCAGTAATTTGATTAAAGTATGAAGCTATAGAGCTATAGAGCTCTACTAATGGAGCTATAGAGCTCTACTAATTCTTTCACTCCTTTTACTTCTCATAACAAGAGACAAGTATGAAATTGCTTCAGGGAAAGCTGTAACCTGCGGATATGTATACTTGTTAAATTCAAAATTCCTATAAAGTTTAAATTGCAAGCACATTGAGGTATATAATAAAATTAAGTATAACCCTAGTGTGGATTGGCTTCATCGAAACAATTTGTGTGCGAACTTCATCTCAGTTATTATGGATAAACTCCATTATCATTGAATCATAAAATGTTTACGGAACAGAAGAGACTATTTAGCCCTTTGAGTGCACACTAGCTCTCTGCAAGATTGGCTAATCCACTTCCAAGATCGTTCCCCATAGACCTCAATTGTTTTATCTTCAGTTGAATTTCCTTCCACCATCCTCTCAAGCAGTGCATTCAAGATGCTAACCACTAACTGCATAAAATTGTCCTCTTACTTTGCCTTTTGTTCTTTAGCTAAACATCTTAGATCTGTGTCCTCAGGTTCTTGACCGCTATGTCGAAGGCAACAGTTTCCTCTCAGAGAATCATAGTGGCGAGGGGCAAACCATGAAAGGTCCATTGACCTCGAGCAGGATTTTCCAGTTTCGGGGCGAGCGCAGCTGGAAAATCCTGCCCACTGAGTTTTACATCACAGAAAGAAGCCTTTTGGCCCATCGTGTCTGTGCCAGTCATCAAACACCCATCGATTCTAATTCTATTTCCAAGCATTTGGTCCATCGCCTTATATGCTATGGCATTCCAAGTGTTCATCTTAATGCTTCTTAAGTGTCATGAGTGTTCCTGCCTCTACTACCCTTTCAGGCAGTGAGTTCCAGATTCCCACCACCCTCTGGGTGAAAAGATTTTTCCTCAAACTCCCTTTAAATCTCCTGCTCCTTAGCTTAAATATATGCTCCCTCTACTAAGGGGAAAAGTTTCTTCTTATTCACCCTATGTCCCTCATAATTTTCTCCACCTCAGTGAGGTCCCCCCTCAGCCTTCTCTGCACTAAGGAAAACAACCACAGTCTATCCAGTCTATCTTCAAAGCTGAAATGCTCCGGGCAACATCCTCTACACATCCTTTCTAGTGCAATCACATCCTTCCTATAGTGGCGACTAGAACTGCACGCAGTCCTCTGGCTGTGGCAAAACAAGCATTTTATACAGCTCCATCATAACCTCCCAGCATTTATATTCTCTACCTTAGCTAATAAAGGCCAATAAATAACCCACTTGCCTTCTTAACCACCTTATCTACCTGACCTGCTGCCTTCAGTGACATTTGAGAATGCACCTCAAGGTCCCTCTGTACTTCCCAGTGTCCTACCGTTCCTTGTGTATTTCCTTACCTTGTTAGTCCTCTCAAAATACATCACCTCACACTTTTCAGGGTTAAATTCCATTTGCCACTGTTCTGCCCATCTGACCAACTCATCTATATCATCCAGTAATCTAAGGCTTCCCTCCTGACTATGTACCGCATGACCAATTTTCGTGTTATAAGACCATAAGACATAGTAGCGGAATTAGGCCACTTGGCCCATCGAGTCTGCTCCCCCTTTCAATCATGGTTGATATTTTTCTCATCCCCATTCTCCTCGAAAAATTCAATCAAATTTGTTAGACATGCTCTCCCGCTGACAAAGTCATGCTGGCTATCCTTGATTTATTCTTGCCACTCTGAAGTGAATATTAATGAAGATTTATTTTCCAATAATTTCCCCACCACTGATGTTAGATTCAATAGCCTGTAATTACCTGTTTTGTTCCCTACTTTCGTTCTTGGATAATTAGCTATCCTGCAGTCCTCTGATACCTCTCCTGTGGCCAGAGAGGATTTAAAATTTTGCATCAGAGAGCTTGCAATCTCCTCCTTTGCCTCACACAGCAGCCTACATTGGATACAATTTTTGAGGCCAAGCCACTGTTTTCTAAATGTTCATCAAAACCTTCTTGCTTTTGAACTCTGTGTTGATTTACAAAGTCCAGGGTCCCATGTGGCTTTTTAACATTCTTCTCAACCTGTCCTGCCACCTTCAATGGTCGGTGCGCATATACCCACAATTCTCTCTGTATCAGCACCTCCTTATTTCATATTGACTCTCCTCCTTCTTCCTACTGAAATCAATCATTTCACATTTTGCTGCATTAGATCTCATCTGTTTTGTGTCCACCCATTCCATGGTGTATCTTCCTCACAGTTCACAATACTTCCAAGTTTTGTGTAATCTGCAAAATTTGAAATTGTGCCTTGCACACCCAAGGCTAAGTCATTAATAAAGATCAGGAAAAGCAGTGGTCCCAGAACTGACCCCTGGAGAACATTCACTACATGGGCAGAATTTTACCGATTTGCCCCATCTATCGATGGGTGGAGCGAGCTGGTAAAATTGTGCGAGAGCCAAGAAATCAGGATCACGTCCGATTTCTTGGCTCTCGTGATCTTACCAGAACTGGACTTCTGGTAATTTCAGCCTCTCGCCCACTTCCGGCAAGAGGCTGAAGAATTTATTTAAACCTTCATTTGTATGGCTTTAGTGAGCTTAGTGCTCAATCGTCTGCTTCCGCTCTGCATTGCATCGCGATCGGGGCGGGGGGGGGGGGGACACACACACAATCAGTTTAGGCGGCGGGGACTACATTTTCGGGCAGCGTGGGGCTCGTGATCGGCCGCGGGCCCCCACGATTGCAGACGGGCTGTTGGTTCAGGCTGGCTGCAGTGCAATGGCCTGATATATCTCTGTCTGTCAGGACTCTGCTGTTGGAATTGCGCACGTGCAGCCACAGAGGTCTGCACATGCGAAATAGTTCCCTCTGCTGCTGGCTGGTGAATTAAGCCCTGCTCACTGCCTGTAGTAACTAGAAACAGTCTGGCCCATTTTTTCATGCACCATGTGCATAAGATTGGGCATAAAAAGTCACCCAAAAAATGGATTTGCAACTCTCCCATTTTCTTGCGAGCTGGACACTTAGAATTTTTCTCGTAAAATTCCCCATATGTTCCTCCAGTCTGTAAAGCAACCATTCTGTTTCCTGTCACTCAGCCAACTTTGTATCCATCCCTTAAATTCCATGGGACTCAACTTTACTGACAAGTCTGTGAGATGGCACTTTACCAAATGCATTTTGGAATTTTGTATAGACCAAATCCAACACCTATTGGTTACCCCATTTAGGTACTTTTTTGAACAAGGATGCAACATTTGCAATTCTCCAGTTCTCCAGCACCACACCCTTATCTAAGGAGGATTGGAAGATTACAGCCAGTGCCTCTACAATTTCCACCTTTATTTCCCTTAATATCCATTGATGCAACCCATTTGGCCCTGGTGATTTCGCAATATAAAGTACAGCCAGCAGTTCTAACACCTCCTTTATAATTTTCTTGCCATCCAGCGTCTTAAATACCTCCTCCTTTGCTATGACCTTGGTAGTATCTTGATTCTTGATAAGTCCTCATTCAGTACTTTAGCCATGCTCTTGGATTCTATGCTTGGATCCTCTTTATGGTCCCATTGCTGCCATCCTCCTTTTACGACCATTTTCGTATTTATTTTCCTATAGAAGACTTTTGCTTCACTTTTTGTTAATTGCCTGTTTCTTTTCTCTGGTTCATGGAAGATTTTATACTTGTGAGTACGCAAATCAGTTTGGGCAGAAACCTAAACTCTAGTTGCTCTTTGGGAAAATTGTGCAACTTTAAGCACAGTTTATATCCATAAGATCATAAGAAATAGAAGCAAAAGTAGGTTATTCAGCCCATTGAGTCTGCTCTGCTTTTTGATAAGGTCGGGCTGGTACTGACTTTGGTCTTAACTCCACTTTTCTGCCAGTCCCCTAATACCCTTAACTCCCTTGCTGATCAAAAATGTGTCTAATTCAACCTTGAATATATTCAATGACCGAGCCTCCACTGCTCTCAGTGGAATAGCACAACCCACTAAGAGAAGAAATTTCTCCTCATCTCCTCCTCAAATGGGAGACCCCTTATTTTTAAATTGTGTCCCCTTGTTCTAGAATATCCCATGAGAGGAAACATCACCTCAGGATCTATCTGTTAATGCCCCTCAAAATCCTGTATGTTTCAATAAGATCACCCCTCATTCTTCTGAGTATAGGCCCAACTTTCCTCATAAGACAACCCCTTCATCCCAGGAATCAGCCCATAAACCTTCTCTGAACTGCTTCCAATGCAAGTATATCCTTCCTTAGGTAAAGAGACTAAAACTGTATACACTACTCCAGGTGCAGTTTCACCAATGCCCTGTACAGTGTGACAAAATGTTCCTACATTCATACTAAATCCTATTACAATAAAGGCCAATATTCAAATTGCCATTGTAATTACTTGCTGTACTGCATCTAATGTTTAGTGATTCATGTATAAAGATATCCAGATACATCTGTACTGCAGCATTCTGTAGTATCTCTTTGTTTAAATAATATTCTGTTTTTCTATTCTTCCTGCCAAGTGGTCAATCTCACATTTTCCTACATTAGACTCTGTCTGCCAAGTTTTTGCCCACTCACTTAGCCTATATTTATCCATTTTGCATCCTCTTCACAACTTGCTTGCCTAACTAATTTGGCTACAATACATTTAGTTCCCTCATCCAAGTCATTAATGCAGTTCACAAATGGTTGAGGCCCAGCATTGATCATTGAGGCACTTCACTAGTTACTGTTGCCAACCTGAAAATGACTGACTAATCATAACTCCCTGTTTGTTAGCAAACACTTTCTCCTTGCTAATTTTTCACCCCAACATCATGAGTTCTTATCTTGTACAATAACATTTTATGTGACACCTTATTAAATGCTTTCGGAAATCCAAATACACCACTACTGGTTTATCCACCCTGCTTGTTACATCTTCAAAGATTTCTGATAATTTAGTCAAATGTGATCTTCCTTTCATAAAACCATGTTGACTCTGCCTGATTTTATTATGATTTTCTAAATGTCTTGCTACTATCTCCTCAATAATGGATTTGAATACTTTCCCAATGATAGATGTTAGAACTACTGACCTTTAGTTTCCTGCTTTCTGTCTCCCTCTCTTGAATTTCCAAACTCTACCCTAAATTACTTGCATAATCTTGTTAACTGAACACTAGATGGCCTCTTGATGGGAGTAAGCATACTGTAGCAATGAGACCCACAATTACTTATCTCCCTGGCCGTAGTTCTGGTCAGTCACAGGATTATTATCCACCTGGTCTTTTATAGCTTTCAGCTGCCCATCATCCAAGTTTATATTGACTCTTCTACTTTCAATAGTGTTGGAGGAGGTTGTTGGATCCCCCATTCAATCCTACTAACATCTGAAATATTTTGGCACTCCAAAAGTCTACTTGATAATTCAACCATTATATTTGTTCTCTGCTCCATTATGCAGGAGTTTAGTAGGATTGTCAACTATCTGATACACAACATCTGAAAATCAATATGTGTCATCTGCCATCTCCTTCAAGGTACAGCACACAATAGCATCAGATAAAAAGCAGCCAATGTAATTTCTGGGAACTGTGCATTAAGGTGTGTTAGTTTCTAACAGGAGTTGTATGTGGTATTTTCTATTTTGGTATGCCAGAAACTTGTTACTGGGTGCATGAAGGTTTGTACATATATAATCAATGCCCTGTGGCTTGAGGATATCAATTTGGAAAAGTCTTAGCTGCTTAAACATATGCATCATGGTGCATGAAATTGCCTTATGGAAAAGGAACTCATTCTAAAAATGTCTCCTGGGATGCCTGGACAGTTCCTGTGGCATAAAAGCTGAGTGCAGTTGTATCTTCACTGCCATGGATAAAGCAATGCAAATGATATTCTCTATAGGACTTCTTTGACCAGCTGGCACACTTCAGTCATAAACGCCCTGTTAATCCTGAGCCTCTCGTGGATCTCTCCACCAGCTGAATTAGTCTCCCTGCTGTACAATAGGATATTAGGAATGGCTGTTGCATCCCTGCTGTAGGGAAAATAAAATCCATTATATTTTTTAATTGCTATCATTGCTGTGATATTCCTCCAAGATTTTATCCTTCATTAAGTTCTCTAATATCAAGACTGACCTTGAATAAATATCACTTTTTGATTATGTCCTACAGCTGCACAATTTTACGCGAGTTATTTTTTACATTGGCTTGCTAGCCAAGAGTAAAAGACAGAGATGGTTTTTGCTTATGAATATTCATGAATCCATTTTGGATTAATCCTGTATGTCCTGTTAAGTGAATGTAAAAGATCCCACAGACTTGTTTAAAAAAAAGAGCAAAGATTTATTTTTATTCCTCAACCGAGCAGATTAGCCATTTGTCACCCTTCTGTTTTGGGAATGTTGCTATAGACAAATTGGCTGCCATGTTTGCTTACATTACATTACAGAAGTGCTTGATTGACTGTGAAACACTAAGGAAGATCTTGATAACATAACATAACATCATATAATGGATAAATACTTGAAGATACTTTTCCCACAGAAAATACTTTTCCGTGGGAAAAGAGACTACATAACTGGGGGACAGACAGGAACAAAGAACAAAGAACAATACAGCACAGGAACAGGCCCTTCGGCCCTCCAAGCCCGCGCCGCTCCCCGGTCCAGGATTGAATCCTGAATCCAGGATCCCCGCCCAATTTTCCAGCCCATCTACATACCAATATCCTATCCACCGAGCTGTCCCTCACAGCTACGATGCTTTGTTCATTACAACCTATTAACACACCCCCACCCCCCCATTCCAGACCATGTCATCTCCAGGGAGAGGCGAAAACCCAGAGTGAAAAACCCCAGGGCCAATATGGGGAAAAAAATTCTGGGAAATTCCTCTCCGACCCCCTGAGGCGATCGAAACGAGTCCAGGAGATCACAATGGCCCTGATCGGAAAATGCTTCCCAACCCTAGTCATTTCCACTTCCACGAACACCATATGAATTCCCTGCCCCCGAGACAGGTTCCCAACTATCCGCAGTCTCGCTCTGTACTGGCACCAGCAAGATGATCATAGAATGAAGCCTTGAAACGAGAAACAAGGAACAATTAGCCCGCGCCGCTCCCTGGTCCAAACTAGACCACTCTTTTGTATCCCTCCATTCCCACTCCGTTCATATAGCTGTCTAGATAAGTCTTAAACGTTCCCAGTGTGTCCGCCTCCACCACCTTGCCCGGCAACACATTCCAGGTCCCCACGACCAGGAATTTCTGTAACTGTCATCATGTGTTTCACATGGCCTCCCTGGTGACAGGTTGCAGAATATTCTACCGGGGGAAGGGAGTGAGGCAGAAGTTACAGTATATATTAATACCAGCAACATAAAAAGGACAGGTTTCGAGGTCATATGGTCAGATTCCATGGAGCTAAGGACGGTGAGTCAATGATATAATGATATCACTTTTACTTTGAATTTAAGCTCGTCAACACCCAGTTATATTCTTACATGAAACGGGATACTCTTTTCTTTTGTATCTCCATATAATTTCTGAAGCTATATCATTGTGTTTCTCAATTGGAGACATATTAGGCTCCATGTTATGTCTGAGATTTTTATTCAGACAGCCAGAAGATTCCCTACTTTTTTCCAGGCCTATTTTGAAAAGCTCCCTATACCAACAGGAAGATTTTGCAGAGGATAACTTTGCAAATGATCACTTCCCATTATTCATGGTAGTTGAATCCTTGTCATTTCAGTCTGCCTGTATTAAACTTAGTCTCATCTCTAATCCTTTTATCATTTAATTCAAATCAGACTTTGCGAAGTTGACATTTTAAAAGACCTCAAGGTGCTCAGTCTTGAAGGTTATCCCGAAGTCAGGTTATTTAGATTATGTATGAAATTATATTGGAAAGAAGCTCCTTGTACTGGTCCAGTTTCATTTTAGATATGTGTGAATGGATCTAGTTAGATGGGGTGCTCCTGAGGTTCATTAAATACTCCTTTTTTGGAAATTCCTCATGGTATTTTATTATTTATGCAGATGCACTATCTCTTGTTATGTTAGATATGCCCCACAACCACCTCCCAACACACTCAGACCTCAACAACCCCCGTTTCCCAACCTTACAAGGGATAGGAGATAAGTGGTCTCAGCATCTGAAACATTTACACCAATCCTAATTGGAACATGCATGAATTCTAAATTTGTCAATCATTTTGTTGCCTGCAACGGTGACAATTCCCCTTTATTAAATACACCCTCACCACTATCCGCTTCACTCCTGTGGTCAAATCAAATCAAAGTAGGTACCTCATTTATTGATGTTTGGGGAATGAAACAGATCATTGTTAAAATAACAATGTGGAGAAACTTCCTTCAACTGGAAAATAAATTCAGAGACACTAAAGAAGAAATCTTCACATATTGTTGTCTTTTCCATCTGCTTCTCAGGGGGTCACCTGAATGGGACAGACCTCCACAATTCCAATTTCAAATTTTCATGGTACCCTGGTATTGAATTTTTTGCAGTGGCAACCTGGAAGTTGCAAACAACATTGCACCCATTACTTTGATCTCAAATTATGTTCAACTTTCCTGTCAATCTCGGTCATAAATGGTCAAACATATAAGCATAAATCATCTAAAACAATTGCAGTAAAGCACTGAATTCACACCATAATAAAGTAAGATTTTAATTCATTCAAAACCCATCCTCTTACACAGATTTAAAATTGGGCCACATATATTCCCTCTTTCAGTACGCAAATTAAAATTTCATCTGATCTAATTCTTATTCATGCTCATTAGACAAACCGTGCTTAAGAATATGAAATCAGAGCATACTAGCACAATTATAATATAAACAAAGAAATAAAAAGTACAGAGCAAGCCTCGATGAGACTTTTGAGAAAACACTTCACATAATTACCAGAAAAAAGGCCTGAAAAATGAATGTTTTCTGTTGTGCCTAAATATATACCCATAATGACACTAGTCTCGTGGTGGTAACGACAGCGAACTTTCAACATTTACCACCATTGCCCCACTGATACTGAATCAACTTTGGGAGCTCAGGTATGCTCAGAAGTCCAGACATTGCTGTCAGGAAGTTCATGTTCCCCCTTAGGGCACACTGTGGTGATTCTCACAGACTGCTATTTCCCTTGTAATCTTGAATTGGCAAGAAGTTCAGTCTAATGCTGTTAGTCTTATAATAAAAACCCTGGAAAAGTTGCACCTTGCTGAATGAGGTGTAACTGGGTTTTTAATAGCTTACAAATGTCATAATTACTGTTGAACACCCTCAGGTGAGTTGAGAAGCTCATTTTATATTTGTGGAATGTTAAATTTAATTACAATTAGTAAAATATTTCACATTTTTAAAAGCATTTTAAAAGTCTATTAAGATTCATTTTAGCTTCTAAGACCCATTTATTTTGCTGCCTAAAATTTAAAATAAGTGTGAAGGCTTGCAAATGCATACTTCCTGGTTTGGTATGTGTGAACACTTCAGTGAGATTATCTCTTCAACTGCTTGCTGACATCATGCACTACAAAACATCCCCTTGCCTTATAGCCAGATTGAAACTACCACCGGGAAAGGGAAATTCCGACAATAGAGGTCACTAACTCTTTGCAGGCAACTTTTTTTGATGTCAGTGGTGACAGGCCTTAATTCTTTGCAGATCACAAAATCCAGGAAATTGGGAAGAACCTTTGAGTAAACATCTTCGTCAGCACCTTCCAAATCCACAACCTCTACTGCCTAGAAAGACAAGGGCAGCCAATGAACGGGTTCCTCCCTGTTGATATTTTTTCAGAGGCTAAGCATTGAGTTTAACTTTTGCTAATACAAAGACTCGTGACTACAGTATCCTGGTGAAAGACGTTTCTTTATTGATCAACTGGGAGAGAAGAACTGCGCGATCCACCACTTCTCTGAAGTTACATCAGATCGACAATATAATTATACAATTTCCAAAAGTCATTTTACACACCCACTGGCTTATCCCAGTCAGAAATAAACCAATCATCATTAGTACAGGTCAATCATTATTAATAAATGTCATATACCTTGGCCAATTACATTTATTCTCTGACAGCATGGGAACAATGGTTACGAGTGATTTCTGACTGCCTTTCCCATGGCCACCTGTTATAGCTCCGGACCATCTTATCTCATTGAAGGCTTTGTTTATTCATTAAGCTGTCTGAGTTTGCTAGCTTTGTCCTTCGCTTATGAATTTTCTATTCATAAGGACTGTCTAGAGTCCGTGCCGATAAGAGCTATGCTTCTGTAAGTGTATTGTTATAAAGAATGTGGTTCACTTTACTTGACTATTTTCCCATGATGCCTTAGAACTCTGTGTCGTTAGCCAAGCCCTTTCAATAACACACCTTTCAGAAATCCATGTTTAAATTCTCTAACTGTGGTTATATGAGTTTCTATGCAGACAGTACCTCTGTAAAATATATATATATATATATAAGTAGGTCTGAGATTCTTATCCTATGTTGATTCACTCTGTTTCAAGAGTCTTTATTAGTGTTTTAGTCCCAGGGTATTTTGAATCCCTCTTAGGCCTCTAAGAATCCCTCTAAGCCACTCGCCATCCTGACTTGGAATATATATCATCATTCCTTCACTGTTGCTAAACCAAAGTCTTGGAACTCTCTCCCTAACAGCACCATGGGTGTACCTACATCACATTGCTGCAGTGGTTCAAGAACATAGTTCCCTCCCTCATGGGCATTTAGGGATGGGCAAAAAAAACATTGGCCTAACCAGCGATGCCCATATCCTGGAAAAGGATAAAAAATGTTTTACGTAACATGTATAAAACTCTGAACTTGGGGGTAGAGTCATTATTATGGGTGGGGGAGGATTGAAGGGATCAATAGATCATTATAAAAGACTTGGGCGATTCTATTTACATACAGAACTCGTGTCCAGAATTCTTTGTTTTGTGCTCCAGTTATGTGCATCTGCAGGTACAAATACATAAGAAATTCTCGGTTAATGTATCCATGGAAGACCAAGGTTAGTGTGTCCATGCCATACTGATGGATGTGTCACTAGTTTGCATGTGTTAAATTTGGGTATAAATGTCTGAGTCAGCCTTATTCTTTATTTTGTCAGCTAAACCTAGCTCCATCATTTTCTCAGGTGCAAATGTCTGTCAGTCTAAATTGGGCTCAGTACATGCACACATAAAAGGTTGAACCAGATCATGAGCCTGTGAAAATCATGAAGCTAAGAAAGGAGGTAACTGCAGAAGAGGCTTACATCCACAATTAATGCTTTTTAGTATGTAAATGGTGATAGACAGTCTTTGAATTATAGATTCATAGAAGGCTTAAGGTAGGGAAGGAGGTCATTCAGCTATTGTGTCTGCTAGTTCACTGTAAGATCAATTGACTCGTCCCACTCCTCTGTGCTTTCCCCGTGGCCCTGCAAATATTTTCTATTTAGATAATTATCAAATTACCTTTCAAAAGCAATGATTGAAACTGCCTCCTCTTGATACATGGGCGGTGCATTTCAGATGGAAATATAGAAATTAGGAACTGGAGTAGGCCATTTGACCCATCAAGCCTGTTCCGCCATTCAATCTGATCATGGCTGATCCTCTATCTCAATGCTACACTCCCACACTCTCCCCGTACCCCTTGATGCCTTTAGTGTTTCAAAATCTATTTCTTTCTTAAATATATTCAGTGACTTGGCCTCTATAGACTTAATTGATGGAGAATTCCAAAGTTTTATGACCCTCTGAGTGAAGAAATTTCTCTTCATCTCAGTTCGAAATGGCCTAACCTGTATCCAAGACCTTTAGTTCTAGACCCTGAGCCTGGAGAAACATTTAATTTATTATTGTCACATGTATTGGGATATTGTGAAAATTATTGTTTCTTGTGCTATATAGACAAAACATACCATTCATAGAATACATAGGGGAGAAGGAAAGGATAGGGTGCGGAGCATAGAACAAGAGTAAAAGATGGTATCAGAGGGTATGCATGGGACAGCTCGCAAGAAGTCGCCACGCTCCAGCGCCATCTTGATCAGACCTGCATCCAGTCAGTCCAGCCCTGTCAGAAGTTGATATGTTTCAAAGAGATCTCCTCTCATTCTTTTAAACTCTAGTGAATACATGCCTAGTCAACCCAATCTCTCCTCATACAACAATCTTGCCATCCCAGGAATCAGTCGGTGAACCTTCACTGCACTCCGTCCGTGGCAAGTATATCAATTCTGAGTTAAGGAGATGGAAACTGTGCAAATACTCCAGGTGTGGTCTCACCAAAGCCCTGTTACAGCTGCAGTAAGGCATCCTTTCTCCTGTACTCAAATCCTCTTGCAATGAAGGCCAACATATACCTCTTGCCTTCCTAACTGCTTGGTGTACTTGGATGCTTGCTTTCAGTGACTAATGTACAAGTGTGTTTAAAAAAACCTTTCCCTCTTTTCACTGTTGATTGTTTTACCAATCACACAATATCAGTTCTCTCTGCTTCTCAATCCTGTGACCAATGAGAACAGTTTTGTTTTATCTGCTTGGTCTCCCTCATGACTTTCAAATCTATCAAAACGTCTCTCAATATTCTCTTCTCCAAAGAGAACAGCTCCAGCGTCTCTAATTATCTGTGTAACTGAAATCCCTCATCCCTCAAACCATTCTATAATTGTTTTCCGCACCCCTTCCAATGTACCTGCACATCTTTCTGAAAATGTGGTGCCCAGAATTGCTTACAATACTCCAGTGGAAGCCAAACCAGTGTTGTATAAATGTTCATCAATGCCTCCTTGCTTTGTACTCTTATACCTCTATTCATAAAGCCTTTTCTCAACCTGCCCTGCCACCTTCACCAATGTGTGTGCGTTTATCCCCAGGTGTCCATAGAAACCATAGAAACCCTACAGTGCAGAAAGAGGCCATTTGGCCCATTGAGTCTGCACCAACCACAATCCCACCCAGGCCCTACCCCCACATCCCTCCATATTTACCCGCTAATCCCTCTAACCTACACATCTCAGGACACTAAGGGGCAACCAACCTAACCTGCACATCTTTGGACTGTGGGAGGAAACCAGAGCACCCGGAGGAAACCCACGCAAACACGTCCCTGTTCCTGTTCCTTGTTCCTGTGTCCCTGTTCCTGCACCCCCTTTAGCATTGCATCATTTAGATTACACTGTCCCTCCTCCTTCTGGCTACTAAAACATGCCACTTCACATTTCTCTGTATTAAATTTAATCTGCTATATATCCACTCATTCCACCAACCTGTCCGTGTCCATTGATATCTACTAACATCAGAGATTTCATTTTTTTTCCATCTTCAAAGAATTGACTAGACAGCTGTAATGTAAAGAGAATTACCTTTTCTTTTAAAATAATTGTTCACTCACTGGGTTAGAAGAAATGAGGTGAATAAATATTATGTCCCTCTGGGATCAAAAATTAAATTTTGCTCAACATGTACATTTCATGTACCAAAATCCCGCATACTCAGCATTCGGAAAGAGCAATAGTTTGAAAAATAAAAATCCCTACAGTCTGCATTGAGGCTCTAACCCATAGTAGTGGAATCTGGTAGCCAGTAATTTCCACTTCAATCAGAGTAATTCCAACGGCGCAGGAAGCCAATTTTCAAGGGTTAAAGATGACTTTTAACATCAAGTATTACCAATGGCATAACTTTTGGAATGTGTTTAGAAATAGTTACCGAAATCTAAACGTAAGCGCTGATGCTGTGAAAACCTGCTAATTGGTTATACAGGGTAGTGAGTGCGGCTTAACCATCGCCGGGAAGGTTAGGTACTCCATTGTTGCAGGAAAACATTCAATTCAAACATTGTAAAAAAAAAGGAATTTAGTGTAAGCGAGTGTTTGGCACGGGGTTGTAAGGGAAGATTGGCAACAGCATTTAGGGCTGAGGTATCTGAACGTAGGTTCTCAGTTCTGTCAATTGGTTTGAACTGGGATGGTCAGAAAACATGAAAAGGAGTTGGGTTGGGGGGAAGGGGGGAAGAGTTGTGGCTGTCCACACAGGCAAAACCTATAGTTCAGTGCCCGCGGAGTACAGGTCAGATCAGAAACAACTATTCACCATTGTATTACAGGAACACATTTCTCTATACAGGACAACAAGGAAGATGATTATATGTTGTGTAGATGTGTATGAAGTTGAATGTGTCATTCCAGCTCTGTCAGTAGAAAGGTTTGATTGCAGTTCTGAGCCCAGTAGCGTCACCAGTGGGAATGAGGATTAAATGTGAGGTTGGGATTTCTCTCTCTCTCTCTCCCATCGCTTTGCTGATGTATAACCGCGGGTTGGTGTACACTGAGCCCGGACGCTGCGGCGAGGCACCTCCTCTCCGACGGTGTTTCACAGCCACCCGCCCATTCATGTCACTGAACGGCCAGCCCTGATCCAGCTTGGGACATAAGCACTGGCCAGATCCAGCTCCTAGAGGACGGGTAGTGGTGTGTGTGTATAGAGAGAGAGTGAGTGTGTGTCTCGCAGACTCCTCCGAGCCCTGTGTGTGTGTGTGTGCTTGGTGCATTGAGGAGGGGACAGGCGGCCAGGATTATTCAGTGACTCCCGCCGTGCACCCAGCAGGGTTAATATGAAATGGGGACAGAGTCGCCGAGTGCCGGATCCCAACAAATCCTGCCATTTGATTTAGAGTGAGCGAGAACAAGCCATGAGAAGAACCATGTGCTGCGATCCGAACGTGTTATTCCGGGATACGAAATCTGCACTTTGCTTACTCCTGTATATCTCTGTAGTTCCCTCGCAGAGTTCTCAACAAGTCCTCAGGATTGGTAAGTTTCTTCCAACTTGGTTTCGTTGAACACTTTCCGCTTACGGTGATGAACACCGTTAGTGTTTTTTTTATAAATTCTAAATATTTTTAAAGCGATTTTGGGTGTTGGAGGAAAATGAGGGTTAAGTGCGAGTGTTTGCAAGTCTCTTTCTTGCCTGTAGCAGACAATGCGGTAAAGTGTTAACACAGCAAAGCGGCCGGCTGTATGACTTGGAAAGTTGAAAATGTCAGCAGCATTGATTTGATCTTTGTCTCTGGGATCCCAGCCCCAGCTGATTCAGGTCTCGGGAGAAGGCAGATCCCGTCACTGAGCCTGTCGCCTCGATGGGTTTTAATGTTTGGATTCATTGTTGATAGGGATTGTTTCAGTTCCCCAACGCAACTTTCACAATCTTTCACAAAAAAAAACAAACATTGACCAATGTAGTGGAGTAAGTTCCCAATTTTACAAAGGAGTGCGTGTGCTGTCAGCTCATGGTTCAAGTTGAAGGCAGAATTAAGCCATTGGTGAATTGACAGCTGTCTGTTAAGAGCTGGCACTTTCCAAAGGTTAAGAGTGAGGATATGTGTTCCAGTTCCAAGTCAGCATGGGTACACATTTCAATGAGGCGGCTGGAGATGCAGTATTCACCCTTGGATGGATGGGCTTGGGGGTTCCGGATGGTATCTATCCACTCAGTCAGCTCACCTGCCATCCGGAAAGGTGGCCGAAAATTAAATCCTGAAAACCTTCTAAAAACCGCCTGGATTTGCCAGTGGTAAATCTGTTGACTATCAAGTCAGCTCCTTCCTCAATCGTTTCCCTCTAATGTAAGCTGCTCCATACGGTCCAGTTTGGAATTAACGTTGTCTGACTTCAAACTCCCCTGTCACAGAAGCTGATCGGACGGGTTCTTTTGATTTTAGCTGTTTAATATGTTTAAATCTCACCGCAAGCGCGCTAAGCTGAGATCTGTAATCTTTTCTCGGAAATGCTTGACCTGACTGCTTTGCCTCCCAAGATTGTACTCAGAACAAGAATACAACCAAACCTTGGGGCAATTGGATTGCTTCCACTCGATAATATTGGATTTGGCGTCTCTTTGTCAATTACAATGGGACACATTCAATTGAGATCTTTTTTTCTTCTGTGCTTTTTCTTCTGTGATGAGTTAGTTTATTCAGCACTTATCCAGTAGTTACCAGTCAGCAGAATGGACAGCTCCTTAGCTGTCCTTTCCTAGATGTGAACGCCGGAGTGGCTGGCCTGTTTTTGCCTTGATCAATAGCAGTAGGAGCAGCACCACAAAGCAGTCAATCAGTACTGCAACCCTTCTAGCATCTCCTATGACCAAGTCGCACCATAATATGAAATTGTGAAACTTATTGTATTTTAATTTATTTTATTTGCATCACAGACACTGAAATTGTTCTTTGGAATAAACTAAAGGGATGCATTTTTTTCATTCAGAATATAAAACAATAATATTAAAGATGATACCAAAAGATTTTTTTCAATTAAAACTGGCTGGCCACATTTCCCATTATTACCATCTTTTCAAAACTGAAATATCAAGGGTTGTTGCCGTCTGAACACCAATTGACAATTAAATAGAACTAATTCTCATGGATGGAAGTACAAATGTGTTCATGCCAGTTATATTAGTTCTAGGGAATTTGTCATATATACATCCAAATAGATGGACAGGTCCATTACTTTAGCTATTTGTTATTCAGGAGAGGGACGTTATTCATGGCAGTATGATTGGGTAGTCACGTGTTCATACAAGTTACCTAGCTCGGTTATCAAAAAGGTTGTAATGATTCGCAGTGTTGAGTAAGTCTCTTTGAATTTGTATTGTTCACATGATAAACACCACAGCACCTTTCGCAGACTGCACGGTAGACTGGATGTACAAAAGCTCTCGGGAAATCCTGATCTCAGTTGAGTTTTGGGAAAGAGGTACCAAGTAGCTACAGTGAAGGACCCCATGCGCAAGTGTGGTAGAAAAAAGGAATAGTGCTGTAAGTGAGCAACCCACTAGAGGGAGCTCCTGATCTCAACTGGGCTGTACTGTATGGGGAGAAGTGGTAATAAAGGAGGGTGCTACTTTCTTTGGTGGGGAGGAGGGAGCAGTGGGGAGGGGAGGTGGAAGTGAGCAGGCTGATGGAATGCTGCTGTGGTTATTTTCCTAGTGGATGATTCAAAAATATATGGCTAGCGACCTGGAAATAGATCAGCTTCCCATTATTTTTACTTGTAACACTGTACATGATTTGGAGGATCATGAATAGAAAAGGGCTAAAAAACCAAGAAGAGTGAAACATAACAAAAAGTGCTTAGGGGAGGGACATGGTGGCACTCATTGGAGATAATGGGTATGCAATTGGAATGGAGGGGTACAATTGCACAACTGAGACAGTGTATTTCTCACCTGGATTGCACAGTGATAGGGAGTGCCTGGTGGAGGTTAAGAACTTCCCCACTTGAAGGTAAAAGAAATCTAATGGTTGGCTAAAGAGCTGTACTGGCAAAAACCTGGGTTTCAGCAAATTAATTACATGCTGGAAGCAGAATTTGGAAGGGGAAAATAATGGAGTAAATACAAAAAGCCTACCAAAAAGCAGAGGGAGATGAATAAACATTTCAGGTACAGATGGGATATGAATGAACAGATGCTAATCAAACATCAGCAAAGTTGTTCTCCATTTTGGCATGCAAATTACAAAATACCTCAAATAGAAATGATAAAGATAGTCATCTTGCTATTGAAAATTATAAAAAAATTCTTTAGCCTTGTCTATTTGCCTTTAACAGTAATTCCACACTGAAGTACTAGAAGTCCAGATATACTTACTGTTGTATTTTATTCCTCAATTAATTTCTTGTCTGCTTTTATTCTTACAAGCAAAAGCAGATGGTTGATAGTCATAAATGAAAATCCTGGGCAATAGTTCAGAATTCATTGTGCGTTTAATTACGTTCCTACCTTCTTTTTTGCATTACTACTAAACATTGAAAGCAGTTTCAGAAATGTACAATTCATGATCTCAGCATTAAAATTTTAGCCTTGCCCAGAATGAAACAATATTTAAATGATTTTGTAAAATGAAGAATTTTATCCATGCTTTTTGCTGTACTGCTATTTAGCCCAAAGTCTTACTGCCTCTTTACTTTCTTAAGCCAGTTCCTTGCCCTCTCAGTTGTCCCCTCAGTTGATGGTTCTTTGATTTATTGGTTAGCCATCATCTCTGTTTCTATCAGATTTTACAGTAATTGCTAAAAGTAATGAATGTTAATTGCAATCTGCTCTTGCCTACAAAATGGAAAAAATGTGTACACCAAAATAAGCCTTATACAGAAACCAAACAGATTAAAAGATAAGAAAGGCAAACAAATAAACACACACAAGTAAATTTAAAAAGATGAATGATTTCTATGACTTTTATTGTCACCTTTTCTTCTCACATTTTAACTTTTGATTTAAAATTGAGTGAATTTCTATCCCTTTAAAAAAGCCAATCTTATTTAAACATCAATATATTAGATTGAGTCAAATAAAGTTTCAATTTATTTTCTGGATAAGATTACCAGTATATTGATGATCATGCTGCGCTGCCATGATTACGTTGCAACCTGACCTCTGCGCTTGTGGTGTACTTTGTGCCTTTATTGTTTTAAGTGAATGTTTTGTCATTAATAGTTCCCAAAGGATTCAAAACACAATTTGGGTTGGATAGCTCAGCATATTCAGCACCCATTTAAAATCAACAAGATCAACTTATTTCCTTTGATTTCAAAGGAGAACAGCAGATCAGAGTTAGTGTCCCTTTAAGAGAGTTTTTTAAACATGATTTCTGCAGCTCACAGCTTCGGCGATGTCATTGTTGTCGATTTGACTAGAATTGTCCTTTTATTTCTTCTTAAGTGGTAAATGGGGCTGTTTGTGTTTACTCTGGGATTAGTTTTACGATCCTGCATTGTTAGGAGAAAAGGTGATGTGCTTTTGGACAGTTTTTCTTTCCAGTGAGTTTAAGGTTTCAGCTTTGAGAGTTCTGAGGCTGCAGTTTAGTTTTAGCAGGGGCATCAAGCAAGAAAGAAGCTGAAGTCTCTCTCTCCCCCTGTTCCATTTGGAAATTCTGCTGGTTATCTCCAGGCAATGTTTTGCCTTCTGGAAGGAAAGTGCAGGCTTCAAAAAAGCTCAATTCCAATCAAGTGAGATTTTAATCTATGCTATGTTAAGCCTCTGTAAAGAGTTTTGTCTATGAAAGGTTTTGGTTTGTTGGAACAGCTTTAATATTCAATTAAGGCTTAATACATTATTGTGGGGTTTTTTTGTAATTGGTAAAAGGTATTGCTAATTTTCTTTTTATATGTGTTTATTATATTCTTAAATAAAGTTTGATAAAGGCTCTCTAATGGGTTATTGAATTGTACCTGAAGTGAAAATATGCTCATCCTAGCCAAATTCAAGATGCAAAACTTATAGTTCGGGTGGTCTCCATAAAGTACTTTGGAGATTCTAACCTGACCCATAACAATAGGAAATAGGTCAAGCAGGTGTTTCAGCAGCTTGGAATTATTAAAGTGCAGTATTATTTCATCTGTACACTGAAAGTTAAATCATAGAAACCCTACAGTGCAGAAGGAGGCCATTCTGCCCATCGAGTCTGCACCGACCACAATCCCACCCCACATATTTTACCCACTAATCCCTCTAATTTACGCATCCCAGGACTCTAAGGGGCAATTTTTAACCTGGCCAATCAACCTAACCCGCACATCTTTGGACTGTGGGAGGAAACCGGAGCACCCGGAGGAAACCCACGCAGACACGAGGAGAATGTGCAAACTCCACACAGACAGTGACCCAAGCTGGGAATCGAACCCGGGACCCTGGAGCTGTGAAGCAGCAGTGCTAACCACTGTGCTACCGTGCCGCGGTATTAAGTTCCAATTTCGCAACACTGGTTATACTTTAGCCATCAAGTACTTCATGATTTCAGAACATGCAAATTACAAAATACCCCTGAAATAGAAATGATAAAGATAGTGATCTTGCTATTGAAAATTATGACGAACTTTAGCCTTGTCCTTTTGCCTTTAACAATAAAATCCACCCCGCAGTACTGAAGAATTTCAGATATATCTATTGTTGCATTTTATTCCGCAATTCATTTCTTGTCTGCTTTTATTCTCACAGACAAAAGCAGATGGTTGATAGTCATAAATGAAAATCCTGAGCAATAGTTCAGAATTCATTGTGCATTTAATTACATTTCTATTAAACATTAGATCAACCCTAACTTCTTATCTATCCTTCACCAGGGCCCTCAATCTTTTCCCTCATTTAAGATAATTTATCAGAATTCTCTTGAACTTTTCTTTTGCCGACAACCCTCATTTGATTTTCCCAGTTACTAACCTCATGTTCATACTATTAAGTGGAAAAAAGTTTTGCCTGTCTTGGCTTCCTGTTGATTTCATAATTTCAAAATTAGCATTTGGCATTTGAAATAGTGAATTATTTGCCTACATTGACTTTGTCAATTCCTGTCATCTCAAAAACTTCATTTTGCTCCCTCTTACAGCAAGCCTCCATGTTCATGCTAAGTTTGTGTTGCAATGAAATGCATGCTTTACAATGGTAATTAAGCACAGCTGTTCCCAACTGGGGAAGGATTAGGGATCATTGAAAGACAATATAAATCAGTCTACTCTGACTGTCTGGGAGTCTGTGATTTACTACCTTGGAAATAAACCCCATTCTTCCTCAACATACAATTATTAGAATTAACATTGCATTGTGTCAAATCTTCCTGTTTTCCTCTCACTGACATTTTGGAGAAGATATTCCCTACAATAAGAATGTGAAAGTCTTTTCTGATACATTTGTTCTGGGATTTTTGTAATGACAGATCTTCCCATATACATGTTGGCTTGATGTAACTTGGGTAAAAAGAATACAAATAATCTGCTGCACCAAGGAAAAACCAGAGGCCAGCTGTTTCTGGGAATGTGCAGACTAGGCTTAAGGACTTCCTTTGCAGGACTAATTCCTCCACATCAATAAGCATTGGGGAAGGGAAAAATTAATATATTTTAAAATTACTGGTCTAGATACAGGTTCCAGGAGTAGTTAAACTAAATGATTTCGGTTAAATTCCAGTAAACCTTTCAGTGGTTACATGTTTTGAATGCTGTCATATATATTTCAATATAATATAAAGTGAGGCTGCCCCTAGAAGCTAGCAAAATGAGTGCTGTTTGTCATTCCTAAGAAGTTTATATTTAAATACTCTGTAGCACCAATTATATGGATTTTTAAAATATTAATTATGCCCATCGACAGTGGTATTGACGGAAATAGACCATCAAAAGCTGCTACTCTGGACGTGCCATAAGTTAAGAGTCTTGGAAAGCTTCCTGTACATTTCTCCAAAAAGTGTGGTTGGACTATTTTAATATTGAAAACTTCAAGTGAAAGAGAGGAAGTGGGCCATTCAATTCCATTTTTATCATGGACAGGATCACCAAGATTGAAAAGATGCTGAGAGAAGACGACCAAATGAGGAAACGATGTTTTATTGGGAGCAAGATTGAATCTTTATTTTAACATTTGTGGATTGAGAGAGTGTTTTTGGAGCTTAGCAAGAGTAAAAGGTTCAAAATGGCACTAAACTGAGTAATTAAAATAGAGAAACTAAATAAGGTTGTAATGGAGAAAAGAGGTTGGAGATGAGGGTGAAATTAGAATCGTGTGCTGAATAACAATGGTGTTTGTATCTTATCCGAGATTATAAGAGAAGATTTGAGAGAATATCTCTTGATATAAGAGCAACATTTAAGCCTTGGATAGACTAGAAAGAATTCAGTTCTTGGATCCAGAAGTATATTTTTGACATGAAACAGGATTCTAAACTTTGTGGAGATTCTTTAGCACTATCTGTGGAGATAGTAAAACAAGATTGCCAATACTTCAATAAGGTGGAGCATTCAAACGCAAAAGGTGGTAACTATTGACTGAACCTGTGAAAGAAATGAAGAAATCGTTTATTTCAAGCACAGTGGTTAGTTTACTGGACCTATTAGTAATGCGAGTTCAAATCCTACCATTTCAATTCTATAATTAAGTAAATCTGAACATAATAAACAAGTATCAATAAAAATGGAATCATTAATTGTTGTAAAAATCTGACTGATTCCCTATAACCGTTTATCATGAAAAACAGTGGGTCTTGTCCATTCTTGGCTATTTCTGACTCCAGTTCCACAACAATGTGGTTTACTCTTTACTGTCTTTTGAAGTAGCTCAGCGAGTCACTCAACTGTAGGGATGGGCAATAAATTGCAGCAATGCAACAATGTAAGAGTTAATTAAAACATTTTTAAGTAAAACAATTTTTCTTAGCCCAGGTGAAAGAAATAGATGGAAGAGATTTAAAATATGAATTCAGATATTGTGTTGTTCTTAGAATAAAAAGAGAACAGCAAATGCACTAGCTTAGGAGGAAAACTCAACCAAATCCTGAACAAAGCTATCCACAGGGTTGCCACTTTATCTAATCCCTCCACCACCAGCATGTCGTGGCTACAGAGTGTTCCACCTACAAGATGCACTGAATCATCTTGCTAGAGCCTCCCAAACCTGTGACATCCATCTCAAAGTGCACGAAGCAGGTACATGGGCATGCAGGTACCTCCCAGTTGCACACTACTCTGACGTAGACATATATCATTGATGTTTCAGCATCAGTCGATCAAAATTCTGGAACTTGCCACTAAACCAATTTGTGGCAGAATTTTCATTACAGAAACTGCAACAGTTCAAGAAGAAAGTTTCACCTTCATCTTGTCAAGGGCAATAAGTGACAGGCAATTGATGTTGGCCTTGCTACGACAACCAATTCCAAGAAGGGATTAAATAAGTAACTTACCTTGAGTGAAATTGTTCTTACTGATTTTTCTTTTGTACATTAATATTTTGCAACATAAGATAGCTGTATTGTAGTGCAGGAGATCCTATGATTTCTGGGAATTATGTATATAATTAAATTATGTATATGTCATTGTAGCTAGAATAGGTTCCTTATACATTCCTGTTACTCCAGGAATTGCACTTGTTTGAGGATAAAGTTTTGCATCTTCTTCTCTCTTGATTTCTAATCTGATAAAAAGTGAATTGGTTCAGGCTGTGGTTGATTCATCTTACTTTTTAATCTCTAATCTAAATTTTACTTCTTAGTGGTGTGTTCCATTGTGTTTCTACCAAGTATGCTGAAAGAGGTTTTCATAGTAGCTTCTTATTTCTTCTTCTTCTTTCAGCTTCTCCCATTTCACTTGGCATCACCACAAAACTGATGAATTACTCTTCTCCATCACCTCTTGTCAGTCACCCATTGCTCTTCCAATCCCACTGTGTTTAAACCTCTCACCGTGGTTTCCATCTGGTCTTTGGCCTTCCTCTAATCCTTCTTCCTGGCAGTCCCATTTTCATCACTTGCCTCACCACATTTCCCCTCTCTCACTCTCTCTGCAGCAGCCCCCCACCTCTTCATTTCTCCACACATCTAACTTGGCTTCCTCATCTCATCAGTATCCAATCACTATGTTCCTCCCTTCTTGATGTTGTCCAAGTTTCTGTGCTATATAACAAGACTATCCTCACAACTTCCTCTTCCCTTCACTTTCACTTAACTGCTTACTTCAATCTGGGTCATGGTGAGTTGGAGTCTATCCTGGCAGACACTGGGCATTAGGCAGGATACACACAGGACGGGACGCCAATCCATCACGGCATGCATTTACGCAGACATAGACAAACTAAGGGGTACTTTCCTGTGGCCAATCCACCTAACCTGCACATTTCTGGAGTATCTGCCGAAAACCCACACAGACATGGGGAGAACATGCAAGCTCCCCACAGACGGACACCTGAGGCTGGAATTGAAGCTGGGTCTCTGGAGCTGTGAGGCATCAGTGCTAACCACTATGCCGCTCTGCTCCCTCAACTGTTCTGTAGATTCTTCCTTTCAGTTTTAGCAATACTTTTCTATTAATCAACACTCGACTGCACTTTTTCCAGTTTCTTCAACCAGAGCTAACCTGTTGCCTAATTTCCTTTTCCATCTTCTGCAACCACTGACCCCAAGTACTTGAAACTACTCACTTTCTCCCATTCTTCACTGATAAGCTTTGCACAGTCACTTTGAACCTCTTCCCCAGACTCAAACTGACTATTGGATCTTTGGTCAATTGATCTTCATAGTCTTGATTTCCAGTGGCTTTCTCCAGTTCTTCAGACACTTGGTCATGTTCTCTTCATTTTCACCACACAACTCGGTGTCATCTGCAAACATCATTGACTTCCTGTCTCACTTGCTCAGTTAGACATATATGACAATCAGGAAGAGGCTCAAGTGTTGATTTCTTGCTAAAGTCTAACATTGAAACTCTCACTCTCCCAGAGCCTCCGGGCTGTATTTTCTCATGTTGCCCGCCATGGGAATCATAGCAGGACCATGCAAAGGTCTGTTGACCTCGGGTGGGATTTTCAGATCTTGGCATGAGCGCAGCTGGAAAATTCCATCCTCTGACTCTTGTTTGGTACTTGTACATGTCCTGTAATAATCATATGTACCTCTCAGGGACTCCACAAATTCTAGCACATTTACAGATTTCTTATCTACGCACCTGGTCATAGCCTTCCGTAGATTGATGAATACAATTATCTTATTAAATGGCTTTCCCAATATTTCTCCATCACTTGTATCAAAATAAAAATGGCAGCAGAAGTGATTCCTCTGGGCATGAATGTGAATTGACCTTCATGAATTTCCACGACTTTTCTCAATCTCTGGCCCATGACTCTGCCCCATATCTTAAAGATACTTGGTCGAATTTAACATTTTTCAGTAACTTTTGCAAGCTTGAATATCCTCCTTTCCTTTGAAGCTTGGTCTTTTTCTCTTTGTTATATTTGTAGCAGTTGTTGCAGGATAAAAGAATAGAAAGTGATAGTGTGTGGGTTTTAGGTCTAACAACAGAACAGCTTTATTAGGTTGCTGTTTACTCCACAGTGGCTGGATCCAGACTGAACAATGCCTGCAAAGTAGTCAATGACATCACAGACTGACCACGTGACCAAATCCTTAAAGAGACCGTGCAACATGCAATAACTCTAATATATAGCAATCATAAGACAGCATATGATGCTGTGCTTTGCAGGTTTTCAATCCTTTCGGTGCTATTCTGATTTCTTTCAGTTTGCAGTTAGTTGTCATTCCTTGATTTGCAGCTACCTCTTCTGTCTTTGTTCATGAATTTTCTCCATTCATAAGCCAATTAAAATATTGGCCCCACCTCTCTTTGATTTCATCCTCTTTCACTAAAGTTGTACTACCTGCAGTCCTGATTTTATGTATATTTCTCACTTGCTTTGCTAACCTATCTCCAGTGGCTGCTATTTTGAATATATATTTTTATCCCTCTTTGGTATCAACATTTCAACATCTTTCTTCCATGAGTTGCTTACTGTTTATCCTTTCTCATACTGTTGGTATCAAAGTTTTTATAGGCCATCATTCACACATAAGCAGCAGTAAAAAAAATGCAAGTATAGCATTGCACGTGCTTTCCAATTGATCTTCACCCAGTCAACATTGCTGGCCATGTGAGGGGTGGTGGTCTGAATTGCGATGTGGAACATTCATTTAGTTTTGGTCATACTACTTTATTCAAGGCACTGAATTCAATCTTAAGAAACAATGTATAAATGTTGAGATATACCTGCTGGGAAACTCTGCTGCTGACCCTGGACTTTTTGAGGTTTAACACAAATCTTTGCTAATATGCTTGCTTGCCCAAATGCCACTTACGGAGCATCTGTAACACCTCCCATACCAAGGATGTTGGAAAATCTGGCAAAGATGTTTTAGCTGTGTAGTGTTGAAGGGGGTCTTCCTGGAAAATAAAACACAGCTGTCTCTTCCTTTCACCTCTGCCAAGTATAGTCCCCATTGTAAGAAGACTTTTGGAGAAACTTCCACCCGGGTCAGTGTTCATGCATTATATCCCACTGAGGGCCTGGGAACACTGTCCAGTTCTATACTTATGATTATGAGTGAGAAGCAAGGTGATGTGATCAAAAATAAACAGAAGGCAGACATAGACAAAGAAATTCATCATTAGCTCCAATGTGCCAACTTAACCTTCAGCTGAGGTGGGAAAGATTATTACAGGACCAGTATTTCAAACCCAAGACTGTGGTCATTGTTCACTGGGCATGATGGGTTCCCATGTTCTTGAATGCCTCAGAGTCTTGGACAACCTACAATAGGCAACTCAAAGCACTGGAGAAGTATCACCCATGGTGCCTTTGCAAGATCCTCCACAATCAGCGGTAAGAAACGCAGTCCAAAGCAGAGTCCTCTCCCAAGCCAACATGCTGAGTATCAAGGTGCAAATCATTCACAACCTGCTCCACAGTGCAGGACACATCATTTGTGTGCTTGACAACAGACTCACAAAGCAACTGTCCTACTTGGAACTCAGTTGTGGCAGGAGACTCCCAGGAGTATGCTGGGAAAGACTTTAAAGATGTACACACAGCATTGCTGAAGAGGACAAACATCATCAACAGCTTGTCGGATTCCCTGGCTTGTGACCAACTAAAATGGAGAAAGTTAATTTGAGAAGGCACTGAACACATTAAGAGACTTCAGAAACACTCTGAGGCATCGGAGTGAAAGCACAAACCTCTAAACAATTCATCTACCCAATCTTTCAAGAATCATCTGTGTGCAAGTCATCCACAATCCTGAAGGACTGCCTAAGAACAAAGAAGATTTTTAAAAAAATCATTATCTCTCCATAAAAGCTTATTTTTGCACATCAGCAAAGGCTTATCTGTGCATCAGCTTGTGCCAGGTACCATGATTCCATGAAACTCGATCCCAAAAATGAACTGAAGGGAAGGAAGATGTGAAATGATGTTGAAAGATGCTGGAAATTAAATTAGTGAGATAAACCATTTTAAGAAAGAAAAGTGGACAACAATTTAACTCCATGGTTCAGGTGAGTTTGTGTTCAGTTTTAATTTATTGTACTATGAAAGCAATCAAGATTTATTTTTTTCGTTTCTCTTTTTACAACAAAAACAACTATTTATAAGCTGTAAGAAGATTTATTTTATTGTAATTGCATAAAATATGTATTTCAATTGGAAGCCTCTAGGGTGTTTAAAACTATAGTTATCAACCTTTTAAAGATACAGGCTTTGAACAGAAGATGCATATATGTATATAAATAGCACATCAAAGTTAGAGAATGGATACTGACATTGAAATGTAGGAAATCATTCAGTTATGTTGACAATACTGATCAAACTGGAAGGTGGTGAATTTCTATCAAATGGCACAAAATACTGTTTACATTGTTACTTACATGTCTTCTGCTAGAAGTATTTTGGATGATCAAACAACCCTTACAGAAATCCAACTTGCATGTATTTAATCATTTCAGCAAATGTTAAAGCAACCTTTTCAACACATCCATCAATCCAGTTAACCATAGAAAGTAGATTCAATGGAGTCTATGTGGGACAGTAAGCTACAGCTTTATCCAGTTATCTCTGGAACGGAGTTTGAATCTGGTCTAAACTGATAGGGGTAGAGTTAAAGAAGCAACCTTTTGTCTTTTGATAAGTCCAGCAACCAAATTGGTTTTCATACTGAAACAAAAACACACAATACTGGAAGAGTTCAGATCAGCAGCATCTAGAGAGAAAAACAGAATTACCATTTCAGGTTGATTACCTATCCTCCGCTGTATTTTGCTTTCATTTCTATATTAGTTTTTCCTTGGCTCATTATCATCATTGTAGAGTGCACATTTCACTGCCATTAAGGATGACTGGGGTGATCAGTTGACAAAGCCTTCAATTGCACTGTTATCAATTCTGATTTCTGGACCGTATCCAGTCTTTTTCAATTGTCCTAAGGGTAATTGAATCTCTCTGAACATCCACAAGTTTCTGTAATGAGCCAATCCAAGGTGAAAAATGTCCACTTGTTTTAGCTTCCGATTTAATGGAATCATGTCCATATCCAAGCTTTACTTTTGAACATCATCTCGTGACTTTAGCGTTGATACACAATGTGAAATATCTGTGTGGAGTTTATCTTGCTGTCATTAGGATCTGCAGGTCACCATTATCTCCATTTATCCCTTTTCTTTACAAATCACAAAATTGTTGTTTTTGCTTGAGACAGTGCCATCCATCCCAATCATTTCTGAGTCCATTACCATTTTGAGTATTGAATAGCTAAAATAATAGCCACATCTGGCGTTTTATTGAAATCAGGCCGTGAATGAACCCACGTAATGATTTGTGGAAATTGCAGAACTGTGAATGAGACAAATTTATTTCTGAAATATTGCAAATTCCTTACTTAAAAAGCAATTCCCTCAGAATTCAGTCACTTGTTTGAAAAAATGAAAATGTTACATGTCTGCATTGGTGGATGATCTACTTGAGGTGAGGGGAAACACTAAGCAGGTCAACAGTATCAAATTGCATTCATATAGTGCATTTCATGTAATAAAATGGTGCAGAAATGGCTGATCCATCTTAGCCGCCTCCTGAGGCCAGCCTTCAGATAATTCAGTTCACTCCATATATTATCAAGGGATGCTGAAGCCACTGGTTTCAGCAAAAGCTATGGACCCTGATACCATCCTGACAGTAGGACTGAAGTACGCTTAGCCAAGCTGTTACAGTACAGCCACAACACAGAAATCTACCTAGGAGTGTGGAAAATTGCTGAGATATGCCTGTCTCCAAAAAGTAGGACAAGTACAATCTGGCCAATTACTACCACATCTGTCCACTCTCAATCATTGGAAAAATGATGCAAGGTGTTGTCGACAGTGCTATTAAGGAACATTCATTGAGTAATAACCTGCTCACTAGTGCTTAGTCTGGGTTCCATCAAGTCCATTTGGTCCTGACCTCATTATAGCCTTGGCCCAAATATGGACAGGAAAAGCTGAATTCACTGGGTTAGGTGAAAGTGACTGCCTTTGACATCAAGGTACCAATTGGCTGAGTATGGCGTCAAGGAATCCTAGCAAAATCAAAGTCATTTGGATTCAGGAGCAGGGAGAGGGAGGGGGGGGGGGGGTGGTCACACACACACACACACACACACACACACACACACACACACACACTCTTAACTGACTTGAGTCATACCTAACACAAAGGAAAATGGTTGTGGTTGTTGGAGCCTAATCATCTCAGTTCTGGTGGAGTTTCTTAGGATAGTGTCCTAGGCTGAACTATCTTTAGCTTCATTAATGACCTTCTGTCCAATATTATGTCAGAAGTAGGGATGTCTGCTAATGATTGCACAGTGTCCAGCACCATTTGCAACTTCTCTGATACTAAAAGGCTCATGCCTGCATGAAGCAGGACCACAGCAAATACGCTTGGGCTCTAGGGAGTTCATTGCCATCCTGAACAATACCACGTTTGCAGCTTATTCATGAGCTGCCGCTGGTAAAATCATTGGGAACGTCTCACCTGCCAGCCATGAATGTTGCTGATACACGCTTCTGGCTGCTCTCAGAACCCTGACTCAATTGATAAAATTCTGACCTTTATTTTTCTTTCTGACTGGATGTTAAATGAATTTACACATTTTCATTTATACTTGCTTCTCAGTCCTTGTGCTTTCACAATCCTTCAATATGATTTGTTAAAGAGATACACAGCTGCTTGCTCTGTTCTGCCAGCTCCCTGCATTTCTTGCTGTGACTTTATCAGCTTGTGCTTTCAGCAATGTGCCATGCAAAAAGTTTGAAAAGTCTAAACCTGCAACAGCAAGCCTAACTAATGATAGACACTATTAGATGCCCCATTCCAGCAAATTATGGCCCAGTATGTTCAAAAGAAGTCTTTTATACAATGGGTGAAGAGAGGGGGGAAAGCCATTTTCAGGATCAATCCATAAACCCACTCAAAAGCTAATGCAGCAAATGGTGTATGTGCATCATGCCTGTGCGTTCCCTTTACACTATTCATCGCATGCAATTACTTCGCCAAGCATGCCTGCAGTCACTGTGATTAACTCTAATGGTGTGACTGCAGTGCTGTTTGCATCCTGGAATATCCTTCAATGTGCTTGGGGGTGACTAGTTCACTAACACGTTTATCAATCCTTTGGCAGGCAAGTAAAGGCAGGAGTATTTTACTTTTATGGATTAGCAGCACACCACATGATGGGAGAGGGACAGCAAATAAAACAACCGCTCTTGGCAACTATTGCGATTTGTGGGCAGTGGTTCCAAATGACAATATTTCCATATATGTGTAGGATTAACAAGTACATTGCTAGAGGGGATCACTAATAAGAGTTTTAATAAAAAAGACATGCATTACTACACAACTATATATTTTTTTAAAATTCAAAAGACTCGTTGATACCCATAATATGATTACTGAGACTTCAAGCCATATTGAATTTATTGATCTTTGTGCCATTACTCTGAGCTAATTATTTGGAAGTTGTTCCTTTTCTGTTCTGGTGAAAGACTGATTAAATACATTGAAAAACTGTTCAGATTTGACACCATGGACGATTAACAAAGAAAGTCATGGACTTTAATTGGAGTGAGTGCATTTACATTGGTGATCTCCCACACAACTAATATCGCCCATAATTTGTCTAGGTTGGCTGTCCTTTAGGCCACTGTGGCTAAATATGTCACCAGCTAATTAGAAACACACATTAATGCCACAATTGAAAGGGTTAAAGTATGGCCTACAAAAGAATCAGTTTAGAATTTCTGGAATATGATGGGTGTAGTAAGTAAATTGATTTTTTATGATCTTGAACCTTGTCCAAATTGCTGATACTTGGAAATAATACTGATACTGGCTAGTGCACTCCTATTAATTCAATACTATTTTCTGCTTAAAAAATTGTGATCCCTTGCAATTCAACTACTTCAAATCAAATGCCACAGGAAGGGCTCAATTCCCAGTGATTTCAACAACACCACAACTATGGGTGGGGGTGAGGGGGAGGATAATCATTTTGAGCAGCTTTTACAGGACGGTTAGTTGGCATTAAAGGAAGACATTTCTTAAGTATTCAAAAATGTTTTCATAACCATGTCTTTTGAGGTCTTGCATCAGGATGTGCAACCTTTACTGCACAACTTTGATGGATGTTGCCTTAGTGATGAAGGGCACAATCTTGTGTTCAGCTGAAATTCAAAGTACCTTGATGGAATTGGTGTGTAAGTGCAATCTGTGTTCTGGAAGCAAATACTCATCAGGAGGAAAAGTTTATCTAAGTTTGGACAGATTATTATGAATGGAGTGTTACAGTGCATAATGTAAGTGTTTATAGTCTCCTGCTATTTTTAACTTACTTCATCTAAGAGGAAGATGGAGATGAAACATTGACCTCCAAACTTTTACATGCATGCATTCATGTCAACATATCATGCTTTGTATGTGACACTAGAAATCCTGTAGCTTGATCCAACATTGCTAGCACATACGACAGTCATGTTGTACAATGAAGTCCCTGAAGGTGAGATGCAGATTTGTCACAGACTTCAGTCATGACCATCACTCACATCTAGGTGTGCAACATATGGTTTTGAGATGAGGCAGCCTGTAATCATCATGAAAGAACAGGCTGGAAAGGTGCCCAAAAACTTTAAGCCACTGCCCTGTTTGAGCAGAGTGTCTTTTGAAATTGCTCCAAACCACTCTTCAAAAAAAAAGGGGGAGAGGAAATGGGGATGTTCTACCACCAAACTGCAAACATTCCACATGTATTAGCCATATTGTTTCATGCATTCAGTGACAGAGCCATATCTGTCAATCAAGCAGATGTCCATGTTAGACATTCTGACCTGATGCAGACACCACCACTGATACAAACTCTGTTGAGCATTTGGTTGATGGCTATCAGGAGGGAGGGATGGGTTAAGCACATCTAACGAGTGAGGGAAAAGTAAGTGGGCCTGACAGCAAAGGCATGGAAAGTAGCTGGTACCGTACCAGTTCCATGTATCCATTGACTGCATGGGGCTGCCTTCAAAGGAATTTGTCAGAAAAGGAATTTGTACGAAAAATACATTATATCTACTGTTTGGAACAGCCTACAAAGATTGTTGACACCAACATCTTTTCAACAATGTGAATCAAACATTCTCTCAACTTTAGTGTATCTAAGTGTATGGGTAACTCCACAATCTACTGCAAGATAGTTTCCAAGGATAGAGGACCTTCATTCAGTGTGTTTAACAATTTTATTTTTCTAAGATTTAGCATGAGATTAGCTTCTTGAATTATGTCCACGTGCATTAAGGTTTAAAATAGCTATGTGCAGAAACCAGTTATGGGAGCATGACTGCTGTCATCCGGAGGGTTTGCTGTGTTGACTGCTGCTCCCTTAGGGCAGGAGCTTAGCAATCCTAGCAATGTATTGGAGGACAAATTGCTGGGCTGCTCTGACACCCTTTACCCTTTGAAAACTGGCATCCGTAGCCATGATGGAAACAGTTTGAGCCAGTATGGCAACAAGCTGAGCTTCCACTGGTATTTAGTTTTTATTGGCTTCTGTTTCTGTTACAATGGAAGTTGAGACATTAACCATCAGATGTTCTCAAGGTTGAATTGCTGACAGACTGTGCGAGCTGTGAGATATGGGTGTGAGGCTTGCAGCAATGCTAAATGTTTGAGGGTGAGATGCAGCTATGAATTGTAGGTATGAGCTGTGATTGATGGTGATCATTGGTAGGCCGCTGATGGTGTGTGAAACCAGTGTGCAGTTGGTGGAATGTGGGATTTGAAGATACATTCTCTGACCTTGAACAATAGTAAGATGCTGCATCCAGGTCCTCAGGGACTACACTAGTGTTATTAACTGCCAAGACTATCCGGTCCCACTGCCTTTGTAAAGATTGTCTGGAGGCCTTTCTGTCTGCCCATGGATAGAACACATCACCATTCCTCTGCACCCTTGCACCAAGGCCTCCAGTTCAGTGTTGAAATATCGTGGAATCCACTTTCAGCCATGTTGTACCATTCTTGTTTCTCATGTCAAAACCATCTTTAGAAAGACTTCCTGCACCTGCTCCAGTCAAGATGTAACTGCCCTTTTAAGAGCTGGAGGCTAGCATGAACTTGTGTTAGCCTCATGCAATTTTGAGTGCCTCCCGCTCAGGTATGCAGCCACTTACCAGCTCAATTGGTATTGGCTGCACACGACAATCCTTATAAATGAACAGGCAGCAGGAAGTTTACACGCTGCCTTTATCAGAAGCAATGGATGCAGTTTAATCACAAATCAGGGTCACCATACTTGATTTTGGGTGTTATCAAATTTCATGGCCCCAGACTCTGAATTGGGAAGTGTAAGCTAGAATAGTGAATTCACTGTCAAATACTGTACAGAAAGCAAAAAAGAAATATCCCCACGAGATTCCACTGTGGCAAAGCTGTGGAGGAGCAGGGCAACTTGGACTGCAGCAGCCTGATTCTCTTATTTAAATACTTATGTGTAGATTTTGGAAGTTGCAGTCCAATTTTCTGTTCAATAACTCTGAGCGCTGATAGAAATACTGTTATTTATTTCTACTGTAAAGTCCAGGCCATTGCATCACACAGAAAAAATACTGCTTCCAACTTTTAAATTAAAAATAATACAACCTACAAGATTACCTACCTACAAGCTGATTTGCCGAAAGAATGATTTGTCATTTTCTGAAGATAAAATATCAAGGGGACTGATAAAAGATCACTAAAAATCTCATTACATTGTTGGCCAACCGTACATGAAGTGAATACTTTCCATAAAGTATTCAGTGCGAAAACAACAAAGCTTGTTCAAACACTAGCCATCTGCCTCCAGTTTAACAGCGGCATGTGTGATGGGAGACAACAGCCAGGGCAGAAACATAGAAACTAGGAACAGGAGTTAGCCATTTGGCCCTTTGAGCCTGCTCCATCATTCATTATGGTCATAGCCAATCATCCAACTCAATAGCCTGATCCTGCCCACCCCCCACGCCCCCCCCCCCCACCCACCCCACCCCATCCCACCCCACCCCATATCCTTTGATCCCCTTTGCCCCAAGAGCTATATCTAATTATCTAATTTCTTCTTGAATACATACAATGTTTTGTCCTCAACTGCTTACTGTGGTAATGAATTCCACAGGCTTGCCACTCTCTGGGTGAAAATAAGAGGAAAATAATATAACCCCCCAAATAGAAATTAACATTATCAGGTCAATACAATGCTTGTAAACAATTTCACCTGAATAGGATCAGGAATTGATCAAAAAGACTTACATTTATATATCATGACCTCGGTGTGCCAAAGCATGTTCGTAGCCAACAAAATATTTTTCAGGTGTAGTCACTGTCAAAATATAGAAAAGATCAGGCAAGCACTACTTTATTTAGGAGCAATGAACTTGATCTTTTTGTCCAGACCATAAGTCATGGAACACCAGTGATGTGGTTAGTATGAAAGAATTGTATCTTTGGGTACTGTTTGTCTCTTCTAAGACATATGTTTACCATCAGTTTAATTTTCCCCCTTCAAAATAATCCTCCACAAATCTTCACAATTCTGGTTCCCAGTCACTGCTACTTTACTTGATTACACTTCAGCTTCAATATGGCAGCGTTGGGATATGAGCCAGGGTTCCTGCTCCTAATTGCTGTTTAGCGATTTGTGCAGTTGAGTGAACATTAGGCAGCAGATTGACATCTTCCCTGACAACACTTACTGTGCAAGGTCCCACGTTAAGAACATCCACTTAAGTGAGTTACCAAAGGCCTGTTGGTGACAATGGAACCTTGCCCAGGACAAACATCATCAGGATATGAGATGAGAAAATTGGATGGAGAAAGGGTTTTTTTTTAAAGCGAGGCTACAAGATGTTTTGAAATTTGAAGGGAAATTGATCGCCCCTTCAGACGAAGGAGTGAGTTACAAAATGTTCTCCTTATTGATGGTAATTACAAGTGTCATACATCAATTGAGTTGTAGAAGGTTCAATTTAGAGGCACAGCTTTGACTATACAATTAAACAATTCTGGAGCTTAAGCAGAAAAATATTTAAATATATATGCGTCATTTAGTTTAATTGCTGCTTCCATTTAAGAGTATGAAATTGCAGGCCTTCCTAATCTAATTAAACTTAATTGGAATTTAACTGCTGTCTCATGTAAGAAATAACTGTGAAGAATCCTTGTTTTTGGTGATTTGGTGCAAGGAATTCCATGTTTAATTACCTGTGACACCATGTGGAGGGGAATAGATGTGAATGATGAATCTGGACCTTGATTTTCCTCTGTTTGATTTTAGGCCTCCACCCACAAGCTATTCTTTAGTCTACTAACATGAGTCTAAGTTGATCATATAACTTGCTTCAGTATACACTCAATAAGCTACACGTAATTGTTAAGTTGTTCACTGTTATGGGAAAAAAAATGTTCTGTCAGTCCCTTCAGTTTAGCGGTAATTCCTTCTAATTGGTAAGAACACTGGCATAATTTGGGGTTGCCTAGTTAGAGCAAGTTCATGTGGGAATCAACTTGTTCATGAAGTACTCCAGAATTTCTCAGCCCTAAGCTTGATTACAAATGAAGCACTTATTCAGTATGATATCTAAGTATGATAAGAGACTGAATACATTTTGGTTCTATTTTCCAAGTTGTTAAAAGGGAAATCTAATTGACATGTTTAAAATCATGTGGGATTTTGGCATGTAGGCTCCAGTAGCATAGTAATACGTCACTGGCCCAGTAATCCCGAAGCCTGGGCCATTTCCAGAGATACACATTCAAGCCTGACCACAGCTGCTAGAGAATTTAAATTCAATTAAATAAATAAAATCTGGAATAAAGCTAGATCTGGTAATGGCGAGCTTGCATCTTTTGGATTACCATTCACTAATGTCCTTTAGAGAAGGAAATCTGCCGTCCTTATCTGGTCTAGCTTAGATATGACTCTAGACCCTCAGCAATGTGGTTGACTCTTAACTGACCTCTGAAATAGCCTAAAAAGGCACTCAGTTGTATTAGGAGGGACAAAATGCTGACCTTACCAGTGATACCTAAATTGTGTGAATGAATTAAATGGAGAAAAAAAACAAGGAAAAGCTTTCCTTCTAGTAGGGAAATCCAAAACAAAGGGATATATTGTTTTGGATTTCCCTACTAGAAGGAATAAGCCTTTGTAATACACAATGCATTCTGATGCTAGAGAAATACTGTCCTGGCAGATTATAGAAAAGGGATCAGCTGAGATGTTTAAGGGTGATAGATACTTAGACGGGAAGCAGTAAGATTAAGGTATATTGGAAGAAATTGAGAGATTAGAAGATTGAGCTGTCATTGCTAACAAAATGATGGTGAATAGTCCTCTGTGTACATAATTTCAATTCTGAAAATCCCATCATAACTATAACAACAATGACAGCTTTAAACTGAAGAGTCCACTGGTTTAAGTTCAGGACATGATCTTTAATAATCCAGTCAATAGTCTGACAGACCAGTAGAAATATAACAACATATTGTTGTAGCTTCTCATCTCTATTTCTCATTTTTGCTAGTGATTTGACATAACTGTCAGCATTGAGTAGCACAGATCAAGCACTCCAAATTATTGAACAGATGTGCACATTGTGACAGTGTCAAGTCTTGGACCAGTACACTCTGTATTAAATTTAAAAATCTGGTTCAGCTTGCATTGTGTGGACAATGCATTATTTCTGTCTATTGCAATATATATTCCATAAACCCGCCTAGATGCAATCAATATATCTCAAAAGAAGAACTCCACTTGTCAGTACTATCACATCCTTCAACTTAAATTAGAACTAAAAAAAGCAATCAATTAATGAGCCTTCAAGCATCAGCTAATCTACTGGACTGAAATGCAAACAGTAACAAAAATCTGCCAACTACAATGAAGCAGCAGCCGTATAATCGCCTAATCTAGCAGGGAAGCTTATCTAATAGATCATTCAGTGGTGGTGATGCTGGATTGCCACATTCGGGTTTAAATGCTGACAAACTGTAGTTGTAAGCAGCCAGTTTAATCTGTACTGTGAACTCAAAGAAAGAGGATGCAAGTACAAAATTAAAAAACCTCAAGTAACAATGTGATCCTCGCTCAACATCCCCTTAACCATTAGTGGGGACTGCAGCGTATAGAATGTCATAACACTAATGCCTCTATGATTTATTTGGGAAGGTTCCCTTTGTTTTTGCTAGAACTTTATATGCTTATCTTGCGCTTCTTTTAATTTGACTGAACCATATATTTCTCCTTTGTATTACTGGTTCTGATTCATTTTTAAAAATTCTTTCCTGAAATGGGAGTGTTACTGGCAATGTCAACATTTGTTGCTCATTGTTAGTTTCCCTCGAGAAGGTGGTGGTATAAAGGTGGTGTATGGTGTTGAGGGGAATCGCAGGTGTTTCAATGGATTTGCTACCCTCATCCTTTTTAGGTGGTAAAAGTCACGGGTTTGGAATATGCTGTTGAAGAAATCTATATGAATTACTGCAGTGGATCTTGAATATGGTACCCCCTGCTGCTACGTTGCATCATTGGTGGAGGGAGTGAATGTTTAAGGTGGTGGGTGGATGGTCTGTCGATCAAGTGGCTGCTTTGTCCTGAATGGTGTCAAGCTTCTTGGAGCCAATCACACTCTTGACTTGTGCCTTTTAGATGGTGGACAGTCTTTGGAGAGTCAGGGAGGTGAATTACTACTACAGAATTCCCGATATCTGATCTGATCTTGTAGGCACAATATTTATATGGCTGGTCTTGTTCATTTTCAGCTCAATGGTAACCCCCCAGGATTTTGATAGAGGGAGATTCAGTGATGATAATGCCATTGAATGCCAAGGGTAGGTGACGGCAAGTAACATTCACACCACACATCAGCCCAAGTCAGAATATGGTCCAGGTCCTGCTGCATTCCTCATTATCTGAGGAATCATGAACTGTAATGACTTATGCAGTCATCAGCGAACATCTGCACTTCTAACCTAATGATGGAGGCAAGATCATTGCTGAAGCAGATGAAGATGGTTGAACCTAGGACACCATCCTGAGGAACTCCTGCAGTGATGTCCTGGGGCTGAGATGTTTGGCTTTCAACAACCACAACCAGCTTTATTTGTGTTGAGTATGACTCCAATGAGTGGAGAGTTTACCCCGGATTACCATTGACTCTAATTTTCCAAGGCTCTTTGATGCCATACTCATTCAAATGCTGTAAGAAGTCTCACAACACCAGGTTAAAGTACAACGGGTTTATTTGGAATCTCGAGCTTTCGGAGCACTGCTCCTTCATTAGGTGAGCTGCACTCCAAAAGCTCATGATTCCAAATAAACCTGTTGTACTTTAACCTGGTGTTGTGAGACTTCTTACTGTGTCCATCCCAGTCCAACCCCAGCATCTCAACATCATTCAGATGCTGTCATGGGCAGTCACTCTCACCACATCTCTTTAGTTCAACTTTTTTGTTTATGTTTGGGCCAAAGCTTTAATGAGATCTGGTGCTCCAGCAGAATCCATTCTGAGTGTCAGTGAGCAGGTTTTGCTCTGTAGGTGTTGCTTGATAATACTGTTGATAACACTTTCCAGAACTTTGATAGAGAGTAGACTGATGGGGTGATAATTGGCTGGATTGAATTTCTCCTGTTTTTTGTGGACAACTTGAACAATTCTCAACATTGTTGTATGCTGTAGCTGTATTGGAACAGCTTGGCTAGGGGAGCAACTAGTTCTGGAGCTTCTGTCCTACTCAGATAGATCATCCACTTGGCATTTCTGGCTAGAGGTATTGCAAATGTTTTAGACTTGTCATTTGCACTGACATTCTGGGCTCATAAGGATCATGATGTTTTTGGAATCTCTACCTTCAGTTAGTTGTTTGATTGCTCACCACCATTTATGACTAGATGTGACAGGATTGCAGAGCTTTGACCTGATACATTGGTTGTGGGACCATTTAGCTCTATTTACCGCTTGGTTCCTGACACTGGCATGTATATAGTCCTATGTTCTAGCTTCACTACGTTGGCATCACATTTTTAGATAAAGTTGATGCTGCTCCTTGCATGCTCTCCTCAGTGAACCAGGTAATGGTAAAGTGATGGAAATGTGGGCAGTGAGGTTAAGGATAGCGGTTAAATGCAATTTTGCTGATGCTGATGGTCCACCATCTCCGTTTTGAGCTGCTGGATCTGTTCTGGATCTATCCCATTTCCAGCATGGTAGTAGCACAGAATATGATGAGTGGTATCTTGAGTGTGAAGAGAGGTCTTTGTCTCCTCGCAGATTGTGTGCAGTGGTCACTTTTACCAGTATTGTCATGGAAAGATGCATCTGCAAAAGATAGATTGGTGAGTGCAATGTTTTCCCTCTTGACGGTTTTCTCAACACCTGCTGCAGGCCCGATATATCCTTGAGGACTTGGTGAGCTCAGTTAATAGTGAGCGACTCAGGCACTCTTGGTGATGAACATTGAAATCCTCTACCAGAGTTCATTCTGTGTGCTTAGTGTCTTCAGTGCTTTTTCCAAGTGCTGTTCAACATGGAGGAGCACTGATTCATTACTGAGGGAGGGCAGTAGGTAGTAACCAGCAGGAGGTTCCCTTGTCTGTGTTTGACTGATGCCATGAGATTTCATGGATTCCAAGCAATGTTGTGGGCTCCCAAGGCAAGTCCATCCCCACCATAGTGTCACCACCCAAGCTGGTTCTGTCCTGCAAGTGGAATAGAACAAATCTAGAGATGGTGATGGCGGAGTCTGGGACTTGGTAAGGTATGATTTGGTGAGTATGACTGTGTCAGACTGTTGCTTGTCTGTGAGACAGCTCTTCCAAATTTGGCACTAGCTTCCAGATGTTAGTAAGGAGGACACTGGAGGGCATGGTGTGCCATTGTAATTTATGGTGCATTAGTTTGACTTTTTTTATTCATTCATGGGACATAGACGTCACTGGCTGTCCAGCTTTTATTGCCTATCCCTTGTTGGATGTCCGGTTTTATTTTTTACTTTTCTGCAGATGTTTAGTACAACTGAGAGAGTGATTTGTGAGCCATTTGAGAGGGCAGTTCAGAGTAAACCACATTGGTTTTTATGACAATCTAGTAGTTTCATGGTTAACATTGCTAAGACTAACTTTTAATTCCACCTAACATCGTGAGATTTGAACCCATACCCTCAGTATTAGCCTGGGGCTCTGGGTTATAGGCCAGTGACATTACCATTATGCCCCCTTTCCCCTGTTTGGGTGACAATGTGGTAAACCCAATGCTATCCTCTTGGTCCATTAAAATAGGCCCGGAACCATTGCTCTTTGGGCACCATGCATGGTGCGTCTTACTGATCTTGCACTTTGAGGTCCACTCACTAGATTAAAATTAAAATGATCTATGCGCTTGGTGCACTGCATACACCATGTTGAAAACACTGTAGGTCCTGGGGATAATTTATTTGACACCAGTATCTCTTAAAGAACAGCTTGTTGCAAATTAAAGTTGTCCTGAGACAAACACAGTAAGAACATTGCACCCGTGCCTATGTTTTTGTGATAATGCAACAGGAAATCGTATATGGAAATAGTGGCTCCTTTTGGAGATGGGAGCAAAGTAGCATGGATGAAGGCATGAGGGAGCGGGTGAGAATGTGAACCCTTTCTCATTTGTATCGCTGGGATTCAGCAGGTGAAAAATACATTTTCTAGGCTGTTCAAAAGTTTCCACCAGCTGTGTAAACATTGAGCAACACCAGTGCCGATGTGTAATACATCAGAGCTGCATTTCACACACAGCCTGGTGCAGCAACAGAAATGTGAGAATGCACAACAGCTTTTCAAGTGTCCATGTATTTTCAAACTTCTCTACTTCCTGTACTTTGTTGTCACATCTAGGGTTGCATAAAATCCAGATTGGACCCCGGAGTCTCTCGGAATTGAAGATCAATTTTCCAAACACAGCTCTGGCAGGCCTGGAGAAGAATCATAGCAACATTAAAAATGACAATTGTTTGACATTTTCTAGGAATATTTCTCTCTATCAGGTATAAAAATATTGAAAATGGGTGTGGGTGGTGGAGGGGTGGGTGGGGGAGCTGTTTGGCTGATTATTAAGCATCGTCCAACTGGGTTATGAGTCCTTTTGCTTTCCATTTAATCCTAGTTGGCACCCCAATTCACATCATACTAGAAAATGGTATAATGTTGGAATATACTCTGTGCCTCTTCAAGTCTGGCAAATAACAGGTACACCAGATGAGGTGCCAGCATAAGGTAACCAAGTATTGCATATTTATACAGTGACATACAGAAGTTGATGGACTTTTTAAAAATTCATTCACGGGACATGGACGTCGCTGGCTGTCCAGCTTTTATTGCCTATCCCTTGTTGCCCGAGGACAGTTGAATGTCAACCACATTGCTGTGGCTCTGTAGTCACATGTAGGCCAGACCGGGTAAGGATAGCAGATTTCCTTCCCTAAAGAACGTTAATGAACCAGGTGGGTTTTTCTGACAACTGACAATGGTTTCATGGTCATCAGTAGATTCTTAATTCCAGATATTTTTATTGAATTCAAATTCTACTATCTGCTGTGGCGGGATTTGAACCCGAGTCCCCAGAACATTAGCTGAGTGCCTGGATTAATAGTTTAGTGATAATACCACCCAGCCATCGCCTCCCCAATAATGATCATACATCTTCTCTCAATGAAATATAATACAACATTTCAGTGACAATTCCCACATGCAACAATTCCATTCATTTGAGCTCAGCAGGGGTCGTTGTCAAATGTTTCTGATTTATTGTCTATTACCATTCTCAAGCCAGTCTCAAATTCGACAGACAGCATTCCTGTCAGAGCGAGACAGGAGGTTCATCAGTGCAACAAGCAGCTTTTTAAGAGCTGCTGGTGCCATGCCCCGGATCTATAGTGCTTTCAACATGGTTTATGCAGTACACTGAGTGAATAGATCATATTTATTCTAATTTAATGAGCTGACCTCAGAGTGGAAGATCAGTAAGATGTAACAGGCAAGTGTGGTGCCCAAAGAGCAATCGTAAATGTAATTAGGAAACAGACTGCAATCCAGTTGAGATGAATCGTTTCTAAATGATAATTTATTTTAAGGAATTACAATATTTGCATTGCAAAACATGAGCAGCATAATTATGACTGAAATCTTTGCTATTTTAATTGTGTTCAGCGAGGCACCAGTTACAACCTGAACCTACTCACTCTACGGAGAAGGAAATAGCCAGGGCGAGCATCTCAAGGGATTCTTGGAAGCTGACCTAGCAGCAATTTAGAAACAAAAGATAGGATTAGGCAGCTTTATTGATTCAATTTTACCATGGGCTGAATCTTTCGAGCAGTGAATCATAGAAACCCTACAGTGCAGAAGGAGGCCATTCGGCCCATCGAGTCTGCACCGACCACAATCCCACCCAGGCCCTACCCCCACATATTTTTACCCACTAATCCCTCTAACCTACACATTTTAGGATTCTAAGGGGCAATTTTTAACCTGGCCAATCAACCTAACCCGCACATCTTTGGACTGTGGGAGGAAACCAGAGCACCCGGAGGAAACCCACGCAGACACGAGGAGAATGTGCAAACTCTACACAGACAGTGACCCGAGCCGGGAATCGAACCCGGGACCCTGGAGCTGTGAAGCAGCAGTGCTAACCACTGCACTACCGTGCCGCCCTATCTCTCTTCCCCCACTCTTCAGTGGAAACACCATTGATTGCTCCTTCAATGTGCACTGGAACTTCATGTTTCATGCCCAGTATTCCGAACCGGGCCTTCTAAGAAATGTGTAGCGTATCTGCTGCTGGAGTCTTTCTGAGGTACTACAGGAGAGTTGAGGGAGGCCTAGCCATGCCCCCTGTTTACAGCACTAGCTGTCATATACTGGTAAGTTTAAGTATCCCAAAGCCACTTTGACAAACTACGGAGAGATGGTAAGTGTGTAAGTTAAGTTAGAGTGGGGGTTGTAATCAATGAGGTGGGGGAAGAGAGATAGTTGGGGAGTGGGGTGTAGTTGGAGGTCGGGCTTAGGGTGGTCAAGGGGCACTTGGGGATGGGTGTAGTTGGGGGTTAGGGGGATGGTCAGAGGTGTAGGCAGTGGGTGTAGGGAAATACTTTGGGTGTAGTTGGCAGATCAAGCGAGTGGTCGGGGGTGGGGGGGGGTGGGGGGGTGGGGGGGGTGGTCAGGGAAGAGATTTGGGATTTAGTTAGGGGGAGAGCAGGGGGATGTCAGTAGTACAGTTACCCAGAAATTAGAACCAGCTTAAATTCTTCTAACTCTTCTTGCATAACTATTCTGTTAGGTAAGTTGGAACCATTCAAAGTCTCCCACTTTAAATCAGAGTTTTGTAGGATTCCAGATACAGGCAAATTGTTCATCAGACATTGAAACTTCCCAAGCAATTCCTGTGGAGTTCTTGCATTGGGACCTCTGAGGCAACACCCCCATCCTGGGCATCTACCGGGGTATCTCCGAGACACAACCATCTGGAGACTGGAAGATCTGGGCGTATAAGACACAATGCTCTTCCTGCCTCTTGTTTATAATCCTCTGTCTCTTTAAGAACATAAGAACATGAGAACTGGCTGATCTTTTTGTGGACTCAGCTCCACTTACCCACCCGCTCACCATAACCCTTAATTCCTTTACTGTTCAAAAATTTTCATTGCTTCCTCACTTCTTCCTGAAATTGGCCTATCTGTTCTTAGCTTTCAGCTGCATTCTGTGCCACCACCAGACTTCCACCCTGTCAAAGGATCAAACTACCTGTCAGGACTAGAAAAATGTTGCACAACTTACCACAGAATGCATATGGACACCCAACCATCAAAATGGTTCAGGTCTCTCACTGGCAACATAGAGAAAGCATTCCGATTGCTCTACCTTACACCAGCCTGATAATGAAGAAGATGAAAGAAGATTCCGGTGTGTCAGAATTATGTTTTTTAAATTTGAGGTTCTTCCCTCAGATATTTAAGTTCCATATTTCAGATTACCCTCAGACGTGCATCCAAAGATAGAGTCATAGATGTTTACAGCATGGAAACAGGCCCTTCGGCCCAACGTGTCCATACCACCCTTTTTTGTTTAAAACCCCTAAGCTATTCCCAATTGCCTGCATTTGGAGCATATCCCTCTATACCCATCGTACCCATGTAACTATCTAAATGCTTTTTAAAAGATAAAATTGTACCCGCCTCTACTACCACCTCTGGCAGTTTGTTCCAGACACTCACCAACCTCTGTGTGAAAAAATTGCCCCTCTGGACACTTTTGTATCTCTTCCCTCTCACCTTAAACCTATGCCCTCTAGTTTTAGACTCCCCTACCTTTGGGAAAAGATATTGACTATCTACCTTGTCTATGCCCCTCATTATTTTATAGACCTCAATAAGGTCATCCCTCAGCCTCCTATGCTCCAGAGAAAAAAGTCCCAGTCTATTCAGCCTCTCCTTATAACTCAATCCATCAAGTCCTGGTAGCATCCTAGTAAATCTTTTCTGCACTCTTTCTAGTTTAATAATATCCTTTCTATAATAGGGTGACCAGAATTGCACGCAGTATTCCAAGTGTGGCCTTACCAATGTCTTGTACGACTTCAACAAGATGTCCCAACTCCTGTATTCAATGTTCTGACTGATGAAACCAAGCATGCCGAATGTCTTCTTCACCACTCTGTCCACCTGTGACTCCACTTTCAAGGAGCTATGAACATGTACCCCTAGATCTCTTTGTTCTGTAACTCTCCCCAACGCCCTACCATTAACTGAGTAAGTCCTGCCCTGGTTCAATCTACCAAAATGCATCACCTCGCATTTGTCTAAATTAAACTCCATCTGCCATTCGTCAGCCCACTGGCCCAATTGATCAAGATCCCATTGCAATTGGAGATAACTTTCTTCACTGTCCACTAGGCCACCAATCTTGGTGTCATCTGCAAACTTACTAACCATGCCCCCTATATTCTCATCCAAATCATGAATATAAATGACAAATAACAGTGGGCCCAGCACTGATCCCTGAGGCACACAGCTGGTCACAGGCCTCCAGTTTGAAAAACAACTCTATAACTACCCTCTGGCTTCTGTCAAGAAGCCAATTTTGTATCCATTTAGATACCTCACCCTGGATCCCATGAGATTTAACTTTATGCAACAACCTACCATGCGGTACCTGGTCAAAGGCCTTGCTAAAGTCCATGTAGACAACATCAACTCCACTGCCCTCATCTATCTTCTTGGTTACCCCTTCAAAAAAACTCAGTCAAATTTGTGAGACATGATTTTCCACTCATAAAGCCATGCTGACTGTCCCTAATCAGTCCTTGCATCTCTAAACGCCTGTAGTTCCTGTCTCTCAAAATACCTTCCAACAATTTACCCACCACAGATGTGAGGCTCACTGGCCTGTAATTCCCAGGCTTTTCCCTGCAGCACTTTTTAAACAAAGGCACAACATTTGCCACTCTCCAATCTTCAGGCACCTCAACTGTGACTACCGATGATTCAAATATCTCAGCTAGGGGACCCGCAATTTCCTCCCTAGCCTCCCACAATGTCCTGGGATATACTTCATCAGGTCCCGGGGATTTATCTACCTTGATGCACTTTAAGACTTCCAGCACCTCCTTCTCTGTTATATGTACACTCCTCAAGACATCGCTATTTATTTCCCCAAGTTCCCTAACATCCATGCTTTTCTCAACAGTAAATACTGATGAGAAATATTCACTTAGGATCTCACCCATCTCTTGTGGATCTGCACATAGATGACCTTGTTGATCCTCAACAGGCCCTACTCTCTCCCTTGTTACTCTTTTGTCCTTTATGTATTTGGAGAAGCTCTTTGGATTCTCCTTTGCCTTATCTGCCAAAACAATTTTATGTCCTCTTTTTGCCCTCCTGATTTCTCTCTTAACTCTACTCCTACACCCCCTATACTCTTCAAGAGATTCACTTGATTCCAGCTGCCTATGCAAGTCATGTGCCTCTTTCTTCTTCTTGACCAGGGCCTCAATATCCCGAGTCATCCAGGGTTCCCGACTTCTGCCAGCCTTGCCCTTCACAGGTTAGCCTTGTGCGGGTTAGGTTGATTGGTCATGTGAAATTGCCCCTTAGGGTAAATACGTGGGGCTACATGGATAGAACCTGTGTGGGTTTGTTGACATTACAGACGCGTATGGCCAAATAGTCTCCTTCTGTACTGTAGGGATACTATGATTCTGGGCACTTCTCTTGGTAAATGTGGAGTTTACCTCGAAACAGAAAGTACTGTTCGAATGCCGGTCTCAAGTGATCCTTCTGACCTTCACAGACAGAGCTTGACACAATGGGCGGGATTTTACGGCCTTGATCATCTCAAGACCGGAAATCCTGCCCGAGGTCAACAGACATTTCCATTCCATTGTCTGCCCTTCGCCCGCTCCAATTCCATGGCAGGCGGGGCAGTAGAATTGCAGTGTACATTCCAGTCAAATGCAAATATTAAATTAACAGCAGGTGCAATATCTTTCCTAGCAGTTAATCCTAATAGGCTAATTGTGTAGTTAAAAATAGCAAAAACATGTCAATTGTAATGCTCAAGAATGTTAAAGTATGGGTGACAATTATTGTTCTTTTCACCCAATCTACAGAAGTTATGAAGTCTGGTTATCTCTTTTTGAAGGCTTCAGATAGGCAATCTACAACAAACTTTTCACTGCTGCTCATTTACGCCACCACTGAGCACACCACATGCCTGAGCATCTCACAGTTTGTACACCGTGTCGACCATGGTAACCACATCACTCAAACAGTTTGTACTACATTCACTGGCACACTTCAATCTCTCTTCTGAAACAAGCTGGTGAAAAACAAGAGGCAACAGGAGCTCACCGTTTTGGACGAGACAGGATCTTGCACAGAGCTGCCACAGACCTGTGGGCTGAATGGCTGCGTCTTCTGTGCTGTAACCATTCACTGATTCCATGGCAGCCTCAGGAATCCTGGGAAATTACCCGGTGAGTGTGGGTATAGATTGTTTGGTTGGCAATTGTCTAGTTTTCCAAAACAGAAGCAAAATATAGTGCACTTATCATATTAGCCTTGTAGCGTAATTCAGAATGAAATTAACCAAATTGCACTTAGGCAGGGTTCGTCTTGTCACTCTGCTTTATTCCAAACACAGTATAATTTTGAAACAAAGTTTTCAGAATGTTTATGACACTGGCAAATTTTCTAAATTAATTTTTAATTTTTTTCATGTTGGCTAAGACATGATGGGATCATTTACCCTTGGCTAACTTATTTTTTAATTAAAATCCTGGAACTGTATGATAGTATATATCCCACACTCCTTTTCAACATTTACATGTTAAAATCTGTTGGCATCTAATCAGCGTAAATACCATTCACAACTTGGCACAATCTATAACTTCCCCATTGCAAGTTTGAAAACAATCTCAAAGAAATTATTGTTTCTCGAGCAGATTTGATAACTCCCTATTTTTTTTGTATGTAAAAGAATGACTTGCATTTGTATTGCACCTTATACAACAACCACACATCCCAAAGCATTTTCCAGCCAATGAAGTATTTTTGAAGTTTAATTGTTGTAATTAGAAAACAAACTACGATCCTATTGAGATAAGTCATTTCTAAATTATAAAGCTTATTTATTAGTCACAAGTAAGGCTTACATTAACACTGCAATGAAGTTACTGTGAAATTCCCCTAGTCGCCACACTCTGGCGCCTGTTCGGGTCAATGCACCAACCAGCACGTCTTTCAGACTGTGGGAGGAAACCCACACAAACACGGGGAGAACGTGCAGACTCCGCACAGACAGTGACCCAAGCCGGGAATCAAACCTGGGCCCCTGGTGCTGTGAGGCAGCAGTGCCGCTGTGTCAGCGTGCCGCCCCCATTTCTTACCATAAATTATCATTTATGGTAAGGAATTTCAATGATTGCATTGTGCAGCATTAAGATGACTGTTAATGGATGAGATAAACTTTATATCTAAAACCATTTTAAAAAGACTACAATTGCTCTATTCAGTACTTTTTCCGTCTAGTGTTTAATCTATTCAGTCCGACTCCTACAAGCTATTTGTTTTCAATTTTCTCTCTTATTTATCACCCATGTGATCCTAGATTTCTGAAGACTTGTAATCAAAATGCATCTTGCTTCAAACTGTGATAAAATAAATATATATTAATGCAAGCCCTTTTCAGAGCTTGATAAGACTTTGATTTTGTCAATAAATGAATAAGAGGAATGGAACTGCTGAGGCAGACTAAATCCCAAATGAGTCAGCATCTTCGCCAGAATTTTAAAGTAGGTGATTTCTTCTGGAAAGGTATCATGATTTGAGATTCTTTTACAAATGATAGCAAACCAGTTTTTATATTCTGGGTGATAAATGGCCACACTTGTATCACATTGCCACATTTTGATGTAGTTTATTTTGCAATGTTGCAGTATTCTGGAAATACTTGAATTTCTATTGCGTTTTTGGCATTCCAAGACCATTTACAAGATTATTATTAAACAAAATTTGATGCAGAGCCACATGAGGACATATCAGGCAAGATGACCAGAAGCTTGGCCCAAGAGGTAGGTTTTGAGGAGCTTCCCCCGTGTCTGCGGGGGTTTCCTCCGGGTGCTCCGGTTTCCTCCCACACTCCAAAGAAGTGCAGGTGAGGTTGATTGGCCATGCTAAATTTCCCCTTCGTGTCAGGGAGATTTTCAGGGTAAATGCATGGGGTTATGGGGTAGAGCCAGGGTCGGATTGTGGTCAATGCCGGCTCAGTGGGCTGAATGGCCTCCTTTTGCATTGTAGGGATTCTATGATTGTTAAATGAAGAAAGATGGATGGGGAGGTGCAGGGAGGAAATTGCTAAAGGGTATGACCTGGGCATTTGAAGGTATGGTCACCGATAGTGAAGTGATTACAATTGGGGACGCTCAAGAGTCCAGAATTGGAGGAGTGCAGCTATCTGAAGGTTGTGGGACTGGAAGAGATTACAAAAGAACAAAGAACAAAGAACAGTACAGCACAGGAAACAGGCCCTTCAGCCCTCCAAGCCTGTGCCGCTCATTGATCCAACTAGACCATTCGTTTGTATCCCTCCATTCCCAGACTGCTCATGTGACTATCCAGGTAAGTCTTAAACGATGCCAGCGTGTCTGCCTCTACCACCCTACTTGGCAGCGCATTCCAGGCCCCCACCACTCTCTGTGTAAAAAACGTCCCTCTGATATCTGAGTTATACCTCGCCCCTCTCACCCTGAGCCCGTGACCCCTCGTGATCGTCACCTCCGACCTGGGAAAAAGCTTCCCACTGTTCACCCTATCTATCCCCTTCATAATTTTTTACACCTCTATTAGGTCTCCCCTCATTCTCCACTTTTCCAGGGAGAACAAGCCCAGTTTACCCAATCTCTCCTCATAGCTAAGATCCTCCATACCAGGCAACATCCTGGTAAACCTTCTCTGCACTCTCTCTAAAGCCTCCACGTCCTTCTGGTAGTGCGGCGACCAGAACTGGACACAGTACTCCAAATGTGGTCTAACCAGCGTTCTATACAGCTGCAAAATCAGACTCCAGCTTTTATACTCTATACCCCGTTCTATAAAGGCAAGCATACCATATGCCTTCTTCACCACTTTCTCCACCTGTGCTGCCACCTTCAAGAATTTGTGGACTTGCACACCTAGGTCCCTCTGTGTTTCTATACTCTCGATGGCTCTGCCATTTATTGTATAACTCCCCCCTACATTATTTCTTCCAAAATGCATCACTTCGCATTTATCTGGATTAAATTCCATCTGCCATTTCTCCCCCCAATTTTCCAGCCTATCTATATCCTGCTGTATTGTCCGACAATGTTCATCGCTATCCGCAAGTCCAGCCATCTTCGTGTCATCCGCAAACTTGCTGATAACACCAGTTACACCTTCTTGCAAATCATTTATATATATCACACATAGCAGAGGTCCCAATACAGAGCCCTGCGGAACACCACTGGTCAGAGACCTCCAGCTGGAAAAAGACCCTTCGACTGTTACCCTCTGTCTCCTGTGGCCAAGTCAGTTTTCTACCCATCTAGCCACCTGTCCTTGTATCCCATGAGCCTTAACCTTCTTAACCAACCTGCCATGACGGACTTTGTCAAATGTCTTACTGAAATCCATATAGACGACATCCACGGCCCTTCCTTTGTCAACCGTTTTTGTCACTTCCTCAAAATCTCCACCAAATTTGTAAGGCACGACCTCCCTCTTACAAAACCAGGCTGCACTTTTGAGTGGGCAGCGGAGTAAGCAGGGAGCAGAGTGAGAGCTATAAGGGCTTTGGCTCACAGGGCTTCGGTGAAAACAGGCGGAGGCAAGGAAGGTTGTTGTTTTTTTTGGTTTTTTCCAAAACTATAAAGGAAATGGCAGGTATGAGTGAGAGGCCAGTTTGCTGCATTCGGTGTGGGATGTGGGAGTTCCTGGAGACGACTTGCCTCCCGGACGTCCATATCTGTGCCGGATGCATGGAACTGCAACTCCTGAGGGACCTGGAGCTGCGGCTCGATGACCTCAGTTTAGTCAGGGAAAATGAGAAAATAATAGATAGAAGTTATAAGCAGGTAGTCACACTGGGGCCTCAGAAGGAAGACAAGTGGGTCGCAGTTAGGAAGGGTAAAAGTCAGAAGGGTGATGTACCAGAAAGTACCCCAGTGGCAGTCTCCCATAATAGTAAGGGCTGGGCAACAGGTGGGAGAGGGGAAGGGAGTGAGCAGTCAGTGGAGGGATCCCCTGTGGTTGCCCTCCAAAATAGGTATATTGTTTTGGATTCTGTGGAGGGGGATGACCCTCCAGGGGTAAGCCACAGGGACCAGATCGCCTGTACAGAGACAGGCTCAGAGGCCCAGAAGGGAAAGAAGGGGATTAGGAGAGAAATAGTGGTGGGGGATGCGATGGTTAGAGGCACGGACAGGCGGTTCTGCGGGCATGCACGAGACTCCAGGATAGTAGTCTGCCTCCCTGGTGCCGGGGTACTGGATGTCTCCGAGAGGGTAGGAAGCATATTAAAAAGGGAAGGTAATCAAACAGATGTAATTGTACACATTGGCGAAAATGATGTAGGTAGAAAGAGCAGGGGGGTCATACGAGAGCAATTCAGGGAGATGCGTGCTAGGCTAAAAAATAAGGCCTCTAGGGTAGCAATCTCTGGACTGCTCCCAGTGCCTAGTGCTAGTGAGGCCAGGAACAGGGAGATTCTACAATTGAACACGTGGCTAAAGGACTGGTGAAAGAGGGAGGGTTTCAAATTCATAGACTATTAGGAAGTCTTCATGAGAGGATGGCACATGTACGGAAAGGATGGGTTACACCTTAACTAGAAGGGCACAAATATCCTGGCTGGGAGTTTTGCTAGACTGTTTCGGCAGGGTTTAAACTAGTGTGGCAGGAGAGTGGGGATCAAAACAGTAGGTCAGTAAGTACTGAGGCTGGGGTCGAGCTGGGGGCCAGGGCAAGGCTAGCTAAGAAGAAGAGCATTCTGGAGCAGGATGACCTGAGTGGGCCTGGAGGTTTGGAGTGCATCTGCTTCAATGCGAGGAGCGTAACGGGTAAGACAGACGAACTTAGGGCCTTAATGCTTACGCGGAATTTGGATGTGGTTGCGGTGACGGAGACATGGTTAAAAGAAGGACAGGACTGGCAGCTGAATATTCCGGGGTATAAGTGTTTTAGGCAAGACAGAGGAGGGGCTAAAAAAGGTGGGGGAGTAGCGGGATTAGTTAGGGAGCATATTACAGCGGTGCAGAGGGTGGACAATTTAGAGGGGTCATGTAATGAGTCACTGTGGGTGGAGCTCAGAAACAGGAAAGGTGCAATCACTATGCTGGGGGTATACTACAGACCACCCAACAACCCACGGGAAGTGGAGGAACGGATATGTCAGGAGATTCTGGATATGTGCAGAAAAAATAGGGTTGTTGTAGCGGGAGACTTCAATTTCCCTGATATAGACTGGAAAGTGCTTAGGGCTGGGGGTCTGGACGGGGAGGAATTTGTAAAATGCGTACTGGAAGGTTCTTTGGAACAGTATGTAGATAGCCCAACTAGAGAGGGGGCTATACTGGATCTGGTTCTGGGAAATGAGCCCGGTCAGGTCGTCAAAGTTTCGGTAGGGGAACATGTGGCAAATAGTGACCACAACTCTGTAAACTTTAGGATAGTAATGGACAAGGACGAGTGTTGTCCTAAGGATAGGGTGCTAAATTGGGGGAAGGCTAACTATAGCCGGATTAGGCAGGAATTGGTGGCTGTTGATTGGGAGAGGCTGTTCAGGGCTAAGTCCACGTCTGGCATGTGGGAATCTTTTAAGGAACAGTTGATAAGGCTGCAGGACAGGCATGTGCCTGTAAAAAGGAAGGATAGGAAAGGCAGGATTCGCGAGCCGTGGATAACCAGGGAAATTGAGGATCTGATCAAAAAGAAAAGAGAGGCGTACGTTAGGTCCAGGCAACTGAAAACAGATGGAGCTCTGGAGGAATACAGAGAGAGTAGGAAAGAACTCAAACGGGGAGCTAGAAGAGAAAAAAGAGGTCACGAAATGTTCTTGGCAGATAGGATTAAGGAGAATCCTAAGGCATTTTATTCATATGTCAGGAACAAAAGAGTGGTCAGGGAAAAAGTTGGACCTCTCAGGGACAAAGGAGGGGAATTATGCTTAGAACCCAAGGGAATAGGGGAGATCCTAAATGAATACTTTGCATCCGTATTCACGGAGGAGAGGGACTTGTTGACTGGCAGTGTCTCAGAGGGAGGTGTTGACCCATTAGAGAGAATCTCCATTACAAGGGAGGAAGTGTTAGGTTTTTTAGGTAACATTAAAACTGACAAATCCCCAGTGCCTGATGGCATCTATCCTAGACTGCTCAGGGAGACAAGAGATGTAATAATTATGGGGATATTAAAATCAAGGCATTGCTTAATTGGGAGCCAGTGTAGGTCATTGAGCACAGAGACAATAGGTGAATAGGACTTGGTGTGTGTTGGGACACAGACAACAGTGCTTTGGATGGTGTCAAGTTTATGGAAGATAGAACATGGGAGAGCAGTCAGGAGTATGATGGAATAGTCAAATCTTGAGATAACAAAGACACAAATGATATATTCACTGTTGGAGACTTTTAGTTGCAAGGTAATAAATAACCCAAGATACACAACATTTCAACTAGGCAGGTGGAGTAGAAAAAGATGAGGAAAAGCCCTGGGTATAAAGGGTTACACAAGGACAGTAATAAAAAAGCATCTTGTCTCAATATCAGGAAATAGAATCAATATAGCTAGTGATTAGGAATAAGGGGATATGAAATGCTGTTCATTGGACCCTAATAGTCGTTACACTGCTGGACAGAGCATTAAGAAATAAATAATTGGAGCTGGCACCAAAGGCAATGTAATAATCATGGGTGACTTCAAATTGACTAAGGTAGTATAACACTTGAACTGTTATAAGAGTTCAGATTTGAATAGATCGAATAATGAAACTGGCAAAGGTGTAGGATTATAAAATTCTTAAACTAATTTTATTGAACAATCCTATCCATGAAAAACAAAACTTACAAACTGGTTTCTTTCATTGCAATTGTGTCCTCAATTTATAAATGCCTGAGAAAAGCTGAATCCTTTAAATCCAGTTTGCGTTTTATGTTTAAACTACAGGACAACTGGCCTCTTTCATCCAGCTCCCCATCTTATTTTAAACTAGGATATCAAATGCTTAAATATCCAGATGTCTTGATACCCACAAAGCTGAATTATCCACATAGCCATGCCACTCAAGTTTTATTCTAACCCACAAAAAACACTGCTCCCTTTTTCCTAGGCCTGCTCTCTGTGACTCAGTCAGAAGACTGAAAAGGTTACATGTTCCCTGAAAGATCATTACAATATTCTAATCCCTGTTCATAACTGGAGCACTGGATCAGACACTCATGGGGTAAAGAAATGCAACTTATGATGTGTTACCCTATGTCCATCATCATGGGATGATCAGAAGTTGATCACTCTTTGCATGGTCAACTATGTGAGCCCAAAAAAAAAGGGGGGGGATTTTCTGCTCCCATTTTTGGGGACCAAGAATGGCGGTGGGGTGGAAAATCCCGTAGGAGTTCCAAAATAACTTTTATGTTGGTGGGATTTCCCCGATCGATTGTCCCCGTCCTCCCCCCCCCTCCCCCCCCCCCCCCCCCCACCCCCCAACTATCCCACTGTTGGATTGTCCATTAACGCCAATGCAAACAGCAACAGATTTTCCACAATGTGTGCCTGGCATGCAAAATTAGCCACAGGTGAGTACAGCCCCCAGAAGGACAAGGTCATGCATGGGCAAGCATCCTGGCAGTGCCTCAGGCAACGTTGGGGTGGTGTCTGTTGCATGGAGGAGGGTTCCGATTTAGTTGGGGAGGGGGTCTCTGTGGTGATTTGGTGAGGAGGGGAGTGGGTATCCTGTGGGGAAGTGCTGGTGTAGAGAAGTGCAGGTGGGTGAGTTTGGGGGGCAGGACAGTTCCATGGAGGGGGATCGCATTGGGGGGAGTTGGGGATGGGGGAGGGTTTATTTTCATTTTTTAAATCAGAGAAATTTTAAAAAGCTAAGCCATTTGTGGGGCGGGCTTTCATTGAGTGCTTTATATATTGCAATAGATAAAAAGGTGAATTTGTAGAATGTTTTCATGACAGTTTCCTCGGATAATATGTTGTGGAACCAGCCACGGATGAAGCTATTTTGGATCTAGTGCAGGTGTTGTGTAATGGAGCAGGGTTAATTAGTTATCTCATCGTCAAAAGTCCTCTGGTAAAAGTGATCACAATTTAATTAAATTCCATATTAATTTCGAGCACAACATACTTGAGTCCAAAAGAAAAATCTTAGAATAAAACACAGCCAATTAATATGTTGGAGGAGGGGGCTGGCTGAGGATTGATTAGAAAAATTGACCAAAGGTCATAGCGGTAAATTAAGAAATGGGAAACATTTAAAGAAGTTATTTAAAATGTTCAGCAAAATTGTTACATTTTAAAAAAAACTTACAATGTGACATACACGCTCGACTTAATGGGAGTTGAAGTAAGAGTTAAATTAAAGGAAGAGGCTTATAATGTGCAAAGAAATGCCTGAGGATTGGGAGTGTTTTAACAACTAGCAAAGGACAGCATAAGTTGCTAAAAAGCAGAAAAATGCAATATGAGCCTAAACTAGCCAGGAATATACAAATACAGGAGGTGATTTTGGACACTTGCTCAGAGTCAGGAGAGCCGGCGAGTTTGCGAATTCCGATGTCACCGGCCTCTTGCTGGTGGAGTGGCGTGAGACATTGCACGCGATTGCAGAAAGCTCATTTTAATACATTTTAGCATGTCAGTAGCAAGCACTCTCTCTGGGACTCCCCCCGCCGGATATTCAGCGGGCACCAGAATGACGCCAAGAAGGTCATATACAACAGGTCCACATAAGTGTGAGCCTGGCAACTTCAATTCCGAGGGGGGATTTCAGAGGTGAGAGCTAGGACAGCCAGCACCCTCTGGCTACTTATTGGATCCATCGTGGTTTAAGTATTTATACTGGTACCAGGTGTGGGTGATAGCTGTGATGCCTCTTCACTGGTGGGGTCGGAAATGTCCCCCTCTGAGCTGCTAGAGTCCCTGGGTTCAGGGGATGAGAGGGTGGTTCGACCTGTTCTGCTAGTCGGCCTGCAAGAGAAGGGGCATGGCATCAATGCATTACAGGGGGTATGAAGGGAACATTGATTACTCACTTGAGACTTGAGCAAGGACAGCCTATGTTTTGAGGATTCTCATGTTTCTCTGTTGGCCCCACTTCACCAGCAGCACAGGTCCAGTCTTCCTCCTCCCCGGTCAGATCGAGAGCTTGCTCCTCAGAACGTGTGAGGGTTCTCAGCTCAGGCATGCCTGCAGCTGGCTGTGCCCAATGACACCTGCTGTGGTTGAGTTTGCCCTGCAATGGCACAGAAATGAAGAATGTCGGCGGGAGTGTTGACATTTAAGATGGTGATGAGGTGTGGCAGGTTGGGGCTTGGGTGGGAGCTGGAGTGTGAGCAGCATAGCAACTACTGGGGAGCATGGTGATTTTGGGAAGAAAGGGTGAACCTGGTGCCTGGTGCTGGCAAAGGCCAAGATGGCTGAATGAGTGCAAGGGTTGGGGGTGCGAGGGGGTCCAGTGGGAGACTGGGGATTGTTCACTGGCTGAGTGAAGATGATCATTCATCTTAGAACATAGAACATAGAACAGTACAGCATAGAACAGGCCCTTCGGCCCACGATGTTGTGCCGAGCTTTATCTGAAACCAAGATCAAGCTATCCCACTCCCTTTCATCCTGGTGTGCTCCATGTGCCTATCCAATAACCGCTTAAATGTTCCTAAAGTGTCTGACTCCACTATCACTGCAGGCAGTCCATTCCATACCCCAACCACTCTCTGCGTAAAGAACCTACCTCTGATATCCTTCCTATACCTCCACCACGAACCCTATAGTTATGCCCCCTTGTAATAGCTCCATCCACCCAAGGAAATAGTCTTTGAACGTTCACTCTATCTATCCCGTTCATCATTTTATAAACCTCTATTAAGTCTCCCCTCAGCCTCCTCCGCTCCAGAGAGAACAGCCCTAGCTCCCTCAACCTTTCCTCATAAGACCTATCCTCCAAACCAGGCAGCATCCTGGTAAATCTCCTCTGCACTCTTTCCAGCGCTTCCACATCCTTCTTATAGTGAGGTGACCAGAACTGCACACAATATTCCAAATGTGGTCTCACCAAGGTTCTGTACAGTTGCAGCATAACCCCACGGCTCTTAAACTCCAACCCCCTCTTCTTCTGACACTGCTGCCCTGTCTTCTTCTGTCGTGCACTTGCAGTGACCAGGGCTGGCATTGCGTCCCAGGCCATAAGACATAGGAGCAGAATTAGGCCACTCGGCCCATCAAGTCTGCTCTGCCATTCAATCATGGCTGATATTTTTCTCATCCCCATTCTCCTGCCTTTTTCCCATAACCCCTTATTCATCAAGAACCTATCTATCTCTGTCTTAAAGACACTCAGTGACCTGGGCTCCACAGTCTTTTGTGGCAAAGAGTTCCACAGATTCACCACTCTCTGGCTGAAGGGTCGTCCCTTTAGCCTGAGGTTGTGCCCTCTGGTTTTAGTTTTTCTACTAGTGAAAACGTCCTCTCCACATCCACTCTATCCAGACCTCGCAGTATCCTGTAAAGTTTCAATAAGATCCCCCCTTAGCCTTCTAAACTCCAACGAGTACAGACCCAGGGTCCTCAACCGTTCCTCACACGACAAGCTCTTCATTCCAGGGATCATTCTTGTGAACCTCTTCTGGACCCTTTCCAAGGCCAGCACATTCTTCCTTAGATATGGGGCCCAAAACTGCTCACAATATCCCAAATGGGGTCTGACCAGAGCCTTAAACAACCTCAGAAGTACATCCCTGCTCTTGTATTCTAGCCCTCTCGACATGAATGCTAACATTGCATTTGCCTTCCTAACTGCCAACTGAACCTGCATGTTCGGTTTTCACATGACAGCACCCAGCTCAGCATCACCTCATTCAGCCCTTCTACTGTCGCTAAATTATCAGATTATTTGTCCAACATTCAGTTTAATGAGCAGAATTTCTATATCTCCTTTCAGTCTCCTTTTCACCTCGGGTGGCATGGTGGCACAGTAGTTAGCACTGCTGCCTCACAGCGGCACGGATCCAGGTACAATTCTGGCCTCAGTTGACTGTCTCCAAATTCTCTCCATGTCTGTGTGGATTTCCTCCGGATGCTCAGGTTTCACAGTTAATGGATGTGGGGGTTAGGTCGATTGGTCATGCTAAATTGCCCCTTAGTGTCAGGGGATTAGCAGAGTAAAAACCTGGGGTTACAGGGATAGGACCTGGGTAGGATTGATGTTGGTGCAGGCTCAATGGGCCAAATGAGCTCCTTCTATGATTTTTTGTGTACTTTTCACAGCTACCAATCGCATCTAGCTTTGTATCATCAGCAGCTTAGATACATTAGTCTTGATCTCTTTGTTTGTGTCATTAATATATATTGTAAGTAGCTGAAAATCCGACACTCAACTAGCCTGCAACTGGAAATTGCCATATTTACTCCTACTTTCTGTCATTAACCAATCCTCCATCTGTGCTAATATATTACCTCCAACTTCATGCTCCATGAACGCTTATCATGCCTATTAACATAGTGGGTGGTGACCCTGATGGAAAGCCATCTCCTGGGGCAGGACTAGAGTGTCCCGCCTCTGCTCCACTCCATCCAGCATCCTTCTGAGGGCCCCCTCTGAAAAACGCTGTGCTGCTTTCTTGCTTGCCATCTCCTGCAGTCAATCTGGAGAGCCATTTATATGGAGCTCCCCAGTGATTGCAGCAGTTAATCATTGTGGGGCAGGGAAATCAGGTGGAACTGCAACATGAAACTTGTGGGCGTAAAGATTATTGCTAATGAGGCATAAGAATCAGCTGGAAAACATACCGGCGCCATTGGCAGGAAACACTCCACTTTTTGCGCCAAACAAACACTGCCGTTTTTTGGTAAGATTTTGCCAAGAATGTAAGAGCTTTTACAAGTATATAAAAAGGGGTGGAAGTAAATAAAGTAAACATTGGTCCCTGAGCCACAAAGACAGCAGAAATCATCATGGAAAAAGACATGGACATTGAACAAATATTTTGTCCCAGTCTTCACAGTAGAAGACACAATTTACATAACAGAAATAGAGGGTAATCAATAGGCTAATAAGAGAGGAGATTAAGGTAATTAATATCAAAAGAAAAAAGATACTCAAGAAACTTAAGGGACTGAAAGTAGACAAATCCCCAAGACATGATGGCTTGTACCCTAGGATTTTAAAAGTGGTAACATTACAGATAGTAGATACACTTGTTATGATTTTTCAAAATTCCCTAGTCTCCTGAAAGATCCCAGTGAATTGGACGTTAGCACATGCAACACCACTACTCAATAAATAAGGAAGGAGAAATTAGGGAACCGCAAGCCAGTTAGTCCGACATAAGTCATTGACAAAATGCTGAAATCAATTAAGAAAATCTTAACAGTGCCCTTAGAAAATCCTTGCTTGATCAAAATCAAGCTGATCAAAATCAAGGGCGGCACAGTAGCACAGTGGTTAGCACTGTTGCTTCACAGCTCCAGGGACCTGGGTTCGATTCCCGGCTTGGGTCACTGTCTGTGTGGAGTTTTCACATTCCCCTCATGTCTGCGTGGGTTTCTTCCGGGTGCTCCGCTTTCCTCCCACAGTCCAAAGATGTGCGGGTTAGGTTGTGGTGAACCATAGATGGTTACCACTATGGATACTTGTACATATGTTACTCTTGTTACTGTTGGGGTTAGGGTTGGGGTGTTCCACCTGTTATCATTGTTCATGTGGTACACTCCGTTAGGCTCCGCCTTCTTACAGGAGTATAAAGGTCACTGCTACTTCCTAGTAGCCCTTAGTCTGGGATAGTATTGTTAAGTAGTGTGCTCCAATCTTGTTGTGAATAAAAGCATTTATTCCCGGGTACGTCCTAGCCTCCCGTGTGAATCAATCACGCATCAATTTTATTCACAACAAAATACCGAAAATTTTGTTCGAGGAAAAAAATGGAGCAGATGCTGAAACCCGATCGGCTAACCTTGGATCCGCGTGCCGCTGGGGCGTCGAATATTTTCGACCATTGGTTGAAGTGCTTTGAGGATTACATTGAGGCCTCGACAGCAGTCCAGACTGACGCCGACAGATTGCGGGTCCTCCACGCCAGGGTGAGCGACACTGTGTATGCAACAATTCGCGATTCCCAAAATTACAAAGATGCCATCGAATTACTCAAGAAGCTGTACAATAAACAGCCGAACGAAATTCATGCTCGTCACCTATTAGCCACTCGACGGCGGCAGCCCGGCGAAACTACGGGACAGTACCTGCGCGAACTTCAACAGCTAGCCAGAGCCTGCAACTGCAAGGAGGTGTCGGCTGTTCAATACACCAATGACCTTATCCGGGATCCGTTCGTGGCGGGAATCGACTCATCCTATATTCGCCTGCGGCTGCTAGAGCAGGGTAACTTGGACCTGGCTAAGACGGTAGAATTGGCCGATGCAATGGAAACGGCCCCTAGAAGTCTCGAAACCTACCCCACCGACCACGTGGGAACATCGTGGCAAGCACAGCCACCGCCTCAACTGTACTCGGCGGCTCCTCGGAACTGCGCGATAATGCTCTCAACTTCAGACCTGACGACTGCGGCAGCTCCTGGAGGCCCACGGTGCTATTTCTGCGGATTGGCGAAGCATCCACAACAGAGATGTCCGGCCAGGACGGTGTTTTGCTCTGCCTGTGGAAAGAAAGGGCACTATGCAAAAGTGTGCTGAGCAAAGACCCCTTCCAAGCCCAGCAGTGCTGTGTGTGACTCCCCAGGATCCATCTCCTCGTCTCCGGCCTCGTTGATGTCTTCAGCCACGTGCGATCCACGGGCGCCGCCATTTCCTACGACGACGACGCAAGCCACGTGCGACCTGCGGGTGCCGCCGTTTTCAGCATCATTGACCACGTGCGATTCGTGGGCGCAGCCATTTTGGTCAACACTGGCCGCAGAAGACCAGCAGGGGTCCTCGTCGTCAGCTATCTCAGCTGCCTGCAGTTACACTCGGGATCCAACGGTGGCGTCAACCATCCTGGACCAGGCCTAGCCTCACAGACTCGACAAGTCCATGATGGACATAGAGGTAAACGGGCGCCTGGCGCATTGCCTGTTTGACAGCGGGAGCACGGAGAGCTTCATCCATCCGGATACAGTGAAACGGTGCGCTCTCCAGGTGCAAACTGTCAGGCAGACAATCTCCATAGCGTCAAGGTCCCGATCTGTCCTCGTTCTTGGGAGCTGTGTGGTAACCTTAACGGTGCGGGGCACAGTCTACGGGAACTTCATGCTCCTCGTGTTACCGCACCTTTGCGCTCCGGTACTCCTGGGGCTATACTTTATGGTCCACCTGAAGAGTGTGACCCTGCGGTACGATGGGCCACTCCCTCCACTTTCAGTGGGAGAACTGCAGCCTCCAAATTGTCCAGCGTGCTCCACATGCGGTCTCTCAACACTCAAAATTACCCCGCCTTCCCTATTCGAAAATCTCGTGCCAGGCTGCAAGCCCATTGCAACTAAGAGCAGGCGTTACAGCACTGAGGATCGGATCTTTATTCGATCTGAGGTTCAGCGGCTCCTCAGGAAAGGGTCATTCAACCTAGCACTAGCCCATGGAGAGCATAAGTCGTGGTGGTCAAGACTGGAGACAAGCCCCGGATGGTCATAGACTATAGTCAGACCATTAATAGGTACACGCAGCTGGACGCGTACCCTCTCCCGCGCATATCTGACATGGTCAACCAGATTGCGCAGTACCGGGTGTTCTCCACCATCGACTTGAAGTGAGCCTACCACCAGCTCCCCATTCGCCCAGAGGACCGCAAATGCACGGCCTTTGAGGTGGATGGCCGTCTCTACCACTTCTTAAGAGTCCCTTTCGGCATCACTAATGGGGTCTCGGTCTTCCAGCATGAGATGGACCGAATGGTAGACCAAAACGGGCTACGGGCTACCTTCCCGTACCTGGACAACGTCACTATCTGCGGCCATGACCAGCAGGACCACGATGCCAACCTCCAGAAGTTTTTACGCACTGCGACTCTCCTGAACCTGACCTATAACAAGGAGAAGTGCGTATTCAGCAAGCACCGCCTAGCAATCCTCGGATACGTGGTGGAAAACGGGGTCATCGGCCCCGATCCAGACCATATGCGTCCCCTCCTTGAACTTCCCCTACCCACTAGCATCAAAGCACTGAGAAGATGCTTAGACTTCTTCTCATACTATGCACAGTGGGTTCCCAATTACGCGGACAAAGCCCATCCGCTCATAAAATCTACCTCTTTTCCCCTGACAGCAGAGGCTTGCCTAGCCTTTGAAGGGATAAAAGCCGACATCGCGAAAGCCACGATGCACGCTGTCGATGAGTCCATGGAGTGTGATGCATCTGATTTCGCCCTGGCCGCCACACTTAACCAGGCGGGCAGGCCCGTCGCCTTTTTCTCTCGCACCCTCCAAGGCCCTGAAATTCGGCACTCCTCTGTGGAGAAAGAGGCTCAGGCCATTGTGGAGGCCGTACGGCATTGGCACCATTATTTAGCTGGCAAACGGTTTACCCTGCTCACGGACCAGCGGTCCGTGGCCTTCATGTTCAACAACACGTTAAAGGGAAAAATTAAGAATGATAAAATCTTGAGGTGGAGAATCGAACTCTCCACCTACAACTATGATATCATGTACCGTCTGGGGAAGCTCAATGAGCCCTCAGATGCCCTGTCGCGTGGAACATCTGCCAGTGTGCAGGAGGACCGGTTACAGGCCCTCCACAATGATCTCTGCCATCCGGGGATCACTCGGTTTTTCCATTTTGTAAAGGCTCGGAATCTGCCCTACTCCATAGAGGATGTCAGGTCGATAACTCGAAGCTGCCAGGTATGCGCAGAGTGCAAGCCGCACTTCTACCGGCCTGACAAGGCACACCTCATTAAGGCCACTCGCCCTTTTGAATGACTGAGTGTCGACTTCAAGGGCCCCCTTCCTTCGACAGATCGGAATGTGTATTTCCTCAACGTTGTTGACGAATACTCCCGATTCCCTTTTGCCATCCCCTGTTCTGACATGTCCTCTGCCACGGTCATCAAAGCTCTGTGGAGTCTTTTTACCCTGTTCAGCTACCCCAGTTATATCCACAGTGATAGGGGTTCGTCGTTTATGAGCGACGACTTGAGGCAATACCTGCTTTCTAAAGGAATTGCCTCAAGTAGGACTACGAGTTATAACCCCAGGGGTAACGGACAGGTCGAGAGAGAAAACGCTACAGTCTGGAAGGCTGTTTTACTGGCGTTAAGGTCCAGGGGTCTTCCAGTCTCCCGTTGGCAAGAGGTACTTTCTGATGCGCTCCATTCAATCTGGTCCCTCCTGTGTACAGCAACCAACGCTACCCCACATGAGCGGATGTTTACCTTCCCTAGGAAGTCTTCCTCTGGGACCTCACTGCCATCTTGATTGACGTACTCAGGACCTGTTCTCCTGCGGCGGCATGTTAGGGCCCGCAAGTCCGACCCTTTGGTTGAACAGGTCCATCTCCTCCACACCAACCCTCAATATGCCTAAGTGGCATATCCTGATGGGCGAGAGGATACGGTCTCTATCAGAGATCTGGCGCCTGCAGGGGACCTGGAAACCCCCGTCACTCCCGCACCCCTGGTTAGGATTCCTTTGCCCATTCTCTCCCCTCCTGACCCGGCGCGGGCAGCATCGGGACCTCAACTTAATCCTCTTACTCCCGTGTACAGCTTGCCTGAGTCCAGGAGATTGTCGCCACCTCGAGGTCCACAGGCGTGTGAGGAACTGCAGGAGTCACTGGACACCACCTCGGAGAGAGGGTCGTCACCACGGTCACCAGAACCGGCACTGGAGCCAGTGCTGTGGAGGTCGCAGAGACGGTGCGGACCTCCGATACGGCTGAACTTGTGAACATATGGACAGTTCGTATTGTCTCCTTACCCCACCGGCCTTTGTTTTTTAAAGGAGGGGTGAATGTGGTGAACCATAGATGGTTACCACTATGGATACTTGTACATATGTTACTCTTGTTACTGTTGGGGTTGGGGTTGGGGTGTTCCACCTGTCATCATTGTTTATGTGGTACACTCTGTTAGGCTCCGCCTTCTTACAGGAGTATAAAGGTCACTGCTACTTCCTAGTAGCCCTTAGTTTGGGATAGTATTGTTAAGTAGTGTGCTCCAATCTTGTTGTGAATAAAAGCCTTTATTCCCGGGTACGTCCTAGCCTCCCGTGTGAATCAATCGCGCATCATAGGTTGATTGGCCATGCTAAAATTGCCCCTTAGTGTCCTGAGATGCGTAGGTTAGAGGGATTAGCGGGTAAATATGTAGGGATATGGGGGTAGGGCCTGGGTGGGATTGTGGTCGGTGCAGATTCGATGGGCCAGATGGCCTCTTTCTGCACTGTAGGGTTTCTATGATTTTAAAATCAACATGGTTTTACGAAAGGGAAATTATGTTGGAGAAATGTATTTGAGACTTTTGAAGAAGTAGCTAATATGGTAAACAAAATAGAGCTGGTCAGTGTAGTATACTTGGATTTCCAAAAAGGCATTTGACAAAATGCCACACAAAATGTTAATAAGCATGATAAGGGCTCATGGAGCATGTGTTGGAGGTAATATATTAGCATAGATGGAGAATTAATTAATGGATAGAAAGTAGGAGTAAATATGGCAATTTCCAGTTGCAGGCTAGTTGAGTGTCGGATTTTCAGCTATTTACAATACACATCAATGACACAAAGAGATCAAGACTAATGTATCCAAGCTGCTGATGATACAAAGCTAGATGTGATTGGTAGCTGTGAAAAGTACACAAAGAATCATAGAAAGAGGCCATCTGGCCCATCAGACCTGCACCAACAACAATTTTACCCAGGCCCTACCCCTGTAACCCCAGGTATTTACTCTGCTAATCCCCTGACACTAAGGGGCAATTTAGCATGACCAATCGACCCAACCCGCACATCCATTAACTGTGGGAGCAAACCTGAGCACCCGGAGAAACCCACACAGACACGGAAAGAACGTGCAGTCACCTGAGGCCGGAATTGAACCCGAATCCCTGGCGCTGTGAGGCAGCAGTGCTAACCACTGTGCCACCATGTCGCTCTCGGCAAAAAGGAGACTGAAAGAAGATATAGAAATTCTACTCATTAAACTGGACGTTGGACAAATAATCTGATAATTTAGCGACAGTGGAAGGGCTGAATGAGGTGATGCTGAGCTGAGTGCTGTCATGTGAAAACCGAATTCTGTTTTTGGATAATGTTGTTGAGCATACAGGAAAAATTGCTGTGTAGACCTGGTGTTTTACCTCTTGAGCATAAAGATGGGAGTCCCTTTGATATGTTGTGCTGGAATCTATGGTTTCAAAGCTTGTCTATATTTACTCAAACCCTAACTGAAAGGGAAACTGAACCTTCAGGTTTCTGGAGAAATTGAGGCTCATTCAGACCAGATAAGAAGCATAGAACCATGTGAGCTCAGATCACCCAGTTGTGCAGTTGAAAAAAGGTGAATAGGAAGGCTGGATCTGAGTTCGGAGATAAAGAAAAGCAAAGTTACTGCTCCTGCTTCAGTTATTTTTAAAGGAACTGATTGACCAAAAAAGGCTGTTACTGAGAGTCCAGATTAAATGTACCATCAAGACCATTGTGAGGAGACCTGAAGAGGTTCCACAGATATGCACGGTTTTGGTGAACACCGCGCCAATGGAACATGGGTTGGTTACATGCTAAGAATTGGAGGCTAAATGCTCAATGAAATGGAACTGGAATTGTAATGGAGAAACTTCATAGCTTTGAAGCACTTTGTGGTTGAAGATAATGTCATGTGTGCTGAGTGGTCTGTCTCGTAAACCTGAGAGATCTATATTTGTTGTATCCACTGCTTAGTGTGTGATTTATAGTTTATAATGACTGCAATTTGTGTTCATTTTGGTTAAACTGTGAAAGTAAATGTCATAAAAAGTGAAGTCTTGTCCATTGGCTTTCTTGTTGGGGTCATTTGGTTTGTTGGTCCCCATGTGGACCATAACAATACAGAGATAACCTCCGAGCATTCTGTAAGAAAATTTAGCATAGTTGAGTCCCAGTGACTGAAGACATAATATTACTTGATGTTTTAAGACTTCTACTGCAACAAACAAACCAAAATCAATATTGACTAACCATTACTTGGTAGGCAACTCATGTACTAAGCTATAGAAAATATATCACCCCTTAATTTTCGAATGTGACTGAAAAGCTCATGCTACATCTATTTATATGCAGGCAAATGGGGTTAGCTTAGATGGGCATTTTGGTTGGTATGGACCAGTTTGAGCCGAATGGCCTGTATCTATGCTGTACATTCTATGATCTATATATTATGTTCCACTTACCACAGAATTGTAGCTTTACAGGAACCAATCCAAAGTTACTCCCAGCTTCCAACAAGCTTGTTTCTCTTTGTTTCAGAGATTTATAACCACCAATGTCCATTAGAAGTTGTTTTGCTTCTATGAGTTCCTGAACCAACTTCTAGCCTTTCAATGGGCATGTAAATCCTGGACAAAATTAACCACCAATTGGACAAGGATGGATTAATTTTTTAAAAAGCATGAATTTGTTAAAGGCAAATTGTGCTTAAATTCTTTGGTTGAATTTTTTTGATGAGGTAGCCGGGAGGGTTGATGAGGGTAATGCAGTTGATGTAGTGTGTTTGGACTTCCAAAAGGTGGTTGATAAAGTGTTACATGATAGGCTTGTCAGCAAAATTGTCAGATGGTGTTTAGTCTGTAGAATTATCTTCTCCAGAGGGCTTGGAAGTTGTGTCATTGAAGCGTTTAAGGCTTAGTTCGTTTTTTGATCAACAAGAAAGTCAAGGGTTATATGAGGAAAATGGAGGTAAGGCCACAAACAGATCAGATTATTGAATGGTGTAGCAGGCTCAAGGTGCTGAATGGCCTACTCTTGCTTCTATTTATTATGTTCTTATAAGCAGTTAAAAAAACTTTGCATGATTATGAAGAAAAGGTGAGGGAGTGGGACCAGCTAAGCTGCTCTTATAGGGAGTCAACGTGGATGCAATTGATCTAATGACCTCCCTCTGTGCTGCATCCATTCTATGATTCCATAATTCTGTGATTGTGTTAACTGCTGTAAAGGAAGCTAAAGAAAAAGGTAATAGTGTTTCTCCTTTGAGCTTTATCTACACCAAATGGATTCTAAAATATAAATGAGATGTGCTTGCTATGATTATTTTTAAATGCTGAGGAAGTGTTTTAAAAGAAAAATTGCAAGAATTTCAGAGTGGAATCCTAACCTGCCAAAGAATCTTATTGTTGGTTTATAGCTGTCTTTGAAAAAATAAATTAGTTTTACATCTACTTCTCTCACATATGGCAGCATATTTTATTATTTGAGTTCTCCAGTGACTCCTTTTAGATTTTAAGAGGTAATTGGGACCATGGAGTGAGCTGTTGATATAAAATGCTTTATGGAACAGGACAAGTCGATCAAGGAACTCTGTAGTGACTGTCACTTCTCTAATCCTTACTGTGCTTACCCCACATACCAATAGAGCTGCTCTTTATTATATGTTTTCTATCTGTCAAATTATCCTGCCCCAGAATGATATGCTAAAGTATTGTACTTTTGGGCATACAGATTGTATATCATGCAAATTGTTTAGTGTAATTTCGGCACTTGACTCATTTTCTACAAGTTTACCTGCTGAGAGATTTTGATTGGCCCAGTGAATATTTGCGGTGTCTTTCATTCACATGGTAAAATAAATTGGTGTCCCTGACGGTTCAGTCAATTTGTCTAGTTTGCGTAGCTGGGCCACTGACAGCAGGAAGCTGCATTCAGTCAAGGCGGCTGCAGGGGCTGTGAAGGTGAAAAATCAGCCACGCTTCCCTCATGGATTGCTGTTTGACAAATGTAGCTGCAAGGGGGAGGGTACTAATTTAGAAGTAATAATGCTGTCTTTCTTCTGGACAAGTGAGTCAGATTTGTGCCAACGGCTTACTTGGAAAGGTTCTGCAATATTTCACTTCTTGTCCATTGTGCCTTCTCACCCAACTCATTCCCAGAAGTATGTACAGCACATGGAGAAAATTTAAGTCTTACTATTCATTTTGGCAAGATTTTTGATTTTAAAAAAGGTGAGAACATTTTCTATTTTATGCTGACATGACACGGTTTAGATTATCACTAATGCTAAACTGGCATGATGTAAATCAAAAGTAAAGGTGGCACGGCGGCACAGTGGTTAGAGGGCAGCACGGTGGCACAGTGGTTAGCACAGCTGCCTCACAGTGCCAGGGACCTGGGTTCAATTCTGGCCTCGGGTCACTGTCTGTGTGGAGTTTGCACATTCTCCCCATGTCTGCGTGGGTTTCCACCGGGTGCTCCGGTTTCCTCCCACACTCCAAAGAAGTGTGAGTTAGGTTGATTGGCCATGCTAAATTGACCCTAGTGTCTGGGGAATAGCAGGGTGATTGTGTGGGGTTGCAGGAGTCGGGCCTGGGTGGGAATGTGGTTGGTGCAGACTTGATGGGTCAAATGGCCCCTCCTTCTGCACTGTAGGAATTCTATAAAGGCCTGAATTGGCTCTGAAACAAACCAAAAGGAGTTTGATCCAGCGCCAACTGAGGACTCAACTCTGTATTTGGGCTCCAATTTCAACTGAACTTTTGTGCAAAGTGAAATCATTCTGCATCAATGCTACTGTTGTAATGTAAGTGTACTTCATAATTGTTATAGAACCATAGAGGTTTACAGCATGGAAACAGACCCTTTGGCCCAACTTGTCCATGCTGCCCAGTTTTTACAACTAAGCTAGTCCCAATTGACCACATTTGGCCCGTATCCCTCTATATCCATCTTACCCATGTAACTGTCTAAATGATTTTTAAAAGACAAAACTGTACCTGCCTTTACTACTGCGTCTGGCAGCTCATTCCAGACACTCAACACCCTCTGTGTGAAAAAAATGCCCCTCCGGACCCTTTTGTATCTCTCCACTCTCACCTTAAACCCATGCCCTGTAGTTTTAGACTCCCCCTACCTTTGGGAAAAGATGTTGACTATCTACCTCATCTATGCCCCTCATTATTTTATAGATCTCTATAAGATCACCCCTAAGCCTTGTACGCTCCAGGGAAAAAAAGTCCCAATCTATCCAGCCTGTGCTTGTAACTCAAACCATCAAGTCCTGGTAGCATCCTTGTAAATCTTTTCTGCACTCTTTCTAGTTTAATAGTATCCTTTCTATAATAGGGTGACCAGAACTGTACACAGTATTCCAAGTGTGGCCTTACTAATGTCTTGTGCAACTTCAACAAGATGTCCCAACTCCTGTATTCAATGTTCTGAACAATGAAACCAAGCATGCTGAATACCTTCTTCACCACCCTGTCCACCTGTGACTCCACTTTCAAGGAGCTATGAACCTGTACTCTTAGATCTCTTTGTTCTATAACTCTCCCCAACACCCTACCATTAACCGAGCAGGTCCTGCCCTGATTTGATCTACCAAAATGCATCACCTCACATTTATCTAAATTAAACTCCATCTGTCATTCATCAGCCCATTGGCCCAATTGATCAAGATCCTTTGCAATCCCAGGTAACTTTCTTCACTGTCCACTATGCCACCCATCATCTGCAAATTTACTAACCATGCCTCTTAAATTCTCATCCAAATCATTAATATAAATGACAAATAACAATGGATCCAGCACTGATCCGTAAGACACACCGCTGGTGACAGGCCTCCAGTTTGCAAAACAACCCTCTGCAACCACCACCTGTCTTCTGTCATCAAGCCAAGTTTGTATCCAATTGGCTACCTCACCCTGGATCCCGTGAGATTTAACCTTATGCAACAATCTACCATGTGGTACCTTGTCAAAGGCCTTGATGAAGTCTATGTAGACAATGTCAACTGCACTGTCCTTATCTACCTTCTTGGTTACCCCTCTCAAAAAACTCAGTCAAATTCGTGAGACATGATTTTCCACTCACAAAGCCAAGCTGACTGTCCCTAATCAGTCCTTGCCTCTCTAAATGCCTATAGATCCCCTCTCTCAGAATACCTTCCAAAAGCCTAGTTCCCAGGCTTTTTCCTGCAGCCCTTCTTAAACAATGGCACAACATTTGCTACCCTCCAATCTCAGGCACCTCATCTGTGGCTGTCGATGATTCAAATATCTCTGCGAGGGTACCCAGAATTTTCTCCCTGGCCTTCCACAGCATCCTGGGATACATTCAATCAGGTCTCAGGGATTGATCTACCTTGATGTGCTTTAAAACTTCTAGCACTTCCTTCTCTATAATATGTACACTCCTCAAGATATCACTGTTTATTTCCCCAAGTTTCCTAACATCCATGTTTTTCTCAACAGTAAATACCGATGAGAAATATTAATTTAGAATCTTCACCCATCTCTTGTGGATCTGCACATAGATGACCTTGTTGATCCTTAAGAGGTCCTACTCTCTCCCTAGTTACTCTTTTGCTTTTTATGTATTTGTAGAAGCTGTTATTGGATGAGAGTTGTCCATCTGTGCCACCTGTAAGGCCCTGTTGAAAAGGGTTGGATAGATGATTCAACAAGCCTCTTATGGGCTCAAGAAACAACACCTCACCTATCGATTACGCACTTTACAACCTTCTGGACTCAGCATCAAGTTTGATAATTTCATATCGTAACCGTAGTCTTTGTTCATTTCGTAACCTCAGTCTTTTTTCTTTCCAGGTTTGGTTGTTTTTCTCTTAGCTTTCAGGTCGTAGCTGTTTATCATTCTGCCATTCACACCTCCTCTACTCGTATCTTTTGTTTCTTTATTTGTTCCATTACCACTTCTTTTGGCCTTGCACTGCCAATCATTTTGTTATTTAATCATTCCTGTCTTGCATCTAATAATGGACCTTACCATTTTTTAAATAACCACGCTACCTCCCTTTCATTTGCTCAAAACCTATTCTATTTCTAACTTTTCCCAGTTCTGGTGAAATGTCATCAGCCTGAAATGTTAACTCTCTCTCCACAGTTTCTGCCTGACTTGCTGTGCATTTTGCAGCATTTTCTGTTCATGCTTTAACTTGTTATGGTTATCGGCTTCATGGTTTTAAAAAAAAAGCATTTTGGTACATTTGGCAATTCCAATAATGTCACAAGAATAGATGGTGTGAAGAGTGTAAAATTTGATACTGTGGAAGCAGAAATTGTGCATCTAAAATTGGGGTAAATAACAGATTTTAGATAGTATAGAAGAAATTTCAATGTAAAGAGAGCTTGTGGTTAATGATTCTTGATGGAAGATGCTTTTTTGCCCATCACTGATACTCTTTGTATGGATGAACACAAACCATGAATTAAAAAGTTTTGACTATTTTTGTTACTCTCATAGCCAAACACTACATAATAGTATTAAATTTGAGGGGTGTGGGGGGTCTTCCTTTTTTGTTTGGTGGGATGGGAAGTCTTCCTTCCTGTTGAGGTTTTGACAGTAAGGTGAAAAGAAGCTGGAAATCTGAAACAAAAGCAGAAAATGCTGGAAGCACATCGTAGTCAGTCACCGTATCTACTGGGAATGGACAAATGTACATGCGAGATGTAGACAACTCAAAACTGAATAAGAGATAGACGGCTATTTTAGTATCTGTATTGGTCACTCATGGTACAGGTTCCTCCACATTACAGAGATTAAACTGAGATTACATTTACAAACACCTCCGTTGTGTTCATAAGACCACCCCACTTTAACTCTCAACACCCTTCCTATTTTGATTGTCCTTTATTTCTCTCATTGGGTTCAAACACTCGAGTGAAGCTCAATTTCAGCTTCAAGAACGAGATATCTTCTTTCTCAACACTAGAATCCAAACATTAACTTTAGCATTATTGTAATTTTTCAGTCAATTTTAATTTCATACCGTGACCCAAAGGTCTTTAGTTTCTTCCATTTTCCTTTTTTCTTCCACTTTCTTAGCTATTTACATTCTTTTTGTTTCTTTTATACTTTAATGCTTCAGTTCATTACTTGCTTGAAATGAGATATAACATAACTCCTGCTAATGTTTTGTCTCTGCCTGCCACCAAATACGTATTTGTGGTATCATGTATCTGTGATAATGGGGACCTCAGGAGATGGTTGAATATACCTTAAATCAGAACACAAGACTTTATAATGGTGGTGAGGGGTAGAATAGAGGAAGGGGCTGGGGGGTAGAATAGAGGAAGGGGCTGGGGGCTATTACAGAGGAAGGGGCTGGGGGGTATTACAGAGGAACGGGCTGGGGGGTGTTACAGAGGAAGGGGCTGGGGGTATTACAGAGAAAGGGGCTGGGGGCTATTACAGAGGAAGGGGCTGGGGGTATTACAGAGGAAGGGGCTGGGGGTATTACAGAGAAAGGGGCTGGGGGCTATTACAGAGGAAGGGGCTGGGGGTATTACAGAGAAAGGGGCTGGGGGCTATTACAGAGGAAGGGGCTGGGGGTATTACAGAGAAAGGGGCTGGGGGCTATTACAGAGAAAGGGGCTGGGGGCTGTTACAGAGGAAGGGGCTGGGGGTATTAAAGAGGAAGGGGCTGGTGGGTATTACAGAGGAAGGGGCTGGGGGTATTACAGAAGAAGGGGCTGGGGCGGTATTATAGAGGAAGGAGCTGCAGGGGGTAGAATAGAGGAAGGGGCTGCGGGGGGTAGAATAGAGGAAGGGGCTGCGGGGGGTAGAATAGAGGAAGGGGCTGGGGGGGTAGAATAGAGAAAGGGGCTGGGGGGGGTATTACAGAGGAAAGAGCTGCGGGGGTAGAATAGAGGAAGGGGCTGCAGGGGGTAGAATAGAGGAAGGGGCTGCGGGGGTATTACAGAGGAAGGAGCTGTGGGGGTAGAATAGAGGAAGGGGCTGGGGGGTAGAATAGAGGAAGGGGCTGGGGGGTAGAATAGAGGAAGGGGCTGCGGGGGTATTACAGAGGAAGGAGCTGTGGGGGTAGAATAGAGGAAGGGGCTGGGGCGGTATTATAGAGGAAGGAGCTGCAGGGGGTAGAATAGAGGAAGGGGCTGCGGGGGTATTACAGAGGAAGGAGCTGTGGGGGTAGAATAGAGGAAGGGGCTGCAGGGGGTAGAATAGAGGAAGAGGCTGGGGGGCAGAATAGAGGAAGGTGCCGGGGGGGTAGAATAGAGGAAGGGGCTGCGAGGGTATTATAGGGGAAGGGGCTGCAGGCGGTAGAATAGAGGAGGGGTCCGGGGGGTATTATAGAGGAAGGGGCTGGGGGGGTATTATAGGGGAAGGGGCTGCGGGCGGTAGAATAGAGGAGGGGTCCGGGGGGTATTATAGAGGAAGGGGCTGGGGGGGGTATTATAGGGGAAGGGGCTGCGGGCGGTATTATAGAGGAAGGGGCCGAGGGTTAGTATCCAGGAAATGTGAGCTTGGAGCCTTTACAAGAGGTGTCAGCCAATGTAAGAATTTTATTTATCTGTGCACATCTGTTAATTATTCTGACTATAAATCATGTCTACATCAATAATGGAAACCGCCTTGGTAAATGTATAGCGCTGTAACAAAAGTAGTCCTCCACCTCCGCCATTGATTGTCTTGCAGTGATTTCTGTACGGTTAAAATTACTGTAAGCTTTGTTATTCTACCTGTAATATCCAAAGAATAAAGACAATGCATGACTTCAAAATGGAGACTGAACCACATCATGATCCGGTCCGATTGTTGAGTTTTATGCTCAATTTACATGAGATCCGAATCTGCTTAGCTAAATCCATTATTTCACTTAGTTTCTTTAATTGATACTGCTCTCTATAATAATGCATAAAAAGTCTTGAAACTGGACTTTTGGGGACATCTGGTTTGACTCACTTAATTCAAAATCCTGCGAACCTACATATTTTAAATTTATTCAATAAAATTAAACTGCTATAAGTCTTTTTAATTACAGGAATGGGCACATCTTCTGTGATCTCTAATTAGATCCTTTGTGTCCCACTGCCTGTCGAGTTTATGAAAAGTTGGCTTTTAATTCTTTTCACTGTTTGATACAATTGGAGATTTTCTTCTGAAAATGTCAAAATAAAGTCTGAGCACGCACAGTGAAAATAAAGATCCTAATCAGAAAACTCATGGCATTTTCAAATTGGATTTCATAACCTGCCATGAAATTTAGAGGGTTTATCAGAAAGAGAATATGAATAGTTTAGAGGAAGTATGAACAAGTAATTTTTAGTGCGACTTCCTCAGGTTATTTGTTCACAAACCAAATGTATTGCGCATACCGCAAAAAAAACCTTCTCAATTGCAATTTATTTAATCTAAGTTCGGAGAGACCTGGATAGCAATGAAAACAAGCATATCAGGTGCAGATGCTTCTGTGACTAATAAATACCCCTCTCTCCTTTTGCACACTTCATCTCTCTGATAATATTTACCTGAATTTTTTTCTTCTTTTGTAACGCTAGCAAAATTATATGGGAATAAATAACATTTCTGAATTTATTATCTGAATTTAAAATAAAGCAATTTTAAGCTTTGTGCAAAAATCTTGTCTTAAAACAATTATTATAAACATCAGAAGCAGAGATCTTTTAAAAACCTTTTCGGATAAAGTCAACATAAAACCCGGGTTTGTGGAGCTGCTCAAAGACAATGACTTCTAGATGCAGAAGAAAGATCTGTCGCCGTATTATAGGAAAGATATGGAAGTGTTGGAAAGGGTGCAGAGGAGATTTACCAGGATGTTGCCTGGTATGGTGGGAAATTCGTATGAGGAAAGGCTGAGGGGCTTGAGGTTGTTTTCGTTAGAGAGAAGAAGGTTAAGAGTTGACTTAATAGAGGCATACAAGATGATCAGAGGATTAGATAGGGTGGATAGTGAGAGCCTTTTTCCTCGGATGGTGTTGGCTAGCACGAGGGGACATAGCTTTAAATTGAGGGGTGAGAGATATAGGACAGATGTTAGAGGTAGGTTCTTTACTCAGAGAGTAGGAAGGGTGTGGAATGCCCTGCCTGCAGCAGTGGTGGACTCGTCAACGTTGAGAGTGTTCAAGTAGTTATTGGATAAACATATGGATGATATTGGAATAGTGTAGATTAGAGGGGCTTTAGATTGGTACCACTGGTCGGCGCAACATCGAGGGCCGAAGGGCCTGTACTGCGCTGTAATGTTCTATGTTCTATGTTCTAACACTTGGGCAATGGAGTGGTTGAGAAAGGTGGTGAAGCGCTAGAGCCTGGTGCCATCAGCATACATGTAGAATCTGATCCTGTGTCTTTGGATCTTGTTGTCAAGATCTTGGGGCTAAAGGGATCAAGGGATATGCGGGGGCGGTGGGGGAGTGCAGGATCAGGATATCAAATTTGATGATCAGCCATGATCAAAATGAATGGCGGAGCAGACTCGAAGGGCCAAATGGCCTACTCCTGCTTCTATTTTCTATGTTTCCAAGGGTGCATTCCAAAGTGGCAGTCCTTAGAGTTGAATCCTTAGACTAATCCAGAGTTAATGGTGTAGGGGTAGAGGGACAAGCCTCATTTCTGGAGATGCTGTTGCAGGAGTGGATGGGTGAGAATGGAACCAACACATGACAGTTCCACTGGGCAATGGAAGCTAGGTTTTGGAAGATAATAATATGGTCGGCTGTTTCAAAGGCTGAAAAGAGGTTGGGAATGATGAGCGATAGTTTGCTAGTCATAGTCACATAAAATGTCATTTGTGATTTTGATGAGGCCTGTTTCAGACTGTGCCAGGGCAGAAGCTTGATTGGAGAGATTCAGACATAGTGTTGGAGGTAAATGGATGGCAAAAACACATTTGAGGATGTTGAAGAGGAAAGGGAGACTGGAAGTATTTTTTCTGTCAGTCATCGTGAATGCAATACAAAGCAGCACTCGAAGGGGATTTAACATTACAAACAGATATTAATCCGCCACTAACCTAATTTGTATAATTGAAATAGTGTAATGTCTTATCAGTGTCAGCATTACGCATAGACTTGTGGTGCTAAAACTTTGCCTAGGGACTAGATATTTAAATTCATTATATTGTGTTTCTTTCACCATAAATCACTGCAGGCTCCCCTGCTTGCTTTGAAATATGGAATGTAACAAAGGCTTGTATGTTGTGTGGTTTTCTTTGATCAAATAGTTTGATGATACTGTCTGCTCAGACTTGTTCATAAGAATCAACACTGTGTTCAACTACTGGAAGTTTGCTGATGTCCGTGAAACTTCTCCAACATTAGCCAGGGATTGTAGTAGAGTGGTAATGTTACTGATCTAGTAATCCAGAGGTTTGAACTGATGATTTGGAGAAATCAGATGTAATTAAATGTTAATCATGTGCTTTGTCCAGAGGCAGGTCCTTGGTTCATTATCTGCTCATGATTCATCCTGAGCCTTTTTCCTTGGCAGTTGTCAGTGGTTGTTTGCTATTGCTTTCCACATTCAGGGACAGTGAAAGGAAGTAGGTCTCAGGACTACCTTGACCAGGTTGGGAATCAAGCCCACGTTGATGGTATTACTCTGACCCACACAGTAACTATCTAGCCAACTGAGCTAACTGGTCCCTGGTAGTTAAATATATCTGTGGCTATGTAACTACCGGATTATCTTTAAAAACCCATCTGGCTCATTAATGTACGTTTCAGGAAAGGAAATCTGCCCTCATCTCCCTGTACATGACATCAGACTCAGAGCAATGGGTTTGATGGTCATCTGAAATGGTCTAGCAAGCAACTCTGTTGTACCAAACTGCAATGAAAAGTGCAATTAAAATGGACAAGTACCCGGCATTGACCTAGGCACAAGTTTCAGCCACAACAAAGGTATAGCCCAATTGTTCCTGCAGTCTTTCTTACTAACATTTGGGAACTTGTGCCAAAATAGGATAGCTATCCTCCAAATATATGCTATTCCACCAGCAGGACAGACCCACCAGAGATGTACAGCTGGGAAGGAGTGGCCCCAAGAGTCCTCAAGTTTGACTCTGGAACCCATTAAGTCTCATGTTATTGGATCAAACATCAGTAAGGCAACCTGATGGTTACCGGGCAGTATTTAATAATCTTGGCATCAAGCTTTGAGAAAAATTTGCAGCTGCAAACCTAATAATTAACTCGACTAATGTGTGTATTTTTGGAGGACACCATTCCAAAGCTGTGTTTAAATGTTGTGGATCGAGGCATTCACTCAATGATCTGTTCTTCTACATGACACATGATGGAGCTACACCAATCTGTGTGCTCTAGTACTCTTCTAATGATTCCGTTATTCTCCATTTTTCAAGTTGATGCTGTACTTGATATGGTGGATTAATTGACGGACTTGCATTCTCTTGCAAGTATAATGTTGCAGTTCCCTTGGAAGTGTCAATTTTGTAAAAGCATTTTTTGATGTTAGGTCATGAACAGAGGCGATGGTTGTAATTTCTGAGATTCATCCACTATGTGATGTCTGACTGATTCCATGGATTGTTACAAGTGTGAGGTCATGACATGCTGGTAATCACCCTGGCCTTTAGTTTCCACAATTGAGAACATCCATGACATTGATTGTACTTTCACACCAGTACTATATATCCTGTACATGGAATTAGTGAAAATTTCATGAATAGGATTTGCCATGGCCTTCCATGAGTATGGGTACATGTCTTTTAGAATTCACAGAGGAAGTATATTGGCACGTGTCCTGTGTCAATTTTGGCCAATAACAAATAGTTACCTTAGTTATCTTAAGATATTTTGGCAAACACTTTAGATGGTGTGTATTGGATCTATGTTTTCCACAAGACTGATGGTGTGAAACTAGTGCCCATCGCTCTCCACCTCGTTGTGCATGTCATCGGCATTTTCTGGTTTGTCAATCACCTCATGTATATGTTTCTGGGATATCGCATGGTCATTCTTATTGCTTGAAGGTGCCCATCTTGTATGCTTTGTTTGGATCAGTGCATAGCTCTTTGTAGTTGAATCAGCCTTTGCTGGAGTGCAATGCTGCTGCCAATGATCTTTTTGGCACATGTATTGTAGAATTGATGAAAAGCTGGCATTTCCTTTGTGCATGTAGAAGTCAACACTTTCCACATGTCTAATTAAGTTTGGGTGTGCTCGTGAATGCATCAATAATTGTGATTGTAGTTAGGACCCATAAACTTTGTTGATCCACAAGGATCATTTCATACTTGCGTCCATCTCGGAGTAGCTCTTTGATGCTATACGTTTTGGGCTTGTCAAGCAGATCTTTCTGGAATGTTCCATGGGAGTGAATGTGTTCACTGACTCAACTCAACAGTTCTGTTCGCTGGCTCTGCATTTGAAAAATCATAATATGTACCATTTTCTCTGCACCTGATGATGAAGTGCTCTCTGGGTTATGTAGTCGAAATGACATGAACTCTAATCAATGAATATGGAAGTTCAACCTGATTCTGAACTGGTCTTCCAGTGTAGTCCATATCTTTTGGGGATTCTTCAGCTATTCTGCTGTTAGTCTTGATGTGTTCAGAATTGGATTCATTTCCAATCGCTGGGTGAAATTTTATGGCCTGCTTGTCTGGTTCAGACACACCAGAATCAAGAAACCACGGGTCTTTTGAATTCTGACAGTAGGTCGGCTGCATTCCAATTTGTGCCATTGTGCCATTTGGTTGGCACAGTGGATAGCACTGCTGCCTCACGGCACCAGGTGCCCAGGTTCAATTCTGGCCTCAGTTGGCTGTCTGTGCGGAGTTTGTACGTTCTCCCCATGTCTGTGTGGGTTTCTTCTGAATGGTCTGGTTTCCTCCCACACTCTAAAAGATATGTGGGTTAGGTTGATTGGCCACGCTAAATTGCCCTTTAGTGTCTGGGGGATTAGCAGGGTAAATATGAAGTTACGGGGATAAGACTCGGCAGATGGGAACAGTTATGCATAGGTATAAGGCTTGACGATATCAGCGCTGTCTGCATGTGCTCAGTTCAGAACAAAGTGAAACAAAGACTGGATCACATGACGTTCTTCATTTCTAGTGATGTCATGCTGATATATTATAAAGACACTTTGCCTTTAAAGGATGTCGGCACGATAGCCTACAGTGCTTTGTAGTTTGCACTGAATTTTTTGAATTTCTTAAAGGAATCAGTGTAAATATTTGGATGCTATTAATTGTACTTGTATCAATTAAATTTGCCTGTTTAGAAGGCTACTTTGGTGCTTATGTTTTTAAAATTTTAACAATGTTTGATCCCAATGGAAAACCCTGCAATTATATTGCACCTCAGGATATCCCAAATCACTTATGAGCCAATGGATTGCTTTGGGATATGTAATCACTGATTTTTTGGAACTGTGGCAGCCAATTTTGCACATGGCAAGACTTCACAAATAACAGTGAGATTAATGGACAGTAATCTGTTTCAATGGTGTTGGCTAAGTGCTAAAAGCTGACCAGTATAATGCCTCTGCTCTTCTTCGAACAGTGCCACATAGTAATGTCTGCCTGAACAGACAAAGTGCATCCATTTAATGTCTCATTCCAAAGACGAGTCAGAATTTTTTCTGAACCCTTATGGCAATGTTGGTATTACGGCGCAGAATCACAAAATTGTTTTGGCGCAGAAGGAGGCCATTCAGCCCATTGTATCTGCACTGGCTCTCCAAATGAGCATTATGACTTAGTGCCATTCTCCTGCCTTTTCCTCATACCTATGCACATTATATGATTATTTAAATGGAAATAATGCCCTCTTGAATGCCTCTATTGAATCTGTCTCCACCACACTTCCAGACAGTGCTTTTCAGACCTGAACCACCTGCTGTGTAAAAAAGGCTTCTCACATCATATTTGCTTTTTTTGCAAATCAGTTTAAATCTGTGCCCTCTCATTCTTGATCCTTTTATGAGCAGGAACAGTTTTTCCCTATCTACGTTTGTCCAGCCTGTTCATGATTTTGAACATCTCTATCAAACTTCCTCCAAGCCTTCTTCTCTCCAAGGAGAAGAGTCCCAACCTCTCCAATCTATCTTCATAAATGAGGTTTCTCATCCCTGGAACAATGTTTATAAACCTCTTCTGCATTCTCTCCAATGCGTTCACATCCTTCCTATAGTATATCATCCAGAACTGTAGAGAATAATCCAACTGAAGTCTTAACTAGTGTCTTGCATAAATTCAGCATAACGTCCCTGCTCTTGTACTCCATACCCGAATTAATAAAGTCCAAGATATTATATGCTTTATTATCTGCTCTCTCAGCCTGTGCTGCTACATTCAATGATCTATGTAGACATACACTCAGATCCCTCTGTTCCTGCACCGCCTTAAGAATTGTACTCCTTTTATTATATTGTCTATCAATGTTTTTCCTATCAAAATGTATCACCGCACAGTTCTCCACATGGATCTTTAACTGCCACTTATCTGCCCACTCCGTCAACTTTTCTATGTCCTTTTGAAATTCTACACTGTTCTCACAGTTTACAATACTTCCCAAAATTTCAAATTATCCCCTGAACACCAAGATCCAAATCATTGATATATACCAGGAAAAGCAAGGGTTCAATACTGACCTCTGGGGACTCCACTGCAAATTTTTCTCCAGCCCAAAAAATACCCTATTACTCTGTTTCCTGTTACTCAGACAATTTTGTATCCACATTGCTACTGTCTCTTTTTATTCCTTGAGCTATAACTTTTCTCTCAAGTCTGTTGTGTGGCGCAGTATCAAATGACTTTTGATAGTCCATGTACACCACATCAACAGCATTACCCTCATCGACCTTTTCAAAAAATCTCCAGAAAGTTAGTTAACTTCTCCAATTTATCCTCATCCACTGAATTTTTTAACCAAAGCTCTTTGATTTTGACAAAAAAAATAGGAAATGTCAGGACAAATTATTTTTTCTTATAAAGCTGAAAATAGATAAAATCACGAGTTTCTCAAGCTGTACTGCAAGAATCTCACTTACAGATAAATGGTTTTGCCACTAGATCAAGTGTGTAATTTTACTTAGATGCTAATTTATGTTATTTGATTTCCCAGTTCTCATGCTTTAGTTGGTGAATATTCTTCCTACGTATCACAAGGGAAGTGAAAGCTAGGCATTAAGAAACAGAAAATGAGATTGTAATAGGCACTAGACAATTTAGCAACTCCCATAAAAATGGTCCCAAAGTAAATGTTTGCCAACAGCTCAATCTGTTCCCTAGTAAATTGTCTTCTCCACTAGCTCATTCAATTTAAATTAAAGCTGAATTAATTGCAGGCTGCATCCGGAGCTATTGGTTAATGAAATAGGATTCGGCACACCTGTGAAATAGTGACTTCCCTGCTGGATAGTTGTATTTGATAATTGTGCTAGTTTAAACTGCTGCAGCAGTTATTTGCTCATCTGTGCTTAAATATGATCAAAACCCTTCAGCTACCATCACAATTCACATTTATCATCAATCTAAAATTAACACTTTAATTGTTATCTTTTTGTGCAACAAGAGGATAAAGCCGATCAGGGTACATATTCTTTTAGACCATAATTAGACTATGTTTGAATCCAATTTTTCAGACTCAGCCTTTTTTGTGGCCTTGTGGAGTCCATGGAGTATGCTTATATAGCTTGTGGTAGACAAACTATATAAGCATGCTCATAGACCTATGCATCTTTGGACTGTGGGAGGAACCACACACAGAGAGAATGTGCAAATGCCACTCAATCACCCCAAGGCTGAAGTTGAACCCAAGTCCCTGGTGCTGTGAGGCACACCACCCTGACTAGGTGACCAACTGACCAAAGAAAATACTTGCTGGAATTTTTTTGAAAAGATAAAGGGTTGATGTAGTGTACGTGGACTTTCAAAAGACATTCTATACAGTGCTCGTCAATAGATTGTGATGAATGCTAAAGCTCAAGGAATAAAAGGGATGGTAGTAACGTGGATACAAAATTGACCGAGCAATGGTTAATATTTTTTGGGCTGGATGAAAGTATGTAGTGGAGTTCCCCAGGGTCAGTATCGAGACCCTTGCTCTTCCTGATATAAATTAATGTCTTGGTGTGCTTTGAAAGTTTGCAGATGACACGCAACTTGAAGTAATTAAAACTGTAAAGAGGACACTCTAGAATTTCAAAAGGGGATAGGAAAGTGATAGAGTGGACAGATAGGTGGCAGATAAAGTTCCATGCAGAGAAGTGTGAGGTGATGCATTTTGGTAGGAAGAACATGGAGAGACAATATAAAGTAAGGAGTACAATTCTTAAGGCTGTGCAGGAACAAAGGGACCTGAATGTATATGTGCATTGATCATTGAAGGTAGGTGGAAAGAGCACTTCGCAAAGCATATAATGTCCTGGGCTTTATTAACAAGGGCAAAGAGTACATGAGCAATGAGGTTAAGCTGAATTTATGCAAGCCACTAGTTAGACCTCAGCTGGACTATTCTGGATGCCACGCTATAGGAAGGGTGTAAATGCATTGGAGAGAGTGCAGAGGAGGTGTACAAGAATGGTTCCAGGGATGAGAGACTTCAATTATGAAGATAGGTTGGAACTGTTCCCCTTGAAGAGAAGGCTAAGAGGTGCTCAAAATCATGAGGGGGATTGGACAGAGTAGATGGGGAAAAACTGTTCTTGCTTGTAAAATGATCAAGAATAAGAGGGCACAGATTTAAAGTGACTTACAAAAGAAGCCAATGTGATGTAAGAAAGTGTTCTGAGTGGTTCAGGTCTGGAATGCACTGCCTAGAAGTGTGATGGAGGCAGGTTTAATCGAGACATTTGGAAAGCATCCCCCATGTTCCTGAGATTTCTTACCTGGCAGGTTTTCCAAAGACTTTCAAACCCAACTGACCAAAGAAAATACTGTGGGACATTCCCCTAGGTCTGTCAATGGTGACCCTGATTTCACAGAACTTAACTTGAATCTTTCCCCAGCTGAGGTCTAATTTCTGGTCCAGGATTCACCCACCCTTTTACTTGTTGCTTTTCTCTCTGCAGGAAACTCAGGTTTCCACCACTCACTGAGTTGCTGCTCCCACTCTATATATTGCTCTTCCTGTTGGTCTTCACTCTGCAGGAAATGCTGGTTTCCCCAGCTGACCCAACCCTGCCTGAGCCCTCCTATCCCAGTCTTCATCAATAGAAGAGAGATGACCCAATTCAAAACCTTTCTTGACCTGGTCCTGGGAAATACAATAGAAAACAATAATGGATTTCAAGGACTCCTATGTATGGAAGTATGAGATTCTTAATCAGGATTGGAAGGTGTATTTGATAATGCAAAACCCTCCTATATCTACAGCTTTAGCTGCCGAACTGTGCTGGAACCTTGAGTGACACGTCAATTCCCCAGTCTCCCCCTCCCCTGACCCCTGCAAAATCCGACTGAGTTCCAAGTTGTTAGGGGGTTGCTTGTATCCAAATACATTTATGCAATGGTGTACAGAATTGTGGGAAAGAAAGTTGGCTACTTGTTCGATTTTCTTTTTCTTTAGCCACTTCTCAAACCGCATCCCATCTTTCTACTTGGAGATATCAGGTTTTCACAGCTCTGGTTAATTTTAGGAATATTTTACCTGTTTACTCACGCAATCAGTCCTTGCTTTGTTTCTGAGTTCCTGCCACTCAGAACCGAGCCCCAGGTGAGAAAAGTGAAGGCTGCAGTCTGAGCACACAGGCTCCCTGGAGACTCTGATAAAGAGTCATCCAGACTTGGAACGTTGGCTCTATTCTCTCTCTACAGAGGCTGTCAGACCTGCTGAGATTTTCCAGCATTTTTTGTTTTTGCTTCCGCAGTATTTTGTTTTATATCTTCCTGCGGTAAATATTGCCTTGCAGGCTGTCTTTGGGTTAGTTATGCCACTGCTATGAGGGGCTATGAATTAGAAGGAAAATGATCTACTTTCATTCAGTATTTGCAGGGGAAAATTGGGCACCATGTCAAAACCTGAAAGCATGCAATCTGATGAGCCATTTAATGAGGTTCATGAATGACGCACCAACCAGAAAAACACCCATTTACCCCCAACCAGCACATCTTTCGGACTGTGGGAGGAAACCGGAGCACCTGGAGCAAACCCACCCAGACACGGGGAGAACGTGCAGACTCTGCACAGACAGTGACCCAAGCCAGGAATCGAACCTGGCTCCCTGGCGTTGAGGCAGCATTGCTGACCACTGTGCCACCGTGCTGCCTATTAAACAGGCAGCATTTTACAGAAGAAAAATTAATAAAATTACACTAGCACCTGTTGTAGTGACAGCGAAGGAAACTGTCTTCGTTTATTTTACAGGAAAATATCAGTCTAACATAAATAAAAAAATCCACAGGAGGCTTAAGATGGTTAACAAATATTCAGGAGGAGCAAGTGTTTGGTAATTGAGATCCAATGGACATGGGGCTATGAATGTAGTCTGAGTGCAGCAGATGGGATCACGGCGCTGGTATGTTGTGGGTTCTTGTGGTCCATTGAGCAGGCATTGAGCTGTAGTGTGAGGTTGGTTTATTAAAATACCATTTCCAATGTGCTATATATGCCCCACTGTGTGTGCCCAAGGATCGAGCTTTGGGTAGAGGGTTAGTTATCCAGCAGCAGTTTTGGTCACTCTAGAAGCAACAGTGACATTCCAAGATGCTTGTTTAGAGTTAGTAAAGGGAAACCTGTATTGTTTGTTGGGAATCTGTATTGTTTAATTAACCTTGGTCCTAGTTTCATTCAGAGAAAAGGAACACATTGCCCATAGACCAGATAAATCTTGGTTAATCTGGAAGTCTGACATTCACCAGTGTGTGTCTGACAGATTCCTATGACCTTTGGACAACGGCAAGACTCAGGAATTTTAGTTTTATAAATGGATATTATTTGAAAATGATGTAATCATATTTTGTCCTGCTGTACTGATTGATAATGTTGCATCATATGTAGCTTAGTGTGATTAAATCATGAAGTTTAATACAGTTGAAAACTTTCCAATTATGCCAATCATCCTTTAATGTGTGGCACTGTAAACCCAATACATTTTGCTCAAGTTTACATATGCAGTAGGAAAGAAACTGAGCTCAGTGAAATGTTATAAAACATTTCAAACTGCCAAGTGAATTTAAATTAATGAAATACATTATTTAAATAGGGCTGTTACAAGAACATCTAATCCAGGCGTATGCTTCATGAATGTTCATATGGCAGCTGTGGGCTCCATGGTAATGCTTACATTTTTTTGGCAAACACACATTTTTCAATCGCTGATCTGATTGTTGGTGGAATTTGTTTTGGAGACATCCTGCCTATTAGGACCATAAATGTCTGTCCTGACAACTAATGATTAAACTGGGTGAAATTAATCGCTGTAAACAATGAATGAGGCTTAATATAAAAGCTACATGAATTTCTTCCCGTGTGTCATTAGAGAGACTTTAATGTTTGTGCACGGTGGATTACATAGATTGGGAATTTACTTTTAAGGGTGGCATATATTGCTATTGTTTCTCCCTATGAGCACTGTGTCAAATTATTTCAGATTTTTTTTTTGAAACATTGAATTATAAAATGCATCAATCAGTCCAAAATGTGAATATTTCTTCATAGGTTACAGTTGCTTTTAGTCTGATGTTTGTACTTTAAGCAAAATGCCATTGAATAGTGGGTGGTATAGCCGACTAATTGTTCTACTTAGGAAACGCTATTTCAATATTGTCATGTGCTCATGCAATAAGTCCCAAACAACTTAAAAATAGCTCTTACAAATGGCATTATTGCTTGCCTGATAATTCCAAGCCACATGTGTGTAGAACATAGAACATTACAGCGCAGTACAGGCCCTTCGGCCCTCGATGTTGCACTGACCAGTGAAACCAATCTAAAGCCCATCTAACCTACACTATTCCAATATCATCCATATGTTTATCCAATGACCATTTAAATGCCCTTAATGTTGGCGAGTCCACTACTGCTGCAGGCAGGGCATTCCAAGCCCTTGCCACTCTCTGAGTGAAGAACCTACCTCTGACATCTGTCCTATATCTATCACCCCCTCAATTTAAAGTTATGTCCCCTCATGCTAGCCAACACCATCTGAGGAAAAAGGCTCTCACTATCCACCCTATCTAATCCTCTGATCATCTTGTATGCCTCTATTAAGTCACCTCTTAACCTTCTTCTCTCTAACAAAAACAACCTCAAGCCCCTCAGCCTTTCCCCATATGATTTTCCCACCATACCAGGCAACATCCTGGTAAATCTCCTCTGCACCCTTTCCAACACTTCCACATCTTTCCTATAATACAGCGACCAGAACTGTACACAATACTCCAAGTACGGCCGCACCAGAGTTTTGTACAGTTGCAGCATGACCTCCTGGCTCCGAAACTCAATCCCTCTACCAATAAAAGCTAACACTCCGTACGCCTTCTTAACAACCCAATCAACCTGGGTGCCAACTTTCAGGGATCTATGTACATGGACACCGAGATCTCTCTGTTCATCCACACTACCAAGTATCTTGCCATTCGCCCAGTACTCTGTAATCCTGTTACTCCTTCCAAAGTGAATCACCTCACATTTTTCCGCATTGAACTCCATTTGCCACCTCTCAGCCCAGCACTGCTGCTTATCTATGTCCCTCTGTAACCTGCAACAACCTTCCGCACTGTCCACAACTCCACCGACTTTAGTGTCATCTGCAAATTTACTAACCCATTGTTCTACGCCCTCATCCAGGTCACTTATAAAAATGACAAACAGCAGTGGCCCCAAAACAGATTCTTGCAGTACACCACTAGTAACTGAACTCCAGGATGAACATTTCCCATCAACCCTCTGTCTTCTTACAGCTAGCCAATTCCTGATCCAAACTGCTAAATCACCCTCAATCCCATGCCTCTGTATCTTCTGCAATAGCTTACCATGAGGAACCTTATCAAACGCTTTACTGAAATCCATATACACCACATCAACTGCTTTACCCTCATCCACCTCTTTGGTCACCTTCTCAAAGAACTCAATAAGGTTTGTGAGGCACGACCTACCCTTCACAAAACTGTTGATTATCCCTAATCAAATTATTCCTTTCCAGATGATTATAAATCCTAACTCTTATAATCCTTTCCAAAACTTTGCCCACAACAGAAGTAAGGCTCACTGGTCTATAATTACCAGGGTTGTCTCTACTTCCCTTCTTGAACAAGGGGACAACATTTGCTATCCTCCAGTCTTCTGGCACTATTTCTGTAGACAATGATGACCTAAAGATCAAAGCCAAAGGCTCTGCAATCTCCTCCCTAGCCTCCCAGAGAATCCTGGGATAAATCCCATCCGGCCCAGGGGACTTATCTATTTTCACACTTTCCAGAATTGCTAACACCTCTATGAGGCAGGAATTGACAAATTCAAGTTCTACAGGCCTGAAGTTTCTATGGGGTGCAGGTTTGTTGTTTAGCTTGTGTCATTGGAATATGGCTTATTTATTACTGAGCAATACCACTGCAGCTGGAACAGCATCAGTTTTGTATTTGAAAGTTGGGAGGTTGTGCTTCAGTTGTACAGGACACTAATGAGGCTACATCTGGAGTACCGCGAATAGTATTAGTCACCTTATTGAAGGAAGGCTGTAAATGCATTGGAAACAGTTTGGAGAAGGTTTACCAGACTAAAAACCTGGAATGAGCAGGTTGCTTTATGAGGAAAGGTTGGACAGGTCAGGTTTGTATCCACTGGAGTTTAAAAGAGTAAGAGGCAACTTAATTGAAACATACAAGATCCTGAAGGGTACTAACAGGGTGGATGTGGAGAGGATGTTTCCTCTTGTGGGAGAATCTAGAACTAGGTGTCACTATTTAAAAATAATGGGTTGCCCATTTAAAACTGACATGAGGAGATTTTTTTTCTCTCGGCAGGTTGTGAGTCTTTCAAACTCTCTTCCTGAAGGAGCAGTGCACGAAGAACCTCTGCCTTAAAAATAGTCAGAGGTGGCTAGAATCTTAAGTATAAGGGTGATAAGGAAGTTATTGGGGGTGTGCGGATGCAGATTTGAAGTTACTATCAGAACAGCCATGATCTAATTAATTGGCCGAGCAGGCCCAAGGGCTGAATGACCGACTCCTGCTCCTTGTTTGTATATTTGTATGTACTTTTGGTGGAATCTGAAGCAGATAAACTGCCAAACCTGTAATCTGGGCTCAAAACAATTGTGTGGTTTAAATAAGTCGCAGCATTTTGGACTCACCAGTTAGTACAGTGGATCAAAGTTTCCTCAATCTTTTACATTCCTCTATCTGAAAGAATCTTTGCTCGTACCGCACTGGCTGTCCATTGTGAGTATCTCCATTTCTGGTGGGGTATCTCGACTTTGTGACCGGAATTTTAAGCGCAGCAGGAAACATTTTTCATATTTAGGAACAGTGTTTTGATTTTAAAAATAAATAATTGTCCTCACTGAGGCTTGCTCTGTATTTCTGTTCCTTTCAATGCCTATCATGCTGCAAGTTATGTTGAGAATTATTTCAATTACATGCTAATAAACATATTGGCCGGAATTTTACTGGCCCTCCTGCCACGGGAATCGGAGCGGGCGAGAGGCAGACCATGGAAAGTTATGTTGACCTTGGGTGGGATTTTACGGTTTCGGGGTGAGTGAAGCCATAAAATCCCACCCATTGTGCCTGCTATATGTGAAAGGTGGTGAAATTAGTTGGAACTTAAATTTTAAGGTGCAGACAAATAAAATGCTGGTGTGGGTTCAATGTTTCCTTGGTCCCTGATTATTTAGTTTGGTGCAGGGCCATCCAACATTTCAAATTTAGGGACATTCTAATGATATTAAGAGAAATCTAGAATGTAACTTGAAATCAGCAATATTGGCAACATTTTCATGATTAACCTCTAGGATGTGACCAAGGAGGAAATTTCAGATCTCTTTAAAAAATTTCCAAAGAGCCTAAGCTGTCTGCTGAGCAATCTTCAAGTGTATAATGTTGCTAATTATACGACTAACTATTTCTAACAGTGGAATTTTAACAGATTTCACAGAACTGGTCTCTTCCTCTAAAGAAAGGTGTAAATGCATTAGAAACGGTTCAGAGAAGGTTTACTGGGTTAATACCAGGTATGAATGGGTTGTCTTTTGAGGAAAGATTGGCGAGTAAGAGGTAACTTGATCAAAACTTTAAGATCCTGAGGATATTGGATGTGGAGAGGATGTTTCTCTTGTTGGAGAATCTAGAACTAGAGGTCACTATTTAAAAATGAAGAGTCCCTCATTTAAGTCAGAGATTAGGAGAAATTTCTTCTCTGAGGGTCTTGAATCTCTGGAACAATCTTTCACAAAAGGTAATGGAAGCAGCACTTTTGAATATTTTTAAGGCAGAGCTAGATAGGTTTTTGATTAACAAGGGGGTGAAAGGTTATTTGGGGTAGTCAGAAATTTGGTTGCAATAACAATCAGATCAGCCATTTTCTTATTGATTGATGGAGCAGGCTTGAGGAGCTGAGTAGCCTACTCCTGCTCCTAATTCATATGCTTGTACGTAGCTATCGGAGACTGTTGGGTGGAGCTCTGTTTCAGCGTGCAGCAGGGAGGACTTTCAGAATTATAGTAGTCTGCTGTACCTTGCGCAACATTGCATAACTTTGAGGACTGGATCTCCTAGAAGAGGAAGATGATGTGCCTTTTGCATCTTCAAAGGAGGAGGCAAGGGAGAAGTTACAGAAGGAGGTGCCTGATGTGGTAAGGGCACTGCAGCCGTACTTAGCAGCCAAGATTGTTCTGTTAATTTGAGGGAGTACAGCCATTTGGCACATCAGTTGTAAGCCCACCGTGCCATTCCCAGGCAACCCCTGAAGCCAAACGGTCTATCAACAAACAGCACACTCTATCTCCCCCACCCACCCCCTCCGACACACTTTCTACTCCTACCCTCCCTCATACTCTCTCTCTCTTCCTCCACTACCAGTAGTGTAGTGGAAGATTTTAAGGTGCAGGAGCTCTAAGAAAATGTGTTGGTCACATTATTTCTAAATCTTCTATTACATTATTTTCCCATGTATTGATCAGTAAATCTATACTTTTTAACTGAAAAATATTTGTGCCGGTAGGGATTTTATTTCAAACCATGTGGCATTTTGAATCATTAGCCTTTGGAATAGCTAGAATTTTGTTATGCAACAGTTTACTTATTTAATTCAAGTCTATTAATCCAAAGGCAGCCCAGTGATTAGCACTGTTGCCTCACAGCACCAGGGACCTGCGTTTGATTCTGATCTTAGATGACTGTATGGGGTTTGCACATTCTCCCCTTGTCTGAGTGGGTTTTTCCAGGTGCTCAGGTTTCCTACCACAACCCAAAGTTGTGCAGGTTAGGTGGCTTGGCCATGCTAAATTGCCCTTTAGTGTCCAAAAGGTGTTTAACTTGGGTGGATTAGCCATGGTAAATGCACGGTGTAATGGGGAAAGGGCCTATGTGGATGATCTTTTGGAGAGCATGATGGGCCAGATTGTCTCTTTCTGCACTGTTGGGATTCTATGGTTCTATTTTTTTTTCAGAAAACATTTTAAAGAAAACTTTACTTAGAGGATATGGAACAAAATTGGGTAAAGAGTTAAGATACAGATCAGGCATAATGGCACAACAAGTTCAAGGGGCTGAACGGCCCACTCTTGTTCGTACGTTCCTATGTGTCAATGAATGGGGCTTGGCACAAGTGTGCAAGCATTCATGCATCAAGTTTTTGTCCAGTCAATTCAAATTAGTCCAGATCTCAATGAATATTGGTCAACTAAATTAATAGCTCCTTTGAGGTTAAATGTTATTAGGTACAGCAACCTGATCAATATTTAGCACCTCAAGCTAAGTTTAGGCCATTTATGCATTTGCATTTAAGGAGTCAATATCTAAAGCATTCGTATCTACCACTGTATCATCTTCATTAGTGAAAATGAATACAAAATATATATGTTCACATCTCAGCCATATCCTCCTCCTCAATCCCAAACACCATGCTAAATCTTTCAAGGGACCCATGTGGCTTTTCTAGCCATAAACAGAACTTATAAAACTTTGCTTTGGGAATACCACCTGATCAGTTGTGTTTTTCCAATGCATTTTTTGGCATTTAATTGTGGCTTTAGTTAACTTCAGTTGTATCTGATAGCTATACCTGCAATCTTGCCATTATTTTATACTTTGTATTATTTACTTTTGAGGCTACTTTCCCAGTGTAGCTTCAATAAGACATTTAGATTTCAGCTCAGCATGTATACTCTGATTTATGAAAAGGACATGAGACTTTCTGCCTATATATGCAAATAACTTTATTTTTCTTTAATTTATTTCATCACATTTCTGAAACTGGTCTTTTTCCCCGAAAATTGAACTCATTCTTACAGCAGGTACCAAGTTGTCTGTAGTGATTTTTTTCTTTTAATTGAATCGTGGTACATGGGCGTCGCTGGCTGGTCAGCATTTATTGTCCATCCATAGTTGCCCTTGAGAAGGTGGTGGTGAGCTGTCTTCTTGAAACGCTGCCGTCCACATGCGGTGGGTTGACCCACAATGCTGTTAGGGAGGGAATTCCAGGATTGTGACGACTGGGAAGGGATGGCGATATAATTCCAAGTCCGGATGGTGAGTAGATTGGAAGGGAGCTTTCAGGTGGTGGTGTTCCCACGTATCTGTTGCCCTTGTCGTTTTAGATCGAAGTGATCGTGGGTTTGGAAGGCACTGTCTGAGGATCTTTGGGGAATTCCTGCAGTGCATTTTGGAGATAGTACACACTGCTGATACTGAGTGTCGGTGATGGGGGTAGTGGATGTTTGTGGATGTGATGCCAATCAAGTGGGCTGCTTTTGTCCTGGATGCTGTCAAGCTTCTTGCGTGTTGTTGTGGACCTGCACTCATCCAGGCGAGTGAGAAGTACTCCATCACACTCCAGACTTATGCCTTGTAGATGATAGACTGGCCTTGGGGGTCAGGAGTTGAGTTGCTCGTCGCAGTATTCCTAACCTTTGACCTGCTCTTGTCGCCACTGTGTTTATGTAGTCCAGTTGAGTTTCTGGTCAATGGTAACCCCAAGGATGTTGACAGTGGGGGACTCAGTGATAACAGCACCATGGAATGTCAAGGAGCAGTGGGTATATTGTCTCTCATTGCTGATGGTCATTGTCTGGCATTCGTGTTGTTTTCTCCACCAAATGAAATCAGATGATACAATGACTATTGATATGAATTGTTAGAACATTGAATATTCCTACCAGAAATAGTGGCAGGAGTATAATCCATCATGTGTTTCACATCTGAAATAAAGAGTATGGGAAATAGGAAAAATGGATCGTTCTTTCTTGGAGTTGTACAGTTACAATGCTTGGCTAAGTAGCTTCCTTCTGTGAAGTTCTATGGTTCCCACATGGAAGTAAGATCTCGGGCATACTTCCCAACATGTTGAGTAAGGGAGCAATTCTTGCCTACATCCTCAGCTATCTTTTCCCTGCTACACTATCTATTAAATAAGATAACACACCCTAATTTCTCGCGAATTATCATTATTTTGTCATGTACTTTGCAGTTTCATTTTGGGTATTACAGTTATGCTTTAAATGGGATAAATGAAATGATTGACAAAACTTCTGGTGTTGAAAGAAACCCTTATATTCCCAGAGAATTTGGCTTTATCTGACCCAAGTCTTGATCCTTAGGAAATTTTTTTTGGATTCAAAAATAGAGGCCCTTGCCGGATTTGCTCCCACTTGCAATAATACAATGGAAGAAAGGAGATTACTTGAAAAGCGGAATACGTTGTTCTTTCTGAGAGAATGAAGGCTTGAAATAGACTGACTTGGCCTCACCTCAGTGCTTGTGTAGGGTGAGGGATTTACCTGCAGGTGGCACACTCTGTCCGCCATATCCTACAGTGATGGCAGCTGACTTTCAACACTTCCAGTAGGCAACTGCATCGCAATGTCAGGTGGCACCTCCCCTGGTGGAGGCTGCTGTCAGGATTGGCTCACTCCTGTTGGAGCATTGCTTATTTCCCAGATATAAATGGGTCACGCACCCTTGCAACATTCACTGCCACAAACCCAGCTGTTATCTGTGAGGGTGTCCCAACTTGGAACACCAGTTTGTGGTGGTGTATAATTTTGTTTATGGGAATGGTGTGAGGAGTCACATGGAAGACCCAGTGCGAAGTAACCAGCTCAGTAGTAGTATAACACTTATTAAAGACTATTTATTACAATAAAGAAAAGACACGTACACAAACAGGAGTATAATGATTAAGACAGTTAAAAATCATAGAATTCCTATAGTGCAGACAGGAGGCCATTCAGCCCATAGAATTTGCAGCCCCCACCACCACCACCATTACCTGGGACCATGAAGCTAGCCTTTTCTTTCACAGGGCTCCAAGTCTTATGGTTAGTTTTGGAGCCGATAAGGGCTGTGCCAAAAGTTGCCTTACCTGCACTTGTGCAGAGGCAAACTTGGCCATTGGGCCAAGATGCAGTTTATGGGCAGTTACTGCTGGTGTGGGGTGGTGGGGAGAGGGTGGGAGTGGATGGGATGGGAAGATGGGCAAGAGGTCAGGATTGGAAGCATTTTGAAGAGTACTCTTGTTTCCACTTGCCCTTTCTTCCATCCTCCTCTTTATGACACCTGCACTTACCTGCTAGCTATCAGATGGAAAGCACTTTGCTGCACTTCAGTCAGATGCTGAATGGCCAAGGAAGGTTTCCCTCAATCTTCAAAAGTTAGAATTATGAGTATGCAGGCCATTAGTGGCTGCCATGCCTGATGCTCCATGCAGTGGCCTGTCTTTCCATGACTGTAAACATCAGTGCGAAGGCCTGGGATACCATCCCACTCATGCTGGAGACAGACTGCTCCAATCTCTTTTATTCAATTGCGTGTGGTGCTTCTGGAAATGACACAGCCTCACATACTTTCAACTGCTGCTCCTGAATAGTCCATTTTGTAGATGTTCCCTGAGGCTTAATATCTGCATCCAGCTGAGCAGAGCTTGTAGGGTCCCACGGTCTCCGACAGGAACTCTCCACTACAATATCTGTCCCCAACATCTACTCCAGCTCATTTTGTGATGTGTGCTTTATTTTGGTGTGGATTTAACCCAGCTTCTGCCAACATGCTTTGATGGCATTTGGTGTTAAAGTCGAGCATCGGTGAGGTTGCACTATGCTGCCTTCACTTGACTAACCTCGATGAGGCTTTGTTTCCCTTTAGACAGACTTGAGATAGTCAGTATGGTTTAACTACAAACCCTCATTACAAATAATTTACTCTGAGTAAGTATACGGGACATAGGACACGAGGTGTGTGGAGCTGAATTGGTGGAATATGTGCACGGGTTGTGTGATAATACTACTTCCTCGGAGTGAGTGACCGGCTCTGAGGAATCTTCATCTTCATCTAACATCAGCTCTTGAGGGACAAACCCCCCCACCCCCCCCCCCCCCCCCCAGTCAGATGTAAGTGGCCGAGTTAAAAAGCCATGGACAAATATGCTGCTGAAACCTCTGGGTTTGTGACGTGCTTTCGGACTTTCCCCGCTGTGAGCAGGTCTGACAGTTAAAATGCAGCCTTCTGTCTCAGTGTCTCACATGGTTGCCTCTCGCAGCTCAATTCAATCTTGGCACTGTGCTCTGAGTATAAATTTGGATTTATAGCGAACATTAAATAATGGATCATTAATCATTCCTGCACAGTCAGATATTTGGTCCCTCTGGTCAAAACTAAAATCTAGCTGAGGTAAATCCAATACCTACATGGTGTCTGCACATCTCGGTGTGGGCAGTGTGGTTCCCGGCAATTGGAGCTCTATTTTTTATCGTGCCTCTATTTTTAAAGAATTGTTTCCACAAAATCCCCCAACAGAATTTGTTGCTGTACCTAATTTTACCTGTGCTGTCAATCTTATTATTATTGGTCTTTTTAAATAAATTTTGCCCTGAAGTTAAATTCTCCCTTGCACAAAGGTTGGACTGAGAATAAGGGATAATTTATTTCAAGGACAACTTTATTTTAAAGGGGAAACATTGGACTGGATTGATTTTCTGGAATAAATGGACACTTCAGCTTTAATGCTGCCGTGCTTCCTTTTTTGCAGTCTTCTACCTCAGGGCAAGCTGCTGTCATCCCTGAAATGAAAGCTTTCAGGTATAGGATCCAGGTTTATGGATAAGAGCAGCGATTACAGGGGAAGATTCAAAGGTTGGATGAAGGAATGGTTTGCTTATCCCTTCTTAACCAGTTCTACATTAGCCATGTGTATGCCTTTTTTGTAGATGGCATCCAGGCTGAATAGATTTGCCAACAAATCAACGCAGTCTCTCAAATAAAAATGAATAGGGCTGACACAGGGAACAACTGAGCAATATCAAGATTGCTGGAGAAGTACTTGCACCTTATTGCAGAGAAGCTAATATGGTCACAAAAAGCCTTGATCTGTGGAGGAAACAGCCTAACTCCTTGGGCTGGATTTTCATTTACTGATGGAGGTGGGAATGGGGTCAGGAATCCTGAAGTTATTGGCTGAAAAAACAAATTTCTTCACCCTTCCCAAACATGCACTATTTTCATGTGGTCTTTTCTAAGGTTGAGAAAGCTATGATTCATGACCCCGTACACACCTCTTCTGAGATTGGGGTCAGCATTGTGAGCCAAATAGGACATTTGAATTTCCTGTTCTACATTTTTTAGTGTTTGGAAGCACAGTAAAAAAAAAAATCTGCCTTATTGTAGGGCTCCTGTTCACTGGGGGAAGCCTGCTGAGGGGCCTGTGACATTCCGACAGGTAAGTGCTAAATGTTTTGACAACTTCAATTGTCACTATTAGATGCTGTATTGGAATGTAGATGTGTTTTAACTGCAGTGACTTTTTTACTGCATCATAGGCCTCTGTTCTGGAAAGAGTTGATCATTATGTTGGCTATTATTGCTCAAGTGTTGAGAAGCGTTAGTATACTTTCCCTTATGCATTCAAAACTGAAGAAAACACTGCTTCTCATCTCTAGTGTAATAATTTTAAATGATTTAAATGCTCAGAGCCCTGCTAAGTTGGAAATAAAAGCTTGACTTAAAAAGCAAAAGTAGCCATGTGCTCCGGGACTGCTTTGATTGACATGGCATCTGGTGTAGCTTAGAGAAACACATTTTTCCCTGGTTTTAATGAACTCTATTGATTACATTTCCCAGGGTTTGCTTTGACAGCTGAGACCATTTTGAATGTTTTGCTGAGTTTTAAAAGCTACTGAACGAGGAAACTCTGCTCATATTTTGATGGTTTTAATATTTTTTTTGTTTAAGGATTTTCTGCCTTTTGATTTGAGGTGTATTTTTTTAACACCAGATTGGTCACTTGAGTGGATTTTTAATGGCTTTTATATATGAGGTTTTTTTTTCGGTATGAAGTGTGCTTTATAAGATTTATAGAAGCTTATTTGTTAATTTCCATTTCAAAGACATCCTGAGGTCTTCCCATAGTGGATATTGGATCAGTGGCTATGAACGACGCATGGAGGGGGCAGATGGAGTATGAAGGAATATGGAGGCGATATGGGAAGATGAGGGGGTCATAGGAGTATAAAGAGACATGGAGGGGGCATGAGAATGGCTGTGAGGGTTGAAGGGATGAGTTGTGAGATTTAGGGGGCATAAGAATGATGTTGGGAGCTGGGCTGGCCAAGAAACATAATGGACCTTCCAACCAATGTGCCATTACACACACATTTGCACTGTATTGTGGTTCACAAAACCCAACCCCTCTCTGTCCAGGATTCTGAGTGGGAAAAGTCTGATAGGAATAGGGTTTTCAGGCTGGGGCATGTTCCAGAAGCTGCTGGAACAGCAGGGTAAATGAAAATTCACCCCCTTCAGTTGAAGATCTGAAGTTTGTCATTATTCAGAAAGCATTCATTTGTCTTTAATTACTTTGTTGCTAGATAGCAACTCAGTACATTACTTGCTTTGTGTAAACTGGAAATTAAGTAAAGTTAAAGTTTATTTATTAGTCACAAGTAGGCTTACGTTAACACTGCAATGAAGTTACTGGGAAAAATCCATAGTTGCTGGACTCCGGCACCTGTTCGGGTACAATGAAGGAGAATTTAGCATGGCCAATGCACCTAACCAGTACATCTTTCGGACTGTGGGAGGAAACTGGAGCACCTGGAGGAAACCCACGCAGACACGGAGAGAACATGCAAACTCTGCACAGACAGTTGCCCAAGCTGTATTAACCTAGCATAAGATTACAGTGCCATCGAAAGTGTTCTTCACAATTCACCTGCCCTGGCACATCAAAAGTGTTTAATGCTGTTTCACATTTCACTGCTAGTTAGGCTCTTTGCAAGCACTTTACAGACCTTACTTATCTTGCAATAGTTATCATTTTATGCTCTGCATGGACCGTAGAAATGTTTGGTGTGTCAGACTGGAAAACATGCTCAAGGAGTTTAGTATAATTTTACATGAGGGGTTGTTGCTGTCTGAGTTGCATCATCCTGGTGTGAGCTTCATATAATTGGTATAATGCTTCTACCTCATCGTTGAAGTGCATTTAGCAGTGTAAAGTTCAGGATTTGTGGAACAGCTACAAACTAAACTTGCTACGGAAAGTTAAATCTTGTCCGCTCCAGTCTCAAGAGCCCTCCTAACAATGTGATGTGTTAATTATTACCAAACCATCTTTCTATCACTGAAAATCCAGTGTGAAGTCTCATTCTTTCAGGTGTCTATTGTGGTTGGAGATATGAAAAAACATCTTCTGTTGCTGTTTTTATTTTTCTCTCATAATCCAATATGTATTTTCCCCTCTTTATTTGCACCAGATTTGACATTTTATTCACCCAACCTAATTTATACTTTCCTGGCTATCTTTGCTGATTTTTAAAAAATCAGCATTCAATCACGTCCTGGTTGCCTGGTTCCCCTCGCTGCAATGTTGTCAGTTCACACTTTCAGCACAAAATACCATCACGATTAAATGGACAAATCTAACTAATGGCTGATGCCATTCATTACCCTCTTTCAACAAAGCATGGCTCATGTAAGGCATGACAATATAACCGTACCTTGATGAATGTGGCTTTGTAACCAAACAGTAGCAAGAGGAATTAGCTTAGAAAAACATTACAATGACGATCAGCATGCAATCAGAAACAGAACTATGGAACAATTTGGAAAAGAGAAAGGAATATTTCATCAATTGTAGTCAAGAGCTATAACAGAATTGCTTTCAAACTACCTGGGATTACATGATCTGAGCATTTAATGTATATAGACTGCTTTAACCCCACCTGAGCCAAAAGAATGGGTGAATAAGCACTTGAGCAAAAAGATAGTTCTGAATAATGCAATATTCCCTCAGTACATAGAATTAATTACATAGGATATGCTACATATTAAAACCGACCATTGCCTCAACCAGACCATGCTGGAGGGTGGCACAGTGATTAGCACTGTAGTCTCACAGCGTCAGGGACCTGGGTTCAAATCTGGCCACGGACTGCTGCCTGTGTGGAGTTTACACATTCTTCCCGTGTCTGCGTGGGTTTCCTCCCATACTCCAAAGATGTGCGGGTTAGTTTGATTGGCCATGATAAATTGCCCCTTAGCGCCAGGGTAAATACGTGGGGTTACAGGTATAGGGCCTGGGTGGGATTATTGTTAGTGCAGGCTCAATAGACTAAATAACCTCTTGCACTGTACAGATTCTATGAATGTTACTTGAACTGTGGTGTATTAATGTTGATACTTGGTAGCTGCACTGTGGCTGAGGATTAATATATTCATGTATTCACTGGAAGTGACGTCACCGGTTGCTATCACGGCAAACTGCCAGAGTGAAGAAGCAGCCGTGTAGTGAACACCACCCAATAAAGAAAGCTCCATTATTTTTAACCCTTCGTGCTTCCTAGAGCCAATTATCCGTTGCACAACTTGAAAACTGGTGATGAGGACTTTGAACAGCATTTGCTAGCCACCAGAGGAGAAAAAGTACCTGAAAAGATGGGAAAAAAAGACTTAGAAGAGAAATTCTTTGCATGTGCTCCGGGAATAATGGGCAAGGTCATGGCTGCGTTAAAAGACTTGCAGAATATTGTGAGTTTGGAGATGTGCCGAATGACACAATTCTGTGGTCTACAAAGTGAAGTAATACAGAAACAATTGCTAACTGGGAAAAAGGCCATGGAAATTGCTATTTTCATGGAACTGGCAGAAAATAAGCTCAGCAACTGAGTTCATGTACTCGCGTGCACAATATGTCAGCTGAATCGACAGTTTTAAAACTTGTACATGTCACCGATGGGCAAAGCCAGGGCATTCAGCTGTGGAATGCTAATGTAAAGTTATAGAATGCAGAAGCTGTGGGGGGAAAAAAAGACACAAGGAGCATGTCTGCTGGAAGAAAAAGCAACCCAAATAGCATGTAAACAGAATAAAAGAAAAAGTGTTCATTCTGTGCAAAAGGGTTGAGCGAAATGAAGTGACTTTAAGGACAAATTATCACTGAGAGCATCAAAAATGGCTAGTGCAATGAATAGATATGTCATTCTGTTGCTGGATGGACATGATGTGGAGATGCTGGCGTTGGACTGGGGTAAACACAGTAAGAGTTTTAACAACACCAGGTTAGTCCAACAGTACCAAATAAACCTGTTGGACTTTAACCTGGTGTTGTTAAAACTCTTGCTGGATGGACAGCCAGTAACGTAGGAAGTTAACACCGGGGTGGCAGTCTCTCTGGTGCCAGAGACTGTATATTAAAAAAAAACTCATATTCCCTTGAAAGCTTCAAGAATAGTGTTGAAGACCTATACAGGGGAAGTGTTTCCACTGAAGAGCCGCGTTGAGTGGCATAGTGGTTAGCACTACTGCCTCAGTGCCAGGGACCCAGGTTCGATTCTGGCTTGGATCACTGTCTGTGCGAGATTTTCACATTCTCTCTCTGCCTGCTCCGGTTTCCTCCCACAGTCCGAAAGACGGCTGGTTATGTGGATTGGTCATGCTAAATTCTCCCTCGGTGTACCTGAACAGACACCAGAGTTTGGCGACTAGGGGATTTTCACAGTAACTTCACTGCAGTCTTAATGTAAGCCTGCTTATGACACTAATACATAAACTTAAAAAAAACAGAAGTAGCTGTGCAACTTAATGGACAAACAGCAGATTTGTCTCTACATATAGTAAAGAGCAGTATTGATGGTTCGAACATTGTTAGGGAAGCTTTGACTAAACTGGGCTGAAGTCAGCCTGATGACTAATGGAGAATCAGGCCTAACAAGAAGAAACACATGGTTTTGTTTGGAGAACTTGGGGAGATTGAAATACATTTCAGTTAAATTTAAGATTAAAGAAAGAAGCCAAGCAAAATGCTTGAAGGCAAAGTCGGTATCCTATGCTACCAGGCTGAAAGTGGAGGCTGACTTGCAAATACTTGTGAAAACGAAAGTCTTGGAACTTGTTAGCATTAATGAATGGGCCACAGCAATATTACCAGTCATCGAGAAGGATGGATCAGTAAGGATTTTCGGGGATTTCAAAGTTGCCCTAAATTGAGTATTATGTGTGGAACTATACCCATTACCTCACATCAATGACCTGTTCGTGGGATTGGTAGAAGGCCAATATTTTAGCAAAATTAACCTAAACCAGGCTCATTAATGGATGAATATGGACCAGACGTCGCAGGAACTTCTGACAATCGTGACACAAAGGCTTGTTCTGGTACCAAAGATTGTGTTTCAAAGAGCAATGGACCAGATCCATTGGTGTCCAGTGCTATCTGGATGACATCCTAGTCACTGGAAGAAATTAAGAGGAGCATCTTCAGAATTTGGATGCCATTCTTTAGAGATTGGAGGATTATGGACTGAGTCTGCAAGGACAAGTGAGTTCTTTGAGTCATCCATTGAGTATTTGGGACACTGATGCCATGAGCTATCACAGAGGCACCTGCACCACAGAATATTAACCTGCTGTGATCCTTCCTAGCATTGTTGAACTACTACAGAAGATTTGTCCCAGATTTGGCAACCATTTTAAAACCACTGCATAACTTCTTGTGCCAGAACAAGAGGTGGAAATGGTCAGGTCAATGCAATAATCTGAAGTCCCTACACATTTTGGTCCTACTCTACCCCCATAGTTAGCATGTGGTGCATCCCCTTGTAGTGTTGGAGCAGTGGTATCCCACATCATGCCATCAGGTGAAGAAAGATCCATTGCTTTTGCATCTCGAATCTTGAACAAGGCTGAAGGTAACTACGCACAAATTGAAAGGGAAGCATTAGGGATTATCTTTGGAATAAAGAAATTCCATTAACTCCTGTATGGAAGAAAGTCCGCTGTTGACAGACCATCATCCATTGACCACCATTTTTGGACCACACATGGGAATTGCATCACTGGCAGCAAGTAGAATGTAGAAATGGAAATTGCTGTTATCTGCAGATATTTATACCATCAAGTACCGACAAACCAGTCTATATTGTAATGCGGATTGACTGTCAAGATTACCACTACCGAGTAGTTTGTCAGCTAGTAATTCATCCATAGAACCATAGAAAATTACAGCTCAGAAACAGGCCTTTTGGCCCTTCTTGTCTGTGCCGAACCATTTTATGCCTAGTCCCACTGACCTGCACTTGGACCATATCCCTCCACACCCCTCTCATCCATGAACCCGTCCAAGTTTTTCTTAAATGTTAAAAGTGACCCCGCATTTACCACTTTATCCGGCAGCTCATTCCACACTCCCACCACTCTCTGCGTGAAGAAGCCCCCCCTAATATTCCCTTTAAAACTTTTCTCCTTTCACCCTTAACCCATGCCCTCTGGTTTTTTTCTCCCCTAGCCTCAGCGGAAAAAGCCTGCTTGCATTCACTCTATCTATACCCATCAAAATCTTATACACCTCTATCAAATCTCCCCTCAATCTTCTACGCTCCAGGGAATAAAGTCCCAACCTATTCAATCTCTCTCTGTAACTCAGCTTCTCAAGTCCCGGCAACATCCTTGTGAACCTTCTCTGCACTCTTTCAATCTTATTTACATCCTTCCTGTAACTAGGTGACCAAAACTGTACACAATACTCCAAACTCGGCCTCACCAATGCCTTATACAACCTTACCATAACACTCCAACTTTTATACTCGATACTCCGATTTATAAAGGCCAATGTACCAAAGGCACTCTTTACGACCCTATCCACCTGTGACGTCACTTTTAGGGAATTCTGTACCTGTATTCCCAGATCCCTCTGTTCAACTGCACTCTTCAGAGTCCTACCATTTACCCTGTACATTTTTCTTTGGTTTGTTCTTCCAAAGTGCAATATCTCACACTTGTCTGCGTTAAATTCCATTTGCCATTTTTCAGCCCATTTTTCTAGTTGGTCCAAATCCCTCTGCAAGCTTTGAAAACCTTCCTCACTGTCCACTACACCTCCAATCTTTGTATCATCAGCAAACTTGCTGATCCAATTGACCACATTATCATCCAGATCATTGATATAGATGACAAACAACAATGGACCCAACACCGATCCCTGCGGCACTCCACTAGTCACAGGCCTCCACTCAGAGAAGCAATCCTCCACAACCACTCTCTGGCTTCTTCCATTGATGATGTGGAGATGCCGGCGTTGGACTGGGGTAAACACAGTAAGAAGTGTCCAAGAATGCAACCGATTCCGGAGAGTAGTCTATGGTGAGCCTGATGGTGGGATGGAACTTGTTGATGTCATCAGAGTTGTTTCAGTGATTGTTCACCATGAGTCCAAAGGAAGAAAATGTCATCGATGTATCTAGTGTATAGCATCAGTTGAAGGTCCCGTGCGGTGAAGAAGTCTTGTTCGAACCTGTGCATGAAGATGTTGGCATATTGAGGTGCGAATTTGGTCCCCATGGCTGTTCCGTGTGTCTGGATGAAGAACTGGTTGTTGAAGGTGAAGATATTGTGGTCCAGGATGAAGCGGATGAGATGTAAAATTGCATCTGGAAACTGGCAGTTGTTGGCGCTGAGCACTGAGGCCGTTGCAGCAATGCCATCGTCATGGGGGATGCTGGTGTAGAGTGCCGAGACATCCATTGTGACGATCCATCCCACCATCAGGCTCACCATAGACTACTCTCCGGAATCGGTTGCATTCTTGGACACACGCATCTCCATTAAGGACGGTCACCTCAGCACCTCACTGTACCGCAAGCCCACGGATAACCTCACGATGCTCCACTTCTCCAGCTTCCACCCTAAACACGTTAAAGAAGCCATCCCCTACGGACAAGCCCTCCGTATACACAGGATCTGCTCGGATGAGGAGGATCGCAACAGACCCCTCCAGACGCTGAAAGATGCCCTCATAAGAACAGGATGTGGCGCTAGACTCATTGATCAACAGTTCCAACGCGCCACAGCGAAAAACCGCACCGACCTCCTCAGAAGACAAACACGGGACACAGTGGACAGAGTACCCTTTGTTGTCCAGTACTTCCCCGGAGCGGAGAAGCTACGGCATCTCCTCCGGAGCCTTCAACATGTCATTGATGAAGACGAACATCTCGCCAAGGCCATCCCCACACCCCCACTTCTTGCCTTCAAACAACCGCACAACCTCAAACAGACCATTGTCCGCAGCAAACTACCCAGCCTTCAGGAGAACAGTGACCATGACACCACACAACCCTGCCACAGCAACCTCTGCAAGACGTGCTGGATCATCGACACAGATGCCATCATCTCACGTGAGAACACCATCCACCAGGTACACGGTACATACTCTTGCAATTCGGCCAACGTTGTCTACCTGATACGCTGCAAGAAAGGATGTCCCGAGGCATGGTACATTGGGGAAACTATGCAGACGCTGCGACAACGGATGAATGAACACCGCTCGACAATCACCAGGCAAGACTGTTCTCTTCCTGTTGGGGAGCACTTCAGGGGTCACGGGCATTCGGCCTCTGATATTCGGGTAAGCGTTCTCCAAGGCGGCCTTCGCGACACACGACAGCGCAGAGTCGCTGAGCAGAAACTGATAGCCAAGTTCCGCACACACGAGGACGGCCTCAACCGGGATATTGGGTTCATGTCACACTATTTGTAACTCCCACAGTTGCGTGGACCTGCAGAGTTTCACTGGCTGTCTTGTCTGGAGACAATACACATCTTTTTAGCCTGTCTTGATGCTCTCTCCACTCACATTGTTTCGTTTCTTAAAGACTTGATTAGTTGTAAGTATTCGCATTCCAACCATTATTCATGTAAATTGAGTTTGTGTCTTTATAAGCTCTGTTTGTGAACAGAATTCCCACTCACCTGAAGAAGGGGCTAAGAGCTCCGAAAGCTTGTGTGGCTTTTGCTACCAAATAAACCTGTTGGACTTTAACCTGGTGTTGTTAAACTTCTTACTGTTCTTCCATTGAGCCAGTGTCTTATCCAATTTACTACCTCCCCATGTATACCTAGCGACTGAACCTTCCTAACTAACCTCCCATGAGGGACCTTGTCAAAGGCCTTGCTGAAATCCAGGTAGACAACATCCACCGCCTTCCCTTCATCCACTTTCCTGGTAACCTCCTCAAAACTCTAATAGATTGGTCAAACATGACCTACCACGCACAAAGCCATGTTGACTCTCCGTAATAAGTCCCTGTCTATCCAAATATTTGTAGATCCTATCCCTTATCACACCTTCCAATAACTTGCCCACCACCGACGTCAAACTTACTGGCCGATAATTTCCCGGATTTCTTTTGGAACCTTTTTTAAACAACGGAACAACATGAGCCACCCTCCAATCATCCGGCACCTCCCCCGTGAATACTGACATTTAAAATATGTCTGCCAGGGCCCCTGCAAGTTCAACACTAGCTTCCCTCAAGGTCCGTGGGAATACCCTGTCCGGTCCTGGGGATTTATCCACTCTGATTTGCCTCAAGACAGCGAGCACCTCCTCCCCTTTAATCTGTAAAGGTTCCATGGCCTCCCTACCAGTTTGCCCTATTTCCGTAGACTCCATGCCCGTTTCCTCAGTAAATACGGATGCAAAAAAACCCATTTAGTATCTCCCCCATCTCTTTTGGTTCCATACACAGTCTACCACTCTGGTCTTCAAGAGGACCAATTTTATCCCTCACTATCCTTTTGCTCCTAACATACCTATAGAAGCTCTTTGGATTTTCCTTCACTGTCTGCCAAAGCAACCTCATGTCTTCTTTTAGCCCTCCTGATTTCCCTCTTAAGTAGCTTCTTGCACTTTTTATACTCCTCGAGCATCTGATGTGTTCCTTGCTGCCTGTACATTTCATACAACTCTCTCTTCCTCTTAATCAGTGTTACAATCTCCCTCGAGAACCAAGGTTCCTTATTCCGATTTACTTTGCCTTTAATCCTGACAGGAACATACAAACTCTGCACTCTCAAAATTTCTCCTTTGAAGGCCTCCCACTTTCCATTTACATCCAACTACTCAAACGGAAGTATCTTCTACTCTGAACAGGTAGACAGTACACCAGTCACTCTGGACAAATGAGGAAGGTCATTTGGAGCGACCCGACACTCTCTCAGAAGTGACGACATTGTATTATGAGGGAAGACTTCAGAACTAACACCTGACTTGAAACCATACTATAGAAGATTGGAGCAGTCAATACAGTCAAGGTGATTTATTTGGAGGCTCAGAGTGATCATTCCACCACCACTGAGAAGATGAGTGTTAGACAAGTTACACGAAGGCCATTGCAGAATTGTACACATGAAGGAAATAGCCAGGAATTTCTTTTGGTGGCCTGGATTGGACACAGAAATTGAAGAGACTGCTGGAAGATGTTCTTCATGACCAAGGTAAGAAACCTGCCACCTTTAGCACTACTACATCCATGGAAATAGCCAGACGAGGCTTGCCAATGATTGCATGTAGACTCTGCGGGACCTTTTGAAGGACATGCGTTCTTAATAACAATCAATGCTCATTCAAAGTGGCCAGAAGTCACTATAATAAAATTTACTTAATCGGAAAAGACTATTGAGAGACTAGGAGAAGTCTTTAAGTATGGATTCCCCAAATAAGTGGCAAACAATAGCAGACATCAATTTTTCTCCCAAGAATTTGAAAATTTCTTAAAAGAGAATGGTATTCAACATATTAGGATTATACCGTACCATCCTGCTATGAACAGACTAGCAGAACATTTTTGCCCAAACCATGAAACATATATTGTGAGAAACTGGGGAAACGTCTTAGCCAATTCCTACTATTGTACAGGAATACCGTCTATGACCAAACCTCTCCTGCATTATTAATGATGAAGAATCAATTATGATCGGAATTCGATCTGTTGCAATCTCCAAAAACTAAAGCAATCGTACAACAGCAAGGACAGAGAAAGGCGGGAAAGCAAAGTAAAACATTGTGTGGGTTCCTGCTACAATTGTCGCACAGACTAGACCTGTCTCGTATACCGTCCAAGCCAGAGATGATGTCATCTGGAGGGGGCAAGTGGACCAGTTGTTGGCGGGAAGAACCGAACTGCAGGAAATGGAACCTGCTGAAAATCTGGGTTCATCTGTGCAAAGCCCTGACCTGAACCTCCCTGTAACCCTGACACTGACCGACACTGAGGAAAGCAATACCTCACCTGTAGACCAACCAGAGTCAACCACTGATGATTGTGCAAAAAAGAAAATGCCAAATATTACGAGTGCAAAGAAAATGGCGCCAGAGATTTATCATCAACCGTTCCAAGAGTGATGATCTCCAGACATCCGATTTATACATTATTGTTTCTTAATTATTGAGAAATGTTTGCGGAAACAGTGAGAAGTCAGGCCTCTCTTTCATTAAACAAACAAATGTATTTATTAAAGTGGAAGAAAGCTAATAAAAACACTACAAAGAACAAATCTTCTATTTCAGCAAATTAATAGCAAGCACTTAGTCCGTCTAAGGCTGAAAACCCAAAAGTATATATTTCCCTCATACTGAAACTCTACTGAGACCCCATTTCCCAACAAAACCATAAATCTCTTGGTCAAATCTAGCCAGTGACTACCACATCGTGCAGCTTAAGTGACCAGGACTGAGGAATGGCCTTCAGTTCAGTGAAAAAACAATATTTTGTACAAACTCTCTTGCCTTTAGCACTTCATCTCTCCCTGAGCCCTTTCCTGAAGATTGCTGCCTTACTTGCCGCTGCTCCCTTAGCACCTCATCTGTGTCTAAACTGCTTTCTTGCTCACAGCACTCTGCAACTGATACAATTAATAGTCAAAGAACACCCTGTTCCCTATTCTTTCCTTCTCTTCAGTGGTGCCCAGACATGGTTTACCAAATACATGGCAGTTTGATTTTACTTGTGTCAAAATAATATTCATTTTCATGGGATCCCACCATATAGTGAACACCACCCTGTAAATAAAGCTCCTGGTTTCAATTCTCCACTATACAACACAAATCTTTCCTCATTTAACTCTATTGGCCTAACACTTGTTTCTTTGTTCCCCCATATGCTTACCTTGCCTCCACTTAATTCATCTTTACTATTCACTTCAATCACTTCCAAATGATCATCACTATTTGGGTAACAAAGATTTTTTCTGAATTCCTTTATTTCTTGGTGACCATCTTATCTTGATTATCCCTAATTTTTTGTTTTCCCACAATCAAAATATTTTCTGTGTCCACTGAATCAAAACCTTTCCTGATTTTATGGAACTCTTAAGTCACCCCTCACCCCACATTCCTGATTATAATGAACCTGATTTTATCATCACTTTGCGCCCGTTTTCAGGCGCAAAAGCCTGATAAATTTGCATGCATTTAAATTGACTTAATGTGCTGCACGCCCAACCTTACCGGCACTTCCCCCTTTACCACCACGTTCGCCCATCCAGAATTGGCGTGAAACAGACATGCTCCATAGAAATCCGATTCAGGTGCTCCAGTTAGTGAGGAGGTAGGTGCCTAGCATCTGACGGACCTAAGAGGAGGTGGGGGCAGATAGGTGCCTAGCATCTGACAGACCTAAGAGGAGGTGGGGGGGGGGAGAAGGTGGGTCTACTGCCACTCTGAATGAGATCAGTGGAGGGAAAGGGGGGTCCGCTGCCACTCTGCCTGAGATCAGTGGGGGTGAAAGGCAGATTGGCAGCGGACACCCTGTGATCAGTGGGGGGGAAGGGAGGTCCACTGCCATTCTGCCTGAGATCGGTGGGGGGAGGGGCACTCGGTTAGTCTGGGTGACGGTGGGGTGGGGGGATAAGGGGGTCACTAATGTTGTGGGGGTGGGGCAATGTCTGTGGGGCCAGAGGGAGGCATTATCCAGCCTGGGAGGAATGTGGCAAGGGAGCAGCATTCTATCTTCTTTTTCTGCGCATGTGCAGTTGGAGGCGCCGATCTGGCACGTTAAGCCCCGCCCACAGGCTTCTGCAGCGTGATTCGGAATCGCTGCTATTTTTGCAGGCAGAGTGCGCATGGGGGTGCCTGAGAATGGCTCTAAAAGTCGGATTTGAAACACTCCCAGTTTCAAGTCTGTGCAGCACTTAGAATCCAAATGGTAAAATAGGGCCCAATGTTTGTAAAACTTTTTGGCACACTCTCCAGCACCTTGACACCTTTTTATAACACGGTGACCAGAATTGTACACAGCACTTGGTCTATTCAAAGTTTAATCCAAGTTTAACGTACCTTCAGATTATTCTATCATTCTACAAATAAATCTTGTGGACAATTTTGAGCCTGTGTTCTCTGTCAGTTTAAATGGTGACATGGGCTTAATTTTGACCCCCAATGCTTGTGTGGTTGGGAGGTGGGTGGGGTAAGAGGATGGCTGGGAGCATGGTGGGGTTGCCTCGATACTTGCGCGGTGAATGAGGTGGGGATTAGCCCTGATGCTTGTTGGGGGGTGAGGAGGAGAGTTCATTTTCGACTCCAATTGGGGTGCCCTCTCTGTGGAGGCTGTCTTGCCAGCGCTATCAGGCTCCGCCCAGCCAGAGTGAACAATGCCCCCAGATTCTCTGTGCAGAGTGCCAGAAAATCTGGTCTGCTGACAAAGTACTAGTACTCTGACAAATTTTGGTAAAATTCCACCCCTTGTTTCCTTTTCCTGCCATTGTTAAGTGTTCCCTTTAAAATTCTGCTCAACCTGTTTTTTCCAATGTATGGCTCCTTTAAATATCAGCCACGCACGGCATTATTTCCAGAGAGCCCTGGTTGTTCAGATACTGGCCCAGTTGCTGTGGGCCTGTGCAACTTGGCAGAAACATTTCTTGTTAACCTGTGGTTTGTATATTTGTTCCCCAGATCCCTTTTGTGTCTCTATCCAATTTAGAATCTTATTTTGTCAGTGGTATATAATGTCCTTACTAACTCATATTTATGTATGTTGAAATACATTCACCAACAATGTGCCCATTTTGCAAGTTTGTTCATATCTTGTTTTCCTCAGTATTGACTATTCCCCCCCCCCCCCGCCAACAACAATCTTTGGTGTTGCATGTTAATTCAGTAATTGTAATTTTGATACCAAAGTCTAAATTGTTAATAGCAATTGTGAACACCACTTCCTGCATCTGTCACCCTGAATAGCTACCCTTGAATCCTACTCTCTGCTTTCTGTTTTCAAACCAGATGGCTGGCCATTCTACTGCTTGTATCCATCATTAAGTGACCCTATTCCCATCCTGAATCATTTTTCTTATTTATGTGCCTGTAAAATATTTACTATTTTGTTTTATGTTCCTTGATAATTAAATGTTATAGTTTTTCTTTGTCCTCCTAATTGTATTTTGGCATTTATTCTGATCTCTTCATATTCTCAATGCCATTACTTTGCCCTGGAAGAAATTATTGTATGTCTCTTCCCTTACCCTCAATTCTTTCCCTCTGTATTTATTTGTATGGTGACTCTGTATGAATTTAGATTGGTCTTGTTTTTTTAGTAGAATATATTTCCTGGACTCTGAACACATTTTAAAAGCTTTCCATTGATATTCTACATTTTTTTTGTTGGCATGTACTAATCACCAAGCCAGGCAATAACTTCCACAGTGGCTAAATAGATCTCTCTGAGCCCTGTGCTGAATTTTGTCAGAGGACAGTCTTCAATGATGTGAATCATTGATTGGGGTACAACTCAGCTACAGTCCGGGTTCCCCACAAGGTCCCACTTGTGCTGATTGCCACACAAAGTCCTTGGCTATTGTGGAAATGGTTGCCCAATGTTGTGAGGCAGGTTGAAGCTGGGTGGGTTGGACTGTGGGATCGGTAATGAGGAAGTAGTTTTTACTGGTGGCGTGTTGGTTCCATTCCTGCTGCCCCACGGCTTCTGCTGTCATTCTTTTGGTATGGTGGTCTTAGTCATACAGGCTGGCATGATGGGAGGTGAGCAGCAGGTGGATTGGTAATGTCCTTGTGTTGTGGCAAACTTGGGTTGATGTAAACCCTCTCCAGGAGCTTTCTTGTCGCAAGCGATCTCCCTCCTTATGCGAGGGAGTGGGATGTTGCTCAGGACTCTGAGTCAGGGGATTTGAGTTGATTGGAGGATACCTGAGATGATACATATTGTTGTGTTGAGCTGCGTGCCTCCAAGACTGGTATGGGGTGAGTTGTACCAAACTGGTGCACAATACTCTACAGTTGAGCAAACAAGGGCAAGAACTGAGGTTTTTAAGCATCTACACTCCATAAAGAGCCAGTAAGTTTGCTGAGGAGGTTGTTTCAAGTTTTGATCTTTGCTGCTGTCTTGCTCAGATGTTTTTTGTAAGTGTTCGGTCAAGGGTAACATCATGATAAACGGGATGTTGTTTGTAATTCAGTCTCTTGCCATTCAAAGAGATGTTGAGTTCCCTCTTGGCACTGGCATTGTGAAGGTGGAATATACTTGAGACTATTTTGTTGCTGCTGGTGCCATGTCTTGCAGTGACTGGCCAGCTTTGCAACATTTAGTGTTATTCTACATCATTGATTGCCAATATCATTGTCTTTTCATATCATTTTATTTTCCCAAGTTTTACTCTTAACCCCCTCACAATTGGCTTTTTTGCAATCTGTTGTTCTGGTCTTTATCATTATGTCCTTCTCTATCTAAAGCATATGGTATAATTGTCGGTATTGCCTTGGTATTTCACAACTTTTACTACTTTTATCTGCTTCAGGTTATTCCCCAGTATTAAATCTAGCATCAAAGCCTCCTTGTTGATCATCATAGTAACTGATTTTTGAAGGGTGTCTTGCACACATTGTAGGAGCTCCATTTTCTTATTGTCCCCTTTATCAGTCTCTTCTGGCCAATTAATATCACTCAGATTATTGTTCTATGTTTTTGTTTACTTATTTCCCCGAATTCATTGGCATACTTTTTCCTCCACCTACCTCTCACTGTTAAATGGTATACAGAATGCCTCTAAGTAACCCCAATAGAATAATAATAACCTCTATAGATAATGCGGTTGATTCTTTATTATCTTTTTTCTCTACCTATATGGATTTTGCTTTTGTCTGTCTTCGAGCCATGTCACTATTTTCTACTGCCACTTGGTTTTCTCTAATAAACACAGCATTCCTACCTTTTTTATTCTATTTTCCTTAAATATGTTATCCCCTCCAATGTTTAATTCTGGGTCCTGATTTTTCTGTAGCCATATTCCATTTTTACCATTAAAACAATTAAATTAACATATGTTGTTGTGATGTTGAATACAGTTGAATTATTTTATGTGGTTCAAAAATGTTTATCACAATTGTATAAGATGTTTTCCATTAACATAGTTTTAGTTAATAGATTTCTAGATGGTTTAACATGTGAGTTGTGGAATTTGATATGTTAAATCTTCAAATCTAGATGTTCCTTTATGTGCCAAAAGTGATACAACTTAAAGAGAACAGTTTTTTAGTAGTTTTCTGTACCTTAATGTACACATTTGCAAATTCTATTGAAAAATAATTTAAAGATGTGTTGTGCCTGCCGCACAGTCTGTTTTAACCCTTATAGGATGGACAAAGAATTGCACGTAGACTTCTTGTTAGTACAACCAATATTTATTTAAAACACAAAATCAATAATCACCCACCCAACCAACAATAAGTTATTTTACAGAAAATACTAAAGGTCCAGTCCAATACTAGACCTTGACTTGACTTAACTTTGCGTGACTGGCAAGTACCCAAGCAGATATTGGCCTTTATCTGTGCGCTGGTCTCTGTAGTCCTCTGCGTAGTCTGGTCCTTTGGTCTGGTCTGACACTCTGGCTCTGGTCTTCCTTCCTCCTCCGGGTGTGGTGGCTCTCCTCATGCTGGTGATGGTCACCATTGTTATAGCTTGTGGAGGCAGAGAGAGAGAGCTTCTTCTGTTGTGCGGCACCCTTTATCTCTCCTGGGTTTTGTGTCCTTTTTTTTGGGCGGTCTCCTGATTCTTGTCAATCGATCAGGGCTTGATCATCCTGATCAATAAGAGTCCAATCAGGTGCTGCCACACCGATCTCTAGGTGTGTACCCAACGGCCATGCCTGTAGGTGCTGGAGGCACGTAGGTCACACACCTCCCTCCCAAATAAGGGGTTAAGGCTCCTCTTTGTCTGGTAAACAAGTATGTTTGAACGGAGAGTGTCCATTGTCTTTGGGATGGCCTATTTCCTGTGTATTCAGTCGTCTGAGCTGCAGCCTGTTTATCTCTGTCTTTTAGGCGGCAGCCTGCTGTTTTAGTTCTTGCCCAATTGTCCCAGAGTGCTTTACAAATCGCCACTTTAGGTGGCCCGTTTGGCCACAGATGTAAGCATATACCAGATATTTATGTTCGCCATAGAGAAATAATCTGAATGTTTATTAATGCAAAGTTTGTGTCATTGAAAACAGTACTTACTTGCCGAGCACTGATTTGTATTTTATTGCCCTTTAGTACTTCACACGTTGATTTGCAACGGTTTCACCCTTGGACCTAAACAAACAACAATCTCCTCTTCCTATTGCTGGTTTTGACTTGGATTTTCCAGGCGTTGTGAATCTGCATGTGGGTTTCAATGCAATGCTGCAAATGTTTGGTGCTGTAAGCACAATTCTTATTATTTTTGGATAGTTTTCTGACATGTATGTCTTTTTGCAAGTCCTGCAGAAATAATGGATCGCATAAGTGGATTTGATGAATTTTTCATGGCCTGCTGAACTTTACTGAACTCTGAGCAGCATACTGAGATGCTGGGTGTGCATTTTGCAGCCATTTCATTCATCACCATCGCTAGCTTCTGTTCCTGCTCTGTTGGTGCAATCAGTCAGTGCTGGCATAATCAAATCCAATCACATGACAGAGCACCACCCACGGCAGTGTTTCAGGTTGCACTGTCCTACACAGGACACCTAGTGATATCAATGTACGTTGTTAGTCATTTCTACATTTTTTTTGTTCTTGCTGCATATGCACCGATCCATTTTTAAAACAAAATATATTACTTTATTTCACTTCCAGAATGCCACCATGAAGATCTGCATTCCACAGTCTTCCTAGTACACTTTTAACGCTGATAAGTGTAACCTCATGAAGAATCTAGAAACAGAGCACTGTACTCTGAAAATTGTTAGCAATAGGGCAATGTTTGCCTCATTCACTCCAGAACATGTTATTAATGAAGAGAAATAGCTTAACATGGAAAGTTTTTCCAACCAACATATATGACCTCCTGGAACACTCTCTACATTTGACGAATCATATCACGAATTTAATTTGGGCACTGATTTCACACTTAACCTTAATTAGATTTTTTAATGTTGTATACATTATATAGATATACAATAAATTATTTAGGAACCGTTGTTGCTTTACACCAGTCATGTTTTAACATTGCTTAATGTTAAAACAGTCACATAATTTATTATTTTAATGGTGTCAACTGTGGAGGATGATATAAAGCAAATTCTTTTGATATGACCAGAGGAGTCTTAAGACAGAATGACCCTGAAAATCCTGTGGTCTCTCAGCACTGCTGGATACGCAGTGGGATAACACTTCTGCCTGTCAGTTTACCCAGACCCCCTCTCAAATCTCAGGGTTTTCAATCATTGGGACAGAAGGATGTGTCTCCTTGTACATTAAATATTTCCCGGACATTTTCCCTGTTGATGGTGAGAGGTTGCGGACCTTGTGTTTACCCGCTTGTCTGAATGTTGAAACTTGCAGGAATTGGCTCAACCGGAGATGGGACAAAGATGAGCAATTTTAAAGATGCCACATTTGATTATGTTGGGTGCCACTTCAGACAGAATCTTATCTTGGCACTCAAACAGTTTGCACTGGGAAACAGCAATGCAACTGTTTAAACCTCAAGTTAATATTGTCAACATTAGACTTGCTTGTAATAACACCTTGTATCTACATAACCATTGCCTGCTAGTCTATAGGTGGAGGTTTGTAAATGGGAGACTGACCTGTAGAGTTTCTATATCCCCAAAGAAGATCAGAATGCTGGTGGATCTAGATCATGTCCAAATGCTGGGCCCTGGCCAGGTTAATCTGGTAAAGTGCCCTTCCAGGAATTTCTGAGTCAATACCTTTTGGAAATTCAGTCTAATTCCAAGTACACAAAGCCTGCAGGACAAAATGAATGAAACATTGAACAAAAGAATATTATTTAGACACCTCAAGGCTGATTAATAGTGTAATTTGAACCAATCAATTAGATTTAGGCCAATCTGACACCGATATTCAGAAAAGGGGTTAGAAGAGATGCTGCGAAATGCAGACCCACCAGTCTCAGTTTCATTTCATGTAAGATAATGTCATTGATCATGGGGAGTCAATTTTTGAATATCTGTGCACATGTAATCTAGAAGACTGTAGCCAACATGCATTTCAAAGAGGGACATCATGTCTGACAAACTTTTTCGAGTTCTAACATTGCAAATTGACTTCAGAAAACGCTACAGTTTGCTACACCTTGGGGGGCAATTTTTAGCCCAAGTTCACCATCAGAGAAAATGGTGGACCAGGTGAAAAGTGGAGAGAATAGGGAAATGCGATTCTCTCCAGAGACATTGTGTTCCATGAATTTCCCCGCTCCTCACTGGTGATGTCATGAGGTTCTCATCCACAAAGGGTGAAAGCTTCATGTAAATGAATTTTAATATATTTTAATCTGATTAAACACCCACCCTTGCAGTATTTTCAACCTTCACCAACCAATTTCAAACCTAGGAATACTAACCTATGCCAGGGGCAGTGACAGGGTGGACCCAGTGGGAGCCTCGTGGGGGGGATTCATTTATTTGTGGTGATTTGGCGGGGGAGTGGATGTGGGAGAAGTGGGGATTGTGGCGTTGACTGTTTGTGGGGGATGCGGTGGAAGGGACCCTATGCTGGTGATGACTGATTGGGGGGTGGATGATCGGGAAGGGGTCCGACAGCAGCAGCGATGACTGTTTGGTTGGGTGGGGGGAAGAGAGAGGGTGATGCTGGAGTTAATTGCTGGGGGGATCGGGGGGGGGGGGGGGGGTGGCGAGTGTTGGGGGGGGAAAGGGGTTTAGTGGCAGTGATGACTGCTGGGGGGGGGGAAGGGGCCTAATGCTGGCAACTACTGTGGTGAAAATGGGGGATACTGGTGATGATTGCTAGTTGGGGGAGGTGTGAGAAAGAGTGAGGGATGCCAGCATGTTATGAGGGCTGGGGGAGGGGGCATGTTGGCTTTCATTCTTGTGGGGGATGGCGGATGCCAACTTTGATCGCGACGGGATGGTGCAAGGTTTGATTGTCAGGGGGAGGCAGGGTGACGGGAGAGTGGGGCATGGTGCCGGCTTTGATTCTGGGGGGCAGGGAAGTGAGACAGAGATGCTGGCTTTTATTTGCGGGGATAGGGGTGCCCCTTAGACCTCCATGTTGGGGTGGGGGGGAGGTTATTTTTTCCTCTGATAAAAACGGCGCCCTGATCTCAGTGCAGCTGGCTTTGCTGGCATGTTTAGGCCCCTCAACATGACGATGATAAACACCTTTTTTTGATGAAGTGTCATAAGGTCTGGCGAGAAAATCGACCTGTTTTCAGTCAAACCCTGACACTTTGCCATTTTTTGGTAACATTCCATCTCGAGCGTTATGAAGCTATGCTTTATTAAAAAAATTACTTTGAATTTACTGGCTGGAAACCATTCATAAAAATTTTTAAAAAGCAAAATTCCAATGAATTGAAATCATAGTCAGAGACCATTTAACATTTGCACCACTATATTTTCTACATCCAGAAATGGAGATAACCAATCTGCAAAGCCTCAGCTGGAACAAATGCCTTGGAGTTTGAATGGAACACATCTCCGAACATCTCCAGATTAGCAACGCATCCAGACAATCACCTGGGTACTCAGCTGGGTGGAGACAAACTATTAGATGAAATCACTTTTGGACAATGGATTTCTGGATATGAAAGGAATCTGCCCAGATGTAATCCAATCATGTAAGCAAGGCAACTGGAATCAACCAGACATGCCCATATTTGGGTCACTGGGTGGTTGGAAAGAGAAGGTCACAGGACAAGCCAGCTAACCCTTTGTGTGGTTTAGCGCCTGTTTTCTGTGCAGACCAGTACATGAGCAAATGAGAAGAAGCAAAGCCCTGAGTGGGTTCATTATCTCTCTTTTTCTCTCTCTCTCTTTATCTCCACCCCCTCCTGCCTCCAGCACCAGCAGCATGCAAGTTTTGAACTCTGCCTGCTGATTTTGACCATCCATGTACTACAGGCGGAGACCTTTTTTAAAGAACTCAATCAAGCAACTGCTTTCTCCAGAAGAACAGATGAATCTATTTGTCCACATCTTTTGCAGAATTCAGAAGGACCACCAAGTACAGCTTAAAGTCACCAACTTCAGGAGCCATATGCCCTTAACTTTACTGAACATTAAATTGCTTGATCTATTCTCCCACTCCACAATCTATTTGTGTGTGTGCGTGCGTGTTGGAGTATCATGATATTTTACTTAGACTGGGTTAAGTGTGATGTGTACACAGGTTTCATGAAACCTGTCCATGTCTTTTCTAGTCGCAGCTGGCAGCCAATTAAACACTCGTTGAATTGGGAAGTGCCTTCGCATTTAAAAAAAAACTTGTACTCAAACAGGGGGTGGGATTCTCCTGGTTAGTAGGGCACCAGCCGACCCAGCATCAGGGTTTTCGAGGTCCAGGCAGTCTTCACACATGGCCAAGGACTCCTCTGCCACTGTATGCCTGTGTGTGTGTCTTTCATCTGCCAAGGAAGACCGCATCCAGCTGCCTTTGCTTCAGTAGACTTGCAGGACTCTGGCATTCCCACTTCACATCAGAACCCGTGTGAGACACAAGAAGAGGCCTCAGGTTGTACTGCACCCACTTTCTTTACAGATTGCAACATTTCAGCAGGAATTCCCAGCTATTCTTCCCTGATTTGGTCCTTGAGATCTCCTTGGCCTCCTTCTCCAAGGTAGTCACTGTAAGGAGATGGGACACCCTCTGCCTGTGAGAGCGCCTCTTGCTCTCCTGCAAAGGTGAAAAAGGGAGTGAAATAAGGCTTAGAGGTCTTCTCTGACCAATGCTAGCTGCTCATTGATATATATCAGTGCTGATAAGTCGTCAACAGCATTAAAGCTCTAGGCCTTGCGTAGGAGTCAGTGGGTACTCTGGGCACATATTACTCCTGGTTTCAGGAGCAGCACGGACTCCTCTGCTTAAATACCCAGAGGCCTATCATCATGGTCTGCCACTGACTCTCTGTGCTAAATTGAGGAAAGTCATTGAAACTTTGCCAGCATTGGACTCAATTCCTATGGAACACACCTCCGCTACTTACTACCTCAGCCACCTGCAGTCATGTCAGATTTGTCAGGAGGGCGACCTCCCTCCTCTCTCTCATTGTCTCCAGAAGGGCCTTGAGTTTGATGTCAGAGAATTGAGAGTGAACCCTGCCCTGGTGCCAGTCCTCAGTCTCTCTTCCTTGATCCCTGGTGATTGCAGTTTCTTTCGGAGTCATAGTTTAAATGGGCACCCACTTCAACCCCAGTTCTATTCACCAACTGCTGTCATGAATTGGTCACCAACCCACCTTCTAGCCAGTTAACCCACTTTCGTAAAAATCGTGGGCTGAACTCCTTCACCTCGGACTGGAGTCAGGATCCAGAGAATGATTCTGGTATCAGCTTTCCAACCCTGTATGAAAGGTCCTGTCCAAGAATGCCTTTAAAAAATAATTGAGTGCTGCAATGAGGGGACTGCAATGTGCATCTGGTTGGATGAAATAATGTGGGTCAAATAGACTTCCTCATCCATAATTATCATATGATCTTGTAACAGACACAATTGAGCATTGACCCTGAAACTGTGAAAATATCTGGAGTGAACAATCAGCCTAGTTTTCAGCATGTGTAGACCCACTACACAAATCTTCCTCTAATTTGGCATAAATTGCACGAAATTGGCAATCTTGCTGCATTGAGCCAGATGGACAGCTATTATGGGAAATGGAAATGTTTAAACTTATGCAGCGTGGTATTTTTACAGGATGGTGCGGATACGAATTTTTTTGTATCTAACCATGCTGCACCTGACTTAGGAATACTCAATACTAACACCAGGTGAGGAAAGGTGTCTTTCGCTGGCATTGATATCTCTTAGGTTGGTCTTCACAAAAATGTAAAAGAAACTGAATAAGCTTTTAAACTAGTAATGCTGATAATTGAACAGCAATAGATACAAAATGTACTGTTTTATTCAGTCATGGGGATGGGGGCATTGCTAGCAAAGCCACTGTTTATTACCCACCCTTGATGGGCCAAATGGGCTGAGTGACTTTGACGAACACACATATTCACCGTAGAAAATTCGAGGGTTTTCCCCAAGCCATGAAACACAGCATAGGTATCTGATGAACAGGTAATGAAGAATGATTAATTAATGGGTGCACACTTAATTCACTCTATAACTATGTATTTGTCTTTATTGCAGGTTAAGATGGGCCAGCTGGCCTTCTGTTTCCACACCATTAAACAAACTAATATGCTTATATTATTAATGACCTTGCGACTGCCAGCAAGTGTATCTGCCTACCTATTCAATCACAATAAATACAGATTCCTTGTTTGTCACTTGAGTATGATTTTTAGCTATTAGCTACTTAAAGTTTTTTTAATGGTTACATTTTCTCCCTGTTCTCATCCAATAATTAAGTAGTGATCATTTTCTAAAATAAGTGGATTTGGTGAATAGTCCACTTGTGTTTTCAGCAGGTATTGGTTTGTTTTTCTGAATCCAGATAACTTATTTCAGGCATTTTTTTTTTATTTGGCTACCATCAGGTCAAATGTCAATAATCCAGCAGAAGATGTATTTAGTGTATGCTGACTCGCTATTTCCAGCCATTTTAGGCACTTTTCATCAGTAATGCACAAAGTGCATAAGTCACTAGAAATCATAGAAATCATAGAAACCCTACAGTACAGAAAGAGGCCATTCGGCCCATCGAGTCTGCACCGACCACAATCCCACCCAGGCCCTACCACCATATCCCTACATATCCCTCTAACCTACGCATCCCAGGACACTAAGGGGCAATTTTAGCACGGCCAATCAACCTAACCCGCACATCTTTGGACTGTGGGAGGAAACCGGAGCACCCGGAGGAAACCCACGCAGACACGAGGAGAATGTGCAAACTCCACACAGACAGTAACCCAAGCCGGGAATCGAACCCAGGTCCCTGGAGCTGTGAAGCAGCAGTGCTAACCACTGTGCTACCGACTAAATAGTTCAGTTGCTGTGTTAGGATTCAGTGACTGGGTATGGTTTTGTCTGCAAAGACATTTGTCATTGTCACAAAGGCCTCGTAGGTAAAGATTTTAGATTTTGCAATTTGCAATTTTACACGAGGCAGATTTGCAACATAAGCAGAAGGCACACCCAATCCTGCCAAATTCCATGGTCAGGCCACTATTATGTGCTGGATGGCAAATTAACAACTGAGCAACAGGAATGCCAACAAGTTGAAGGATCAGGGCAGGAAGTAAGGCAGTGAATGTGGCAGGCGATGGCCAGGGAGGAGCTGCTGTCAGGTGGGCTAAAGGTCTGCTGGCGGCAGACCCACCGAGCAGCAGCGTCAGAAGGGCAGGTGTACTGAGTAACTGCTCCGGACAAAGGGGCCAACCCTGACAGCTCAAATCCTGCTCGGATTCTCACCATGATTGTTGATGTTCTCCACTTGCATAACCATTGGTTAACAAGATGAAAAGGCCATGTAACCACCACGTGGAGCAATGTTAGACGAATGGGCATGGCTGGCCCTATAGTTTATGTTATGATTGAATGGCAAGAGCTTCTCCTCCCATAGCAAGGGAAGAGGAGAAGAACATGTCTGACCAAACAACCCTGGATGGAGGTCACAGAGAAGGTCAATAGCCATGGGGTCATCCATAGGACCTGCTTCATCGTCACAAAAAATGACTAGATTTCTCTGCGCTGTAACGGTATGAGAGCATCCTCAATATCAAAGTGGGCACACACCTCTGGGAGAGTATGCAGTGTTGTGCATAGAAGTGTTAGCCAGGAGAGTGGATGAGTGCGTCGCACCCACCTGCAATGGCAATTCATGGATTCAAAATCCAATGCAATGGATTCAAAAAGGACCCACAATGCATATGAGAAGACGTGGACCATTGGGGGAGTGCCCAATCTGACCTTTCTAACAAAATGGAGGAAGACATCCTGGATCTGAAGGGAGCAGATGCATTGGACAAGATGATCCAGAGTTAGTGCCAGGGGTATTGAGCATCTGAGGTAATTGTACTTGACGTGTGTGCGTGCGTGCATGTCGCCGAGATGCAGCAACCTGTGAAAACTGTTGTTACCCTTGTACTCTCTTCAACAGATCATCTTCAGCTACCAGCCCTGAGGGACTGGTGTTCACCTCCTGAGATGAAATATCCCATCCCCGCTCTACACCTTTCACCATCGCAGATACTGCAGCTTGGTGGTTATGCATGTGTCAGCCACTAAGGGTGCACAAACTGGTTTTAGCATCACACAAGCCCTGGACTAGCTGCAGAGATTATGACATTCCAGCCCTCTGACCTAGACCAGAAAGATGCTGAGCCCCAGGCAATTGAGTCAGAGTCGTCTGTGAGGGGGCATATTTTGGATGTCCAAGGGGAAGTATGTGAAGATCTGGTGAAACTTCTAGAGAGTATGCATGCCCTGGCAAAGACAGTGGAGGAAGGCATCAAGGTCATGAGTGCTTTTAAACTCTCCCTCATCCACATGTGTAACTTCCTGCATTGAGAGACTGGCAACTCTCACGGAAAGCCACACCCAAGTGGATCGATCAATGGATTCTGGGTTTAGGTGCAGGCCTCCAAGCTATTGCATTGATATTGAAGATAGTGTCAGTGAGAGGGATCAGGTACCTGGTTTTGCCATCAGGTCCCCAGCCTGCTCGGCTAAAGAGGGAGAGCCATTTGGACTGCACGTTGGTGGATGAGCTACAGTGGTCAGCATCTGGGAGTTTCTCTTGGGGCGCATCTGATGGTGACAGTGTCTCCTCTGCCTCTCTGCCAGTGACGCAGTGGGTACCATGGCAAGCCACTGGGCAGGACTCGTGCAGAATTCCAGAGCCCTCAAGCAATCAGAAGCCAAGCTACTCAAGTAATGCTGTTTAAACAACTGCGGGAATATTTTATGTAAGAAGTTTAACAACACCAGGTTAAAGTCCAACAGGTTTATTTGGTAGCAAAAGCCACACAAGCTTTCGAGGCTCTGAGCCCCTTCAGGTGAGTGGGAATTCTGTTCACAAACAGAACTTATAAAGACACAGACTCAATTTACATGAATAATGGTTGGAATGCGAATACTTACAACTAATCCAGTCTTTAAGAAACAAAACAATGGGAGTGGAGAGAGCATCAAGACAGGCTAAAAAGATGTGTATTGTCTCCAGACAAGACAGCCAGTGAAACTCTGCAGGTCCACGCAACTGTGGGAGTTACAAATAGTGTGACATAAACCCAATATCCCGGTTGAGGCCGTCCTTGTGTGTGCGGAACTTGGCTATCAGTTTCTGCTCAGCGACTCTGCGCTGTCGTGTGTCGCGAAGGCCGCCTTGGAGAACGCTTACCCGAATATCAGAGGCCGAATGCCCGTGACCGCTGAAGTGCTCCCCAACAGGAAGAGAACAGTCTTGCCTGGTGATTGTCGAGCGGTGTTCATTCATCCGTTGTCGCAGCGTCTGCATAGTTTCCCCAATGTACCATGCCTCGGGACATCCTTTCTTGCAGCGTATCAGGTAGACAACGTTGGCCGAGTTGCAAGAGTATGTACCGTGTACCTGGTGGATGGTGTTCTCACGTGAGATGATGGCATCAGATGCCATCATCTCACGTGAGAACACCATCCACCAGGTACACGGTACATACTCTTGCAACTCGGCCAACGTTGTCTACCTGATACGCTGCAAGAAAGGATGTCCCGAGGCATGGTACATTGGGGAAACTATGCAGACGCTGCGACAACGGATGAATGAACACCGCTCGACAATCACCAGGCAAGACTGTTCTCTTCCTGTTGGGGAGCACTTCAGCGGTCACGGGCATTCGGCCTCTGATATTCGGGTAAGCGTTCTCCAAGGCGGCCTTCGCGACACACGACAGCGCAGAGTCGCTGAGCAGAAACTGATAGCCAAGTTCCGCACACACAAGGACGGCCTCAACCGGGATATTGGGTTTATGTCACACTATTTGTAACTCCCACAGTTGCGTGGACCTGCAGAGTTTCACTGGCTGTCTTGTCTGGAGACAATACACATCTTTTTAGCCTGTCTTGATGCTCTCTCCACTCCCATTGTTTTGTTTCTTAAAGACTGGATTAGTTGTAAGTATTCGCATTCCAACCATTATTCATGTAAATTGAGTCTGTGTCTTTATAAGTTCTGTTTGTGAACAGAATTCCCACTCACCTGAAGAAGGGGCTCAGAGCCTCGAAAGCTTGTGTGGCTTTTGCTACCAAATAAACCTGTTGGACTTTAACCTGGTGTTGTTAAACTTCTTACTGTGTTTACCCCAGTCCAACGCCGGCATCTCCACATCAGGAATATTTTATGACATGAGATTAAACTGTTTGATGATTAGCCAAATCTAACAAGATGACTTGAGTTTGTGGAGCTGAATCCCTAAAACAAAGTGACACCACAGAATGCTGTTAATGGCAGGAACTTGATGAAATAGCTGCAAATGCCTAGATATAGGCAACAGATTTGTCGCAACTGTGAAGAAAGAACATAGGTTAACATTTAGGTCTGGACCCTTTGATTTTTCTTTCTTTAAATTGGTGACTTGTTTTTTATTTTGATTACAGTGAAAAACCCACTCTATTTGTAACTTAATTTAAGTATGTAAATTAGCTGCACATGCTTATTTTTCCAGGATCAAATCGAGTTGGTTGCATCATGAAAATAATGTACTTACACATGTGCAATTAAATCCTGATGAATGTTTACTGAAACTCATTTCACGGGGAAACCTTACAGCCAGTAGACTGATGAGTTCTATCCCATGGGCTGAGCTGGATTTGAAATAGTGTCCCAGGGATGACACTAATCCACTGCACATCCTTCCACTTGACAATGAATCCTATTTAAAACCTTGCTTTCCTCCAAAAAATAGAAGTTGCAGCATGAGCAAAGCTCCATGTCAAACTGCAGCTGCACTTTGAACTGTGAATGTAAATAGAAATTAAAATAAAACTCAGTTCAACCATTAAATTCCAATGAGTTAAGATTTCAAGTCCAGTTCTAGTATCTTCCCCATTAAGTCTAAGTGACATGTTCCATGAATTTGTTTACTCTATCTGGTAAACATGAAGCTGATATATATTTATCTTCTCGGCTGCAGTTCATTGCAGCATAATTCACAAATATCCCTCCAAAATACAATAGCATTTCATTTAAACTTTAAGTTGACCTCTCATTATGACGGTACAGTTTTTGCAATCTCTGCTGCTAACATCCTACAATAACTACAATTTACAGATTACATTCAGTGAATGCACAGGCATAACCTGAAGGGGCAGCCTCAGAATCTTCCAGGATCATTCGGCCTCAGAATGTTCCTGGATGCCCATCTTCATTTTCAGGAACTCCACTTTCTTTCTTGAATAGTGGGTCAGTGATGTTGAATGTCTTTTCAATTGGGCACTTGGACACAATGGTGGACAACACACCACCCAGGCCTGTCACGCCACTGAATATGGCATGAAACACCTGAGGGTGCATAATTAATAAGGTCAGGGATGGAAGATTCAGCACGTTTTTCTGCCAGCTTCCGGAGTGGGGAGCACTCCTTGTTCCCACCCTGCCACATTACTTAGTCTCCAAATGGGAGCATTCCCTCCATTTTGTGGATCAATATACATTTCTTTCATGTCTAAGATCTTATTTGAATACAACCCTGACAGATGGGATGAAATTCTCTCATCTGCTGGCTTTCAGGATTATTCCATGCAGGTTTAATCTTGTTCATGCAATAATGAATCAGTTGGGTCAAGAACCAGATGTTTAGCTCTGTTCAATCCTCACCCTTGCTCTTCAAATTAATTTTACTCCTGCTCCTTTACCCTCAAATCAAAAGATAATTAAAAAAATATTGCAGGCAAATCATCATTGGTTCCAACTGGCATCTGTCTCATTGGCCTTTGATGTGGACAGGACTGTATGTCAACCACAATGTATGGGATTCATGTATTTTTAACTCGCAGTGGCAGTTGAGTTAGCCTGTGTGCGTGTAACTATTTCTGCTCCACAGTGCACTACTACTTTCTCAAGAGGCTAAGGAAATTTGGCATGTCCGTTACGACTCTCACCAACTTTCACAGATGCACCTTAGAAAGCATTCTTTCTGGTTGTATCACAGCTTGGTATGATGCCTGCTCTGCCTAAGACTGCAAGAAACTACAAAAGGTTGTAAACGAAACCCAGTCCATCACGCAAACCAGCCTCCCATCCATCGACTCCATCCACACTTCCTGCTGACTCAGAAAAGCAGCCAGCATAATTAAGGACCCTACACACCCTGGACATTCTCTCTTCCACCTCCTTCTGTCAGGAAAAAGGTACAAAAGTCTGAGGTCATGTGCCAATTGACTCAAGAACAGCTTCTTCCGTGCTGCCATCAGACTTTTGAATGGACCAACCTCACATTAAATTGATCTTCCTCTACACTCTAGCTATGACTAAAACACTACATTCTGCACCCTTTCCTTTCCTTCTCTATGAACAGTATGCTTTGTCTGTAGGGTGCGCAAGAAACAATACTTTTCACTGTATACATGTGATACATATAATACAGGTGACAATAATAAATCAAATCAAAATCAGCTTAGCTGGACTTATGCATGCGGAGGTGTGAAACAAATATTTGTAGGACAGTGATTTCCAGCTATGGTGTCTGATGCACGTTATCACACACGAGGCTTGATGCCCAGGAAATAAAGGCTTTTATTTGCTGTAACAAGGCAGCTACTAATTATATACACGATCCCAGACTGAGGGGTCCCAGACAGAGCAGAGACCTGTATACCTCTCCCAGGAAGAGGAGCCCGACTGGGATGTACCACAATAACTATAATACAAGGTGTAACAGCCCAACCCTAACCCCAACAGCAACAAGTAGAACAAACCATCCCTAACCCCAACAGCAACATATATGCATACTTATAGTACTGGCCAGACCCTGGCTCAGTACTATCTAGTGGGAACCAACGATGGTTCACCACATTCACCCCTCCTTTGAAGACAAAGGCCGGCGGGGTACAAAAAAACAGAATAATTTGTCATCAGTCTATAAGTTCAGACGGTCAGGGGGACCGCACCGTCGTTGTGACCTCCTCAACACCGGCGATGACACCGGAGTAGGCACTTGCAGTGGCGTTCTCCCCAAGGCGATGTCCAACTGTTCCTCCACAGACTCACGGGCCGGTTGACCCTGAGGTGATGGTAATCCATGGAGTTCCGACACGCCCTGAAGTGGCGACCATCCTATGGACTCAGGCAAGCTGTACACGGGAGTAAAAGGGTTAAGTAATGGTCCCGATGCTGCCCGCGCCGTGTCCGGAGGGGAAACGAGTTATGGGGTTTGTAACAGGGGGTATGGGAGCGACAGGGGTTTCCACGTCCCCTGCTGGCGCCAGGTCTCGGATCGAGACCGTGTCCTCTCGCCCGTCAGGGTATGCCACATAGGCATACTGAGGGTTGGCATGGAGGAGATGGGCCTGTTCGACCAACGGGTCGGACTTGCGGGCCCTTACATGTCGCCGCAGGAGGACAGGTCCTGAGTACGTCAACCAAGACGGTAATGAGGTCCCAGAGGAAGACTTCCGAGGGAATGAAAACATCCTCTCATGGGGAGTAGCGTTGGTTGCCGTACACAGGAGTGAGCGTATGGAATGGAGCGCATCAGGGAGCACCTCTTGCCAACGGGAGACTGGAAGGCTTTTTGACTTCAACGCCAGTAAGACAGCCTTCCAGACTGTAGCATTCTCACGTTCCACCTGTCCGTTACCCCTAGGGTTGTAGCTCGTGGTTCTACGAGAGGCAATCCCGTATGAGAGCAGGTATTGCTGCAAGTCATCGCTCATGAACGACGAGCCCCTGTCGCTGTGAATGTAGCTGGGGTACCCGAACAGGGTAAAAAGATCACGGAATGCCTTGATAACCGTGGCAGCGGATGTATCAGAGCAGGGAATAACAAAAGGGAATCTAGAGTACTCGTCAATGATGTTGAGGAAGTACACACTCTGATCTGTTGAGGGAAGGAGGCCTTTAAAATCGACACTCAGTCTCTCGAAGGGACGAGTGGCCTTGACTAATTGTGCCCGGTCGGGTCGGTAAAAGTGCGGTTTGCATTCCGCGCATACCCGACAGCTTCTCGTTATGGACCTGACGTCCTCCACCGAGTAGGGCAGCTTGCGGGCTTTTACGAAGTGGTAGAGCCGAGTGACCCCAGGATGGCATAGGTCATTATGGAGAGCCTGCAAACGGTCCTCCTGTATACTGGCGCATGTTCCATGCGAGAGGGCATCCGAGGGCTCATTGAGTTTCCCTGGACGATACATGATGTCATAGTTATAGGTGGAGAGTTCAATTCTCCACCGCAAGATCTTGTCGTTCTTGATCTTGCCCCTCAGCGTGTTATTAAACATGAACGCCACGGACTGCTGGTCCGTGATCAGGGTGAACCGTTTTCCCGCCAAGTAATGGCGCCAGTGCCTGACGGCCTCCACAATGGCCTGGGCCTCCTTTTCCACCACTGAATGCCGAATTTTGGGGCCTTGGAGGGTGTGGGGAAAAAAGGCGACGGGCCTGCCCGCCTGGTTAAGTGTGGCGGCCAGGGCGAAATCAGATGCATCGCTCTCCACCTGAAAGGGGATGGACTCATCAACAGCGTGCATCGTAGCTTTTGCGATGTCGGCTTTTAATTTATCAAAGGCCAATCGGGCCTCTGGTGTTAGGGGAAAAGAAGTGGACTTAAAGAGCGGACGGGCTTTGTCCGCGTAATTGGGAACCCACTGTGCATAATAAGAGAAGAAGCCTAAGCATCTTCTCAGTGCTTTTGCACTAGTGGGCAGGGGAAGTTCAGAGAGGGGGCGCATACGGTCTGGATAAGGGCCAATGACCCCGTTTTCCACCACGTATCCGAGGATGGCTAAACGGCGCGTACGAAACACACACTTCTCCCTGTTGTAGGTCAGGTTCAGGCGAGATGCAGTGCGTAGGAAATTCAGGAGATTTGTGTCGTGGTCCTTCTGGTCATGGCCGCAGATGGTGATGTTATCCAGGTACGCGAAGGTAGCCCGCAGCCCGTTCTGGTCCACCATTCGGTCCATAGCACGCTGGAAGACCGAGACCCCATTGGTGACACCAAAGGGAACCCTGAGAAAGTGATACAAGTGACTATCTGCCTCAAAAGCCATGTATTGTCGGTCCTCTGGGCGAATGGGAAGTTGGTGGTAGGCAGACTTGAGGTCTATGGTGGAGAACACCTGGTACTGCGCAATCTGATTGACCATGTCAGATATGCGCGGGAGGGGATACGCATCCAGCTGCGTGTATCTATTAATGGTCTGACTATAGTCAATGACCATCCGGGGTTTGTTCCCACTCTTGACCACCACGACCTGCGCTCTCCACGGACTAGCGCTAGGTTGTATGATCCATTCCTTGAGGAGCCGCTGAACTTCAGATCGAATGAAGATCCGATCCTCAGCGCTGTAACGCCTACTCTTAGTCGCAATGGGCTTGCAGCCTGGCACAAGATTCTGGAACAGGGAGGGTGTGGTGATCTTCAGCGTCGAGAGGCTACAGGCGGGGCGCGTTGGGCAATTTGGAGGCTGCTGTTCTCCCACTGAAAGCGAAGGGAGTGGCCCACCATACTGTAGGGTTACACTCCTCAGGTGGACCATGAAGTTTAGTCTGAGAAGTATTGGCGCGCAAAGGTGCGGCAACACCAGGAGCTTGAAACGCTCGTAAACTGTGCCTTGCACCGTTAAAGTTACCACGCAACTCCCTAGCACGGTGACAGACCGGGACTTTGATGCCATAGAAATTGTCTGTTTGACAGGTTGAATCCGGAGTCCACACCGCTTCACAGCGTCTGGGTGGATAAAACTCTCAGTGCTCCCGCTGTCAAACAGACAATAAATCAAGTGGTCGTTTACCTGAATGTCCATCATAGACTTGTCAAGTCTATGACGCTTGGCCTGGTCCAGGATGATCGACGCCACTGTCGGTTCATGAGCGCCACTGCAGGCAGCTGAATTCGACGAGGATGACCCCTGCTGGTCATTCGCGGTCGGTGCCGACCAACATGGCCGCTCCCATAGGTCGCACGTGGGTGATGGCGCCAAACTCAGCGACCCCTGGTGGTCACACAGCTCCGACTCCGTCGACCGTAATGGCGTCGTCCTGGCTTCGCACGTGGACGAAACCCTCGACGATGTCGACGACGAAGAACCAGGCTCTGAGGAATCGCAGGCCGCACTGCTGTTCCGAGAAGCAGATTTAGATCGGCACACTTTCGAATAGTGCCCCTTCTTACCGCAGGCGGAGCACAACACAGCTTTAGCGGGACACCGTTGCCGAGTATGCTTCGCTCCCCCACAGAAGTAACACCGCGGGCCGCCCGGAGATGCTGCCGTCGTCTGGCCTGAGTGTGAGCACGCCATTACGCAGCATTTTGAACCCAAGGGACGAGGAGGGATTGGCGACTGCTCCTGCCACGTTGTCTCCACGTGGTCTTCAGGATACAATACTAGGCTTTTGGAGGCCGTCTCCAGCATCTCCGCTAGTTCTATTGCCTGGGTAAGGTCAAGATTACTTTTCTCCAGTAGTTTGAGTCGGATGTAAGATGATCCGATTCCCGCCACAAACGCATCTCGAGCGAGGTCGTTCATATTCTGCTCTGCCGACACTGCTTTGCAGTTACATCCCCTGGCTAGCTGTTGGAGCTCGTTCGCGTATTCCTCCATCGTTTCGCCGGACTGCCGTCGTCGAGTGGCTAAGAGGTAACGAGCGTGTATTTCGTTGGGCGGTTTAATATAACGCTTCTTAAGAAGCTTGAGGGCCTTTGTGTAGTCGGTGGCCGCACGGATCGCGAGGTAGACGGTGTCGCTTACCCTCGCATGGAGGACCCGGAGTCTGTCATCATCTGTGGTGACCGCTGCGGAGGCTGCCAGGTAGTCCTCAAAACATTTCAACCAGTGGTCGAAGGTGTTAGAGGCGCCCACCGCACGTGGATCTAGTGCAAGGCGTTCAGGCTTCAGTATCTGCTCCATACTCTTTTTTTTTCTTCGACGAGAGTTTATTTACAGCAAATAAAATTGCGCGTTATCACACACGAGGCTTGATGCTCAGGAAATAAAGGCTTTTATTTGCTGTAACAAGGCAGCTACTAATTATATACACGATCCCAGACTGAGGGGTCCCAGACAGAGCAGAGACCTTTATACCTCTCCCAGGAGGCGGAGCCCGACTGGGATGTACCACAATAACTATAATACAAGGTGTAACAGCCCAACCCTAACCCCAACAGCAACAAGTAGAACAACCCATCCCTAACCCCAACAGCAACATATATACATACTTGTAGTACTGGCCAGACCCTGGCTCAGTACTATCTAGTGGGAACCAACGATGGTGCACTTTGGAAAAAAGAATAGAGGCATGGACTATTTTCTAAACGGTGACAAAATTCATAATGCTAAAGTGCAAAGGGACTTGGGAGTCCTAGTCCAGGATTCTCTAAAGGTAAACTTGCAGGTTGAGTCCGTAATTAAGAAAGCAAATGTAATGTTGTCATTTATCTCAAGAGGCTTGGAATACAAAAGCAGGGATGTACTTCTGAGGCTTTATAAAGCACTGGTTAGGCCCCATTTGGAGTACTGTGAGCAATTTTGGGCCCCACACCTCAGGAAGGACATACTGGCACTGGAGCGGGTCCAGCGGAGATTCACACGGATGATCCCAGGAATGGTAGGCCTGACATACGATGAACGTCTGAGGATCGTGGGATTATATTCATTGGAGTTTAGGAGGTTGAGGGGAGATCTGATAGAAACTTACAAGATAATGAACGGCTTAGATAGGATGGACGTAGGGAAGTTGTTTCCATTAACAGGGGAGACTAGGACGCGGGGGCACAGCCTTAGAATAAAAGGGAGTCACTTTAGAACAGAGATGAGGAGAAATTTCTTCAGCCAGAGAGTGGTGGGTCTGTGGAATTCATTGCCACAGAGGGCTGGGGAGACCGAGACGTTGAGCGTCTTCAAGACAGAAATTGATAAATTCTTGATTTCTCGAGGAATTAAGGGCTATGGGGAGAGAGCGGGTAAATGGAGTTGAAATCAACCATCATTGAATGGTGGAGTGGACTCGATGGGCCGAATGGCCTTGCTTCCGCTCCTATGTCTTATGGTCTTATGGTCTTATGGTTCACCACAGTGTCTTGATAAGACATCTGATATGCTCAACGTATACACTTCCACTAATACCCAAACAACCTTGCATTAAAGGAAGGCCGATGAGCACATCTCCCACAACTACCCTGTAAACATTCTGTACAATGACTTCATGACATATGTCTAAATGTTAACGCCTGAAAGTTTAAATTGGAAAACAAAATTCTAACTTTTGTTCACCACAAGGTGGTAGGGAGATCTCCATGTGCAATTTGATACAGGTTGATAGTTGTGCTATAAAATGGCTGCACATTCATGCCCACGAGTACCTACACACACAATTACTAATCTGATTTGAGTCAGTTGCTGAAATGTAGAACGGAGAAGCTAACCTAGAGAGACTGGAACGCCTAAGGGAAAAATTGGAGAGTTAACCATGGTGGTGTGATTTTTATGTACCTCCAAGCAGCTGTCAAAGAGTGACTTAAGCTGAGTACTGAAAAGGCTACCCATTCAGCCTCCAGATCAGATACGACTGCAGCCAAAAACAACAGCAAAATAATTAATTTATGTTTTTTGTAAAAAAGCAAGGTTGTCTATACTGAGGAATGTATGCAAGGCATTAAAATGTAATTAAATTATTGATTATACTTTAGTACCATTGCACAACATTAAATAGGGAATATTCATGTATTTTTCAATAAATTTATACTGTGATAATTTCATGAAAAGTTAATCTTTTCAACTGCAATCAAAAGAGTGAGCTAGCTGTTTAATTTGGATCCGAAGTTTTTACCTGCATCTATCCTTCAAATAGCATCTTAAACTTAAATTACTGTATTGCATGCCCCCAAGTTAGATTTGCTCATTTTGGTTTTAAAATAACTGATTTTGATGTACACCACTCATAAGCGTAAGTGGGATACCACAAGTTTCAAGACATCTCTAAATCATGTTTCTTTTGCTATCAAAAATATCAATGTTATTTCCCTATGTAGACATGCCTGATCCAATTGTGGGAATGGGAATATCAACTTTGTACCCAGGGCATGAGCTTGCCCTGAAAACATGTACAATTTACCACTTTTAACCATGTTTATATCATAGGGGCTATCTGGATCTGTCTGTGCTTCACTGTCCAGTTATCATTAATGAAATGGCTCAACATCCCATTGTCTTCTTACCAAAGCTTTGTGTTTTCTGTTGAGCATTTAAAGAAGTACATGGAGAATGGGAGGCCACGGTATATATACATACGCACCAGCATGAATCTCTCTTTGTCAACTTCCGAATATAGTTTTTTGCTATTATCCCTTAAGCTTTTCCCAGGCACCATGTGGAGAGAAAAAATGTTATGGCAAGGATCTCATTCCAGTAACAGAGTCTGCCTGATTTTGATTCCATTTAATTTAGTCGTTGGAAAATAGGATGGGCGCCATTTCCATTGTATGCACTTACCCTACTGATCTTTTTGTCTGCTCTGTCTTAGTAGTGGTTTAATGTAAAAATGAATATCCACTCAAATCTCCCTTTTTTTCTTGCTTGCTATCTTGCTTTCTCACACATTTTACAGGATTGGTACTATGCAGAAGGAGGCTATTTGGCCTATCGTGTTTGTACCAACCCTCGAGACGAGCATCATGACTCAGTGCCATTCCCCTGCCTTTTCCTCGTACCCCTGCACATTGTTTATATTATGTCACTTTTTCATAATGGCCTTCTTTATCTGTTATTCATATCTGTGGAAAATGATGGAGTATGTAGATCAATAAAAAACATCCAAGATATTCAACTGCTGATTATTTGTGTATTTCCTCATGATGTACTCGGCAATATATGTCAATGAGATTCCCTGGATCTAAAAATCAAAGGCAGATCAAATTGAAAACGAATAAACAGATTATGCTTTTCACATTGTCCCTGAATGAGTGCTGTGCCCTTTGGTTAAAGTTTATTTATTAGTGTCACAAGTAGGCTTACCTGAACACTGCAATGAAGTTACTGTGAAAGTCCCCTAGTTGCCACACTCCAGTGCCTGTTCAGGTATACTGAGGGAGAATTTAGCATGACCAGTCCACCTAAGCAGCACGTCTTTTGGTCTGTGGGAGGAAACTGGAGCATTCAGAGGAAACCCACTCGGACACGGGGAGAACGTGCAAATTCCGCACAGACAGTGGTCGGGAATTGAACCCGGGTCCTTGGCGCTGTGAGGCAGCAGTGCTAACCACTGTGCTGCCCCTGTCACCGTGTCAGGTGATTGAAAGTTGTCAAAACTCAAGGACTATGTGCAGACTTGAAATTGATCCTTTTTTTATCAGAACCAATTTCAGTTTATCTGCCTCATGATTTCTGAGTGAGTAATTCAAATTGTATGGAAAATTATCTTCAAAAATGTTGTCAGTCCCCTCTCACAGAGACTACACCATGGGTGGAACATAAGCTGGTAAGAACTTTCAGTCAGATTTGAAGAGCTTTGTGTTACACTCTGGCTAACAGATTGGTGGCTCAAACCAATGTTTTGAGATTGAAAGAATCTATTGCATGTCAAGTGTTTGGATTGAATATTGTGTTACTGGTTGATCCTTTCTAATCCGCACATTTCATAGTTACACTTTGACACCAAAGTATTTCTGCCAAGTTATATTTAGATGGTCACATAATATGGCAGATATGTGAATGTTATTGCGTATTTGCATGATGAGTTGATCTGGGTGCAAAGGAGTTTTTCTCTTCAGTTTGCACCAATGCTATATTTGAGACTTAACCCTAAACTGACTGACCAAAGCAAAGTGGAGTGAGACTCCATCCTCTCGGAATTATCCATGCAATTCGCTGTAGTGTTGGATCAACTTTGAATTCAGTCTGCAATTACACTGTAACTGAACCTTGATGCAAAGTGAGACAACTTCACGTGGATGCTATAATTATAATGCAAATACTTGTTTCGATGGAGAGGAAAAAACTGACTGCTGGTGTAAAATTAGTATTTCTTGACTCTGAAGGGTTGTCAGATTCGAAAATCCTAGAATGATATTTTCACGGCAAAAATCCTGCCAAAACGATAGAAACACAGCTGCGTATGGCAGTGATGAAATCAGTGTTCTCACTGAGCAAGCTATCTGCTAATTCTGACTTAGATTGATGTCTTGAGGTTAGAAAAGTTGTCAAAGACTCAATAAAATCCATTTTGTGCAGCAAATCCATCAATATTCAATTGAAAATAGTAATTTGTACCTTGTGTTTACTCACGCAATACTTAATAATATGTCCATCAAACACACCAGTCTGGTAATTTAAATAATTTTAGTCAGGTTCTTTTTTGGCTAAAGTTTGAATCATGGTAACAGAAAAGGATCGGAGCCTGTAACAACCTTTTGACTGTCTCCTGCAATTCTACAAGTACTTCTGTGCTCTAGCCAGCGTTGAATTTATCATTGAGGGGATGATTTTTGTCTTGGAGCCAGGACTGACTGCAATTTTAACCTGTTCAGCTGAAAAATTGGTAGATGATACCACTGAGACTCCATTGCTATTATTTCATAGGCAATCTGAACAGAAATTGAGTGGGTTTCCTGTCAGGCCAGTCCAGTCAGGAAGCAGATCACGGCAATAGCACTGAAAGTTATGTCACTGTCATTACCTACTATCAACAGATAGCCTGTGCCATTTCCCTTTAACTTTTCTCATAGAATGAGTGAGAATTGGCCAGTGTCCTTTAATTAAGGCCCAACCATTAAAATGGACCTTGGCTGGAATTTCCCATCTCATACACCCTGCCACCGATGCCAATGAGAGCAGAGAATTTGGTGCTCAGCCAAAGCTCCATTCACATGAATCCCAGAAGTTAAGGCAGTTCATAAGTCTACACACTCTCATGGGAGCAATTTTCAGCCCGCATTAGCCGTGCACAGGATTGCTGACGTGGGCACAGAATCTGGCGAGATATGGAAAATGCAAATCTCGCCGGTGCGATTGTGATTTCCAATTTTCAACGCCTTCACTGATGGAATTACGTGAAAAACATCACAGATCCTGGGAACCTCATTTCAGTATATTAGCATGTCTTTAATGAGTACTCAGTCCAGCACTTCCCCCTATCTGAATGTTCAATGGGTTTGTAGCAGCTTTATAAGAATGTGAACTTGACAGTAGGGGAAGGGGATATTGGAGGTGAGCGCCCAGGTCACCCTTACATTCATGGTGCCTGTTGCAGAAGAAGCAATTGAGAGGACGTGAGGAACCCAGATAAGTTCAAGTCAGGGTTCAGAAGAGCCACATTGCGGGGGCGGGGCAGGGGGTCACTCACAAGCCATGCCTTCCCTTCATGTCGGGGCACCCCTGGGTATAAAGAGGTCTGGTGGCTGGCATGCAGGCAGCTCCTCTTATATCCTTCTTGCTGGATCTGTCGCTATCGATGCTGAGAGCCTTTCCAGAGTCGGAGCTGGAAAGCGGGTGGGAGGAGGCTCTGGGGGCGATGTGAAGTTCTTGGGAGGGGTTCCATGAGAGGCCAGGCTGCAAGGTCAGAATGGGCAACTCAGAAAAGGAATGCCTCCCTGTCTCATGAGGTCTGAAGACTCTTTCACTGGGGGAAGAATGACTGCTATGAGATTTTAACCCCACACTCAGACAGCATTGTGAAGCCAAAGGGAATAAGCTGCTGGAAGTTCAAGCCCATTGCCTATGGAGGTTTGACTGTCAGGGATTAGTGTCAAGAGAGAAGGCTGTAACAGTTGGATGGTACCTTTATTCTGCAGTCCTTGAGCTGGGGGAATGAGGGAGCCCTCCAAGGATGAGGTTGACATGCTAATTGCCATCTTCACGCAATCAGATGTGCCTTGCTTTCCACTAGGGAAAGCTGGTTGCCTGATCAGTTCCCTGACCCTTCCTTGACGAGCCATTTATGCCAAATAAGTCAGCACAGCAATACAAAGTGTGTCACTGATTGGAGTTCACTTTTTAACCCTTTTCCCCTCAGTTTGTTTAATTATTTAACAACAAAAAAGTGGGGAACTGTTGGTCCCAAGCATTGAACTCCAAGAAAACTCCAAAGCTCATTCTTTGGTGGATTGGCCATGCTAAATAGCCCCTTAGTATCCAAAGATGTGTAGGTTTGGGCTGATTGGCCATGGTAAATGCACAATTTGTGTGGATAGGGCGGGGGCGGGGACGGGGGGAAGGGGTGTGCATCTGGGTGAGATGCTCTTTCAGAGACTCAGTGCAGATTCGATGGGCCAAATGGTCTCCTTCTGAACTGTAGGGATTCTATGAATTGTATACTAACATCGACATTGGAGAGATCACAAATGTGGACCCCAATGCAAGACATTATGGTGAAGTTTGTCCTCACTCACCCCATTCCAAACTGGTGACAGAGGGCATTATAGAAGTCCGCCGTGAGGTTACAATACAGGCATCTTGCATGCACTTCTCTAATACCTCATGCTTAGGGATGCGAGTGGTTGGGGCTGTGGTTCCACTGAGCCTCTCAGCACAGGGAGCCTGTGCCTGCCGTGAGTCTGTACTGCATCACCCGTGTGGAAGGTGGCAGAAACATAGCAATTCATTGGATTGAAGCATCAAGTGTGCACAGGGGTTTGCAGAGCATGGCGCTGTGAAATGACAGGTTGGAGGATCTGTATGGGTGGACAAAATGATTTTAAATTTTAGAGCAGTATTACAAACCTTGGGGTGAGGGAATGTTCAATGCATTGAAATAAAGTATCTAAGGAAGCTCAGTTAGGGCTCAGACAGCAAGGTAAAGTCAGTGTTTTATTAATGCAAATTTCAATGTTATTTGATTTTTTTTGATTTGAAGCAATAACCGTGAACAAGTGTCCCATTTTACGCTGCTGCCTTTGATCTTAGATTTCTCATGAAAGAACACTGAGGTAGATTTTCCTCTCTTTTACTCGGGATGGATGCACTTTAATTGAAATGGTTCTCCACTCAATCGGAAATGAGAGTTACTTACAATTAAATTCATACTTCAAGTCAGCCAATGATTGCAATCATTCATGAATTTTATTGATAGTGACAATTAAAAGTACCAGGCAATGGCTATCTCCCCTTGACAATCAGTGGCATTACCATTGCTAAATCCCCCAGCATCAACATTCTGGGAATTATCATTGACCAGAAACTTTAACTGAACCATAAATACTGTGGCTACAAGAGGAGATCAGAGGCTGCAGCATGTAACTCACCTCCTGACTCCCAGAGCCTGTCCAGAATCTACAAGTCTTAGGATGCTGGACCGGAACCCCAAGTTAAAGTAGGACACCAGGCTAGACCCCAACAATTTTTTTTTATTTTGGCATAAGTGTGAGGATAGGATGCTTTGCTCTAGGGGAAATCCACTGATAAATTAGATATATTTTATAATAAAGCAAACTTTATTTAATAATACAGTTTAACTATAACTCTAACAAATAAAACAGATTAACTATTAACAATTCAACGGTATTTTAAAAGTGAAACAACTTTAATTTTAACTTATCACTGTTTCAGTTCCAAATAAGCAACATTCCTCTTACAGACTTACAATGCCACTTTAAATACAGTTATCAGCCATAAATATGCTTGCTGTAATGAATGTAAACAGTCTTGAAGCTTTCAGAAAGAGAATGAGTTTCAGCGCAGCTTGTAGACCTCTGTCTTCAAACAAACCCCAGCCAGAACTGAAAAGTTGTTTCTTTCTGCTACAGACCTAGCACCTTCCATTAACCACATCATCATATGATCCTGCTTACCTAAACCTTCATTCCATTCCTTTAATCAAAAACCCCAGGGGACCTCTTTTTGTAAACAAAAGACCATTAGCTCTATCCATGTAGCTCAAACACTACATAGCTAAAATGAGTTGTTATCCTGTCCTCCCAGCATCTGAACTAAATGTTTTCCGAACATACCAACTACCTGCAACAAAAAGCTGAATTTTAAACATTAAACATTCTCCTTAAACAGAACAATAGCACACAATCATCAGACAAGGCACATGTCAGGAGTGTGAAGGAATACTCCACAGTTGCCTGCATGAGTGAAGCTCCAAAACCACTTAAGAATTTTGATCCAATCAACACAAAGCAGCCCACATGATCGGCACCCATCCACCACTAAATATTCACCTATACCAGGAAAACACAGTTAAAATAGTATCACCAGCAAGATGCACTACAGCAATTTGTCAAGCCTCCTTGGACAGCACTTTCCAAACCTGTGATCTCTAGAACCTCGAGGGATAAAGGCAGCAGATGCATGAGAACAATATGACGGCAAGTTCCCTCTGAGCCATACAGCATCCTGACTTGGAAATATATCACTGCTCCTTCAATGTTGCTGGGTCAAAATCATGCAACTCCTTCCTTTACAGCTGTCCAGATGTTCGTAAATCACATGGACTGCAACAGTTCAAGGCAGCAGCTCATTATCACCTTCTCAAGAGCAAAGAGGGGTGGGCAATAATTGCTGGACTTACCAGTGATGGTTAAACCCCATGAACATACACAGAAAACCAACTGAGTATTGTTTTGTAGCAGTGAATTGATACCGGTGGAAAGTGTTATTCTTACTACCTTCGGCTCTGTTAGTCTCCAAAGTGATTTATGTGTTCAAATTAAGTAGCTGTTACAAGAAGTTGCAATTTAATTTATTGTCTATCTCCAGAGACTAGCTGCATGAATCTTAAGTTAATTATGCATTGTTAGTGTGAGCTGAGATGCATGAATCCACTCGAGCTTCATTTATTAAATATATTAAATATAATTTATTGTTTTTATTTTGGTGCAGAACTATTCAACTAATGTTTCCTAAGGTATGATTTTGTTTTAAATTGGGATATTTTACTGCCCGCTTTGCTGTTTGTAATTAATTCCCTGAGCTGTGAATCTCCTCCATCTTGAGGACTGCAAATGTGAGGAGGAGGTAACCTGCTCCAAGCCTCTGCCAGTGCCCTTCCTCAACTAGCTGCCAGCAACCATGTAAAAGTGCCTTTAATTTCAGCCTGGTAATTGTTCCCCTCTCATCTCTGGCCTCTCTGACTTATCCTTGGCATCACATGGAAAGACAAAGTCACTAATATAATCGTCCTTTATAGGGCAAACACACCAAGCATACTGGTGCTAATTAAGCAAAGAAGGCTCTGTTGGATTGGCTAATGGCATAGAATGGATGATGTCTGCACCCCCAAGCCCCAAGGAAATACGATATCGGGAGGTAGCCCATTTTAAGCAACCAGCAAGGTGCTGTCAAAAGGGACATGAGATCCCTCAACATCAATCATGGCAAGGAAGAAACTCTAGCTGACGATTGATGCAAATGAAGACACCAGATGTGGGCATGGGTTTGCCACTTTCTGGTCCACCATTCGGTCCATAGCACGCTAGAAGACCGAGACCCCATTGGTGACACCAAATGGAACCCTAAGAAACTGATACAGACGACCATCCGCCTCAAAAGCCGTGTAATGTCGGTCCTCTGGGCGGATGGGGAGTTGGTGGTAGGCGGACTTAAGGTCTATGGTGGAGAACACCCGGTACTGCGCAATCTGATTGACCATATCAGATATGCGCGGGAGAGGATACGCATCCAGCTGCGTATATCGATTAATGGTCTGACTGTAATCAATGACCATCCGGGGTTTGTTCCCGCTCTTAACCACCACGACCTGTGCTCTCCACGGACTAACACTGGGCTGTATGATCCCTTCTTTGAGGAGCCGCTGAACTTCAGATCTGATGAAGATCCGATCTTCAGCGCTGTAACGCCTACTTTTAGTAGCGATGGGCTTGCAGCCTGGTACCAGATTCTTAAATAAAGAGGGTGTGGTGATCTTTAATGTGGAAAGATTGCATGCGGAGCGCTTTGGACAATTTGAAGGCTGCAGCTGGTCCCCTACTGTCAGCGAAGGGAGTGGCCCACCGTACTGTAGGATCACACTCTTCATGTGGACCATAAAGTTTAGTCCGAGGAGAATTGGTGCGCAAAGATGCGGCAACACAAGGAGCCTGTATCGCTCGTAAATTGTGCCCTGCACTTTCAGAGTTACCACACAACGTCCTTGAACAGGGACAGACCAGGACCGTGATGCCATAGAAATTGTCTGTTTGGCAGGTAGAACCTGGAGTCCACACCTCTTTACAGTGTCAGGGTGAATAAAGCTCTCAGTGCTCCCGCTGTCAAACAGACAATAAACTGTACGACCATTTACCTTAATGTTCATCATTGAACAGTCAAGCCTGTGGTGCTTAGCCTGGTTCAGGGTGATCGACGCCACCGTTGGCCCTTGGACGTCACTGCAGGCAGCTGAGGTCGATGCTGAGGACCCCTGCTGGTCGCTCCTGGTCGTCGTCGACCAAAATGGCCGTCCCCATGAATCGCACATGGTTGAGGGCGCCAAGCGTAGCGACTCCTGGTGGTCATCCTCCTCCGACTCCGCCGACCACAGTGGCGTCGTCCTGGACTCGCACGTGGATGGACCCCGTGGGTACTTCGATGTCGATGGTGATGATCCCCGTTCTGGAGGGTCACAGGCTGCACTGCCGTTCTTGGGCTTCGATCTGCAGACCTTCGCGTAGTGCCCCTTTTTACCGCATTGATTACAGACCACCGCTTTAGCAGGACACTTTTGTCGTGGATGCTTGGCTCCTCCGCAGAAGTAGCACCGTGGGCCGCCTGGGGCTGCCGCCGTCGTCGGGTCTATATGGGAGCACGCCATAGCACTGCACTTCGAGCCCGTGGGGCGAGGAGGGATTTGTGACTGCTCCTGCCACGTTGTCTCCACGTGGTCCTCCGGATACAGGACCAAGCTCTTCGAAGCCGCCTCAAGCATTTCAGCCGTCTCCATAGCTTGGGTCAGGTTGAGATTCCCCTTTTCCAGCAGCTTGAGCCGGATGTACGAAGATCCTACCCCTGCCACAAACGCATCTCGGGCGAGGTCGTACATGTACTGCTCAGCCGACACAGCTTTGCAGTCGCAGCCCCTGGCAAGCTGCAAGAGCTCATTGGCGTAATCCTCCATGGTTTCGCCCGACTGCCGACGTCGTGTAGCGAGGAGGTAACGAGCGTGGATCTCGTTGGGAGGTCTCGTGTAGCGCTTTTTTAAAAGCTCGAGGGCCCTCGGGTAAGTGGTGGCCGCACGGATCGCGAGGTAGACAGTGTCGCTTACCCTCGCATGGAGGACCCGGAGTCTGTCGTCATCTGTGATGACCGCTGCAGAGGCTGCCAGGTAGTCCTCGAAACACTTCAGCCAGTGGTCGAAGGTGTTAGAGGCGCCGACCGCACGTGGATCCAGCGTCAGACGCTCTGGCTTTAATATTTGTTCCATACTCTCCTTTCCGTCGAGAGCTTAGTGTTAGGCAATAAAATTGATGCACGTCAATCGAGCACAAGACACAAGGCTTCGGTAACTGAAGGCTTTTATTGCCTAACAATGGAACTACTAGAACATAAGTACACCACTCCAGACTGACGAGGTCCCGCCCGAGCAGAGGGTCTTATACCTCTCCCAGGAGGCGGAGCCCGACTGGGATGTGCCACAACAGTAACAACCACAGGTGTATTAATCCCACAGTGTAAACACCCTAGCCCAACAACAACATTAGAACAACCCCACAGTGGGAACCAACGATGGTTCACCACACACCACAATAATGTGATTTCAAAAGCTCCAAAGCAGTCACTAGCCTTCTCAACAAGTCGTCAACACAGACCATCCCACACCACTGGCAAGGGACAACTCGTATGTGGCACTTGTGGTTGAACTTGCCTTTTCAGAAGGGCAGTAGATGATCACCAAAGTTCAGAAGTTGCACTCACATCATCTCTGACAAATGGAAGAATGCCAATCATTTCTGCCCCTCCCCCAACATGTACACCACCCATACCCACCCCATAACCATTCAATACCTCCCTGCAACTGAGATTGGATGTCCCTTTAGTTTCGAAATTGATCCCTTAGAGGAGTCAAAGATTGGCCAATTGATCCTGCCATATACAAGTTGTCCCTTGCCAGTGGTGTGGGATGGTCTGTGTTGACGACTTGTTGAGAAGGCTAGTGACTGCTTTGGAGCTTTTGAAATCACATTATTGTGGTGGCAAACCCCTGCCCACATCTGGTGTCTTCATTTGCATCAATCGTCAGCTAGAGTTTCTTCCTTGCCATGATTGATGTTGAGGGATCTCATGTCCCTTTTGACAGCACCTTGCTGGTTGCTTAAAATGGGCTACCCCCCGATATCATATTTCCTTGGGGCTTGGGGGTGCAGACATCATCCATTCTATGCCATTGGCCAATCCAACAGAGCCTTCTTTGCTTAATTAGCACCAGCATGCTTGGTGTGTTTGCCCTATAAAGGACGATTATATTAGTGACTTTGTCTTTCCATGTGATGCCAAGGATAAGTCAGAGAGGCCAGAGATGAGAGGGGAACAATTACCAGGCTGAAATTAAAGGCACTTTTACATGGTTGCTGGCAGCTAGTTGAGGAAGGGCACTGGCAGAGGCTTGGAGCAGGTTACCTCCTCCTCACATTTGCAGTCCTCAAGATGGAGGAGATTCACAGCTCAGGGAATTAATTAGTCTCTGGATGTGCTTATAACGGCCATTGATTGGACTGAGAATACATCTTGTGATTCTCCAAATCGGTGACCATTATCAAAGACATGTTTATTAATACAAGGAGATTTCCTATGGCATGGATGAATTGACTGGAGTATACACTGTTTCTTAATGATGACAGTGTGATGCTACATAACAGTGCATTATTCTGCTGCTAAGGTGGAGCTCAGTGTAAAGTGGACAATTCTTAAGACACCTGGCTGAATTTTCAAAGAGGTTTGGGGTCAGGGTCGAAGGTAGGCTGACCTGACGCCGTTGTCTGTCAAGTCAATGTGATGGCATGATCTTGATCTTGAGCCATTCAGAAAGGTTAGGTCAGGCCATGAATGGCTATCTGTAGCTTGCTAATGGGTGGTCAATTTAGATCAATTTCATGTAATTAAATGAGTTATAAATACTCTGATCCCATGCTGACTGGTAGACCAGTTGGCATTGCGGGCAACCCACTTCAGCCTGGAACACATAAAGGCTAATGTGGTGGGTTCAAGTCCGGAAAGTGAGAGGACATGCCTGAACCCGTGAGGGATCCTTCTACCCTTGTAATTGACATTGGGCCAGAGTGGCAGCCAATGGTTGTCCTGTGGAGGAGTAGCCCCTCCAGGGCTCTCGCCTCTCCTCATCTTCAGATTGGCAGCTCCCACCTTGACCAGTTGGGTTGTCGATGTGCCAGTGTTGGAGGGCCATCCATTGGCCCTCCAGCCTCAGGAGCTCACCTGTCGTCCCTAACTGGATAACCTTCAATTGGTTGTTTCTCTAAAAATTGCTACTTCCTTTTTCCTTTACAAAATAGCCATGTAAGTGTCTGGAACTGTTCCGAAGTTGGAACCTGGAACTGGTCTCCATACTGAGCTCCCAACACCAGAAGGAGGATTCAACCCACAGGCTCTCTGCAGAGTCACATTCTTAGTCAGCAGGTTCATTCTTATGCACTGCCTAAGCATAATGGGAAAGACCATTGTTTCCTTATGAATTGAAAACTGCTGATTCATTCCTCGATCCTTCAAAAGGTTAGAAAAATATCAGGAAACAATTGGCAACATTTTCATTTTAAATTTAAAGGGGTGAATCTTATAGGGGTTTGGGAGCGTATTACTTGGCACTCAGTAATGGCCGCTGCTGGGACTATAAGCAGTCCCATGTGGGAATCCATGGATGCTGGACTTAACGGGTGAGTTCAGGATTTTTGATCAGGGAGGCATCAGGAATACTACGGGGTGGCGGGGGGAGGGGGGTGTTGGGTGGGAGGGGAAAGGGACTGAAGAGTGGTGGGAGCTGGAGGTCCGGCTTAGAGGAACAAAATGAGGGTACTACTAGGATGTACCCTCCTTTCTTCCCGCCTTTCAACCTGAGGTTATGGAAAAGTGGGTGGATCTCCTTGTTGTGCCTTCCCCAACCACATGTATTCTTGTGGCAGTGGCAGAAACAGGCTCTTAAGTGTTTAAGTTTAAGTTTATTATTATTGTCACAAGTCAGCTTACATTAACACCGCAATGAAGTTACTGTGAAAATCCCTACTCGCCACACACTCCGGCGCCTGTTCAAGTACACTGAGGGAGAATTCAGCACGGCCAGTGCACCTAACCAGCACGTCTTTTGGACTGTGGGAGGAAACTGGAGCACCCAGAGGAAATCCACGCAGACACGGGGAGAACGTGCAGACTCCACAAAGACTGTGACCCCAAGCCGAGAATCGAACCCGGGTCCCTGACGCTGTGAGGCAGCAGTGCCACGATGCGGCCCTTTATTGCCGATCTGTTTGTCTCCACGTATCTTGAAGAAGCAACCTGCATTTATTTAGTGCTTCCACATCCTCAGCACAAGGCAAAATGGCTCTCGGTCAACGAAGAACGTCTGAGATCATTGAAACCTTGGAAACATGACAATGAATTTGCACTGACTCCGGTTCCCATCACTTAGCGGGTTAATAAAGGTTTCCCAGATGAAATGCAAATTATGTCCACAGTTTGTTTCACATCATTGATACTCAGTTCGGGGTCTGGACGTTACAAAAGCCCTGGTTATGAGATTGGCAGTAGGGCACATTGAATGAAGGCTCTCACTACACACACACACGCATATGTTCTGGCCACCCCAGTATGAGTGAGTTAGGAATCAGTGTGCGGGAGCAGATTGTCGCAAACTTAAAGACAAGAGTTGCAGACCACATCAGTCGGATTTGATTTAGTCTCAGTTTCTTGGTTCCCCCAAGAAAGAGAATAAAATCAGTTTTTGGTTAATATTCTGTTTAATGTCAGGACAGCATTGGCACTGACCAATAAAACCCACTGCTAACCAGATCAGACCATGGAGAAAGCAGGTGATGACTTGAAGACAACCATCTTCAATCCATCCTATTCGATGGATCTGGCAGGAAATTTCCTCATTAACCAATTATCAGCACCGCCCCCCCGCCCCCGCATATGATTTGTACAAATACATAACAACACCCAGTATGCATGTTTAAGGAAATTTGATATCTAGGGTGCATCTGTGTCAGTCTCACTTTAGTGCCAGAATTTTACCACCTCGCCTGCCCAAGGCTCGTAAGATCCCACCTGAGACCAAAAGAGAATGCTCCGTTCTGCAAGTGGCAGTAAAATTCCAGCCAGCCTCGCTGTCACATTTTGGCAGGAACTGACGCCCCCCCTGCCTCGACCGCCAGCATATTTGCTCATGTTTTTCAACATTAATCACATTGTACTTCGACTAGAAGCAGAAACAGGGAGTGTGATTTATTTACTTGTGACGTTATCTGTATCCCGCAGAATCTACTTTCTGTGTATGTAAGAGAGAGAAAGAGGAGTTTGTATAGTGCTCATTTGGATTTCGATGAGGAGTTGGGGGATATCAAATAACAATACCCGGGAAACTTAGGCATATCTCTCCCTAGAGACCTCTGGCAGATGTATCGCAATAGTGATGTAAAGCACACTGCATCATAATTTAACAATGGCTTGCTAGTATATAATAACACAGTTTATTGCTATGTTACTAGTACAATTATCCCTTCATACAATGCATTATTTTTGGAACACTATTTCTGACACACTGCTTCCTTTCTGGAGATACTCTGAAAATTTGTATTTTGTCTCTTTGAACTTTCAAAAGATAGATGGGTAGGTCCAAAACTATTATGTTCAACTACCATGATCAGTTAGTCCCTGCACCCACATGCCTTGCTTTGTTGTCTTCATGGATGGCATGACGAGTGGCAAAATTTATGAAGGGTTTTGGTAAGAGTGAATAAGGAGACACTGTTTATGTTGTGTGGAGCTTGTTAAATAGAGGGCAAAGATTTAAGATAATTGGTGAAGGAACCAGAGAGGTGATGAAGAAAATTGTTTTAAGCAGTGTGTGTTGTGATGTGGAATGCGTTGCCTGAAAGGACGGGGGAAACATTCATTAATAACGCTCTTGAAGAGAATTTGATATATATCTGAAACAGAAATAATTACAGGACCATGGGGAAAGAAAGGGGACGTGGGAGTAATCCACAGACATGATTCTGCTTTCTGTGCTGCAAAATTCTCGGTTTGATCTGAGAACGGAATGTGGGAATCAAATACCACCAAGGACATGCACTCATCCAGATGCATTCTTTCCGGATATGAGTGAGTGGCAGTTATGTGAGCCTCTTAGGCTTATGTTCCAAAGTGATGGAACCAGCAGCACACTTACCGCCACCGAGAAGAGTGAATGGGGAATAAATTGTCTGGAAATTCTCAGCTGGAAGACAGCATCTGTAGACAAAGAAACCAGAGGTAACTTTTCAGGTCAATGATCTTTCATTACAGCCCTGGAGGCGAGTCGATCCACAACTAAGAGGTGTTGATGCCCAATAGCACTGCACTCCCAGCCTCTGGGAAGGACCAATTCTGATATATGGAATCGTGGATGAAACAGGCTAAGAGGAAGGCTGGAGGAGTTCTTTGAAAGAACTATATATTTGTCCTATTCACCAATCCTTTCTCTTAGCCCTACAATATTTTCCTTTCAAATATTTACCCGATACCTCTTGGAAATTCATTTTAACCTATCAGGAAGTGTTCTACATTCAGAAGCTTGAGATCAAAATGCTGCTCCCTGTGGCCTAACTCACACCACGTCCCATTCATTCATCACCCCAGAGCTCACTGACCCACATTAGCTCTTGCAAAAGCAACGCTTTTGTTTGTAAATTTTCATCTTCATTTTCAATCCATCCATGGTTTCACCATTCGTAACATCCTATAAACCTAGAACCCTCCAAAATAGTTGTGATCCTCGAATTCTGGCTACTTGTGCATCCCTATTTTAATAGTTCAATTGATGGGCATGCTTTCAGCTGCCAAGCTCCTAAACAGTGGAATTGCCCCCTTAAATCACTCCATCACTCTACCTCTCTTTCCTGCTCTAAGACACACTTGAAAACCTATCTGATCTGTCCTACTATCTCCTTATTTTATTTAATTTATTATTGTCACATGTATTGGTATACAGTGAAAAGTATTGTTTCTTGCACACTATATAGACAAAGCATACCGTACATAAAGTGCATAGGGGAGAAGGAAAGAAGAAGGTGCAGCATGTAGTGTTACAGTCATAGCCAGGGTGTAGAGAAAGATCAACTTAATGCAAGGTAAATCCATTCAAAAGTCTGATGGCAGCCAGGAAGAAGCTATTCTTGAGTCGGTTGGTATGTAACCTCAGACTTTTGTATCTTTTTCCCGATGGAAGGAGGTGGAAAAGAGTATGTCCAAGGTGCGAGGGGTCCTTGATTATGCTGGCTGCTTTTCTGAGGCAGCAGGAAGTGTAGACAGAGTCAATGGGTGGGAGGCTGGTTTGCCTGATGGACTGGACTTCGTTCACGACCAGATAAGTGATGTAACTCATGCCCTGGTACCATTTCATCTCCTCTATATCCTTGCTAAGGCCTAGCCATCCTCCCTAAAGTGTGGTGTCAGATTTGGACACAATACTGCAGTTGGGGCCTAAACAGTGATGTATTTGTGCTCTATGCCCTGTTTTTGAATTCTCTATGATGCTGTTCATAAAGCTAAGGATGCTGTGTCTTTTAGTAGCTTTCTCAACTTGTTCTGTCACCTTCAAAGATTTGGTTGCATACACCTCCAGATCTCTCAATTCCTGCATCCCTCTCTAAATTTGTAGCAATTAGTTCATATTGCTATTTCTCACTCTTCCTATCAAAATGTATCCTCCCCGACAACTTCAGAAGTTTTACATCATTGCCAATGTAATAGATCAGGGTTGACTCAAAGTGGTTCAAAGTAACACAGGCTTATTGCCAACAATAAATAAGAATATACATAAAACATCAGGCTGAATCAACGATGCGGCTGAACAGCTCTCCTCTCAGGTTCCAACTGCAGGAACTCCTCGACCCAGGGTGCATGCCCTCGCTCAACGACTGGCTCAACTCCTGGCTTTGACAATCCATAGGATTTGACCCGATCATGTGACCCTCAAGTAACGCAGCCTTAAAGGGCCATGCTACCACAGACTGTCGAGTCAATGTTAAGTAAGCCATGCCCTTTTTTAACAGCACTAGCTGCTATAAACTAGGCAAGTTTAACATCTTTGACAATTTAAGTGTATAAAATAAGTGGGTAGGATTTTTGGGGAGGTGGGGGGTGTGAAGCGAGTCCTATGATATGATGCCCTGGATCTCAGAAGTTACGTCCCAATTAATTTGCCATTAATAAATCTATGCTGCCTGTCATTTATTAGCCATATTTATCCACTTGACCAGTAATTTAATCTCAGATTAGTGTCCCAAAATGTTTCCCCACCAACAACATGATTTGTAACCAACCCCACGATCTGGTCAAAATGTCTGTAGTGTCTGGCAATGTGACAGTTCCACTAAACTGTAAGTCTGTGGGCCACAGACTGTGAGCAAAATAACCTCTCCCTTTTCTCCAGCTGTTAGTTCATTTGTTACAAAGAAGTAAATCAGCCTTTCAATATACTGCCCTCAGTAGGCAGATTCGCAGTGGCAAAACGGCAAGCCCCCCAAAATGTTCCTGAGTTTGGCTTATTGCCTATTTTTGTATAAATAAAATCCTTTGGCCTGCAATTTTAAACTAGTTATTGTTTTGTGAAAGAATGTTTCTTGAACTTTACACAATGAAGGAAATACACCCCTAAAATATTTGAAGTTTTCTGGAAACTCTAACACAACGAAAATCTGTGAATTTTAGTATGATGTTGCATTTATTTACAGGTGAGGGTTTTAAACTAATTGTTATATTTAATATTATTTATGTAAATTGTTTTTCAATCTTTCCTAAAGAAAATGTGTACCAAGTAATTACTGGGGCCTTGAGAGAAATCTTTGTATCCTCACTGGCTACAGGGGAGGTCCCAGAGGATTGGAGAATAGCCAATGTTGTTCCTTTGTTTAAGAAGGGTAGCAAGAATAATCCAGGTAATTACAGGCCGGTGAGCCTTACATCAGTGGTAGGGAAATTATTGGAGAGGATTCTTCGAGACAGGATTTATTCCCACTTGGAAATAAGTGGATGTATTAGTGAGAGGCAACATGGTTTTGTGAAGGGGAGGTCGTGTCTCACGAACTAGATCGAGTTTTTCGAGGAAGTAACGAAGATGATTGATGAGAGTAGGGCAGTGGATGTTGTCTACATGGACTTCAGTAAGGCCTTTGACAAGGTCCCTCATGGCAGACTGGTGCAGAAGGTGAAGTCGCATGGGATCAGAGGTGAGCTGGCAAGGTGGATACAAAACTGGCTCGGTCAAAGAAGACAGAGGGTAGCAGTGGAAGGGTGCGTTTCTGAATGGAGGGCTGTGACAAGTGGTGTTCCTCAGGGATCAGTGCTGGGACCTTTGCTGTTTGTAATATATGTAAATGATTTGGAGGAAAATGTAACTGGATTGATTAGTAAGTTTGCGGACGACACAAAGGTTGGTGGATTTGCGGATAGCGATGAGGACCATCAGAGGATACAGCAGGATATAGATCAGTTGGAGACTTGGGCAGAGAGATGGCAGATGGAGTTTAATCCGGACAAATGTGAGGTAATGCATTTTGGAAGGTCTAATACAGATAGGAAATATACAGTAAATGGCAGAACCCTTAGGAGTATTGATAGGCAAAGGGATCTGGATGTACAGGTACACAGGTCACTGAAAGTGGCAATGCAGGTGGAGAAGTTAGTCAAGAAGGCATATGGCATGCTTACCTTCATCGGCCAGGGCATTGAGTTTAAAAATTGGCAAGTCATGTTGATGCTTTATAGAACCTTAGTGAGGCCGCACTTGGAATATAGTGTCCAATTCTGGTCGCCACACTACCAGAAGGATGTGGAGGCTTTGGAGAAGGTACAGAAAAGATTTACCAGGATGTTGCCTGGTATGGAGGGCATTAGCTATGAGGAGAGGTTGGAGAAACTTGGTTTGTTCTCACTGGAGCGACGGGGGTTGAGGGGAGACCTGATAGAAGTATACAAGATTATGAGAGGCATGGACAGAGTGGATAGTCAGAAGCTTTTTCCCAGGGTGGAAGAGTCAATTACTAGGGGGCATAGGTTTAAGGTGCGAGGGGCAAGTTTTAAAAGAGATGTATGAGGCAGATCTTTTACACAGAGAGTGGTGGGTGCCTGGAACTCGTTGCCGGGGGAGGTAGTGTAAGAGGATATGGTAGTGACTTTTAAGGGGCGTCTTGACAAGTACATGAATGAGATGGGAATAGAGGGATATGGTCCCCGGAAGCGTAGGGGGTTTTAGTTAAGTCGGGCAACATGGTCGGTGCAGGCTTGGAGGGCCGAAGGGCCTGTTCTTGTGCTGTAATTTTCTTTGTTCTTTGTTCTTTACCAGTCCAAAAGCCTCCATAAACAGAATCTTCTTTTCAATATTTAAATAATGACCCAAGTCATTGCTACAAACTCAATGATAAGAAAATTGATTGAAAGTTGAATGATTAAATTTGAATTTGCATCCTGCAGAAGCAAGATTATAATCAACAACTTGTATTTGTATAGTGTCTTCAATATATAAAAATGCCTTGAGGTACTTCACAAACATAATGGACTGCATTCTTGTGGCCTTTGGGACCCTGACATTGGGCACAATTGGGGATCCCAATTCTGCACTTGCCGGCAGCAGGACCAGGCTCGGCTGTTTTCCTGGAGGCAACCTCCTAATTGCTGCCTCTGGGCCTGATGTCCAATTAAGGACGGTGCGTGTGCTCCAAATACAGCCAACCCAACCAGAGAGGAGCCCCACTGGTAGGCACTGCTGAGGCAGGTACGATACCTCAAAATGGAGGCATTCTGCTGAGGTCAGTATAATGTCGAGTACTGAATGGCTGAGGGTGGAAGGCCTTGCCAATTAAAGGGGGAACCCCTTTCAAGGGAATTGTTAGGGCCATAGGAGCTGTACATTTGGCATGAGACTCTCTTGGTGGACATGGAGCTTCATTATTAAGTTGGTGGCCTCACCATGTGGCAGTGGCCCTCGTCATGCACTGGCCAAATGCCGACAGCACCAAAAATGGCTTCTAATTGCAGCCTTGATTATGCAACTTGACAGCCCTTCTCAATGTAGAACGTTGCAGCGATGGGATAGATGCCCTGATGAGAATATTCATCAAGGGAACCTGACAAATTTTCAACCCCTCTGCCATTCATGGAATTGTACAGTTTACTGGCTGATGTTTAGTTAGGAGAGAATAATACCTAAATTTGGCTAATTGAACTGGCTTCTGTCAAGAATTCAAATTGCATTAACATTTGCTCTACTATTCTTCCATCAGGGTTCAAATGAGCTGAGAGAATGAATGACCCTTAAGTGTCAATTATCAAAGATCCCTGACATCAAAGCTATGAATTAACAATTCTCAATTAACTTCAGAATCGTAATCAGTCGCACCTAAGCTTAAATGCTGAATAATTAGTAGATAGGGTTTCTTGAAGAAACAAATAAGACAGTTCAATTGTTTTAAAGGATTTCAACTTCAATTGTGATCTGCATATAAATTTACAGCTAAGATCAATGTCTAAAATTAATAGAAATTGGTGAGATGAATTCAGAATTAAAGCCTATGGATGGATGACAATTTAATAGCATTATATCATCTATTAAATAATTTTAATCTATGTGCTTTTGGTTAGTAATATTTCCAAAATGACCTTGTCCTTGTTAAATGGAGTGCCTGAATAGGTTGCCTCACCTTCCTCTGGGAGGATGTTTCTAGACTTCTGAGACTACAGTGATAAACTTCTATCTGTAAAAATCCTATTTATTCCCCCTGGATTCACTGCTTCGAGGTAAATGTACCTTTCTGGCTGGTTGCTGCATCTAGCCTAGCTGCCTTTATTCTCACCTCCCTTGAATTCAGGGAAACTTCTAAATCCAAGTGGCACATTTATATCTGACCATGTGGTTTACATAACTGTGCAATCTTAATTTCTGTAATGTTCTTTGCAAGGTAATGCAATGTGAAATGCTGTATCTAATCATAGCTGATTTGTCTTCAGTACCTTTAAGACACGATATGATGCATGACATAGTGTTGACTCCATGGGGTGAATTTTTCAGCACCCGGCCGGTGTATTTGAAGGTGGGGGTCCTTTAAATAAAGCAGATGGCCTTCCCTAAGCCTACCCACCCACCGCTAATCTGTGTCCCAAATTATGGACAGTGGGGTAAGGTGTCTGACAGCTCGCCCACCTCTAGGCCGATTAATGCTTTTTAGTGGACATTTAACTACCACTTACAGGCCTCATTCCACCTCCACTACACTTTTCTGGTCCATGTGGGGAAGGCAGATGCAAGAGGGGCAGCTTTGACAGCACAGGCTGCTGTCAAGCAGGAAGGAATTGTACCGCCTTTTGGGGAGGGGCCCCTGTTCCCATTGGGAACACCCCCCAAGATGGTACCCCTCCTTTGTCTCTCCCCTCTCTAACCTGACTCCCACTCTGCAACCTCCCCCCCCCCCCCCCCCCCCCATCACCACCCTACCCCCACTTGCTGGTGTCTCCCAGCTGTGCCCAACCCAAATCCCAAGACTTACCTGAAGACCAGGAGACATCTCCACTTCTTTATGGACCGCTTGTGGTCCCAAACAGTGGCCACTACTCAGTTCTGGTCTAATCAGATTGGCTAGCAGCTGCCCAGGGCAGGACACCCTGTCCCTGAGGGGTGGAAGTTTCACTCTGTTCTAATTAAGGTCAGCCTCCAGTGTATTGTCACTGCGGGGCAATGCAGATTTTGTGTTAATGAGATGCCAACCAACTTGTAGTCTGGGGGAGTATGGCACAGATAATCTGTTCCCCTCCCGGGCTAAAATCTGACCTCATATCATTATAAGACTGTGCTCAGGTGTAATGTGTTTTATGTATTTCAGCGAGACTTCATAATCTACCAAATATTCTATTGACGAGAGGGTTGGTAACAGGAGGATACAGATTTAAGGAGAAATGCAGCAAGTTACGATGATTTGGAATGTGATTCCTGAAGCACATAAAATAGCAATTTTTAAAAAGAAAATGGATAAATATTTAATGAAAGGAAAGCATTTTCGGGAAAATAGGGGAAAGCAGGGGAGTGGGATAATTGGATAGCTCTTTCAAAGATCCAACAGAGGAATGATGGTCTGAATGACCTCCTGTGCTGTAACATTCTATGATTTGATATCAGATGGGAATATCCAAATGTAGCTTAAAGTTGTATATTTTAATAGCCATCATGTGCTAAGATTGCCTGGTGAGGAAGTTCCAGATCTAAACAAATGACATAATTTTCAAGTCATTATCCCATTGGATTGCTAAATTTTGTTTAGTTGACTGTTTCCACCAAAGATGAATTAATATCTCTCGACTGGCTGCTAGTTTTTGGTTTTATTTTAGTGTCTGATGTCTCCTGAGGTACATTGAACCCTGTAAGCATTTGGAAGGTTGTGCATTCCATGTGTAATACCTCTACTATTTTAAGACTGTGTTCCATCTGCCAAGGGACAAGAAATTGTTCCATTCTACAAAACTGTAACCAGGGGAAGCTTACCACTTAACGAGTAAAAAGATCTCTTGTGGACTTGCTTTATACAATAATTGTGATGTCTGATATTTTGCCCACATTTTTCCTCAATGGAATCTTTTAACTGTAAATCAATTTAGTAGTAGATTAGATTTGATTTGAAAAGGGGTTTAACGTTGTTAAAATTCCACTTCTGGAATGATGGGGACGTATTGGGTAGTTGACCTGCTCTCCAGTAAACAATTTACTATGATTGGAATCAACTGCTAGACCCAGACAAGACTAATTTGGTATGATAGAGTGGAAAAGCGATAGGATTAAATTTGTAAGAGATGTGATCGGCTTATTGAAGCCATGATTAAACTGTTAACACACAAAACAAACCAACACCAATAACTATTTATTTTGGCAGCTTAACCTTGATCTGAAGCAAGTTTTTGTAAGCATTTTTGTTGTATGGGAAACATATGTCAAAGTAAAGGTATTGATAGATGCACGTCTAATAACTCAGGATGCATAACCAGAACAAATCTGATTGTAATTTCTAAACAATCAATAGCACAAATATGACCCATTACTGAGCCACAACAACAGAAACAGTTTTTTAAAACTATATTAGAATTTTTAAACCAAAAGAAGATCTGGGCATTTTCTGTCTCCCTTGTGTTCGCTATCTTTATAAAGTTTTCACATTGTGCACTGTTATACTAAAATAACACACTATATTAATAATGGGTGGGATTTTCCAGCCATGTGCACCCCAAAACCAGAAAATCCTGCCCGAGGTCAACAGACCTTTGAATGGTCCACCACTACGATTCCCGTGGCGAGCCAGATGGGAAAATTCCCCCTTATATATATAAATGTCAGGAACACATTTATTACAACTGTATTAACCATACTACTCAAAAAGACCCTTAAAAGTAAATTTTTAATTTTAAAAAAATCTAAAATTCTTTTGCTCAACCAATTCTCCTTTTTCACTTTCTGTTCTAGATTTTATTATTTTGAAGTTAACCTGGTCTATCTATTGCAGCATCTTTTAATCTTATATGAAGCTTTCATATCTACAGTAAGATAGAAATCTTTATGTGGCATTGATCTGATGTCATGTTTATGGATGGCTCCTTTTCCAACGCCTGTACCGAATGGGCAAAAATGTTATTCAATTAAACAATGGGAAGATCATAGCCCCAAACACAAACTATGCACCCTATTCTTTGATTCCATTCCCCTCCCTGACCACTGCCTACGGGTGAACCAAACTAATTTTGAATCCCACTTTGGCCTCACTCCTCCCCATCTCTGTAATCTCCTCAAAAACCGAAAGCTTGCTATATATATTATTTGATTGTGAACTGACTTTCCACCCCTTATCATCTCCATTATCAAGCATGCCAACTTCCACTCCATAATATCACCTGTTTCCATCCAGCCTCAGCCCATCTGATGCTGAAACGTTCATCCTTCATTTATTCCCTTCAGGATCTACTATGTTAATTTCCCATCTTTCACCCTCCATACGTTTGAGTTCATCCAAAACTCTGCGGTACTGTCTATAACTAAACTCCCATCCAGTCTCCTTTATCTATCACCTCTGTTCTCACCAACCTACCTTGAATCCTGGTCTACCAGCGTCTTGAATATAAAATTCTCATCCTTGTTTTCAAATCCATCTTTGGCCTTGCTCCTCCCATTCTCTAATCTCTACCAGCCTTACAACCCACTGAGATTTCCTCTAATTCTGGCCTCTTGAGCGCCCTTACTTTCCTTTGCCTCCCACAATATGCAGTTGTGCCTTCAGCTCCCAGGACTCTAAGCTCTGAGATTCTTTTTTTAAATCTCTCTACCTCTCTCCTTTTAAGAACCTACTTCTTTGATCAAGCTTTTGATCACCTGTCCTAACCTGTCCCCCTTTAGCTCAAGTCAAATTTTGTCTCATAAAAGGATGTTTTGCAACCTTGCTATACAAATGCAAGTTGTTGTTATATCCAGTCCCTAGCAATCAAGTTGTTGCTTTATTTGCCTCCCCATATTATGAGACATGGGATAGATTCAACCTAGTGATCCAAAAATGGACATCCGTGAGGCATTGCGGACCTTCAGCAGCAGCAGAATTGTATTTCAGCACAATCTGTAACCACATGGCCTGACATAATCCTCATTCTACCATTACCATCAAGCAAGGCAGCCAACTCTATTTCAATGAGGTGTGTAGATGACTACATTGGGTACAACAAAAGACATACCTGAAAATGGATTGCCAACAAGGTTCAGTTGCAATGTAGACCACATACACACTAAATGGCATTTTCAGCACGCTGTAGACAGAGCTAAGCTTCCCACAGTCAACAGATCAAATTGAAGCTCTACAGTCCTACCAGATCAAGTTATGAATGCTGGTGGAAAATTAACTAACTAACTGAGGATATGGTGCCACGAATGTCCCCAGCATTTGAGTACAAAATATAACACTGAACACCTCCAGCCAAAAGTGTCAAGTGGATGATCCACCATGGCCTCCACCTGAGGTCACTGACAAAACAGAAACCAGTCCCAATTAGATTCATTTTACTTGCTATTAAGGAAAGGCTGAACATATTGGATGCAGCAAAGGCTCTGGACTCCCAAAACATCCCAGTTGTAGTACTGTAGACTTATGCTCCAGAATTGGCAATACCACTAATGAAAATCTTCCAATACACTGACATCTACCCGACAAAATGGAAAATTACCCAATATGTTCTATCCACAAAAGCAAGACAAATCCAGACTTACAATTACCACTCCATCAATCTACTCTCAATCATCAACAAAGTGATGGAAAGGCTTGAAGGCAGTGCAATCAAGCACTCATCAATAACTTGCTTACCAATACACAGTTTGGTTCTGCCAGGCCTACCTAATGTAGATCACATTGCAGATTTGTTCAAAAATTATAAATGGCTGAACTCCAGATGTGAAATGAAAGTGACCTCCTTTGACGTTAAGGCAACAGTGATTGTGTGTCGTTGTGAGTCCTTGGATAGGCAGAGTTCAATAGCCTCACCTCAAAGTTACAATGTCAATGTACTGGAAGATAGGAATGCAACCTTGGAGATTGAAAGCAATAATGAAGGGGACATATTTGCATCATTTCTACCATCCCATCAAGTCACGGATTAACAACTAAAGCCATTTGTCAGTGGCCAAATGGATTCCACCCATTGACTCAACTGAGAGAATATAGTTATGCCAATTCAAAGAATGGGATGCAGAGCAACTTTGGTTTAATCATTTCATTCACAGCTTATCACCCCCCATCGGGCTCCAGATGTCACACCTCTGGAATGGAATGGGTGTGCTAGAGTCTCTCGGGTAAGACTGCATCAGGCATAATGCAATCAAGTCTCCCAAAGCTGTGCAGCCCCTCATCCCCAATAGGTCCCTAAATCACAGCTTCCCATTCTACACTCTTTAACCATTGTTGTCTTCGATGTTTGATTGCATAAAGAAAGCAAAATTGCAAATGGATCCAGGTCTCCAGGCTATGTTTTTCAGAATCCTCAGAAGGAGGGAGAGGTGTTAGTGCATGGGGCCCCAGCAAGAGGCACTGCCTCGGGGATATGACCAGGGGGAGTCTGAGCATTAACAGGAGGCTGAGGAGAAGAGACCCAGACAGCAGGGTGACTCACCACACCAAGGGTTTATCATCAAAGGGTCTCCTCCTTGCAGATGAGTGAGAGACAATGCCGGGCATGACTACGACTGTCCAGAGACCTCGTACATAAGGTGTACCACATCCTTCACAAAGACTTGAAACCACATGGGTTTGGAGGCTTCCCTCTGCCAGTGGCCATGAAGGTGACGGAAGCACTCAATATCTTTGCCTTTGGTCACACGGGACCTGTGTGGCATTTCTCAGTCAGCAGCTCATCACTGCATAAGGGAGTTTGTTGATGCTATTTATAGGAAGGCCCATCATTATGTCAGGTTTGCTCTTGATGAAGATAGCCAGGCTCAAAGATTCACCAGCTTTGCAGCCATCTCAGCTTCCCAAGACTGCAGGGTGCAAAGAAACTGCACCCATGTGGTTACACAGGCTCCACGGGCGGCACGGTAGCACAGTGGTTAGCACTGCTGCTTCACAGCTCCAGAGACCTGGGTTCGATTCCCGGCTTGGGTCACTGTCTGTGTGGAGTTTGCACATTCTCCTCGTGTCTGCGTGGGTTTCCTCCGGGTGCTCCGGTTTCCTCCCACAGTCCAAAGATGTGCGGGTTAGGTTGATTGGCTATGCTAAAATTGTCCCTTAGTGTCCTGAGATGCGTAGATTAGAGGGATATGGGGGTAGAGCCTGGGTGGGATTGTGGTTGGTGCAGACTCGATGGGCCGAATGGCCTCTTTCTGTACTGTAGGGTTTCTACGACTTCTATGATTTCCATGGTAGCAATCCCTCACGGTTATGAACCACAACGGCTACCAATTTTTCAATCTGCAATGAGTGTGTGATCATCACAAGCACATGCTGCATGAGTATGCACGTTATTCTGGGAGTTTCCACGACTCCTACATCCTCAGTTACTCCCAGGTGTTTGGGATTTTTGAAGGGCTGGAATAACTGCTGGGTGACAGGAGCTACCCATTTAACCACTGGCTGATGACTCTGGTGTGTTGCCCTCAGACACAAGCCGAGGAGAGACATTATGATGCTCACACCTCCACAAGCTCCATCATAGAGCAGACCATAGGAATTCTGAAGATGCGATTCAGATGCCTGGACCATTCAGGTGGCTTTCTGCAATATTCATCAGAGATGGTTTCTCCCATGATCACAGTGTGCTGTGCCCTTCACAATCTGGCCATGCAAAGAGGTGAGCCTTTGCCAGAGGGTGAACTGGAGGAGGATGAAAGATAAAGATAAGGTGCGGGAAGCCAGGGGGCTGCAGAGGGACAGTATGAACGCACTGATGCCATGAAGGAAGGAAGAGGTGGGAGACATGCCTCTGATACTTTAACCCTCTAAGCCATCCTGCCATCTCAGGCAATAGTTGAACCGTCGCTGGGAGGATGGTTACTGCATTCACAAGTGGACATTCTGACATCATGACTCACTAGGATTTGATCTTAGCGGTGGCCATTGATGACCCGCTAATGCGTTATTCTGTGAACTTGAAGTCCAGTGAGGAATGGCAGCGATGTGTGATGAGGCTTGAAGCTTTTGACATGACTTAATGATGGAAACACTGCCATGAATGAAATGTGGACCAGCCTAGGGCTGTCATTCTAACATGCTTACCTTGGCTTTGGACACTAACACAGAAGAGCCTCAGATGCTGCTACAGTATAATTGCTGATTAGCTGTCCTCACCATTGCTGTCCCTTGAGGAATAAAGGTTCAAAACTTATCCATTATACACTCTTAATAAAGATCTAACCAAGCCCAAACATTTTTATGAATGACCTTCCCTCCATCATAAGATCAGAAGTGGGATGTTTGCTGAAGATGCATAGTGTTCAATTTCAATTTTAATTCTACAAATAATGCTCACATGCAGCTAGATCTGAATATTCAAGCTTGCACTGATAGGTGTAAGTAACATTCATAGCACACAGTTGCCAGGCAATGACTCCAACAAGAGAGAATCTAATCACCTGCTCTTGACATTGAGTGGTATTACCATCGCCAAGTTCCCCAACATCAACATCCTGGGGGTCACCATTGACCAGAAGCATAACTGGACAAGCCAAATAAATACAAGGGCAAGTCAGAGGCTTGGTATTCCATGCTGAGTGACTTGCCTCCCCAAAGTCTTCCCACCACTTTACTAGATGTGTAACGGAATACTGTTTGTCTGGATGTGTCAGCTGCAATAACGCTTGAGAAACTTGACACCACCCAAGACATAGCAGCCCACTTAATTGACACCACATCCACCAACTTAAACATTCACTTCCTCCACTACAAGCACACAATGGTTGCATGGTGTACCATCTAGAAGATGCGCTGCATCATCTTGCCAGAGCCTCCCAAACTTGTGACCTCCATCTCAAAGCACAAGTATCCTTCAATTACTCTTTCCAAACCCACAACTTCTAACATCTTTGAAGTCAAGAAGGGACAGCAGGCACATGGGAAAATCAACACCTGCACTTTCATTGCTAACTCATATGTCTTTTGATTTGGAAATAGCCGTTGCTTCATGATCATTTGGTCAAAATCCTGGAACTTCTTTACAGCATTATGGGAGTACCTTCACCTCACCTATTACAGTGATTCAAGAAGGTAACTCATCACCACCTTCTCAAAGGCAGTTAGGGATGGGCAATAAATGCTGTGGCCTTGTCAGAGAGACCCACATCCCAGCAACAAATATTGTTTTTAAATTATTGTTTCAAATTGCTAAAATGCAGATTAGCATAATTCCATTTTATTTGGATCGTGTAAATTATTTCCATTTGTATATTACTATGCAGAAATGTGAATGAGTCTAGTCTTAAGGGGTTAGGAGTTAATAAATGCAGCTTGTAGTAAAATAACTGCACAGCTTGAAATTGTTAATATATCTTTTAAAACTGGTGAAGCATACTTGAATTGAAATTGTTTTTCAAAGCTCACCTGTCATAAAAAGTACTCAACATCCATCAGATGAAGGACCTGAGATTCTGAGTTTGTATGACTCAAAGCATACTCATGTTTAGGAAAAAAATATTTTGTCAGCGTGTGACAGTATAAACCAGCCAGGGTAGCAAACCTTCATCAATCTTGGATAGCCATTTTAGCAGGTAGAAGCAGAACAATATCAGTTTGTCTTATTCAATAAGAAGTCTCACAACACCAGGTTAAAGTCCAACAGGTTTATTTGGAATCATGAGCTTTCAGAGAGCTGCTCCTTTATCAGGCGAGTGATGAAGGAGCAGTGCTCCGAAAGCTCGTGATTCCAAATAAACCTGTTGGACTTTAACCTGGTGTTGTGAGACTTCTTACTGTGCCTGCCCCAGTCCAATGCCAGCATCTCCACATTATGGCTTATTTAAGATGTGATACCCAAAAGCAGTGAGGTCACTGAATACAGCAAAGGCTATTTTACAACAAGCTACATTTAATAACTCCTAACCCCTTAAGACTAGACTCATCCACATTCCTGCATAATTTACACTATTCAAATAAAATGGAATAATGCTAATCTGCATTTTAGCAATTTGAAATAATTACTTTCTTAAAATATGTTCGTTGCTGGGATGTGGGTCTCTCTGATAAGGCCACAGCATCTATTGCCCATCTTTTTTTTAATTTAACCAATTCATCCAAATACACAACAATCCAAATACATTATAAATTACAATCCAAATACATTATAATTTCACAATGATAAATTATTAAAACAACGAGCTGATATAATATCAACAGCAAATATACTGTCCTTAATACAGCACCAAACAGCCTCCCTTCCAATAGAATCCATTGTAAGTTAAGTTATCTGTTGCCTTCTGGGGTTTTGCTTTCCGGGGTGTCGCCATCTGGGGTGTCACCTTCTAGGACATATGAGTCCCAACCAGGGACAATAGTTCAAGGCTCTAGTACTGAAAACCTTTGTTCCATAACTAGCCACAACTGAGCTGGAATGCTCAGTTCAGCCGCATCTACGCAGCAAAGTGGAAAATTACATAGTTATATCCTATCCACAAAAACAGGATAAATCCAATCTGGCCACCAGTCTGCTCTCAATCATTAGCAAAGAGATAGAAGGTATTGTTGACATTGCATGAAAACAACATCTAATTTCCTCATTGCTCAATAATGTTTAATTTGGATTCTCCGCTCTAGACTTCATTACAGACTTGGCCCAAAAGTGGACAAAAAAGTCAAATCCAAGTGAGAGTGACTGCTCTTGAAATCAAGGTAGCGTTTTGCCATATGTGGCATCAAGGAAAATTGAAGTCAATAGGAATCTGGGGGAATGTGTCCACTGGTTGGAGTCATACTAGCAAAAGCAGGTTGTAGATGGACATAGGTAGACTTGAGTGGGCAAAAATCTGCCAGATGGATTATAATGAGGAAAATATGAAGTTGTTCACTTTGGCTGAGCATGACTTAAATGGAGAACAGCTGCAGTATGCTGAGGAAGAATCTAGGTGTTCTAGTGCACAAGTTATAAAAGGTTAGTATGTAGGTACAACAGTAATGAAGAAGGCTAATGGAATGCTATCTTTTATTGCAAGAGGAATTGAACATTGAAGTAAGGATGCTATGTTTCAGTTCTACAGGACATTGGTGAGACCACATCTCGAATATTGTGTGCAGTTTTGGTCTCCTTATTTAAGGAAGGATGTAAATGCATTGGAGATAGTTCAGAGGAGGTTTACTGGGGCGGCACGGTGGCACAACAGTTAGCACTGTTGCCTCACAGCACCAGAGACCCGTGTTCAATTCTTGGCTTGGGTCATTTCTGTGTGGAATTTGCACATTCTCCCCATGTCTGCATGGGTTTCATCTGGGTGCTCCGGTTTCCTCCCACAGTCCAAAGATGTGCAGGTTAGGTGGATTGGCCATGCTAAATTGCCCCTTATTGTCAGGGGCACTAGCTAGGGTAAATGCATGGACTTATGGAGATAGGGCTTGGGTGGGATTGTAGTCGGTGCAGACTCGATAGGCCGAATGTCCTCCATTTGCACTGTAGGATTCTATGATTCTGTACTAGATTGATACTGCAGTGAATGGATCGTCTTATGAGCTGAATATTGTGCAATCATCTGTGGTCACTTCTACCAATGCTGTCATGGACAGGTGCATTTGTGGCAGGCATATTAATGAGGATGAAGTCAATAATGTTTTTCCAACTTGTTGATTCCCTCACAACCTGCTGCAGACCTACTCTAGAAGTAATGTCCTCTAGAATTTAGTAAGAAGTTTAACAACACCAGGTTAAAGTCCAACAGGTTTATTTGGTAGCAAAAGCCACACAAGCTTTTGGAGCTCCAAGCCCCTTCTTCAGGTGAGTGGGAATTCTGTTCACAAACAGAGCATATAAAGACACAAACTCAATTTACATGAATAATGGTTGGAATGCGAATACTTACAACTAATCAAGTCTTTAAGAAACAAAACAATGTGAGTGGAGAGAGCATCAAGACAGGCTAAAAAGATGTGTATTGTCTCCAGACAAGACAGCCAGTGAAACTCTGCAGGTCTAGGCAACTGTGGGGGTTACAAATAGTGTGACATGAACCCAATATCCCGGTTGAGGCCGTCCTCATGTGTGCGGAACTTGGCTATCAGTTTCTGCTCAGCGACTCTGCGCTGTCGTGTGAATTTAGCCAGCTCACTCAGGAGTGGTGCTTCCGAGCCACTCTTGTGATGAATATCCAAGTTACCCAGAGAACACTCTGCATCCTTTTCCACCCTGAGTGCTTCCTGCAAGTGGAGGAGTACTGGTTCATCAGCTGACAGTAGGTGATGAGAGGTTTCTTTGTCCGTGTTTGACCTGATGACATGAGACTTTATGGGGTGCTGAGTCGATATTATGAGAATTTCCAAAGCAGCTCCCTCCCAACTGGAAACCACTGTGCTGCCACTGCTGGTGGGTCTGTCTTGTCAATGGGACAGGACATACCCAGGGATGGTGATGGTGGTGTCTGGGACATTATCTGTAAGGTATAATTTTGTGAGTATGGCTATGTCATGCTGTTGCTTGACTAGTCTGTGGGACAGTTCTCCCAATGTTTGCACAAGCCTTTGGATGTTAGTCTGGAGGATTTTGCAGGGTTGACATGGTTGGGATTGCAGTCGTAGTTTCCAGTGTCTAGGTCGATGTTGGATGATCCATCTGGGTTCATTCCTTTTTTTAGGGTTCGTAGCAGTTAGATACAAATGACTTTCCAAGGGCATTTAAACCACATTGCTGAGGATCTGGAGTCACATGTAGGCCTGACCAGTAAAGACAGCAGGTTTAATGGCATCTATTACCAAAACTTGCTTTTTTAAAACAATCTAGGTTTATTAGCTGAATTTAAATTCCATCAGCTGCTGTGGTGGGATTCAAACCCATGTCCCCAGAACATTAGCCTGGCCTTCTGAGTTACTGGTCCAGTGACATTGCCACGACAGTACTACCTTCCTGGGATGAAAATGTAAGATTCAGCAAGATTTTGTAATGAGCATTCAACGTCGAATTGCTGTTAAACAATGGATTCCTTTATTCTGCTTTGTGTGTGTGTGTGTGTTCTCAATACACCTGCTCATTGTTCCACAGGAGCAGGCTGAGGGTAAGGGAGCTTGTTTGTGCACTAATTTATTTAATTATTTTTCAGTTAAATTTGTGAAAAAAATCGGAGGTTTTTTTTCAAAACAGGAAATAGGCCCAGCAGCAGCCTGGGAAGGTTTTGGAGGGTTTAAAAGTAGGCCGCACCTTTGAGCGGGCAGCGTCGTTAGCGGGCAGTGGAGTGAGCAGGGGACAGAGTGAGAGCTATAAGGGCTTTGGCTCACAGGGCTTCGGCGAAGGCGAGGAAGGTTGTTTGTTTTTCTTCTGTTACACCCCCTTTTTGTTTTATCTCCCAAAAACTAAAAAGGACATGGCTGGTATGAGTGGGAGGCCAGTATACTGCATTCGGTGTTGGATGTGGAAGTTCCTGGAGACAACTTGCCTCCTGGAAGTCCATATCTGTGCCAGATGCGTGGAACTGCAACTCCTGAAGGATCGTGTAAGGGAGCTGGAGCTGAGGCTCGATGAACTCAGTTTAGTTAGGGAAAATGAGAGATTAATAGATAAAAGTTATAGTCAGGTAGTGACACCAGGGTCTCGGAAGGAAGACACGTGGGTCACAGTTAGGAGGGGTAATAGTCAGAAGGGTGATGTGCCAGAAAGTACCCCAGTGGCAGTCTCCCATAAAAGAAAGGGATGGGCAACAGATGGGAGAAGGGAAGGGAGTGAGCAGTCTGTGGAGGGATCCCCTGTGGTTGTCCCCCTCCAAAATAGGTATATTGTTTTGGATTCTGTAGAGGGGGATGACCCTCCAGGGGTAAGCCACGAGGACCAGATCGCCTCCACGGAGTCAGGCTCAGGGGTCCGGAAGGGAAAGAAGGGGTTTAGGAGAGCGATAGTTGTGGGGGACGCAATGGTTAGAGGCACGGACAGGCGGTTCTGTGGGAGTGAACGAGAATCCAGGATGGTAGTCTGCCTCCCTGGTGCCGGGGTACTGGATGTCTCCGAGAGGGTAGGAAGCATATTTAAAAAGGAAGGTAGTCAAACGGATGTGATTGTACACATTGGTGAAAATGATGTAGGTAGGAAGAGCAGGGGGGTCATACGAGAGAAATTCAGGGAGTTGGGTGCTAGGCTAAAAAGTAAGGCCTCCAGGGTAGCAATCTCTGGACTGCTCCCGGTGTCTAGTGCAAGTGAGGCTCGGAACAGGGAGATTCTACAGTTGAACGCGTGGCTAAAGGACTGGTGCAAGAGGGAGGGTTTTAAATTCATAGATAACTGGGAAATCTTCAAGTCAGGATGGCAACTGTACAGAAAGGATGGGTTACACCTCAACTGGAAGGGAGCAAATATCCTGGCTGGGAGTTTTGCTAGAGTGTTTCGGCAGGATTTAAACTAGTGTGGCAGGGGGGTGGGGAACAAAACAGGAGGTCAGTAAATACTGAGGCTGGGGTTGAGCTGGGGGTCAGGGCAAGGCTAGCTAAGAAGAGGAGCACTCTGGAGGAGGATGACCTGACTGGGCCTGGAGGTCTGGAGTGCATCTGCTTCAATGCGAGGAGCGTAACGGGTAAAACAGACGAACTTAGGGCCTTAATGCTTATGCGGAATTTGGATGTGGTTGCGGTGACGGAAACTTGGTTAAAAGAAGGACAGGACCGGCAGCTGAATATTCCGGGGTATAAGTGTTTTAGGCGAGACAGAGGAGGGGCTAAAAAAGGTGGGGGAGTAGCGATATTAGTTAAGGAGCATCTTACCGCCGTGCAGAGGGTAGACAACTTAGAGGGGTCATGTATTGAGTCGCTGTGGGTGGAACTCAGAAACAGGAAGGGTGCAGTCACTATGCTGGGGGTGTACTACAGACCACCCAACAGCCCACGGGAAGTGGAGGAAAGGATATGTCAGGATATTCTGGATAGGTGCAGAAAAAATAGGGTTGTTGTAGTGGGGCACTTTAATTTCCCTGGCACAGACTGGAAAGTGCTTAGAGCTGGGGGTCCGGACGGGGAGGAATTTGTAAAATGCGTACTGGAAGGTTCTTTGGAACAGTATGCAGATAGCCTGACTAGAGAGGGGGCTATACTGGATCTGGTTCTGGGAAATGAGCCCGGTCAGGTCGTCAAAGTTTCGGTAGGGGAACATGTGGCAAATAGTGACCACAACTCTGTAAACTTTAGGATAGTAATGGACAAGGATGAGTGCTGTCCTACGGGCAGGGTGCTAAATTGGGGGAAGGCTGACTATAGCCGGATTAGGCAGGAATTGGTGGATGTTGATTGGGAGAGGAAGTCCAGGCAACTGAAAACAGATGGAGCTCTGGAGGAATACAGAGAGAGTAGGAAAGAACTCAAACGGGGAGTTAGAAGGGCAAAAAGAGGTCACGAGATGTTCTTGGCAGGCAGGATTAAGGAGAATCCTAAGGCATTCTATTCATACGTTAGGAACAAAAGAGTTGTCAGGGAGAAAATCGGACCTCTCAGGGACAAAGGAGGGGAATTATGCTTAGAACCCAAGGGAATAGGGGAGATCCTAAATGAATACTTTGCATCGGTATTCACGAAGGAGAAGGGCGTGTTAACCGGGAGTGTCTCGGAGGGAGGTGTTGACCCGTTAGAGAAAATCTCCATTACAAGAGAGGAAGTGTTAGGTTTTTTAGGGAACATTAAAACTGACAAAGCCCCAGGGCCTGATGGCATCTATCCTCGACTGCTCAGGGAGACGAGAGATGAAATTGCTGGGCCTCTGACGGAAATCTTTGTCGCTTCTTTGGACACGGGTGAGGTCCCTGAGGATTGGAGGATAGCAAATGTGGTCCCGTTGTTTAAGAAGGGTAGCAGGGATAACCCAGGAAATTATAGGCCGGTGAGCTTGACGTCCGTGGTAGGGAAGTTGTTGGAGAGGATTCTTAGAGACAGAATGTATGTGCATTTAGAACGGAACAATCTCATTAGTGACAGACAGCATGGTTTTGTAAGAGGGAGGTCGTGCCTTACAAATTTGGTGGAGTTTTTTGAGGAAGTGACAAAAACGGTTGATGAAGGAAGGGCCGTGGATGTCGTCTATATGGATTTCAGTAAGGCATTTGACAAAGTCCCACATGGCAGGTTGGTTAAGAAGGCTCATGGGATACAAGGAGAAGTGGCTAGATGGGTGGAGAACTGGCTTGGCCATAGGAGACAGAGGGTAGTGGTCGAAGGGTCTTTTTCCGGCTGGAGGTCTGTGACCAGTGGTGTTCCGCAGGGCTCTGTACTGGGACCTCTGCTATTTGTGATATATATAAATGATTTGGAAGAAGGTGTAACTGGTGTAATCAGCAAGTTTGCGGATGACACGAAGATGGCTGGACTTGCGGATAGCGAAGAGCATTGTCGGGCAATACAGCAGGATATAGATAGGCTGGAAAATTGGGCGGAGAGGTGGCAGATGGAGTTTAATCCGGATAAATGCGAAGTGATGCATTTTGGAAGAAATAATGTAGGGAGGAGTTATACAATAAATGGCAGAGTCATCAGGAGTATAGAAACACAGAGGGACCTAGGTGTGCAAGTCCACAAATCCTTGAAGGTGGCGACACAGGTGGAGAAGGTGGTGAAGAAGGCATATGGTATGCTTGCCTTTATAGAACGGGGTATAGAGCTGGAGTCTGATGATGCAGCTGTATAGAACGCTGGTTAGGCCACATTTGGAGTACTGCTTCCAGTTCTGGTCGCCGCACTACCAGAAGGACGTGGAGGCGTTAGAGAGAGTGCAGAGAAGATTTACCAGGATGTTGCCTGGTATGGAGGGTCTTAGCTATGAGGAGAGATTGGGTAGACTAGGGTTGTTCTCCTTGGAAAGACGGAGAATGAGGGGAGATCTAATAGAGGTGTACAAGATTATGAAGGGGATAGATAGGGTGAACGGTGGGAAGCTTATTCCCAGGTCGCAGGTGACGATCACGAGGGGTCACGGGCTCAAGCTGAGAGGGGCGAAGTATAACTCGGATATCAGAGGGACGTTTTTTACACAGAGGGTGGTGGGGGCCTGGAATGCGCTGCCAAGTAGGGTGGTGGAGGCAGGCACGCTGACATCGTTTAAGACTTACCTGGATAGTCACATGAGCAGCCTGGGAACGGAGGGATACAAACGATTGGTCTAGTTGGACCAAGGAGCGGCACAGGCTTGGAGGGCCGAAGGGCCTGTTTCCTGTGCTGTACTGTTCTTTGTTCTTTGTATTACAGGCAGCAAGTGATTGGGAACACCACCACCTGCAATCTTTCCCCCAATTCACATACAATGATGACATGGGGTCAAAATGATGGAATTCCTTGTGAGCGTACCTACACCATATGAATTGCAACAGTGGTTCACCACCATATTTTCATGGGTAGTTGTGGATGAGCAATAAATGCTGGCCTTGCTAGCAGTGCTGCATTCCATGGATGAAAAGGAGTGGTTTAGTTGATGTGTATTATTTAGTTAAATATGTGGATATTGCAGTGTAGTTTTGCAGTATTCAGTAGTAATATTGTAATGAAAATATAGCAATATTATCCTATTTGGGGAACTGGGCTATTAATGTCCTTATTATTTTAGCATATTCTGCAACAAATCGAATATCAATCTATTTCCCAAAGTGTTAGAAGCATAGCTTACGTATTTGTTCATAATCAATGCTTGTTATTTAAAGGAAAAAATGTGGTTGTCTTCATGAATCGCCATTGATCTCGATATATAAAATACTTCAGGGACCTCGTATTACAAAATTCAGCTTCTTACTGGCAGCAGCAGTAGACTTATATGTGTGGCTGCAGGGATGAGGCTTTTTGAATATGAGTTAATCGCAGTCACTGGGTTGCACCGAATTGTTGATAACATTTTTCACTATGGACATACCCTTTCCGTGAAGGTCAGAATCAGCTCTAGTAAAATGTTAACCTGTTTTCTTAAACAAAAATGATGTATGTTATGAACTGGATATAATTTAGTCTAGACCAAGGGTTATTGAGGGAAGATGGGTAACTGAGTTGAACTTGCACAGTGGGTTGATTCATGATGCAGAGCAATGCCAACAGCATGGGTTCAATTCCCATACCAGCTGAGGTTATTCATGAAGGCCCGCCTTCTCAATCTTGCCCCTCACCTGAGGTGTGGTGATCCTCAGGTTAAATCACCACCAGTCAGCTCTCCTCCTCAAAGGGTAGAGTAGCCGATGGTCATCTGGGACGATGACAAATTTATCTTTTACAGTTAGAAGCATTGTCATCTCAGATAAAAAATTGGTAACTGCACCACTCACTTCGACTATGGCCATACAGATCAGAAACATTCTCAAGTTCAATTCAGAACTAACTTATCTCAGCCCTGGTAATTACTGCGATTGATACAATAATGGGAAAATCAGCAAAGTTTCCCACTTCTCTTTGCCATTTATTGACTCTTCTTGTAAAGCTTGCCAATATGGCTATCAGGTGTGAGAATCAGGCTTTGTATGGTGCCCCACCTTGGCTAAATAGTCTTGTTATTAATTATGGGCTATGAAAAATGGCCACCTGGATGAGATATTGAACAATGTTTCCCATCTTCCAACAGTGCTTCAGCAGAAGGCACCATCTTCAAGGAAGCAACAGAAACATTGGTGGGATAGGGAATGGAACATTGCCTGAAAAATTATATCCTATTTGTTACTCAATATTACATCTGACCAAAAATAGGATCTGCAAAATAACATTCCAGTCTAAATACGTATCATATCATAGAATCACTGCAGTGCAGAAGGGGGACATTTGGCTCATCAAGTCCGTACTGACTCTCCAATGAGCATCAGCCACTGCCTCCACTCCCTCCAACTGCTGTATTCCCATAATCCCAAGTATTTACTCTGCTAATCCACCAACCTACACACCAAGGGACACTGAGGGGAAATTTTAGTATTGCAATCCTCCTAACTTGCACATCTTTGGACTATGGGAGGAAACCGGAGCATCCAGAGGAAACTCAAACAGAGGGAGAATGTGCAAACTCCACAGAGACAGTGACCCATGCTGGGAATCGAACCTGGTCCCTGGCTCTGTGAGGCAGCAGTGCTAATCACTGTGCCACCGTGCCGCCGCTTCCTGTACCTTTTCTACAATTTCTAATGCTGTAAAACTTCAGGTCCTGCAGGTACCCTGCCCCCACAGAAATAAACAAATGGTTGTCAACTGCAAATGCAAAAATAATCAAAGAGCAAATGAGTTCAGTAAAGTGCTCATTCCCAAGAGCCTCGCAGGATGTCATTCTATCATTTTCATGTCAGCTTTTAAAAGCATTTTACAATGCCAATATCACTAAATGGCAGCAAAAGACAAGAAACTAACACAATAAACTGAAGTTTAAGAGTTGCTTGATTTTACTGAAGTAAAATATGACATAAATTTTGAGGCCAACAATTTGACTTAATTATTGTGCCACTTCCCTTTTGAGTAAGTTGTATGTGCAAAGCTTATTTGAAAGCTCCCCCTTCCAGTACTATTGTAGTTTGTATAGTGCAGAGCTTTATAAATATACTAATCAATCAAAATTAATTGTAAACGTGAATGGATGTGTATATTATCGTTGTGCACAGCTTCTTGTTCACCCCTGATTTTAATAGTTCAATTTGTGGCTGTGCTTTCAGCTACAGAGTCCCTAAACACTGGAATGGCTGTCTAAAATTCTCCACTACACACTCCTCTTTACCAAGCTACTGGTCATCTGCCCCTCATAACCCTTTATGAGGCTGAGAGTCAAAGTTTGTTCAATAACTATTGTGAAGCATCTTGGGACATTTTAACATGTCAAAGTTGCTATATAAATGCAAATTATTGTTGTGTGATACGCAAGTTGAGATCAAAATCCATAAACCTCTTGTGGTGATCTCAGACAAATCTCATCATTCTATTTCTTTAGTATATATTGTATATAAACACATACGTTAGTTTTGTTTTCATTCATGAGCAAATTAATGTAATTATGAATTGGCAGTAGTTATTTTTTCTGGGGTATAGCCCTTGTTTTGTTTACGGCTCATGTGTTTTAGATTATACCTTATTCTTTCCATACATAACTTATAGTTTTAAGAATTAAAGTTTTAACTGTAGAAAATGGAATCATTGCAATTTAATTAAACTTGGAGGTTATATTACATTGAAACGATCAGAATAGAAAAGATAGAGGTGTTAAAATAGCAGGTGGAGAAACTAAAACAATACATGATCTAACTGAAACTAAAAATGGGAACAGAAAAGGGAAACAAAGAATGAAAAATCATCCCCCCTGTTTCTAAGGAAACAAAACTGAACCTAGGATTGAAAATCAAAATTTTTAGTCAGATTGAAACTGGTTGAGGCTAAATAAAGACACAGAAATGCACCCAAGCAATTTGGAACTGGTGTGTGCAGTTTGCTGCTCACTGACAGAAGGTAGCCAAAGCAAGCAACTGTTAGATAAACCTGCATTGTAAGTAGAGTAAGAAACTAACTTTATCAGTGAGCATGTGGAATGTCAGTTTGAATTTTATATGGGAACATAAGCTGAAAGATTGCCTAATTTGAAACTAGTGGGATAATTTAGAATGGTCCTCATCGAGCTTTGTAGCAAAGAAAGCAATCAGCATATTAGCTTGGAATTATTGAGAAAGTAACAAGAACAGGGAACTGAGGCATCCACAGTCAAGATTTTTTTTTGCAAAAGTATACTTTATTCATCATTCAATCCAGTCTGTGTTTGTTTCCCAGTGGCTAGATCCTATGAAAAGGAGCCGGTCGCTAAAGGTTGAGGGTGTCTCTGACTTTCAATTCCACAGGCAGTGGATACCCTCCAAGTCTATGTGATGCCAACTCCTGCAGAAGGTTGCATAAGTGAACCACTGGACAGGCATAGTCTTCTCTGACACTGGCTGTTGCTAATCTGTAGGAAGGTCAGCCACCATTAGAATTGACCTTGTTAGTTGGAACCTTGGTTCCCCTTACTCCAAACATGTGCAGGTTAGGTTGATTGGCAATGCAAAATTGCGCCTTAGTGTAAGGGGATTAGCAGGGCAAATATGTGGGGTTATAGGGAAAGGGACTGGGTGGGATTGTTGTCGGTGCAGGCTCGATGGGCCAAAAAGCCTCCTTCTGCACTGTAGGGATTCTATGATTCTATGGTGAACTTTCAGGCACAACTGAGTGGATTAACCCATGGTTACTGACCACCCACCCAAAATCTAGCCCAGGCTTCCCTTCCCAGTGTCAGGGCCCTGCACAAAGGTAGACACCCAGCAGTGAAGAATGAAGCCTTACGTTTGCTCCCCCTTCTAGCGCTGAGTTCTCCCCCTTCAGAATCCAATTTCCACCCCCCCCCCCCTCTTTCTGGCACTGAGGCAGTTCCCCTTTTCCACTGGCTCCATTGCCCCTACAGTCCCTGAGCCCTCTGACATGGTGCATGGGCCCCTTCTGCAGTCCGTCCCTCTGCCAGATGTCTCCCTCTGCCTGTAGGCCCTCTCTGCTGGAACACCACTGTGGCTGAGAAGCCTTGCCACCTCGACCACCAGCCACTGTCCGAGCTGGCTGGTCGGTTGGCTTCCCTCTGCTGAGTCACACCCTCACCTCTGATCCCACTGTTAAGTCTCTTTCCACCACATCCCCTCAACAAATGTTCGCACAGTCGTCACTTCGTCACTTTACTCCCCTGCACGTCGAGGCCCTTTGCTGGTTCCCCTTGCCCTTGCTAGTGCCCTCTCTCCCCTGGTAGGCAGCGGTGGCCCATGGCTAGCTGCATTCTCATCTCCAAACTTCCCTCGGAGGTCAGCACACCAAGTTCCCATTTTGAAAATCTGTTGTAAATGGTGCCATGGTAATGCCACTGCACAGTGAGCGATATTTAAGCATGGGGGGGATGATAGCTCTGAAACGCCTAATAATGATATGCTTATTATTATAATAGAGTTCCTGATATTGTATAATGGGAACCCCATTACATCACTGGCAGGGGCTGGGTACAATCGCAACAGGAAATCCTGTTGATGTAAAATGTGATTTGGTCCTCTTGTGATATTTTGCGTTCCTGTCACCATTCATGACCGATGCAAATGGACGAGCAAAATTCCACCCATAGAGCTCCTTACACTCAAAACACTTCGGGAGATGTTTGGTATCAAACTACTAACGTTGAAATGTATGAATGTCACATTAGGTCATAACCTGGCTTCCTAAAGAGCCCTAAAGCCAAGTGATGTGACACCCATGTGAATGTCAGTTTTCACAGTTCATGATGATTCTGTTGCAAAGCTGCACAAACATAAAGGTGCAGGAGCACCCATTTAGCAACTTGGGAACCATGGAAACTATGCTTGAAGTCTCTTTAATATTAGGAGAAAACAGTTATTCACTCCTACGCTCTCCTGACGTTAAAGTTTAGCTGACCACGAATCAATGATCACTCAGATGATCGAGATTTTTACACAGTGGTGTTGGTAAATCAACAGTATATAAATATGTACATTGACATAGCTGCAGATTGTTTAATAATGAGTAGAGACACGTAGAAAAGCAAATTCAGTGATGTACTTTTAACTGAGAACACCGTTCAATTAAAAATCTAGTCTGGTGAGGTGTTAGAAATGTGTGAACAAGTGGGGTGCGATGTCCAATACAAGGGTAAATCCCTCACGTTACCCATTGTTGTAGTGAGGTATGTCAACAAACCAATATTAATGGGCAAAGACAGGCTTCACAAGCTGAAGTTAGACTGAAAAAGTTTGATTGGCATCACATCTACAAACATTTAATCCCTCCACCACCGACGCTCAGTAGCAGCAGTGTGTACTATCTACAAGATGCACTGCAGCAATTCACCAAATATCCTTAGACAGCATCTTCCAAACCCATGACCATCTAGAAGGACGAGGGCAGCAGATAAATGGGAATACCACTACCTGCAAGTTCCCCTCCAAGCTACTCACCATCCTGACTTGGAAATATATTGCCGTTCCTTCGCAGTCGCTGGGTCAAAATCCTGAAATTGCTTCCCTAATGGCATTGTGGGTCAACCCACAGAATATGGACTGCAATGATTCAAGAAGGCAGCTCACCACCACCTTCTTAAAGGCAATTAGGGACGCCAGCCAGCGACGCCCATGTCCCATGAATGAATTTTTAAAAATAGCCGTAGCAACATTTTCAAAGACAGTTAAGAGGATTACACCCTAATCAGGCTTGATGCAAAGCCAATATATTGCAAGGTTAAGTCAGTACCTTAACATTGGTGAAGAACTAAAGAAGCTAGAGAGAAATGGTGTGCTAGTGAAAATGATCAGTGATTCAACAATCCCAACCTTTTAGCATCTAAGTCAAATAAAATTGAGACTATGCAGAGACTGTAAAGTCATGATAAGCAGGTAGTGGATGAATTTAAAGATTTGTACGCAGAATTAGGGGAATCCAAGATATTCACAAAGTTCAATTTCTCCCAATACACAGAGTTAACAGTATTTCACGATAAACACATACTGGGGTTCTACACCTATACCAAGCTTCCCTAGGTGTAATATCTTCTCCAAAAATATTCCAAGCTACAATGGAGAAGGCTTTGCCAGAATGCTGCGTTGCATATGCAATCAGGATTATGTATTGATCACAACCACAAAGATTGAATCTTCAAGTGTTAATGAAGTATTAAAAAGGCTCAATGATCAGAATACAAAGTCATTTATATAAATGACATAGATGACTATGTGGCCAGTAGGATTAGTAAGTTTGAGGATGACACAAAGATTGGCCAGGTGGTTAACAGTGATGCGAAATGTCTTGGGCTACAGGAAGATATAGACAGAATGGTAAAAATGGGCTGATAAGTGGCAGATGGAATTTAACCCTGAAAAGTGTGAGGTAATACACTTTGGAAGGGGTAATTTGACAAGGAAGTATTCGATGAATGGTAAGACAATAGGAAGTTCTGTGGAACAAAGGGACATTGGCATGTTTGTCCACAGATCTCTGAAGGCAGAAGGGCATGTTAGTAGGGTGGTGAAAAAAGCATATGGGACATTTGCCTTTAACAATCGAGGCATAGATTACAAATGTCGGCAAGTCATGTTGGTGTTGTATAGAACTTTGGTGTGGCCACAGCTAGCTTAAATGTGTGCAGTTCTGGTCAACACATTATAGAAAGGATGTGCTTGCACTGGAGAGGTGCAGAGAAGATTCACAGGACACTGCCTGGGATGGAACATTTAAATTATAAAAAGAGGTTGGGTAGGCTCGGGTTGTTTTTGTTGAAGCAGAGAAGACTGAGGGGGCGACCTGATCGAGGCGTACAAGATTATAAGGGACATGGACAGAATGGATAAGGAGCAACTATTAGTTGAAGGGTCAGTCACGAGGAAACATAGCTTCAAGGTGAGGGGCAGGAGGTTTAAAGGGGATGTGAAGAAAAACCTTTTTACCCAGAGGGTGGTGATGGTCTGGAATACGCTGCCTGGAAGGATGGAAGAGGCGGGTTGCCTCACATCTTTAAAAACGTACTAGATGAGCATTTGGCAGGTCATAACATTCAGGGCTATGGCCAAGTGCTAGCAGATGGGACTAGGTGGTAGTTCAGGTGTTTCTAATGTGTCAGTGTGGATTTGATGGGCTGAAGGGCCTCTTCTGCACTGTATGATTCTTTGATTCTATGAAGGTTGAAAAAGAGCAAGTACACACTTGTACAAATTGAGTTAGTGTATCTTGGCCTGTAAATCAATAAAAACGCCGGTGAAAACGAAGAAATAGGCTGTAGTAAATGCCTCTAAACCAAAAAATGCCTGAGTTTAGATCTCTGGGCATGGATCAATATTACTCACAATCTCTGCCTGAACTTGCAACGGTGTTCCCTTCACTATATGAGTTGTTGAAGAAAAATGTGAAATGGGGATGTTCTAAAATACATCAAAATGCTTATGATGCTTACAAGAAAAACTTGACCATTGATGCACTACTCATTCATAACAAATTAAATGGCAACCTGAAGCTAACATGTGATTTCAAACTATGGAGTTGGGGAATGATCAGCCATGTCATAGATGATGGTCAAGAGAAGCCCAGAGCAATTACATTCCATACACCAACCAAGCATGAACGTAGCTATCAAACAGATAGAAAAGGAAGAGCTTGGAATAATTTTCAGAATCAAAATGTTTCATCAGTTTTTATTACATAGAAACTTTATGCTGGTTACAGATCATAAATTCCCAGTTGCTATTCTGGGTCCAAAGTCTGCAGTAATGACAATGGCAACATCAAGGATGCAGCAGTGGGGTATATTTCTCACTGTATGACTACAATATTGAGCTTAGTTCAAAAGAGAATGCTATTGAGGATGCACAGTTGCGTTTGCCGCATGAGAATTCAGCTATAGATTGTGAAGGATTTACGAATGAGGACTTTCAATCACTGCAGCTGAAATTCCAACTGAAGCTCAGAAAGATCTAGTTTTAAAAAGAATCTGCGATCTGGCTTTGAATGGATGAATAAGGTTTGAAGGTGTGCAAATGAGAAATTGAAACTATTTCCCAATGTAATGAGTTGTCATGTATATATAGTGATGCATTAGTGGGGTCACTGAGTGGTGGTACATAGTTCTTTAAGAGATAAAATTCTGGCAGAACTGCATAATGAAAAAATGGATATAGTTAATATGAAACCCATAGCCAGAAGTGTTGGTTATTGGTCTGGTCTAGATTGTGATCAAGAGTTATTGGGTAGCAAATGCCCCATTTATCAAAACTGTAGAAATAAGCCACCAAAAACTTCTTTACAATCGTGGTTATGGTTGAACTGATCATTTCAAAGAGTGCATATAGACTTCTGCAAAAAAGAAATAATACATTGCAACTGGAATTGAACCAAGAGGGAGAGGAAGACTTAGGAGCATGCAAGCTAATTATGAAAAGATAATTAAACAGGAACATGCACAAAAAGCATAGGTTGTTAATAAGCTTTCTGAAATTAAGAAAGCGTGTGATAGTAGAATTCTTGTGTATTGTTGAAAAAAGAGACATGCTGCTAAAGTTTTTCATCTTGCACTCATCAGGATAGATGCAAGAATACAAAATTTTAAAGAGAACAACAACTGGTACTATAACAAATGCAAAGTACTGCGGATGCTGGAATCTGAAACAAAAACAGAAAAATGCTGGAAAATCTCAGCATCTGTAGAGGGAGAGTAAAGCCAACCTTTCGAGTCTAGATGACTCTTCGTTAGAGCTCATTGGTACAATTGGTACTACATGATAAACGGATGCTGATTGGTTAGCAAATTGTTTCTGATTGATTGAAGTATTGCTAAAGAGAATGCACCAGGGAATAGTTGTCCTTCATACTTTTGTTTAATTCAAAAAGTGTGCAATGCCTGGATAAGTTATTTCTGCTTGCAGAGATCAGGGCCCTGCATGTGAATATGTGTAGCTTTTAGCAAGAAACAATAGTTTTCACTGTATGTTAATACATGTGACAATAATAAATCAAATCAAATCAAAATTTAACTTTGAAGCATTAACCATTCAAAGAAGTCTGAATGACCAGATTGCAACATTATTGATACTCTAAATGTCCGTATTATCATTTTTTTCAGTTCACATTGCAGCTTGGCTGCAATCTGTATTGACTTTATCTTAGATTCTTATCATTTTATCATAGATGTCTTCACTGAATATTTTGCACTCATTGCAAATTTGGTGGTGCATAACAATATTACATTTTGATCCAAATTGTCCCTTTGCCAATGGAGCAAAAATAAGCAATTCCTTATCAATTATAAATTACTTTAATGCCCATCTTATTTGTCTGTTCCAGTATGTTGATTAATGATAATGTATTCCACCTATTATCCTTCATTTTGCTAAAGTATTTAAATATCCACTTTATCCTCAATCATGAAATAACGTTTCATTCTGCTCCTTGCTGTCCAAATGTTTAATAAAGTCACAGTGTAGATGACTGCCAGTATTTTTTTGAAAGCCTTATTAGGTTTTATATATTTTATGAGTAATGTTTTCCATGAGACAGGATAAGAGCCCATATTAGGATTTAGCACTTTACATTAAATAACAGAGCTACAGCAGTAAGTTCCAGAACTTTCATTCCATTTCTGTTCTGAGCCTCTATCTGTTGGGATACATGTTGAACTCATTTTATTTATGTTAATAGAAATATGTTTATTTGAGTGCAGAATTAGATATACAAATAGTGTTTTAAATAATGAACTAAGGAGGAAATGGCTGCTTTCGAGAGCCAGTTCTCCTCATTTAATATAGACCATTTAGACCTTCTCTTGTGTCTTGACAACCTGTAATCCACACTACTATGAGCCTCCATCAGCCTCACCCTAAAACCCCTGCCACCGTGGTCCCTCTCAAAGCTGGGATCTGTCCCTTTCTCTTAACGTTTTAACTGAGTCCATATTTGCTTGTCCAGATAGTTACTTATTTTGTAAGTCAATAGTTTCATGTGTGGAGTAATTGCTCTTTATGTTACATTTGCCTTAAATAATGAAAATTTAAGTAATGATTAGTGTCAAGCTAGGAACACACTCAATTCATTGCACACAACAGGTCTCCTTCATAGAAAGTTACAACTTCTCTGCAAGTAAAAACTGGGCTACCAACATTTTCCATTTTGTGTGAGTCATGTGATTGGTGTTTCAGTAATTCCTAACCTTTGTCATCCTTTCACTGGAAGCTGTGATACTGGAGTGATCTTCCCTCCAAAACATTCATTTGTCTTTGGTATGTACATGGTTTATAATTCAAATAGACGGAAGCTGATGATTCTCTTTAGGGTGCTCACTGTATTTCCAACTGCTTCTGGCATGGAGCCCAGCCCCTAGAGAAGGACATGTGCATGGGAGTCCTTGGTGTGCACCACAATCAGCTGAGCTAGTGCGATCCTGATGCCGCACAGCCTAACCAGTTTATGTGACACCCATTGCCCGAATTTGGACAATGCAGGTCCATTCAACAAATTCACACACAACTCATCAAAGATCAAGCATTCAGCTGTAAGAGGCTCAGAATTAATGTTATTTAAAGGGCCAAGTATGGCCAGAGAAGGTATCTTTAAATTAGTTTTATTATTATGTAGTGTCTGAAAGTAATTGAGAGTGTTTTGGGGTTTGGTTTTTGAGAGCTGGTGCTTATGGTAGGTAAGAATAGATGTATAGGAACTGTAGTGGCAGTATCTCTTAATCCACAACATGACCAGGAACTGGATAAAAGCAAATTACTGCGGATGCTGGAATCTGAAACCAAAAGAGAAAATGCTGGAAAATCTCAGCTGGAAAGCTTTGACAAATGGTCATCTGGACTCGAAACATCAGCTCTTTTCTCTCCTTACAGGTGCTGCCAGAGCTGCTGAGATTTTCCAGCATTTTCTCTTTTGATGACTAGGAACTGGTGCTTGAGGGAGAGAGGGGAAGCTCTGAGAAGAGTGAGGAAGAGAATGTTGTCTGGAAATTAAATACTTGGACCAGTTTGTACTAAAGCTCATTTACCCAGGTGCTCTTATTCGTGAGACAACAATGGACAAGTCAATTCGCAATTATACTTAAAATAAACTTCGGTCTTTATCTCAATATTCGTGGTACCAAACTTCTTACAACACTCTTTTAACTCAAATAAACAGCTCTGTCTTAAATTAATCTGAGACCTAGATACTACCTGTGAAATTGAATTGGCCAGGCTCGTTCCACCAGATATGAATCCTGTCTTGGGTCTTTGCTGAGCTCTGAACTCAGGGTCTTCTGCACGGCAAAGATTGGTCTCGAATCTTTGCTGTTTCCTCGCTGGATCCACGCTGCATCTCTGCTGCCAACACAGAGTCTTCACTGCAGGTGACCTCCGGGTGTCTTCTTTTCCTCGTCTTTGTGCTCTTCTGGAAGTTTCTCTGACTTCCAGCCAATGAAATTACTGGATGGAGGTCACAGCATCCAATGGGAGTGCTGATTCCATATATGAAAGATGCCAGGGCCCCCTAAATGTCCACCCACAGGTGCACGGGGTGCATGTAGCTCCTTTTCTATATAAGGTAACGGCAGGAATTCGAGGTGCCAGAGAGACCGAAGTTTATTTTAAGTATAAAACTTGGCCGGTCCAAATTCCTATCAGGCCTGACTGCTGTTTAATTTAGATTGTCCAATTCTGAATTGAGCCTAGCGGCTCAGTCTGTTGGCCACTTGGCTACAGGAGGAATAGGTTAAGGTAGGGAGGAGACATCCTGGGCAGGCTGTCACAGTTAAGAATATTAGGTTCCATTTTCAACTTCCCATGATCAACGTGGACTTAACATTCCACATCCTTACTTAAGATAAAAGCAAAATACTGCATCCACCACCACTCTCCTCTGTCTGGCTTAACTGGCTCTCTCATACAACAATTTATTATTTAACTCATCTCACTCCCTCCAAATATAAGGGGTTGCTATGAGTACCCGCATAGGTCCCAGTTATGCCCGTCTCTTTATGGGTTATGTGGAACACTCCCTGTTCCAGTCCTACTCCGGCCCCTCCCACAACTCCTTTATCGGTACGTCGCCGACTATTTCGGTGCTACTTCATGCTCTTATCTGGTCCTGGAAAAATTTATCAATTATGCTTCCAAGTCCCATCCCTCTATCACCTTCACATGGTCCATCTCTGACACTTCTCTTCCCGTCCTTGACCTCTTGGTCTTCATTTCTGGTGATAAACGGTCCATCAGTATCCATTACAAGCCCACTGACTCCCACAACTACATTGACTACAGCTCTTCACACCCCACATCCTGTAAGGACTCCATTCCATTCTCTCAGTTCCTTCACCTCCACTGCTTCTGTTCTGATGATGCCACTTTCCAAAGTGGCGCTGCCGATATGACTTTCTTCTTTCTCAATCGTGGTTTTCCACCCACTGTAGTTAACAGGGCTCACGACCGCGTTTGACCCATACCCTGGGCTACTGTTCTCACCCCCTCCCCTCCCTCTTAGAACCAGGGTAGGGTCCCCCTTGTCCTCACTTTTCCCCCCACCAGCCTCCGCATTGAAAGAATCATCCTCCGCCATTTCTGCCAACTCCAGCATGATGCCACTACTCAACACATCTTCCCCTCAGCATCCCCCCCTGGTCAAAATTCCGCAGGGACTATTCTCTCTGGGACACTCTGGTCCACTCCTCCATCACACCCAACACCTCACCCCCTGCCTATGGCACCTTCCCTTGCAATCGTAAAAGGTGCAACACCTGCCCCTTTACCTCCTCCCTGCTCACCGTCCCAGGTCCTAAACACCCCTTTCAGGTAAAGCAGCGCTTCACATGCACCTCCTTCAATCTGGCCTATTGCATATGCGGCTCCCAATGCAGTCTACTCGACATCAGAGAGACCAAATGTAGCCTGGGTGACCGCTTTGCTGAACACCTTCGGTGGGTCCGCAAGCAGAACCAGACCTTCCTGTTGCGTGCCACTTCAATGAACTGTCCTGCTGCCCTGTCCACATGTCCATCCTTGGCCTTTTGCAATGTTCTAATGAACCCCAAAGTAAACTGGAAGAACAGCACCTCATCTCCCGATTGGGCACTTTACAGCCTTCTGGAGTGAACATTGAGTTCAACAACTTCAGAGCATGAATTCTCTCCTCCACCTCTACCCCATTTCCATTTATTTTACTTCATTTTGTTTCTTATTTTCATCTCACTCATCCATTTTTATCATCTTTCTTTCTCACTTCCACCTCGCCATCTTGCTACCCCTCACCCCACTCCCCCCCTCCCCCCCCCACACACACACACACAGACGTTCAGAGCAACTACCTTAACCATCTGTATCTCTATTCTGCCATCTGCCAATGGATGGGAGGCTGGTTTGCATGATGGATTGGGCCACATTCGTTTGTAGTTTCTTCCAGAGCAGGAGCCATACCAAGCCACACATTCTGATCACATAATGGACACTTTTAGCACCTTCTCAGACTTCTTCATCCTTATTTACATTTCCTTTGTCTAAATACAGCACTGCCACCAGCACCCCCCCCCCCCCCAAACCCTCATAATATAAATCTCTTCTGATTTTCTATGCTCTTAACTCTGATGAAAGGTCATCCGTACTCGAAACATTGGCTCTATTCTCTGCTCCACAGATGCTGTCAGACCTGCTGAGATTTTCCAGCATTTTCTGCTTTTGTTCCACATCCTTACATCTGCCTAAGCCACCCTGTCAAAGCCGGCTATGCAGCCTGCAAGCTTCATACTGGTTTTCTCGCCTGAGCCAACACTGTGGCTCATTTTTGGGGAGATTTTGGCCAAAAGGACTTAACAGCCTGATCTTCCCTCAACACTTGACATTCATCAGGGTTATGATTTGATTTGATTTATTATTGTCACATGCATTAGCATACAGTGAAAAGTATTGTTTCTTGTACACTATACAGACAAAGCATACCATTCATCGAGAAGGAAAGGAGAGAGTGCAGAATGTAGTGTTACAGTCATAGCTAGGGTGTAGAGAAAGATCAACTTAATACGGGGTAGGTCCATTCAAAAGTCTGACGGCAGCAGGGAAGAAGCTGTTCTTGAGTCGGTTGGTACGTGACCTCAGACTTTTGTATCTTTTTCCCGATGGAAGAAGGTGGAAGAGAGAATGTCTGGGGTGTGTTGAGACCTTAATTATGCTGGCTGCTTTGCCGAGACAGCGGGAAGTGTAGACAGAGTCAATGGATGGGAGGCTGGTTTGCATGATGGATTGAGCTACATTCATGACCTCTCTTGACCCTTTCTACTTCGTCCCCGTTGATGTAGACAGGGGCATGTTCTCCTCTACGCTTCCTGAAGTCGATGACAGTCTCCTTTGTTTTGTTGACATTGAGGGAGAGATTATTGTCGCCGCACCAGTTCACCAGATTCTCCATCTTATTCTCTATCTCATTCTCATTTTCATGCACAGGGAGGGGAAAGCCTTGGTGGGATGCTCTTTCGGAGTCAGTACAGACTCGATGGCCTCTTGTTGTTCTGTAGGGATTCTATAATTCTAATTTTTTACTGGATTTATTGGTGACTATTGAATTTATGAGCCTTAGCTTTATCTCCTTATAAGTGGAAATGGGTCAGTAGCATTCCAAAGCAATTTCTTCCCTGAAAAATGTCCTGGGTGCTTCCCAGCTATGAGAACAGTCATATGCTGTTTATAAATAGCCACTTAGTTACTGTAATGGTTTGGATAAATTAAAATTCTCCAACACAATGTTCTGATGTGTTCAAACAATGTTTCCAGCTTCTGAGACAGTCCCGTGCCGTGAGGCTTCTTCAAATGAATGGTTGTGACCCTTTCTGGGTCACAATCTGTCCACTCTCTCCTGGGCATCCTGCCTTCATTAGTTGAAGGAACATGCCTCCCACCATCTCCTGAAGTTGTTGGCCACTATACTTATTCTTCAACATCTTTCAAATGTGCCAGTGGGAGTTGGCGTTCAATTGACTTCCGGAATGGACTCCTGCCTGCCACCAAGATAAAATTCAGCCATGCTTTCCCAACTTCTCTCCTTCATCATTTCTTTTTCTTTTATTCTATCATTGCAGCATGCGGCATCCATAGAATTCACAGCACACAAAGAGGTCATTCAGCCCACTAAACATTCTCCTACACTATTTGCTTCATCTCACCAATCAGCAGAATCCTCTATGGCTTTTTCCCTCACATACTCATCTAGCCTCCCCTTAACTGCATGGAGCTATGTGTCTCAACCACTCTTTGTGGTAGAGAATTCCACATTCTCACTTCTCCTGAATAAGCGGCATAGTGGCCCTGAGGTTAATACAGCTGCCTCGCAGCGCCAGGGACCCATGTTCGATTCTGGCCTTGGGTTTTCTCCCTGCATGGGTTTCCTTTGGGTGCTCTGGCTTCCTCCCACAGTCCAAAGATATGTAGATTAGGTGGATTAGCCATTGTAGATGCACGGGGAGGGGAAGGCCTGGTGGGATACTCTTTTGGAGAGTCAGTACACTCGATGGCCTCTTTCTCTACTGTAGGGATTCTATAATTCTAATTTCTTACTGGATTTATTGGTGACTATTGAATTTATGAGCCTTAGATTTGTCTCCTTATAAGTGAAAACAGCCTCTTTATATCTACCCTATCAAATCCTTTTTAAAGATTCCATTAAGTTGGCCTTGAGACTCTGCTTTTACCAGCTTGTGATACTTTTCCTAATCAGTAAAGCCCGTGTTTTGGTGGCTTTCTTATAAATCTTCTTTACATTTTCTCCAGTGCTCCTATATCTTTTTTTAAACCTGGCCTGCGCAGGATTGCATGTTTATAGTCTAATCACAATTATTTCTTTTCAACACCATGCAGTCTTACAGACATTTTGTCAAAGCCTTTCATCTTATTATTGGATCATATAGAAGCCTCAATCTTTTACCTTTCAACTGTAAAATTTCTTTGAGAGGAAATGGCAAATAACTACTGAAGTGGGCTGCGCTTATCAGCTGATGGCTTGAGTCTTCTCTGTTGGATTCTTGGCTTTCATTATTGCTGACTTTTTAATCTAAACTGTCTGTTTAGGGAGCTGAACTGCATTATATTTTTAGTTGGAGGACAATTTTTAATCTTCATTCTTAAATCATTTTATGTTCGTAGGGAGACAAGAGAAACGGTTTTCCTTAGTAGAGAGAAGGTTAAGTGGTGATTTAATAGAGGATTTCAAAATTATGAATGACTAGGGGGTAGAGGAAAACAGTTTCCGGGGCTGGGGTTCAGTGAGAGGACTCAGGTTTAAGATAATTTGCAAAAGAATTGAAGGAGGGAGTGGTGATTAAAAAAAATGTTTGCATAAAAGAGTTATGATCTGAAATGCACCACCTGAAAAGATGGCGGGAGTAGATTCTGAAGTGATTTTCAAAAGTGAATTGGATATTTTCTTGAAAGGAAAATTATTACATGGAACTCGGCAAAGGACAGGGCTGTGGGACAAATTGAATAACTCTATCAAACAGACCACACGGGCACGATGGGCCAAATGGCCTCCCCTTCACTCTTTAAAATTGGAATGCAATGGAAGATGCAAGACGGCTCAGAAAGAAAGATAAAGATGGGCTAGTGTTGAGCATCAGTTTGCTGAAAGATTATTAGCTGAATAGTTGACCTACTATTTTATTCCCTCTTTGCTGGCATACTTTCCCTGTGTTTCCAGCATTTTGCGTTTTAAATTAAGATTCCACCACAGTTTTTTGTGGACTTTTTTTCAGATTTTTATTTTTTTTATTTTTTATTCTTAAAATATCATGTTCATTCTCCTTCAATTGCATCTCTGGTAACTTGTTAAATTTCAAAACATAATTTTTTAAAAATCCAGAAAGGGCAATTGTTGTCAACATGATGTGAAATATTGTAGCTTGTAGATCACATGCCTCAATTTTAAAATGTACTGAAACACACAGTATTTGCCTCAGTAACAAGTGACTGTTCAAAAATAATCTATTCATTATTGCTGAAAAAAAACCATTTTATCAAAGCTTTTTGTTTTTCACTCATCAGGACTGTCGCAAAAATACTAGTGTCAGGAGTAACAACTTGACACTGGTATTCTTGCATTTGCCCTGATGAGTACAAGATGAAAATGTCTATTTTTTCAGCAATACTCGGGTTCTGTATTACCAAACAACTATTTGTAAATCTATTCATAGTGGTGCATTTTGGGACATTGCTGGGACATCATAAGGTCATCTAAAAGCCAAGACCTTCCTTTCCTTCCAGTTATGTACTAAACTTCATAACTCTTTCCTCAGGTAAAGGACTTGGTGACATCCAGTTTTCTTTAGTTTTATTTACTGCACCACTGAGAGGCTCTTGCACATTTTTAGTCTTGTAACTACTGCATTGGGAATTATATTTAACTGTGTTTTTGACTAGTAGCCATATGCGCCAACAATTAAATTGCCAGTAACAGCTTTGTTTGTGGCTCTATTGGGGCAACGTACATCTGTGTGCTCATGCCACATGGAAGGTTTTGGCCATTCTGGTAATGTTCTGTGCATCTGCATTGCAGACACTTTTCCCCCCCCAAAGGAGCACCTATCATGTCTACAGTAAAATATAAAACTGCTAACTCAGAATTATATATATATGTATCAGGATAATGTGACCACAAAAGTAATATGAGACTGGGGAATGAGCAATTGGAGATTTGCACACAATGCTATAAAGGACACTTCCACCATAGTCATGCCCAATGGTATTTCAGTGTAATGTAGATTGCAAATGTTGCTATAGGAAATCCACTCTGGCAAAAAGTGCAAACTGAGTTTGGATTTTGTTTTAAAAAAACACAATTTTGTTAACAAGGATAGAACATTGAGACATATTTTGTAGAGACTAAATGAACATTAACACGTGGTTCTATCCATGTACATTTGCAAAGATATTTTTATTCTATCGCTAATTCTCCCAGTAGCTGAAGCACAAGTGATTTTTAAAAAATCATGCGCACCTGTCAGCCATCTGAAACAAATTTTCCCTAATTATGTTTCTTATAGGCAGCTAAAAACAGAGATGCAGCAGCAGCAATACGAGCTTGTTCTCAAGAGATTCAGGTGGGAGTATCTCTAAAGTGCTTTGCGTTTGTTTGACATCTAAAAGGTGTCACTACAAAAGCCAGAAAATGAAAAAACAATATGAACAATTTTGATGATAAAAATGCAAATTGCGTTGCATAATGTTAATCTTACAAAAAGTGCTGGTCTATTGTAATGATGAGGATTGAGTGCATCTTGACGAAATACAGCAATCAAGTTTAAAGTCATTTAGAAGTCGTTGCCACAGCACCAGCAGGATGCTTTGTTTCTTTCATTGTTCTGCTGTTACATTTCTGATGCCCGCTGCAGCACAGAGCAATAACTGCTCGTAACTATACTTCACGTCAGGCCTGTGGTTCCCAGTGAGACAGCTAAATATAAAGGAGTGCATTATAGTATTAAGCCGCTGTCCAGTGTGTACATTCTTCTTTGTGTTTCACAAATGCACCACAAGAGTCTCCTTGGAAACGCTTTTCTCAAAACTCACGGCAAAGTTGTTATTAGCCGACTGGAACAGGTTTAGTAGAATTACTACAAATGCATCTGAGGTAGGGAACCAAGATTTAAGTATCTCTGACTTCAGCAAAGCAAAAAATACCCTTTCAGAATAAAACCAGGGACATATCTAAATGTGCAAAGGCCTTTGTGAAGTACATGAGAATCAAGTAGACAGAAAATAGAATTACTGTTCTGTCTTAAATTTGGTGTTTGTTTTCATTAGCATTTCCAATTTTAATGTATTTGGGTTATTAGCATTCCACAAATATTGCCATTTTAATCAAAGGGTCTTTCTTGTTATTACACTTCAGGATGCATTGAGGACGATTTACCTGCCTTAACTTATTTGCACTCATAGCACATGTGGCATACTGTCACCTTCACAAGCTGTATTTCTTTTTGTTATACAACCAGTTATCTGGCAGTTGCATAAAGCACATCTGTCCCAACAGGTTCTTAAAATGAAAACTAATCTTTTACTGAGCTGTTGCCCTGACCTCTCTATGTTCTGAACACTGGGGAAGGAATATTAGAAAATCGTTAGGTGGCAGATGGATGAAACATTGATCAAATTCCAACCAACAGATAATTTAGTTTGATTTACAAGGATTGATGATGCATTACAAACATCACTTCATTTTTCATATGTGCAGAAAAATGAGGCTGACTTTTCCTTTAATCTTGGGAGTACGAAAAGACGGTTACCTTTTAAAATACACCTGGTTGTAAACAGTTGCAAATTTTGGGTGGGATTTTCCCCTCAGTGGTGGCAAGTGTGAAAATTGATGTTTTATCTTTCGGCCACAATGGTGGGTTTTCACGCCATATCGTCTGCTTGCCGCCTCACTGCTTCCTCACTCCAGGTGCCACGTTTAAATTGCAGCCACGCGTAGCATTCTCAATGCCTGCAGCCTAGGACTGATCCACTGAAGACATGACCCCGAAAGCCAAGAAGACGGCAACTCCCAAATTCAGTGACCCAACCCCTCACTGGAATGTCATTTGGATGCAGTGGAGGCCCACCGTGATGTCCCGCTCTGACCATAGGAGGTCCAGCAACCTCTCTAACCTGGCTTGGGCGGCAGTGACTGAGGTGGTCAGTGCCAATGCTGCACAGAAGAAGCCAGGCAAACAATGCAGAAAGAGAATAATTGACCTCATTCATGCTGTCATGGTAAACCAACCATCACATCACGCTCAACTCACATGCTCACAAATCCCTCACCCATTCACTGGCATCTCACTCGATTCCAGTTCAAGGGACATCACCAATCACTCTCTCACTTACATCTCCATCTGGGATCATCTCCTCTGGAGACTGGTTTCTCATCTCGTCCATGGCTCCACTCACCACCCACACATACCAGGCATCCTTATCCGCCATGGCATCCATCTTGCTCACACTCCATCTGTTTTTTTGCAGGAAATGCTTGCACACAATCGCAGGGAGGGGTCCCAGACATGGGGCGGAGGGGGGGGGGGAAATGTGGAGAGGATGTTTCCACTAGTAGGAAAAACTAAAACCAGATGGCACAACCTCAGACTAAGGGACGATCCTTTAAAACAGAGATGAGGAGGAATTTCTTCAGCCAGAGAGTGATGAATCTGTGGAGCTCTTTGCCGCAGAAGGCTGTGGAGGCCAGGTCATTGAGTGTCTTTAAGACAGAGATAGATAGGTTTTTGATTAATAAGGGGTTAATAATCAGGGGTTATGGGGAAAAGTCAGGAGAATGGGGATGAGAAAAATAGCAGCCATGATTGAATGGCGGAGAAGACTCAATGGGCCGAGTGGCCTAATTCTGCTCCTATGTCTTATGGTCTAACGGGGGATGTGATTGAAGTGCCAGAACTCAAGATCTGCTCTCAGTTCAAAAACCAAGCCATTTTATTGGCCAGAGAGGACATGGTCTTTGCCTGCAGTGACACTGAGGCGAGCATCAAGTACCCGAGTAAGAATGCTGTACCAGTCTTAAAAGGCACCTACACACGATGGGCCCCATTTTACCATTTTGATTCAAAGTGCTGGGCGGACTTGAAACTGGGAGTGTTTCAGATCCGACTTTTAGACCCGTTCTGAGGCGTCCCATGCACACTCTGCCCGCAAAGATATCAGTGATTCTGAATTGCACTGCAGAAGCCTGTGCACGGGGCTTAACACCCCCGAAATCCTGCAGCTCCGAGCGGTGCCTCCAACTGCGCATGCACAGAAAAAAATGATAGAATGCTACTCCCCTGCCACATCCCTCCTGAGCTGGATAATGCCTCCCTGTGGCCCCCACAGACATTATCCCACCCCGACAACATTACTGACCCCCTTATCCTCCCACACCCCCGCCATCCAGACTGATTGCAGGCCCCTCCCCCCCCCCCCCCCCCCCGCACTGATCTTAGGCAGAGTGGCAGCCGACCCCCTTTTCCCTCCACCGATCTCGAGCAGGGTGGCAGCAGACCCCACCCCCACCGATCTCAAGCAGAGAGTCGTTGGACACCAGACACTTACCTCCTCACTAACTGGAGCCCCTGAATCAGACTTCTATGGAGCATGTCTGTTTCGCGCCAATTCTGGATGGGCAAACGTGGTGGTAAAGGGGGATGTTCCGATAAAGTTGGGCGTGCAGCCCATTAAGTCAATTTAAATGCATGCAACGCAATGGTAAAATCGGGCCCGATGTCTCTATGAGCCTCATCCTCTGCGACCAGAGGGGGCGCTGCTGCCCCTTGATCTTGTGGGTTTAGCTCCTCTCATTGGCAAGCTTGGCGCCTCTGTTCCAATGTTCTCATCATTGTCTCCTGTCTGTACATGCAATAAATCCAGGCTCTATCATCCTGATATTCCTTTCTCTGCAACATCATTGAAAAGCAGACATGACTCAGCATCAGCCTCCAAAGGTTTTCTTTCTGTCAATGATTCATCGGTGAATATGGGTTTGAGGGCTTTGTTCCAGTGTCAGAAACTAATCATCTCAAAAGAGTAGGCTAGCACAGCATTTGTTCCAAAGTGCGCCTTGCCCCACTCCCTCGCTTTGCATGATTGACTGCTATGCGATTGCTTTGGCCAGGCACTTGGTTGCTCTCAGCTGAGGTATTTGCATCCTCACTCACTGCACTCTAGTACCACACACTTTGGAAACACACAAAGGAAAATGGTTAATCAGGAACTTAGATTATTTTGAGGGGTGGGAATGGGGACGATCGTGCCTGAGGCTTCTCTTCGATTAAGCTGTCAGCACCAAGATTGTAAGACACATCTGTCCAGTCACCCAATTGCTCCAGAGTTCATTACAGTTCTGGGGAATCTTCATACTGTGAACAAGAGGTTAATACAAGGAGATTGATTTGTGCATCTTTGCTCAATTAGTCTTGCATGAAAGCATTTAGTTTGCTGATTCCCTACATTGTCAATTAAAGGCCTCGAAACGTGTGTCAGCCATGCACCTCTCCTCATTTAGGAATGTATAATCAGTTGAGCGCCTCTTTAATAGGCCTGCCCATGCACCTGCCCTCAAATCGTCCCTCAGATCCCTCGCAGCGGAGTATCTCCGTGTTTTAATTTTGGACTGTACCATTGCTGCAGATTGGAAATTGGTAGTGCTGAGGTCTCACTACCAGACTGACTTGGACCCTCCTGTGTAAGTGTGGAAATTCCTCCCGTCGTCCTGAAGGAGCTTAAAAGTTCAGGTTTCCCTCCCTCCAAGAACCTTTGAATCCTCCCCATGTATTCCTTAATCCCATCGTTATTGTGGTGGATATTCCTTTGTTTCCTCAGAACATGATGAGATAGATGTGCCTGTGCCCTGTGTGGACCTCACTCTTCTCCATCTTGAGGAGCCTTGCATAGTCCAAAATTTACTCCCCTCACTGTTCAACATCCCGACAAAACCTTTTCCCATCTACAAGCATATGAAATAGGAGCAAAAGTAGACCATCCAATCCCTTAAGCCTGCTCCACTATTTGATAAGATCATGGCTGATCTGTTTGTATTGAGTTCCATATTCCCCATCTACCCCTGATAAATGTTGATTCACTTGCCTAACAAGAATCTCTCTACCTCCACCTTAAAAATATTAAATAACAGCCCCCCTCTCCCCCCACCCCTCCATCGCCCCATCGCCTTTTGATGCAGAGAGTTCCAAAGTCACACAAGCCGTTGAGAGAAAAAGATTCTCCTCATCTCTGTCTCATAAGGACAACATCTGATTTTAAAACAGTGTCCCCCTAGTTCTGGATTCACACGAGGAAACACCTTTTCAACATCCACCTTGTTAATATTGTTCATATATTGCAATTAGGTCACCCCTCACTCTTCTAAACTCCAGTGAAACTCTAGTGAAAACAAGCCCAGCCTATCCTACTATCCTGATAGGACAACTCGCTCATTCCAGGTATTAATCTAGTAAACCTCCTCTGAATCGCCAATACCGCATTTACATCCTTCCTTAAAAATGGAGACCGAAACTGCACACACATTCGAGAGGTCGTCTCACCAATGCCCTGTAAATCTGAAGCTCAACTTCCTTACTTTTAAGTTTAATTCCTCTCACAATAAAGGATAGCATTCCATCAGCCTTCTTGATTACATGCTGCACCTGCATATTAAAATTTTTGTGACTCATGCATGAGAAAATCTAAATCTCTCTGTACCTCTGCATTCTGCAGTTATTCCCCATTTAAGTAATACTCTGTTTTTCTATTCTTCCTGCCAAAATGAACTTCACACTCTCCCACATTGTAGTCCACCTGCCAGATTTTATGACAGTCACTCAACCTATCTATATCCATCTATAAACTCTGTATGTCTTCTTCACAACATACTTTCCGACTTAAATTTGTGTCATTGCAAATTTAGCTACCATGTCTTCACTCCCCTCATATAAGTCGTTGATGTAAATTGTAAAAGGTTAAGGCCACAGCACAGATCCCTATGGGACTCCACTTGTCACTTCCTGTCAATCAGACAAAGACCCATTCATGTTCTCTGTTTCTGCCAACCAGCCAATCCAGGCCGCTACCCACTACACCAGGAGCTTTTATATTGTGCAATGACTTTTGATGTGGCACCTGATCAGAAGCTTTCTAGGAATCCAAGTACAGTACAGTTTACAGACTCCTAAAGACTGCCAGATATCCCCAGACCAACATGTGTGATGTTACTACAATGCCTTCTGCACAACACCCAGGCATGACTGAGGCTGGACTGGGACTCTTTGCTAGCTCAACATTGAAGTGTTCCTTCACTCAGCGATTCTCCCATTATGGTCCAAAATTACTTATGTCATTCTGTAACTGACTCTCTCTCCATCCTGGCACTGAGGACAACTCCCTACATTATCACCAGCCCCCTCTCACCCCACTAACTCAGAAAGCAATCTAGTGCTTCCTGCAAAGCCTGGCACTGCGTCTGAGTTGCTGTGAGTGCTGCGCGATGCAAAGAAGGCAGATGAACCTCAAAGTCACAAGAAAAGTGCAGGTTACCAGTTGTTTACATACCATTATGTGGAGATGCCGGCATTGGACTGGGGTGGGCACAGGAAGAGGTCTCACAACACCAGGTTAAAGTCCAACAGGTTTATTTGATAACACGGTTTATTTGGTATCACGGTGAATGACTCACTTGATGAAGGAGCAACGCTCCAAAAGCTCGTAATACCAAATAAACCTGTTGGACTTAACTTGGTGTTGTGAGACTTCTTACTGTACATACCATTATGAAACATATTGGTCTAATTGGATGTTGATGCGTCATAGAAATCATAGAATCCCTACAGTACAGAAAGAGGCCATTCGGCCCATCGAGTCTGCACCGACCACAATCCCACCCAGGCCCTACCCCCATATCCCTACATATTTACCCACTAATCCTCCTAACCTACGCATCTCAGGACACTAAGGGCAATTTTAACATGGCCAATCAACCTAACCCGCACATCTTTGGTCCTGTTGATCCAGACTGGGGAATGAGTCTGGCGAGCAGCCCTTATAATGAGATGCAAATATATTAAAGTACATCCCCAATGTTCAACGGTGGGAAATAATGCCTGCTGATGCCAACTGGGGCGGACTATCCCAGATTGTTTTTGTGATAGCTCTAAATTGATTTTTCCAGTCCTGCCCACCATAACCCCCACCAAACGCTGGGCTGGAAAATTCCACCTTGAGTTTTTAAAAAGTTATTTTGCTGAATCCAATTACAAAGTCAAACTAGAGATACAGAAAAAGGGGAATGTTTCATAATTTATACTATTCGCATTTTATTGTAAAAATTATAAATAATAAACACGGTTCCATTCAAATTAACTGAACAATCTGTTTTTGCTTCGATTTTAAAATTAAAATCTAATGATTCACTCAGTAAGTTGAATTTCTAAACATAGCAAAACATGGGGACCTGACAGGTTTTGGACACTGCTGTCTTACTTTCTAATCTTGTTTTTATCACTTATTCAGCAGTTGAAGGAGGACAGTGGTGTGCTGGTCATGTTGCTGATTGAGTAATTAAAACAAAGCAAAGGAATGTGGATGCTAAAAATCTAAAATGCAAACTGGAAATATTCAGCAGGTCAGACAGCATCTGTAGGGGGAGGAAGAGAGTTAATGGGGAACAGAGTTAACTTTACAGGCCCTGTGGTGCTGGGCCAACCAAAAGTCCATTGACTTTTGGTAATACCCCAAGGTCCTGGCAGTGGGCAGGTGTCAGAAAATCCTGGCCAATATTTCAGGTCCGTGACCTTTCATCAGAATTGTTCTGATCTGAAATGTTAACTCTGTTTCACTCTTCACAGGTGCGGCCTGAGCTGCTGAGTATTTCCAGTTGTTATATTAGTATTTGAGACGCCTGGGCTACTAACTTAGAAAACATGAGTTCAGATCTCATCATCTCCATTTGAGAATTTGATATCCCTAGACATAACTGTAAATCTGCTGGACTGTTGTTGTAATAAATTGAAGGTGACTTGATGTGGCTCAAAGTATAAAAGGGCTTATTGCCAATGATAATTATTTGCAAACAAGTGTTGAATAGAACTAACTATGCGACTATTCTCCACTCCACCTGGCTCCCAACCGAGCATTCACCCCGACCCAGGATATGAGCCCTAGCACCCAATTGGCTCAGCTTCTCATGCTGCCTCTCCATAGGGTCTGGCCCCATCACGTGGCCCTCAGGGATCGACCTTTAAAGGGGCCATGCTACAACACTCCTTTCCCCCAACTCCTGAATTCACCTACAGATGTAAACAAAAAGAACATCGTTAACACTGGGCAGGCAATTAACAAAAGACATCAGGAATACCTAAGGAAAACTCATCATAAGTTTAGTCGATCCAGGGACTTCTGGAACCTAGTAGAACATCTTAGTTCTTTGTTATGTTCTTCTGAAAATGAGGAATCTGGTTGGATGGTTACGAAAGGAAAACATTAATCCAGGATCAAGATCCTCCTCTGTAGCTACTCTCTGCTCAGAAACTGTTGGATGCCCCGGTTCCACATTTAGAACATAGAACATAGAAAGCCACAGCACAAACAGGCCCTTCGGCCCACAAGTTGCGCCGATCATATCCCTACCTCTAGGCCTATCTATAGCCCTCAATCCCATTAAATCCCATGTACTCATCCAGAAGTCTCTTAAAAGACCCCAACGAGTTTGCCTCCACCACCACCGACGTCAGCCGATTCCACTCACCCACCACCCTCTGAGTGAAAAACTTACCCCTGACATCTCCTCTGTACCTACCCCCCAGCACCTTAAACCTGTGTCCTCTCGTAGCAACCATTTCAGCCCTTGGAAATAGCCTCTGAGAGTCTACCCTATCCAGACCTCTCAACATCTTGTAAACCTCTATCAGGTCACCTCTCATCCTTCGTCTCTCCAGGGAGAAGAGACCAAGCTCCCTCAACCTATCCTCATAAGGCATGCCCCCCAATCCAGGCAACATCCTTGTAAATCTCCTCTGCACCCTTTCAATGGCTTCAACATCTTTCCTGTAATGAGGTGACCAGAACTGCGCGCAGTACTCCAAGTGGGGTCTAACCAGGGTCCTATAAAGCTGCGGCATTATCTCCCGACTCCTAAACTCAATCCCTCGATTAATGAAGGCTAGTACGCCGTACGCCTTCTTGACCGCATCCCCCACCTGCGAGGCCGATTTAAGAGTCCTATGGACCCGGACCCCAAGGTCCTTCTGATCCTCTACACTGCTAAGAATGGTACCCTTCATATTATACTGCTGCTTCATCCCATTGGATCTGCCAAAATGGATCACTACACACTTATCCGGGTTGAAGTCCATCTGCCACTTCTCCGCCCAGTCTTGCATTCTATCTATGTCTCGCTGCAACTTCTGACATCCCTCCAAACTATCCACAACACCACCTACCTTGGTGTCGTCAGCAAACTTACCAACCCATCCCTCTACTTCCTCATCCAGGTCATTTATGAAAATGACAAACAGCAAGGGTCCCAGAACAGATCCCTGGGGCACTCCACTGGTCACTGACCTCCATGCAGAGAAAGACCTCTCCACAGCCACTCTCTGCCTTCTGCAGGCAAGCCAGTTCTGGATCCACAAGGCAACAGCCCCTTGGATCCCATGCCCTCTGACTTTCTCAAGAAGTCTTGCATGGGGGACCTTATCGAACGCCTTGCTGAAGTCCATATAGACCACATCCACCGCTCTTCCTTCGTCAATGTGTTTGGTCACATTTTCAAAGAACTCAACCAGGCTCGTAAGGCACGACCTGCCCTTGCCAAAGCCGTGCTGACTACTTTTGATCATACTAAACTTCTCTAGATGATCATAAATCCTGTCTCTCAGGATCCTCTCCATCAACTTACCAACCACTGAGGTTAGACTCACCGGTCGGTAATTTCCCGGGCTGTCCCTGTTCCCTTTCTTGAATATAGGGACCACATCTGCAATCCTCCAATCCTCCGGAACCTCTCCCGTCTCCATCGACGATGCAAAGATCATCGCCAAAGGCTCCGCAATCTCCTCCCTCGCCTCCCACAGTAACCTGGGGTACATCCCATCCGGTCCCGGCGACTTACCAACCTTGATGCCATTCAATAGTTCCAACACATCCTCTTTCTTTATGTCCACATGCTCGATCCTTTCTGTCCACCGCAAACCAGCAGTACAACCACCCAGATCCCTTTCCACCGTGAATACCGAGGTAAAGTATTCATTAAGCACCTCCGCCATTTCTAACGGTTCCGCACAAACTTTTCCCCCTTCACCTTTTAAGGGTCCTATGCCTTCACATCTCATCCTTTTACTCTTGACATATTTGTAGAAAGCCTTGGGATTCTCCTTAATCTTACCCGCCAAGGTCTTCTCATGACCCCTTCTCGCTCTCCTAATTTCCTTCTTAAGCTCCTTCCTACATCCCGTATACTCCTCTAAATCCTTAACACCTCCTAGCTCTCTGAACCTTCTGTACGCCTCTCTTTTCTTATTCACCAGGTTCATCACAACCTTCGTGCACCACGGTTCCCGTACCCTACCAACACCCCCCTGTCTTATTGGAACGTTGTCATGCAGAGCTCCAGACAAACATTCCTTGAAAATCCTCCACTTTCCTTCGTACTTTTCCCCAAGAATGCCTCCTTCCAATTTACCCGTCTAATTTCCTCCCTGATGACACTGTATTTCCCTTTACTCCAGAGAAACACTTTCCTAGCCTGTCTGATCCTATCTCTTTCCAATGCTATCGTGAAGGAGATAGAATTATGATCGCTATCCCCAAGATGCTCACCCACCGAGAGATCCTCCACCTGTCCAGGTTCATTGGCCAGCACCAGATCAAGTACAGCCTCTCCTCTAGTAGGCTTATCCACATACTGTGTCAGGAAACTCTCCTGGACACACCTAACAAACTCCTCTCCATCCAAACCCCTAGCCCTAGGGATATTCCAATCTATGTTTGGGAAATTAAAATCTCCCATCACGACAACTCTGTTATTCCTACATCTCTCCAGGATCTGTTTCCCCATCTGCTCCTCAACATCTCTGTTACTATTGGGCGGCCTATAGAAAACACCCAGCAAAGTTACCGACCCCTTCCTGTTCCTAACCTCCACCCACAGAGACTCCGTAGTCAATCCCTCCACGGCGTCCACCTTCTCTACAGCCGTGACACTATCCCTGATCAACAGTGCCACTCCCACCCCCTCTCTTGCCTCCCTCCCTGTCCTTCCTGAAACATCTAAAACCCGGCACCTGAAGCACCCAGTCCTGTCCCTGAGACATCCAAGTCTCCGTAATGGCCACCACATCAAAATTCGAAGCAGCAATCCACGCTCTAAGCTCATCCACTTTATTCACTACACTCCTGGCATTAAAATAGACACATCTCAGACCTTCAGCCTGAGCACTTCCCTTCTCCATCACTCGTCTAACCTCCCTCTTACCCTGTCTACATTCCTTATCTATTTGCGAGCTAACCTCCTCGCTCTCAGTCCCCTCATTTCGATTCCCTCCCCCCAACCTTTCTAGTTTAAAGTCTCTCCAGTAGCCTTAGCCAACCTTCCCGCCAGGATATTGGTCCCCCTGGGATTCAAGTGCCACCCGTCTTTTTTAAACAGGTCACACCTGCCCCTAAAGAGGTCCCAATGATCCAAGTACCCAAATCCTTGTCTCTTGCTCCAGTCCCTCAGCCACGCATTCATTCTCCACCGATTCCTGTTCTCACTCTCCCGCGGCACAGGCAGCAATCCCGAGATTACTACCTTTGCATTCCTCTTTCTCAGCTGTCTACCTAACTCCCTATATTCTCTTTTCATGACCCCTTCCCTCTTCCTACCTATGTCAGCAGTACCTATATGCATCACGACCTTCGGCTCCTCTCCCTCCCCCTTCAGGATTTCTGGGACTCGACCAGAGACATCCCGGACCCCTGCACCAGGGAGGCAAACCACCATCCAAGAGTCCCGTCTGTGTCCGCAAAAACGCCTATCTGACCCCCTCACCGTAGAGTCCCCAATTAGCACTACCCTCCTTTCCTTACCCTTTTGCACTACTGGGCCAGGCTCAGCTCCAGAGACACTGCCACCGCTGCTTCCCCCAGGTGGGCTGTCCTCCCCAGTAGTACTCAGACAGGAGTACTTATTATTAAGGGGCACATCCACCGGGGTGCTCACCATCAACCGAGCTTTCTCCTTCCTCACTGTTACCCAGTTACCCTCCTCCCGTGGTCCCGGTGTGACCACCTGCCGATAGCTCCTGTCAATGACCTCCTCACTATCCCTAACCCGGTGAAGGTCCTCGAGCTGCAATTCCAGTTCCCTAACATGGTCCCTTAGGAACCGCAGCTCAACACACCCAGCACAGATATGGTCGTCCGGGAGGCTAGGAGCCTCCAGGACCTCCCACATCCTACATTGGGAACAACATACTGGCCTCACACTCATAATTGCCCTTTTAAACACACAGGGAAAAAAAAAGTGAATGAAAATTTTAAACTTACCTTTCCTCCTCCTGTTTTCTCCAAAGCCCTGCTCTCACTGGGTCTTTTTTTTTAGGTTAGAGGAGGAGGGAGGGTGGGATACTCTACAAGTGTAGAGTATCGGGATTCCTCTCTGTTCCAATTTATTGGGGAAAAAAAAAAAATCTCTCTCTCCCAGACCTCCCTGCGCGACCACTTCCGGGTTTAGATATTTAAAAAAAAACCTGTGAAAAAGTAAGTTAAAAAATAAAAGCGCTTACCCGCAGCACTCCTCTCGCGAATCTCTCCCTCTCTGCTGTACTTCCAAGAAGCCGGGATCCCAGTAACCAATCCTGGTGAACCTGAATCTACTGCAGGGGTTACCTGTTGATCCCCTGTGTCAGGCCCAGCTCGCCTCCTCAAATGATCCACATATTTCTTGACATGACAACCTTGTATCTCTATGACATAGGAGACCGATCCTGCTCTTTATACTATCTTGCCAGCCACCCATGTTGGTCCTGCTGCAAACTTTCTGACCAGCAGTAAGTCATCAACTTGGAAAACTCTATCTTTATTTCTTGAGTCACGTTTTTCTTTCTGGGAGGCTTGTCTGGCCTTCACCCTCCCGGCCAAATCTGGGAATATCATATCCAACCATGTCCATAAGTGACGTTCCATTAGTAATTCGGCTGGCATGTACCCCTATGGTTGCACTTGACGTGGTATTATGACAACATAAAACTGGCTATATGTAGACATAGGGGCTTATTGACTTGTTTCTTCATCAATGATTTGAACATTTATAGAGCTCATTCTGCTAACCAAGGAGGCTGGGTGGAATGGTGCTGACCAAATATGGCGAATACCATTTGATTTGGCAAATTTCTGAAACTCCTCTGCTGTGAATGATGTGCCACTGTCTGACACTAAGATAGCTGGGATGCCATGAATGGCAAAAATCTTCCTCAATTGCTCAATGGTGAAAGTGGCCATTGTGGACTTCATCAATTGGATATCCAACCATTTAGAATGTGCATCTGCTAATATAAGAAACATATGACCCATAAATGTCCCTGTAAAATCTATATGTATTCTTGCCCAGGTCCTTCCTGGCCACGCCAAAGGATTCATATTTGCTGGTGATGGCAATGCTTGTTGGGCTTCACAACTGGGACACTGATTGACTATTCTTTCGATTTCTTTATCGATGCCCGCCATCAAGATTAATTTTGGGGGAATGCTTTCATCTTGCTTTGCCTTGGATGAGAGTTGTGCAATTTCTGTAATAAAAGTCATCTCCCTTTGGGTGGGGCTTTAACACAAGCCCCCCACAACACACCATCCTCACGCATTGGGCGAAATGTTACCACCCCGCCCACCCTGGGAATTGTAGCGGGTGGGGCAGGACCATGCACAGATCCGTTGACCTCGGACAGAATTTTTCGGTCTTGGGAGAGCGCTACCAGAAAATCCCATCTGTTATCTCCGTTCTTTCTTGTTGGTGGGGTTTAAGCAGCTCTGACTTATATTGGCACACCTGCATCACCATCCTTTTAACTTTTGTTAACACCGGGTCTCTTTCTGTCCACATCTTCATGTGTTTAGCTGAGATTGGCAAAGTTTTTATCAAGTGTAGTGCAAGCACTATCTCTTGTGTGACCGCTGGTGATGATACTGTCTGTCACAAGATCAATTGGCTGAGTGCGTCCACATTTGATATTTGTGTCCCTGGGTGATGCTGGAACGTATAACTGTATGCTGCAAACAATAGAGCCCATCTCTGTACCCTTGCAGAGGCAATTGATGGCACTGGCTTATCTTCACTGAATAAACCCAACCATCATTTGTGATCTGATACTATTGTGAAATGTCATCCAAAAATATACTGATGAAACTTTCTGACTGCATAAATGACCGCCTAGCTTTCTTTATCTATCTGGGAATACTTTTTTTTCCGCATCTGATAATGTTCTTGACACAAAGACTCTACCTTTCTACTCCATTAGGCATTCTGTGGAAGAACACTGCTCCAGTCCATAAGGTGATGCATGCAGGTTACTACCAATGGCTTGGTTGGATCAAAGTGCACCAAAAGTAATGATGACTGCAAAGTGTGCTTTATTTTTGTAAATGCTTTTTTTTTTGTTCCTCTCCTCATCTCCAATGCTGATGTTCCTTTAACAGCTGGTGAAGTGGGGTTAAGTTTGTAGACACATTTTGTAAAAATCTACCATATAATTCACCATATAAGTCACAAATGACTTTAACTCTGAGACATTGTTTGGCTGAAGAACCTCCTTGGTGGCTTTAACTTTATCTTCCAAAGGATGTAAACCTTTTGCGTCTACCCTAAAACCCAAATATGTAACTTCATCTGCCTGGTAAGTGCATTTCTCCTGTTTCAACCTGACAACTTCTTTAAGTCTTCTCAAAACTTTCCCCGGGTTTGATGTGTGTTCCTCAGGTGGAGGAAATTAGAATGTCATCTAGATAAACCACTACATTAGGGATGCCTTATAATAAACTTTCCATCGTATGCTGGAAAATAGCACAGGCCAATTAGACTCCAAAAGGTAAACATGTGTACTGGTATTAACCCTTGTAGATGTTGATAGTAGCCAGCCTCTGGGAGTCTTCTACCCACGCTGGTAGGTGTGACTGAGGTCTAATGGTGTATTTTAAACCTCTGGCTAGTTTGGTGTAGAGGTCCTTGATTCTAGGAATGGGGTTTGGGTCTCTCTGAGCCCCTTAATTCACTATTAATTTATAATACCTACCAATTCCTACAGTACAATCCAGTTTGTGGATAGGAACTATGGGTGCAACTAGCTTTAGAATACCTACATCTTGCAGTCTTCCGAGTTCAACTTCAACCTTGTGATGAAGTGCATAAGGTAATGGATGGGCCCAAAACAATGCACCAGGATTCAGATCATTTTTGGCTTTAGCTCCCCTTATGCATCCTAGCTTATTTTGGAAGACCTCGAAATATTTGCACAGCAGCTCCTGAGAACCTCCATCCCATAGGTTTAATATTTCCAACCAATTTAATTTTATCTGCTTGAATCAATCATTAGCCATTAGTCAAGGTCTGTGACCCTCAATTACCAGGTCAGGTAGCTGTACCATTTGGTTCTTGTAGGACACGGTAACTGTTGCAGACCCTATGGTCTTAAATGTCTCTCCTGTATATGTAGACAATATGGCTTCTGACTTGCCCAGTCTCAATGGTTGGGACCTTTTTGAAGGTCACAAAATGCCTGCTCCCCTATGACTGTGGCTGCAGCCCTTATGTCGACTTCCATTTTAAGAGATCTGCCATTTACCATCATTACAGGGGGCACTTTACTTAGTTGAACTTGGTTTTGGGTAAATGACTCAGGTCCTTTGTTGGGATCCTCCTCCAGTGTTTTTTAATGGAGCTAAACTAACCATTGTGGGTTTTTTTTTACATGTTCTGTCTTGATGTTTCACTGTTGTAAATTATCCCCACATTGAAAACAAGCTTCTGCCCTCAATGCTGTGCTCCCTTTTTCAGGCTCTGCTGCACCCTCATTCGGGCTGTTCTTCGCCACGGCCTTTTCCCGCCACAAACAGTTCACTTCATTAGGCGTAACTTGTAACTCGCTTACACCCTGCTCAGCGCATTCAGTCAACTGGGCCAACTCCACGGCTTTCTCTAAAGAGATGTTGGTCTCAAGCAGGGGCTACTTCTGTTTGATGAGGCTGTTCATACCACAGACCAAATGGTCTCTTAACATTTCTCCTGAAGCTGGGCCAAATTCACACTGCTAACCCTTTTAATCTGGCCACAAACCCTGAGACTGTCTCCCCTGGCTCCCAGACTGCTGAATGCAATTTGTACCTCAAAATAACAACTGAGGATTGGGGGGTTAAAATGATTTTTGACCAATTCTGTTATCTGATGAAAAGACTTGTGTCTAGAGCATCAAGTGATGTTAGACTTCTTACTAAGCTGTAAGTCTGTTGTCCACAGACTGTGAGCAGAATAACCTTTCAATTTTCTTCAGCTGTTATTTCATCTGCTACAAAGTATGAACAGTAAGAAGTTTAACAACACCAGGTTAAAGTCCAACAGGTTTATTTGGTAGCAAAAGCCACACAAGCTTTCGGAGCTCCAAACCCCTTCTTCAGGTGAGTGGGAATTCTGTTCACAAACAGGGCATATAAAGACACAGACTCAATTTACATGAATAATGGTTGGAATGCGAATACTTACAGCTAATCAAGTCTTTAAGATACAAAGAACGTGAGTGGAGAGAGCATCAAGACAGGCTAAAAAGATGTGTATTGTCTCCAGACAAGACAGCCAGTGAAACTTTGCAGGTCCAGGCAAGCTGTGGGGGTTACAAATAGTGTGACATGAACCCAATATCCCGGTTGAGGCCGTCCTCGTGTGTGCGGAACTTGGCTATCAGTTTCTGCTCAGCGACTCTGCGCTGTCATGTGTCGTGAAGGCCGCCTTGGAGAACGCCTACCTGAATATCAGAGACCTATCTGATATAGGTCTCTGATATTCGAGTAAGCGTTCTCCAAGGCGGCCTTCACGACACACGACAGCGCAGAGTCGCTGAGCAGAGACTGATAGCCAAGTTCCGCACACACGAGGACGGCCTCAACCGGGGTATTGGGTTCATGTCACACTATTTGTAACCCCCACAGCTTGCCTGGACCTGCAAAGTTTCACTGGCTGTCTTGTCTGGAGACAATACACATCTTTTTAGCCTGTCTTGATGCTCTCTCCACTCACATTGTTTTGTTTCTTAAAGACTTGATTAGTTGTAAGTATTCGCATTCCAACCATTCTTCATGTAAATTGAGTTTGTGTCTTTATATGCTCTGTTTGTGAACAGAATTCCCACTCGCCTGAAGAAGGGGCTTGGAGCTCCGAAAGCTTGTGTGGCTTTTGCTACCAAATAAACCTGTTGGACTTTAACCTGGTGTTGTTAAACTTCTTACTGTGTTTACCCCAGTCCAACGCCGGCATCTCCACATCATGACAAAGTATGAACACAGTCTTTCAATAAACTGTCCCCAGTTTTCCACGTCTGGGACAAATGGTTCAATCATTCCAATCAAAGGTATGTTAATATGCTACTTGCTACTTCATAGTTTTGACGTTGAAGTCTCCTCCCCTCTTTAGCTGCTCACTTTGATCCCCGATGACTTCAAACGTTTTTCCTCGTCACCAGTGTGATAAATTGAGGGCAACTCGATGAGGCTCAAAATATGAATGGTAAATAATTATTTACAAACAAGGGCCTAACAGAACTAACTATGCTGCTACTCTCCACTCCTCCCTGGCTCCAAACTGTGGATTCCCCCCAGCCCCCCCACAGGACCCGGAATAAGTGTCCTTGTACCTGATTGGCTTGGGGAGGGTGTAGTCAGGGGGTGGGGAGGGCAACTAGGGGTTCCATGGGGAGGGCTGTCGGGGGATCCCATGGAGAGTGAAGAGGGGGAAGAACCTTGTGGATTGAGAGATGGTCAGTAATATAATTACCCAGAAGTTAGAAGTGGTTAACATTGATGTAATGCAGGCAGCACAGTGACACAGTGGTTAGCACTGCTGCCTCACAGCGTCAAACTCAGGTTCGATTCCCGGCTTGGGTCACTGTGTGTGTGGAGTTTGCACGTTCTCCCCGTGTCCGTGTGGGTTTCCTCCGGATGCTCTGGTTTCCTCCCACAGTCTGAAAGATGTGCTGGTTAGATGCATTGACCCGAGCAGGCGCCGGAGTTTGGCGACTAGGGGAATTTCACAGTAACTTCATTGCAGTGTTAATGTGAGCCTTACTTGTGACTAATAAATAAACTTTAAAACTTTAAAAGAATCACCCAAACCTTTGTAATTTAAATCACAGTATCGGGTGGTTCCCATTGTAGGGTCAATGGAAGTTTGAACTTTGCGGGCAATTGTCATGCAATCCTAACATGGGAACTTCCTGAATGGGAAGAGGGAGTTTCCCAGCACAACTTTGGGGTACCTCCCCAGGTACGACTCCCCAGGGAATGGAAGTTAAGAATAATTTCATTGTGGTGTAAGTCCCAAAACTGGATACTTGCATCAGCCATTCCTGCTTGCTTCACCACTAAGCTGCTGTAGTGATTGGTGCTCTGCCTTCTGATCAATGTATTGAATGGTTGGCTTCCTCCAAGGTCTTATTGCTGCCTGTGTTGTGGTTGTGTTTCGAAACCTACTCGTTTAGTGAATGGCTGATCCTTTCACTTCTTAACCCGATCAGACACCACTCCACATCATGCAGATGGAGGAAGGGATAACTGATAAATGAGGATTTTGTCTGCTATGAAGTGACATTGAATGGGACGAGTAAGGCTGGGGGAGACAGGGATACATGTCAGTGTGTCTCAGGGTACGGTGGGGCAAAGGGGGAGGCAATCTTAGTCCAACACAGTGAGGTGGTCCACCCTTGGAAAACCTTCTGGAACAATATGATGAAGCCATCTAGTTCCAGATGGTGGTAGGCATAAAAGTAGAGCACTTCTGAGTTGGATGCAAATCTATTGATGGCTTGCTTCATTGCTTTTCCAACTCAAACTGAGTGCCAGGAGAGCGTGAAATATTGATATTTTAATGTAAAGTTTGAATTATTAATGTTGTAAAAAGTTACCTTGCCACTGTGACTGAAATTGAGTTCAGCAGGGAAAACAAATAGTTGCCAGGGAATTGGAGTGGGGTGCGCATAGACTTGATACTACAATTCTGTACCAGTGCCTTTTCGCATTATCATTCTCCATCACATCTTTTGACTTAGGAAGGGTCTATCACAGTGCCACCTCGAGCTGTAACTGATACTATTTGTCAACTAGTCTAAAGTAGAAGTTTGTAATGCATTTCGAAATTGCCTGTTGCGACAGCAGCATAGATTTTGACATATAATAGATATTACTTATATACTTTGAGGTGCACTAATCTCGAATAGAGAGCACAGTTTTGTTAGAAAAAAAATAAGGTGCGCCTGACAAGCTTAATGGAGTTCTTTGAGACAATAAAGGAATATATTGATGAAGAAATTGTGGTGATTGTGGGTGATCAAATACATTTTATAAGGTGCCACATACAAGGCTTGATAAAAGTAAAGGAAATATGCCAGCCTGGACACTGGTTAAAAGACTGAAAATGGAAAGTAATGGTGATGGATATCATTTGGACTTTATAAATATAAATGACATTGCTCATCAGGGACCAGTGTTAGGATCAGCAGGGAGGAGAGGAGAGGCTGGTTGGTAGAACAGTGAAAAGCCATCAATGAACAGAAACAGTGCTGAAGGTGGCCAAATAGTCTCAGGATATTTAAAACAGCCAGAAGCCACTGCAAAACATAAAGAGAGATGAGCAGCCACAGGGCCAGTCCAGTATACTATTGATTCTGAAAGGAAAAGAATAGAAATATTTGTACACAGTGCACATGTCTGTCTATGATCTGACTTGAAGTATGGCAGTCAATCACAGATATCATCAACACTGTCTCAATGACCCAGTGTACCTGACAGGAGGTCCAGAGGAGGGTGTGTGTCTTAAATAGAAACCAAATGATGAGCGTTAAATATCACCATACGGTAGGAGCACATATTTATGAGGGAAAGTTGAAGGTACAAAAGAGACACATGTTGTATTGACACAGAGCAATATCAACAAGAGTTGAGTCAGTTAGGATAATGGAATTGAGAAGAGCATGGTTGCAGAAAATAAATTATATCTTCCATGGGCAGCATGGCGGCACCGCTGCCCCACAGCACCAGGGACCCAGGTTCAATTCCGGCCTTGGGTACTGCTTGTGTGGAGTTTGCACATTCTCCCCGTGTCTGCATGGGTTTCCTCCGGGTGCTCTGCTTTCCTCCCACAGTCCAAAGATGTGCGAGTTATGTTGATTAGCCATGCTAAATTGACCCTTAGTGACAGAGAGACTAGATAGGGTAAATACATCGGGTTATGGGGATAAGGTCTGGTTGGGATTGTGGTCGGTGCAGACTTGATGGACCAAATGGCCTCCTTCTGCACTGTAGGATTCTATGGAGAGATAAGTGAATGTATTACTGAAAGGAACCTTGATCAGCTGTAGTTGTTAACTCAGGACATTTTAGTTATTTTAAGAACCCACACATTGTTAGGATTACAATTCCTCCAACCTGATATAATCAGATGAAAACTGAAATGCTTAGTTAAAAATCTTGTGAATTGTGATCACATCTTCAGTGGCTAAGGTAACACGTTAAATCTTATCGAAGCAGGAAACAGCAAATGTTATACTTTTCTGATTGCCCAAATAAGGAACTTCAATCTGCTTTTTCACTAGATCAGGAAATGCTCAAAGAATCAGTTCACTTTATCTATTTCAGACAATTATATTGGTTAATTTATTTTTAATGTGGTTCCAGACATCTTATAATATGATAAAACTCAATGTATAATATAAATAACATTTCTAGCAGAACACCAATAAAACTTAAATGGAATTCGAACAAAATTTACATGAAAGTGTAATTTAGGTCACCTATAATCTTAATCTTAGAAATCACTACAATACGTTTCAGCAGAACAGGTCAACACCTAACTGTTGAAAGCAAAGGGTGAAGGAGAATGTTGGGAGAGGAGAGGAACACCTTTACTTTCTCAGAAGGCTAAGGACATTTGGCCTGTCTGCTACGACTCTCACCAATTTTTACAGATGCACCGGAGAAAGCATCCTTTCTGGCTGTATCACAGCTTGGCATAGCTCCTGCTCTGACCAAGCCCACAAGAAACTACAAAGGGTTGTGAATGTAGCCTAGTCTGCACCCTCTCCTTTCCTTCTTCCCATGTACTCTATGAACAGTATGCTTTGTCTGTATAGCATGCAAGAAACAATATTTTTCACTGTATCCCAATACATGTGACAATAATAAATCAAATCAAAATGTTTGGGTGAGAAGTCATGTTCTGATAATCAAACTAATACTCAGTGGGAGTGGGGGTGGTTTTCAGCTGAATGGTTTGGGTTTCATTCACCAAAACAATGGTCAATGTAGGAATATTGCTGAGGCAGGGTGGGTTCCATTCATATATTAAGGACATTTGAAATCGCAGCAGGAATATCCATAAGGCCTGATCTGCCACTGAATAAAATCATGGCTGATCCCTAACGTTAATTCTACTTTACCATCTGATCCTCATATCCCTTGATTCCTCTAGAGTCCAAAAATCTATCTATCTCTCCCTTGAATATACTGAGTATCGACAACCCTCTGGAGTAGAGCATTCCAAAGATTCACAACCCTTTCAGTGAGGAAATTTCTCCTCATCTCAGTCATAAATTATCAATCCCTAGACCACCACCCCCCCTCCCTCCCCTTGACAGGGGAAGCAACCTTTCAGTGTCTAAAATGACAAGTCCCTGCAGAATCTTGTTTGTTTCCAGGAGATCACCTCTCATTCTTCTAAACTCCGGAGTATTAATCCAATTTACACAGCCTCTCATCACAGGAACCAATCTAGTTAATCTTCACTGTACTACCTTCAAGGCAAGTATATCCTCCCTATGGATGAGCAGATCAAAACTTTACACAGTGTAGTTTCTGTGGAGGAGACATGGAAGAGGAGGTGGGAGGGGACATAATGGTTTGCTCCAAGCTCAGAGTTACTGACATGGTGCCTCACCGCGCCAGAGACGCAAGTTCAATTCTGGCCTTTGGTGACTGCCTGTGTGGAGTTTGCACATTCTCGTCATGTCAGCATGGGCTCCCTCCGGATGCTCTGGTTTCCTCCCACAGTCCAAAGATGTGCAGGTTAGGTTGATTGGCCTTGCTAAGTTGTCTCTCAGTGTCAGGGGGACTAGCAGAGTAAATATGTGAGGTTAAGGGGATAGGGCCTGGGTGGGATTGTTGTTGGTACAGACTTAATGGGCGAATGGCCTCCTTCTGCACTGCACTGATTCTATGATTCTATCTAGCAGTGAGGGTTGTGTGAGATAGAGCTTCATTTCTTGCATTTGTGAGGAAGATTGGGGCAACATGCCATCTCTCCTTCCATGAGGCACAGGGCTGGGGGATGGATCCACTGTGGGCTGGAGATATGTTTGTGATACTTGTGTCTGTGGGGAGAGTTGTCATTGCTGGTGGTTGATTGCTCTTTCTGTTAAATGTCAGGGAAGGAAGCCAAAGGGGAACTTTTGTAGAGTTTGGCGGGGGGGGGGGGGGGGGGGGGCGAGTGGGTTTTATGAATATTTCATTGAAGGATAGAGGCATGAGGATTAGATGTGGGTTTCTGCTTTCAATCTGTAACTTTTGCTCAGTGTAACAAGGAGTGAATTTTCAATTTCAATTCCTATTTCAATATTTCTCAACCTGGGGAGGTAGTTGAATGAAGTTTTCTTTTTCTGATATTTAGGTTTAGTTTACCAAGGGGATACAAGTTCAGAGCTTTCCTATCCTGAATACCTTTTTAACCATTATGTGAAGGGCACATGTTTGTTTTGCTCTTGGCAAGAGAGGAAGTAGTGAGAGTATGTTATGGGTCCTGTCTCTGAGATTATTTTTCATGAGTGGAGAAGAAGTCGTCCAACTGCATCCGATCTTAATCATGAATGAACGAACACTATGGGTGGGATTTTACGGCCTTGCTCATCCCAAAACTGTAAGATCCTGCCCGAGGTCAACGGACCTTTCCATGGTCCACCCCTCGCCCGCTCCGATTCCTGTGGCGGGCAGGGCAGTAAAATTCCAGCCTATGTCATCCATTCCATCCAGGTTATCAACTTGTCGTAATTGTCCTGGAATCTCCAAGATTTTGGGATTAATCTCCTGGTCACTACTGCAAGCAACCCAGGGGAGAGAAAACATATAGCATTAAAGAAGATATTGGCAATGCGGGGAACAAAGGCTGACAGGGCAATTAGAATCAGGTGGCCATAAGACATTTAACAACATTCGACAACAACAGCCAGAGTTGGCAACTCCTGTAGTTCATGTCTCCTGTGTGCCCAGCAGTTCATATTTATATTCTCTTCTGCAGCTAAGGCACAGTCATGTGAATCTGTTCCTGTGGGTCATCAGCTACAGAAATATCAGAGTTTTTTGCTGTTCAATTGCTTGACAAATGAATGCCATCAGAGGGTGATCCCCTTAATAATCCATTACTGCAGGAATGTCCACTTGAGACAAATCTCCATCTTCTTTCCAATTTGTACAGTTTGTAGCCTTGTTTTGTGTTTCTGATTTGTACTTGTATCTGAAGTAAACTGGCTCTTACTCATCTATAACCAATCATTGAGCAAAGGAATTCTGCTGTGTTACCCAAAGGCCAAAGTAGAATTATACTCAAATTTCAGAAGAAAAAGCCGAAGATAAGTTGATTGATTGTCATGTAACGTTAGGTGTGATGCCACTTAATGTAACAAGTTTACATAATATTTCCCTGACCACTCTATCCACATGCACAAGGTCGATAGGACATTGCAATGTTACCAATTTAAATAAATAGGAAATAGATAGCTGGGCATAAACTGAAAATAAGAGGTTTGTGGAGGAAAATACAATGTCACTTGCAGGTATTACAAATAAATCTGTTAGGCTCAGAGGTTTATGTGGCAGTACTTTTATGTTGTATTAATATACACATGGGGGAAATGTTCCAGTCCCACATGCTGTGGGAATTGTCGTGGGCGGGACAGAAAACTTGGCGGATTATTTAAAGGCCCGTTGACCTTGGGTAGGAATTTCTGGTCTCGGGGTGGGCACGACAGGAAAATCCTGCCCTTATTATCTATATATTACAGTATTAGCGTAGGCTGTCACACAACCACTACAAACTTCAGAAATTGTCTTCCAGGTCCTGGGTTATTAGAATTATTTATAATACTAAAATGTCACAGAAGATTTTCTAATGCTTTATCAAATTAGTAACTAAAAAAAAACAAAAATAAAAGATCTGTCTATGTGTGATATTTCATCTTTAAAATGATGCAGATAACAGCATTCATTGTTTTAAAGTGGTGAATAAAGGACTTTTTTAAAAATTGTTCATGAGAAGTAGGCATCATTGGCTGCCCAATGTTTATTGCCAGTCCCTAATTGCCCTTGCAACTACAACTCTACTTTCCATCTACCTTGAAAGTGACTCTTACAAAAATGGCATGGGGTCAGGATGCACTAGAAAATTGATTTTCCTAAAAAAAACCTCAGTATTTTGCGACCCCATTTACACCGCTGTTGGAGATTAAAAAATCTGGCCCTATATAGAGATTTATTTGCCATTCTGTCTGCAGGAAGCAGGCTTGAAGTTCACCTACTGTACATCTTACCAGAAGGAACATTTTATATAACAGCATAATTGTTTTAAACACTTTCTATCAAAATACATTTCAGAAAAAAATAAATGTATTTATTTTAGAATGCAAAGTTTGTTTTTACCTGTCATAGCTAGAATTATGAACAATTAAGGTACCACAGTGAATATGTATAAAATATTGTATTTTGCCTGAAAACTGCTAAATGTGAACATTGCCTTTGTCTCTAAAAATCTGTACCAGCCATGTTGAATAATCTGTCTCTGTTTTCTTTTAGGCGGTATTTTTGAAACTACTGAAAATGAGCCTATTAGCATTGAAGAGATGGCCTTCAAATTTGCAATCACTAATATAAACAGAAATAGGACATTAATGCCTAATACCACACTGACATACGATGTACAAAGAATTAACCTTTACGACAGCTTTGAAGCTTCCAGGCGGGGTGAGTGCTGTATATTCTAAATCATTAGTTTCTGAAACCATACTTTTGGAGAAGCTTTACTTTCAGTTCGGAGGGATATGTGTCAGATTTATAATGAAACAAAACTGTTTCTTTAAAACCCACCAGCTTGCGATCAGCTTACACTTGGAGTAGCAGCTGTATTTGGACCTTCTCATAGTTCTTCAATCAGTGCTGTGCAGTCTATCTCTAATGCAATGGAAGTTCCACACATTCAGACCCGTTGGAAACATCGCATAGTAGATCAGAAGGAATCATTCTACATTAACCTCTATCCAGAATATACATCTATCAGCAGAGCCATCTTGGACCTGGTGCAGTATTACAAGTGGAAGACAGTCACTGTAGTTTATGAAGATAGTACAGGTATGTAATTAAATATCCAAACACTGTTAGATATTCAACTCATCCCATCCTACTCATTTCAATATCATATTCAAAGCTTCTGCACTTTATAATGTTAAGTCATGATCCACTGAGCTGGAACAGAGCAGATTTCAGTTAACGTGCAGAAAGTCTATTTTCGTATAAATACTTTAATACACTACTGACTTTGTAGTTCTCATTGGATTCATCTGGCAGTAAATCTAGAATTGTTCCAATGCCATTCAACTATAGCAATCTGCTTTTGTTTTGTTCGAATCTGACAAATGCCTGTGAGAATTGTTGCACTATTGATATACATTTAATTTAATTTAAAAAAGACTGAAGGCCTGCATTGCTTGTAGCAAAGCTAATTTAAATAGTAAATTGAAGAAAGCTTTACTGTACTAATAAGGATTATGAGTTGAAGTCTGTTTAGGGATTGAGTTCACATGCTTTCCTTTCCAATTACAACTATCTCTATTGAAGCTTCTCGAGGCCAAATAGGGATGGGCAACTCTCTTGCCAGTGGTGCTCGGGTCCCGTGAGCAAACAAAAATGGCTGTTGTTGAGTTTCATATTATGGATTTAACTGGAGTTTTCAGCTTTTGTTCTGCTGTGATTTTCAAACCAAATGCACAGGCCCAGAGTAGCATCAATTCAAGAGAAAATTGGTAGCACAGATCAGCAGGCTTTCAACCCGACGCTCTTATTTAACCTCCAACCAGACTCCTTGGTAAGAGGGTTGGTAATGGAACATCAGCATGTCATGAGTCATGATGTAATGTGCTTCACTTGTGCCAGCCAGGTAAGTTTAACAGAGGCATAAGTAAGCTCAATCTATATTAAAATTCCCTTCCTCCCTAATTATCCACTGTCTGTTTTGGTTTTCAATAAATTGTTTCTATCTCCCATTGTGGAAAGTGTAAAAGGCTTTGCATTGAAAATAAGTTTTTATTTTATTAGATCAGTTGTATATTTTGTTATTCTCTTTCTCACTGTGATGCCTAACCTGATGTCAATCTGACTTACCCTTTACTAATTTGGTAAAATTGCTTGAAAAGGGATAAAACATTTTCTTATTAGCAGTGATTACTTATAAATGATGTATTGGCAGACAGGATATGACCAAAGTGAATGCAATATTGTCCACAGTGACACAGATCAATCTGGTTTCAATGGGGAAGAATAAGAATAATTGTCCAGAGGCATGATCAAATACCCTGTAGAGCTTAATAATTCTTGAGCTACTGCACACTAGCAACCAACAGTTGAAAGACATAGGCCATAAAGTTAGCTAAATAATCTAGAATTTTATCTGTTGATCTTTGGGGGAAGGTGATTCAGAAAATTGTGCAGAGACCATGATGTAACAAATTGCATCTGTGTAGAAGGAACAAGTGTGATTGGGCCTTACTTGCTATGCATTCCTGATGTTTATAGAACCATGGAATATTAAAGGTCATTTGACCCATTATGTATGTGCCAATATTTTTCCGGCATTATCAATAGTCTAATTTCATGCTCCTGTACTTCTTAATATTTCTCTTTTTCAATGAACAATCTAATTCCATTTTAATAGGATATTATGGCTTGTGCTGAGAGTTCCATAGCATAAATATCTCTGCGAAGATTCATAGGCCCAAATTTTCCGATCAGGATTGGAACCTGATCCGACAACGAAACTGCCTATATATCTTCCTCCAATTTTTTTGCTGCCAGTCTTCTGATGGAGGATCCTGCAGAACCCATTCAGTGTAGGAAACCTCAGAGGGAGCAGTGGAGAGAAACAGTATAAAAGCCTTGCCCCTTTTACTAGCTGCAGTATTCTAGTAAGAGTTTAAATGTCCCAAAGAATGTGTGAGTGAATGTGTGCATGAGTGAATGTGTGGATAGGGTAAGTGGATAGGGTAAGTGAGGTAAATGAATAAGGAAGCAGAGTGACAGCTAGTTAGGAGGCTAGGTACAGTGGCAGCTGGGTAGGATGGCAGCTGGCTACAGTAGTGAACACAGTAAGAAGTCTCACAACACCAGGTTAAAGTCCAACAGGCTTATTTGGCAGCACAAGCTTTCGGAGTGTCGCTCCTTCTTCAGGTGAGTGAGGAGTTGTGTTCACAAACAAGGCATATAAAGACACAAACTCAATTTACAAGATAATGGTTGGAATGCGAGTCTTGACAGGTAATCACGTCTTAAAGGTACAGGTAGTCAAATGTGAGTGGAGAGAGGGTTAAGCACTGGTTAAAGAGATGTGTAGTGTCTCCAGCCAGGACAGTTAGTGAGATTTTGCAAGCCCAGGCAAGTCGTGGGAGTTACAGGTAGTGTGACATGAACCCAAGATCCCGGTTGAGGCCGTCCTCGCGTGTGGAACTTTGCTATCAGTTTCTGCTCAGTGATTCTGCGTTGTCGTATGTCGTGAAGGTCGCCTTGGAGAACGCTTAACCGAAGATCAGAGGCTGAATGCCTGTGACTGCTGAAGTGCTCCCCGACAGGAAGGAAACACTCCTGCTGGTGATTGTCGAGCGGTGTTCATTCATCCATTGTCGTAGCGTCTGCATGGTCTCCCCAATGTACCATGCCTCGGGACATCCTTTCCTGCAGCGTATCAGGTAGGCAACGTTGGCCGAGTCGCAATAGTATGTACCATGTACCTGGTGGATGGCGTTCTCACGTGAGATGATGGCATCCGTGCCGATGATCTGGCACATCTTGCAGAGGTTGCTATGGCAGGGTTGTGTGGTGTCGTGGTCACTCTTCTCCTGAAGGCTGGGTAGTTTGCTGCGGACAATGGTCTGTTTGAGGTTGTGTGGTTGTTTGAAGGCAAGAAGTGGGGGCGTGGGGATGGCCTTGGCGAGATGTTCATCTTCATCGATGATATGTTGAAGGCTCCGGAGAAGATGTCGCATCTTCTCTGTTCCAGGGAAGTGCTGGACAACAAAGGGTACTCTGTCCACCGTGTCCCGCGTTTGTCTTCTGAGGAGGTCGGTGTGGTTTTTCACTGTGGTACGTCGGAACTGTCGATCGATGAGTCGAGCGCCATATCCTGTTCTTATGAGGGCATCTTTCAGCGTCTGTAGGTGTCTGTTGCGATCCACCTCATCTGAGCAGATCCTGTGTATGCGGAGGGCTTATCCGTAGGGGATGGCTTCTTTCACGTGTTTAGGGTGGAAGCTGGAGAAGTGGAGCATCGTGAGGTTATCCGTGGGCTTGCGGTACAGTGAAGTGCTGAGGTGACTGTCCTTGATGGAGATGCGTGTGTCCAAGAATGCAACTGATTCCAGAGAGTAGTCCATGGTGAGTTTGATGGTGGGATAGAACTTGTTGATGTCATCATATAGTTGTTTCAGTGATTGTTCGCCATGAGTCCAAAGGAAGAAAATGTCATCGATGTATCTAGTGTATAGCATCGGTTGAAGGTCCTGTGTGGTGACGAGGTCTTGTCCGAACCTGTGCATGAAGATGTTGGCATATTGAGGTGCAAATTTGGTCCACATGGCTGTTCTGTGTGTCTGGATGAAGAACTGTTTGTTGAAAGTGAAGACGTTGTGGTCCAGGATGAAGTGGATGCGTTGTAGAATTGCACCTGGAGATTGGCAGTTGTTGGCGTTGAGTACTGAGGCAGTTGCAGCAATGCCGTCGTCGTGGGAGATGCTGGTGTAGAGTGCCGAGACATCCATTGTGACAAGGAGTGCTCCTCGTTCAACTGCTCCATGTGTGCTGAGTTTCTGTAGGAAGTCCGTAGTGTCGCGACAGAAGCTGGGAGTTCTTTGTACAATGGATTTCAGGATGCCCTCAACGTAGCCGGAAAGGTTCTCACACACAGTCCCATTGCCTGATTCGATGAGACGGCCGGGTGTGTTGGCCTTGTGTATCTTCGGGAGGCAGTAGAGATCTCCAACGCAGGGAGTGCGTGGGATGAGAGCACGGAGGGTGCTCTGAAGGTCTGGATCAAAGGTCTTGATCAGTCTGTTGAGTTGACAGGTGTGGTTTTTGGTCGGATCTGTGGGTAACTGTCTGTAGTGTTCCTCGTTGTTCAGTTGTCAGTACACTTCTTTGCAGTAATCCGTATTGTTCAGTATGACAGTGGCCCCTCCTTTGTCTGCTGGTTTCATGACAATGTTGCGGTTGGTCTTGAGAGCGCGGATGGCATTGCGTTGTGCTTGGGTGACGTTCGGGGCTGTCTTGTGAGTGCGGCTGATGAATCTGACTTTGACACACCTCCTGACGGTTTGGGCATACATGTCGAGTCGAGGGCAGCGGCCTTCCAGAGGTGTCCAATTCGACTCTTTCCTCTTCGGTTGCTGCATCGCAGATCTCTCTTTCGGCTGTTCCGGTCCATTGGCTGTCTCATTGTGTTCGCTGAGCAGAGACTGATAGCCAAGTTCCGCACACATGAGGACGGCCTCAACTGGTATCTTGGGTTCATGTCACACTATCTGTAACCTCCACGACTTGCCTGGTCTTGCAAAATCTCACTAACTCTCCTGGTTGGAGACAATACACATCTTTTTACCTGTGCTTGGCCCTCTCTCCACTCACATTGTCTGTACCTTTAAGACTTGATTACCTGTAAAGACTCGCATTCCAACCATTATCTTGTAAATTGAGTTTGTGCCTACGTATGCCCTGTTTGTGAACACAACTCCTCACTCACCTGAAGAAGGGGCTTGGGGCTCTGAAAGCTTGTGCTACCAAATAAACCTGTTGGACTTTGACCTGGTGTTGTGAGACTTCTTACTGTGCTTACCCCAGTCCAACGCTGGCATCTCCACATTACAGTAGTGAAGTCAGGTTGGAGGGAGTTGGGGAGATCAGGTGGAGTCAGTGGGGGCGGGGCGCAGTGCGGGAGGAGGTGGGGTAGGTGATGGACGTGGAGGTGGGGATTCGGTTGTGCAGTTACCCAAGAGTTAGACAATGGGTTTTCAGTCTAACATTTCCTGGGCAACTATTCAAGTGAATCAGAATCACCAGAAATTCTCCAACTCTAACTCACACTCGGAGAGTGGGATTTTCTGGTCATGTTCGCCCCAAGACCAGAAAATCCTGCCCAAGGTCAATGGACCTTTGCATGTTCCGTCCACACCTGCTACGATTCCCATGGAGGACGGAATGAGAAAATTCCGTTCAGAGACTTTTTCAAAGGGTCCTAGGGCACGGTGGAATTGTCCATTGGAAGTTCCTGGGCAATTCCAATGGAGTCAGGATTTCTGAAGGGTCCATTAGCACATCTTGTAATGTGTAGGCAGGAGACTGGAAGACCCGGGCCCTAACTTCCCTTTTAAATGTCTTCTAATTATTGCCTTGCTGGTCAGAGCGAACAATAGCCAGAACTTTCCGGCTGTTCAGATGGCGGAATCTTCTGGTCCCGCTGTGGGTTTCCCGGTGGCATGGGGTGGAGTCGATGAGAAATCCCATTGACAGCAGCAGGACTGGAAGACCCCTCTATGAATGAATGGTAGGCCACCTCCTGCCATGAGAAAATCACCCAATCCCACCCAATATGTCAATACTTCATTTTCTTGAAGATATAAATCCTTTCCATTCTAGTAGGAAAACAAAAACTTGCAACTATCAGCCCAGATTCTTAGTGATGTCTGGATAAACCGATGCCACAATTTCTCCAATGATTCATTTCCTTCCTATCGACGAGTGCCCAAAATATTATACCATCCTGAGGGGAGGGCACCCCAAATCTGAAGAAGTCTTCAGATTGAACACCCCCCCGCCCCCCGCCAATCCCCCTTCCTGCCCATGATTGAGAAAGTTATCTTTTTCTGTTTAGCACCCTGATCCAACTGACACCTGCCAGTCTAAAAATTGAGGCTGGGCAGGAAAAGGCCACTAAGTGGCTACTTTAGGGCTTTAATAGGGGCATGAGTAGGCTTCCCATTTGAGACCCTGTCTGCCTGACTGTGAAATTGTGTCTGCATCAGAGCGGACAAGATCTCTGAGGGAATCCCGTCCTTACAATTTTATGCGGGAACTCAGAGGGAATCTTGTCCATGCAGTTTTACATGCTTCCCTCCCCCATTTCCTTGGAACCCACCTGCGGGGAACATAAAATTCTGACCCATGTTTCTGTAATGGCAATTAGACCTAAATCATTTGTGTCACAAATTAATCTATATTATTATAGATGAATTGCGCATTCGGATAAAGAACCTTTAGTTTCATTTTTTAACTTCTTTTCTGCAGTGACCTTATTCGCTGATGTATAGTTTGTTAAATTCTCTTTCCCTTCCTGTCCCACTCTGCTTGCCTTTCTCCTTGCCTTTACCCACATCTCTATAACATTCTGATACCTTGACCTTTCTCTTTGGACTTCTAAGTCTCCCTTCACCCCATCCCTGATAGGTTTTTAAGATCAAAGTAAATAATGTAAAAGTAAAGCAAATATCAATATGACAGCTTTCTTTTTTTGACATTTCTTAACAAAGCCTAGAACATATCTTTACGCACAACATCTAACTGCTGAAATTTTATTTTTGTAGTGGCTATTTACTTGTAGGATTGTCATTCCAGGATTTTGTGTCTTGAAAATAACCCTTTGTCTACTATTCTTGTTTCTGTGTTCTCTCAGTTATAATTGGAATGAGGTATAAAATTAAGTTTTCTCCAACCATCAGACGGTACCTTAGACCATGAATGAACAAAGTGTAACTTCAAAAGCAAGGTTTTGTTTGTTGCATATGAGCTGTCTTTTACAAATCTATGCTGACTAGCCTTAATTAACCCCAAGTGTTTGACAGTTTTATCCTGCATTATAGCCTCAAATAGTTTAAACAACTGCCAATTTGTGTAAATGTTTCTAAATGCATGGAAATTTGAGCCAGGAGTGTTTAACTTGCATTTCAAGATTGCGACCTCAGATACTTTATTTTGCAAAACATCAGCAATTACACTCACTAATACAGAATATCGCATAAATAACTGCTGCAGAGTAACCTGACACCTTGAATTTTGTCCAAATTGATGGTCTTCATAAAACATGGGTTGTGGATGAGATCCAAAATAGCTTGGCCATCATTTACTTATTAGGAGATGGAAGCAGAAAGATTTTCACAAAGTAACAATGTAAATTGTACAAAATATGGTAAGAGAAGAGCAGCAGAAATCCCCTAGTGATAGTGGTAGTGGTAGGCTCCCTGCTGTTCAAGTATCCAAGCTGTAAATGATTTTATTTTCCCCTGTCGGTCCACTCATGACTGAAGTCCTGGATTTTTACAGAGTTGTGGAGACTCCAGACCTTAGCCAAAATGGCACCAGTATCCTGGATCCAAAAGTCCCAGTCCCATTTTTAGCAAGTTCTGTTTTTGCGGGCGGGGAAGAAGGCAGGATGTTATTCCCATATATGGGAAACCCAAAGCCAGCAGGGCCATTTGAACTCAATGCAATATTCCATTTTTGCGAGAACAAGATTGGTTTCCCACAGTTTGTGACTTAGGATCTTTAAGAGTAGATGTGCATGTGTATAAAAGGTGGATAAGGTCTGTGGAACGAACAAGGTGTCAAGATATTTAAATCTTTGAATCTTTAAATTTTGGGGGGGGAAATGGCCTGCTGTACCTGTGAGCTGAAAGAAATGGTGCTTCAATTTCAATAGTTGTTTGGTGACATTAGCCTGAGGGCTATCATTATAGCATCATTCCTGCTTAACTTCTTCCACAATCTATCATGACAGTGGGCAGACCTGTAAGTTCATAGTATGTTTGACAGCTTAAAGGGGTAATTAAAGGATGAGCTACAATTGCAACTGTGTTTTTATAAGGGGTTGAGGACTTGAAAGGACTTAAATGTAAAAGTCTGTAATAGATACTGTGAACTTTATTCCACCTCAGCATGGCTACTAAAGTCTTCCCATGATGTATACTGGGATGGTAGGCATGGAGGAGAAGTTTAAGTTTTACGTCTATTTATTTGTGTCATAAGTAGGCTTACATTAACACTGCTTTGAAGTTACTGTGAAAATCCCCTAGTCGCCGCACTCTGGTGCCTGTTTGGGTACACTGATGGAGAAGTTTGCATGGCCAATGCATCTAATCATCACGTCTTTATGGGAGAAAATCAGAGCACCCGGAGGAAACCCACGTAGACACAGGGAAAATGTGCAAACTCCACACAGACAGTGACCCAAGCTGGGAATCAAACCTGGGTCCCAGGTGCTGTGAAGTAGCAGTGCTAACCACTGTGCCACCCATGTAAGGCCAAAGGGTGGTGAGTGGAGTTCATGGCTTGGCATGAATTGGCAGGGGGCAAAAAGGGACTATGGAGATGAGGAGATTATGTGTAGATATGGAGGGTATGATTGGCCATGGGGATGGGTGGGGGCATGAGTTGGCATGGATGGGGTATAGGGAGAGGGTGGATGGATCTGAGGGGGTGTAGGAATGAGGGCTGAAGGGCCTATCTGCTTTCATTACAACTGGGCCAAAGTTTCAAAGCACTGAGGTGTGTCTCATAAGCAGCCCGCCATGGCACGCAGCAGCCCCTGTGGTTGCCTTCACACTCTTTCTGGGGGTGGAAGGCCCAATTCCAGTCTGCACCCACACCCCGGGAATGAGGATTTCTTTATTGAGGGCTGTTTCTCCTGAGGCGGGTGCGCTGAACCAGGAACTTTCCCAACTCTGTTCACCTGCCTCAGGTACAAAAAAACAGGCTATAGAATCCAATCTAATATCAGCATGGACAAATGCAGAATGTGGGTCTTCTATGAGAGGGCCATGAAATCAACAAGATGGCAGGGAGGGCATAAAGTATGAAGTATGACATAGGGACAGTCAAATGCTTTTTGTTCTTTAAAGGATTGGTATCCTGAAATACTTCTCTCTTGCTCTATACCAACTTCAGATTACAGATGGACGAGAGAATGAACCTATTTACCAGCAATTAAGAAAAACAAAGTTCTTATTTATCATCATTACATGCTATTGGGGTAAAATTCTGACTTTGAAATCCTGGAGAGAAAACAGGATGAAAGGTTGAAACCGCAGCATTCAGATCATTGAATCATAGAATTGTTATAATGGAGAAGGAGACCATTCAGTCCATCGTGCCTGCACTGGCTCTCCAAATGAATATTTCACTTAGTGTCATTCTTCTGCCTTCTCCCTCATAACCTTGTTCCTTTAAAACATTCTTCCTTTTAAAAAAAGGACTCAACACCACACAGGCAGATCACAGTCCAGATCTTAACCACTTTTTCTCATATCACTTTTGCTTCTTTTGCCAATTGGTTAAAACCTATTCTCTCTCATTCTTGATCCTTTCATGAGTGGGAATGGTTTCTCTCTTATCTACTCTGTCCTGACCCCTCATGATTTTGAATACATTTATCAAATTTCCTCATTGTTCAATTGTCCAAGAAAAACAGTCCTAACTTCTCAAATCTATCTTCACAACTGAAGTTCCTTATCTCTGGAAGCATACTCCTGAATCTTTTCTGTGCTCTCTCCAATGCCTTCACATCCTTCCTAAGCTGTAGTGTTCAGAATTGGATGCAATACTTGTATTTATACAAATTCAACAAAACCTCCTTGCTCTTGTACTCGATGCTGCTATTAATAAAGCCTAGGATATTGTATGCTTTATTAGTCACACTCTCAACCTGTCTTGCCATCTCAAATGACCCATGTGCATATAAACCCAGGTCCCCTTTAGAATTGTACTCTTTATTTTATATTGTCTCTCCATGTTCTTCCTACCAAAATGAATCATTTCACACCTCTTTACAATGCATTTCACCTGCCACCTGTCCAACCATTCCAACAACTTGTTCATATCCTTTTGAAGTTTTGCGCTTTCTACCTCACCATTACAATGCTTTCAAGTTTTGTATTATCCACAAATTTTGAAAATGTGCCATGTACACCAAGGCCCAGGTCATTAATATATATCAGGAAAAGCAAGGGTGCCAGCATTGACCACTGGGGAATTCTGCTGCAAACCTTCCTCCAATCCAAAATAATCCTTTAATTACTGGTGTATTTATTGTCAATCAGCCAACTTCATATCCATACTGCCACTGTTCCCTTTATTCCATATGCTATAACTTTGCTCACAAGTCTGTTTTGTAGCACTGTAGCAAATGCTTTTTGGAAGATACAATAGGGATCTCAATAGTAATTGATTAGATTCCAGTCCTATTTCAGGACTAAGTAATGCAAACAGAGTGTGCTTTGATGATTCAGGTAAGATGTTCTTACCTGTATATTTATAATGTTGTGGTTCCTGTGGGTGCCTTGCTCTCTGGTGGCATAAAGTAAAAATTCAACCGCTGGAATAAATGATCAATGAACTATGCACAGCAGACATATAAGGTTTGAATGTGCACCACTGGTGGACAAGGCTTCCTATATGAAGTGAGAAAATGACCATATAGGGGGGAATTTTACCATTTTGATTCTAAGTGCCGGATCTGGGCATCAAATAGATCCACGCCTGGAATCCTCTTTCCAGTGCGCCCATACGCATTTTGCCGGCTCCAGCCCGATCCGCGCTGTGGCCGGGGTTTAGCGCTGGCGGACCGATCGGAGCTCTGAACTGCGCATGCGCAGTTCGAACAAAATCTGACAGCGCGCCCGGGCTCGAAAAAAAAAAAGCAGAAAGCGGAGAGCGGCTCTCTGACGTTCATCCTCTGGTCGGGGGTAGGGGGAAGTGGGAGGGAGGGGGTATGACCGATCATCCCCTGAGGGGGGGCGGGGGTGGCGGGGTGGAGAGGGGGTGTGATGTATTATACAATTAACTGAAACCTACATTTAAACACAACATAGGACAGTTTACAATTTATCACTTTTTGTTTATTAAAACATTTTTAAATTGAGATATAGATGGCTAATTAGTAATTTAAACAGGATTTCTTTTCAGGTACATATGGTTATATGATTTTGATGTTAACTTTTGCACTTTTCTATTCTCTAGGTCTCATTCGCTTACAAGAATTAATGAAAGCTCCTTCCAGATATAACATTAAAGTTAAAATTCGTCAGTTGCCATCAGGTAATAGAGATACTAAGCCTCTTCTGAAGCAGATGAAAAGGGGGAAGGAGTTCTTCGTGATATTTGACTGTACGTATGCAACTGCAGCCCAAATATTGAAACAGGTGATTGAAGTCTTCTGTACTCTGTTGACTCCTATTGTATATCTGGATATTTTCTATTCTGTAATAAGATTGCAGACATTTCACAGACTGTGCAGGAATGACTCAGCTCAAGCATTCCTGGATGAGATGTATTGAAGAGCGTTTGCAGCCAATAGGAAATGCTCTACTTCATCAACTTCTGTTCAGAAAACTCCTCTGCCTCCATCTTTTCATCTATAAGTGGTTTGATGACAAAGTAGTGGTTCAGCTAGCAATTAATAGAAATCTGGGAGACACTCTGGAACCATTACCAGAAGTCTCCTTAGAGCTCTCTCAAGCCTTTTGAGAGGACATGGCTTTGATTGTATCTCCTCTCGATGGCTATGTGTGAACTACTGTCGGATATCATGAGCCACGTGCAAAGGAATAGCCCCATCATCAAGCAGGCAACATCTGAGCCAATGACTTTGTTATCATTATTATGGATGTTAGATGGGGTTGTCTAAGTTCTGGTCTTAAAGGTACTTCTGGAGGCTAAGCTGTTGATAAACTCCATCTTTTATTGAACATTATACAAATTATATATAATACACAACACACAAGAACACAAGAAATCGAAGCAGGAATAAGCCCTTCATGTCTGATTTATACTGGCCTCAACTCCTTTTCTGTGCCATTTTTCCATAGCCTTATATTCCTCGATCTATCAAATATTTAACCACCTCCACTTTAAATATTTCTAATGATCCAACCTCCACCACCCTTTGGGGTAGAGAATTCCAGAGATTCATCACCCTCTTTAAGAAGAAATTTCTATGTACCTCAGTTTTAAATGACCGATCCTTTATCTTGTAGCCATATCCCCTTGTTTGAGACTCTCCCACTAGTGAAAACATTAAACCATCTTCACTGTCAAGCCCCTCAGAATCTTATGTTTTTGCATAACTCCTCACTCTTCTAAACTCCAAGGACTCAGACTATGTAGTCTCTATTGATAGGACAACCCTCATCCCAGGAATTAGCCTGGTGAATCTCCTTTGGACTGATCCCAATGTTACTATATCCTTTTTTAAGTAAGGCGACCAAAACTATACGCAGTATTCCAGGTGAGGCCTCACCAACTCCCTGTACAATTGCAACAAAACCTTTCTATTTTTAAACTCCAATCCCTTTGCAATAAGAGCCAAAATGCAATTTGCTTCCTTAGCTTGTTGGACCTGACTGCTAGCTTTTTGTGATTCATGCACTAGAGCACCTAGATCCCTCTGTACTTCATTGACCTGCAGTCTCTCTCCATTTAGATAATAATCTGCCTTTTGTTTCCTCCTACCAAAGTGCATGATCTCACACTACCCCACATAAAACTCCATTTGCCAGGTTTTCGCCCAGTCACCCAATCTATCTATATCCCATTGTAGAACCTCATATATCCTCATTAGAACATGCCCTTCCACCTATCTTTGTATCATCAGAAAAGTTGGAAACCTGGATAGAATGGATGTGGGGAAAATGCTTCCATTAGTAGGAGAGACTAGGATCCGAGGGCTCAGCCTCAGAATAAAGGGACGACCCTTTAGAACTGAGATGAGGAGGAATTTCTTCAGCCAGAGGGTGGTGAATCCACAGAATTCATTGCCACAGAAGGCTGCGGGGGCCGGGTCATTGAATATATTTAAGACAAAGGTAGATAGTTCTTGATCGGTAAGGGGATCAAAGGTTATGGGGAAAAGGCAGGAGAATGGAGTTGAGAAACATATCAGCCATGATTGAATGGCGGAGCAGACTCGATGGGCTGAATGGCCTAATTCTGCTCCTATATCTTATGGTCTAACCTTACATTACATTCCTTCCTCCAGGTCATTAATATAAATGGTGAACAATTACAGACCAAGAACTAATCCCTGCTTAACTCCACTCGTTACATATTTCCACTCTGAAAAGGACCTATTTGTTTCAACTCCCTGTTTTCCATGTGACAGCTAGTTTTCAATCCATGCTAACACTTCCCCCAACTCCATGGATTTCTACATTATGCACAAGTCTCTTATGTGGCACCTTGTCAAATGCCTTTGGGAAATCTAAATACACTACATCTATTCTACCTACTCTCTCTGTTACATCCTCAAAGAACCGAGCAAATTTGTCAAACGTGGTTTACCTTTCATAAAACCATGTTGCCAAGGTTTGATTATATTCAGCTTTCCTAAATGATCAGCTATTTCCTCTTTGATTATTGACTCCAGCGTCTTGCCAATAATAGATGTTAAACTGTCTGTAGTTCCCTGCCTTAGATTTAACACAAGGCTTTACATTTAACTATCTCTCACCATGCTGTTATCATGTGATCTTACTTCACTTATTACATTATCTCACATCTCCCCCTGAAGTCTCTGGCTGGAATTTTACCAGCATGCCTGCCCCAATTCCGGGGCAGGCGAGGCTCACAGAATGGCATAGCCCATTTGGCCTTGGACAGGATCGTACCGGCGGACATGCCGGTAAGATTCCACCTTCTGTCTTCATCCCTGGGTCATAGGAATAAGCATTGTGGTGGTTTCACCAATCTCCCCAACGTTGTTCTCCACTTGTTTCGGAGGTTGCATTGGATTCAAGTTGCCCATATTCTCTCTCGAACTCTGAAGTAATATATGAATCTTCAGAGACTATTAGTTCTCTATTCAAGTTGTCTTCCTGATCATATAGGTAGTTAGTCCATTCTACTGATGGTCTGATTGTAGAGATAAGTAGGCTTCTATTTCTTCTCACTATCCCATTTTTCAGTCTCAACAAGATAATATCTCAGATTTTGTCTTTTTCAATTCTTGGCCTTCTTGATTCTGGCCTCAAATTCAGATTGATTCACCTGGTGGTGTTAGTGCTGATTGTAGTTTCTGGTTTGATTTACACGATACTCATCCCTCTTCACCCTTACTCCTTCTATATCTGTTGCTTTTAGAAATGACATGATCATATGTGGAAGGACAGGAGGTTGAGTCTATAGTCGTCTTCCCCTCAGAAGTTCTGACAGAGCCAAACCATTCTGAATTGATGTTGATATCATTATTCTTTTCAACAAGCTTTCACTATTCTTATATGTCTTGTGAACTCTCTATCAGCTTATAGATAACTAGTTGTGTGGACAAATCCATCGTTTTCTATAAATCTTTGAACCCTTTATTCACAAACTGTGGGTCATTGTCTGAAATGACAAGGGTTGGAATGCCATGTGTGAAATAAAAGTTCTTTTATTGAATTAATGACTGATTCTGAGGTTGTACCATGAAGATGTTTAACTTCAATCTATCAGGAATACTTACCAACAACTATAAGGAATGTCTTCCCCTTGAGCTTGAAAATGTCCACTCTGTGATGTTCCCATGGTCCAGAGAGAAATGAGGATACTGTCAATGGTTCTCTTTGATCTTGGTGATGGATTTCACAGGTGGTGCAACTCAAAACTATTTTCTCTCAAGATTTTGAGATTCTTGGACATCACACTGAATTTTGGACTCTAAAATAATACTTTTTAATGCTTAGGTGTCCTTCCTGAATTCTCTAAAACACCTCGAGTCTGAGGACTCTTGGTATGACCAACCATCATAAATTAGCAACTCTTCCAGACTCTGAGATGTCTGCATTGCTCAATGTTTTATCTCAGGATGAGACTGTTTGGAACATGTTCTGACCACCCATTGTTATAGCATTTCATAATTTTAGTATATTCTTCATCTGCTTTTTGTGCTTGTTGGATTTCATTTCGCCTCTGTGTTGTTACTGGTGGGAATTTTGTAGTCAATGAGGTATGTGACTCGACATCCTCAACAAGATTTGTTTCTCCTGTTCAGGCTTCTCAACAGGAATATCTGACAAGGCAACTGCTGTTGTTTATTGTTGCCTTAAACATGGTTCCTTCATCTGCTATTCCTGTGGAATCTTCTGCCTGTTTTTTACAAGGATTCCCAATTCATCAACTTTGGAGATGAATTGTCGTTCTGTGCAAGCTTTTTGACTTAACAGTGAAAATTCTTGGTTGTGGACCAGATGAAAGGTTTCTGTGACTTCTCTTAAAATTTAGCAGTCAACTGAACTTTGACCTTTTAGATGAATGCCTCCTGGACCGTAAAGTCACATGATTGAGGGCTGGAGGAAGTCTGATTTTAACCATTGTTCTGTGCTTGAAAGAACTGAAACTCCTGCTCCAGTGTCTAAAGTCTTTTTAATGTCTGTTAACCTGAATGTCTATGCTCTAATGGTTCCTATTTGACCTTGTGCTGGGACACTGCTGTATGGCAATCTCATCAGTAAAACAGAGCCTCCTGACATTCTGTTCTTCACTGATCTACGGGTATGAATTTCTTGGCCATTCTGTTGGGCTGAGGTTTCCCAAAAGCTTCCCTCCTACTCCTCTTTCCCATGGAGTGGCAGAGCTCTGGGACTCTTGTTTGTTACTCTTCCAGCCACAATGGATCAAACAGTCACCAAACCCATAATAACAACCTGACATTTGCCAGCAGCCACTGGTCAAAATTTCAATGTGGTCAGTGAGAAAAAAAAAACTGGAAAATGTAATGTCAGTGGACAAGACCAGTAAAGCAGCACATTAGCAGCCAAAATGAACAAACTGATTGTAGTTGAGAATTCTGATTAATTCTAAATACCCAACATGAGGATAATTAGCAGCTAATGTTTTAATATTTGGTTTGAGAATAATACAAAATATGTAAGTGACATCTTAATAATGTCTCTAAGAAATGTTTTTGACATGCCATTAAAATGAAAGATGTATTCATGGAAGATATCAGCATTAGTCAGGCACAAATAATGCAACAAAGTAAATTGCCAATGCATATCTAAGCCAGCGGAATAAGTCCAATAGGTAAAGGTGCCTTCAATAGAACCGGTTTAAATTGGTTAGAGAAATGCTGAATCATAAGAAGCCATTTTTGGGAGAGAATTCCATAAAACAGGCAGACGAATGACAGATCAATATTTGAAAGTGTCAAAATATGATTGATTAAAGGACATGCCATTGTTTGATTGACAGAACAGTTAATTAATTAAATTGCTTTTAATTAAGTACTGGGCTATATAATCCGATAACGAAAACTATAACCAATTCTTCTCTGGCATGAAATCTGAGATCTTTTGTGAAAGCCTGCTCGCGTATTAGTTGTGTAGGTGGAACCATTGATCTCCCATTTTGGCCAAAATGAGATTTGTCTTGTCCTATTGTAATTGTCTGAATATTGTTAATTTGTAATGTTTTTGACTCTAACATTTCAATATTTTAATAAAAACTAATTAATTTCATTGAACTGAATAATTTTTTTTGCCTTTATGAAATGAAATGTTTAATGAAAAGATTCAGTCTTTAAATTAATCAGGCCACCTAAAAGAATTTCCCACAACGCTGGTGACTTGACTAAGAGCAGTTGCTGATGCCTTTAAATGACACTGGAAATAATGCCCTTCTTATCATTCCTGCCCCGGATTTGAGTCTTCTATAGAATTTTACGAGTGGTGTGCTGAAGTTGTTGAAAATAGAGTTTCAGACTGGGCCTAAGTCCTGAACCCACATTTGCATATATTAAGCAGGCGCTGGCATTTTGAATGGGACATTTTAGCTGACTGGTAGGAGGTCCAACCCAAAGCAATGGCAAGCATACAACAGACAGACGAGACCACAACTTAATTTGCAGCGTTCTTGTGACAGCTTTAAACTCGGGGTTATCCTCATGGACCTCAACGAGGCTGGACTCACTACTGCTGACACAAGCACAATAGCTGCCGAGGGAGCAAAATGACCAATGTTCACATCACAATTCCAGGCTGATTTGTTAATCTTGATAACAGAGATTTCAAACTAAATATACTTGACGGTATCTGAAAGAGTCATTGTTTATTTTTGGAATAAATGTTTCATGATGAACACTGCTGCTGTGGAATGATTGTTATGTGATGTATTTAAAATGATGGATGGCTTGTTGCATTCTAATTCAAAATTCATGTCAGGCTCTGTCTATAAAAGAGTTCATTATAAATATGTCAATATTTGGATACAATACCAGTTGTGCTTGTAAGCGGCAATGTGATTGTCTTTTCCAATGTTAAATGCTACAATTCTTTGGTTTCAAAAACGTGGGCCGAGATTTTCCGGTCATGCCCACGATGAAAATCGTCACGATTGGGATGGAAAATTTGATGGACCAGCCAAAGGTCTATTGACTTTGGGCTGGAATTTCTGGTTGCAAGGCAGGCAGGATGGGAAAATCTCATCTGTAATTGATCTAAAGTACACTGACAATTAATATTAAAAATGGTTTATGTTTTCCTGCAGTTGAACATTGCAAATGTGAAGAAGCCTCTGAGCCACCCAATCGCTCTCCCAGATTTACTTTCACCCCATGACCTGGCTCCATCCCTGAATGTGCTCACTACTCACCTGGCCTATACTCTTGGCTTCCCTGTTTACATAATTGACCGTAAGAAGTCTCACAACACCAGGTTAAAGTCCAACAGGTTTATTTGGTAGCAAATACCATAAGCTTTCGGAGCAATGCTCCTTCGTCAGATGAAGGAGCATTGCTCCGAAAGCTTATGGTATTTGCTACCAAACAAACCTGTTGGACTTTAACCTGGTGTTGTGAGACTTCTTACTGTGCTTACCCCAGTCCAACGCCGGCATCTCCACATCATACATAATTGACCACCAATGTATTGGTCATGGCTTCCCCTGTATTATACCCACTGTATTATATGCCCCTTTTGATGTCTCCATTTTTCTCAGTGCTGCAGAGCATCTACTGTCCCCCCTCCCATCAAGTAGATGGACCGCTCCAACCTGCTTGCTGCTTCCCTGATTGACTCTCCCTGCTTGCCCATCCGGTTTTAGCATTATGCTAATGAACAGGCTTCTCCAACTCGTAGTGAAACCCCAGGTGTGTTGTGCTGTCTTTCAAATGGTATTTCTAACCTGGACACTGTTCCAGTGGATATGGAAAAAAATTCTGCACCACGAGGAACTGCACAAGAGTTTTCCTGGTTTCCTGGTTTCCCACAGCCAAAACCACCAAAACAAATGAACAGGTCATTTGCAGCTGATTGTCACATCTTACAATGTGTAAATTGTCAGCTGCTATTTCCATGTTGACTAAACTTCAAAAGAAATTCCTTGGCTGTGAAGTTTTATTTCAACATCCTGTAGTTGTGAAAGGTACTATATGAAGAACAAGTTCTTTATTTTTGTTTAATACTGGTTTGTTCCCTTTGCAGATCCTTTCGATGGGAATGATGACTGAGTATTATCATTATTTTTTCACTACACTGGTAAGGCAACATTTTTGAATGATATTTTTATTTCAGAGACATGCAGGCATTTGGTGCCCTGGTGGGTCCACATGCTGCATCCTGCTGGAGTTGACAGAGACCAATGTGTGGAGATGTGGCTATAGTGTCCAAGTGGAGGGTCTGAGAGATGCATTGATGCACCTACTGAGTGTTCTTCCATTGGGTGGTAGTCCCAGAGGAATCGAGGGGGGAGGGTCAGGACTCTTTCATCCACTCCATCCGGTATCCTGCTGAGGGCCTCTTTCAAAAAGCACGGTGCAGTCTTCTTAGCTGCCATCCCCTGCAGTGGTTGTGGAACAAGTTCTGAGGAGTGCTGGGGAGTCATTTATATAGAGCTCCCCAGAGCTCACAGCAGTTAAGTTGTTGCGGGGCGGGCAAATTGCGGCATGCTTCTTGTGTTGCATAAAAATTATTACTAGTGAGGCATAAGATTCTGCCTGAAAACATGTCGGTGCCACCGGCAGGAACCACTCTGTTTTTCGCACCGGAACCAACACTCTGCAATCTTTTCGTGAGATTTCACCCATAGACAGGTTAAACAAATATGCAAAAACTTGGCAAGTAGAATACAATGTAGGAAAACGCTAGATTATGCAGTTTGGTAGGAAGAATAGAGGAGCTGAATATTATTTAAATGGAGGAAGACTGCAGAAAGCTACAGCACAAAGGGGTTTGGGGGTCCACGTGCATAAATCACAAAACGCTAGCATGCAAGTTCAGCGGATAATAGGGAAGGCAAATGGAATGTTAGCCTTTATTTCAAAGAGAATGGAGTATAAAATAGGGAAGTATTGCTAAAACTATGCAAGGTGCTAATTAGACCATAACTGGAATACTGTGCACAGTTTTGTTCCCCTTATTTCAGGAAAGATATACTGGCATTGCAGGCAGTCCAGCGAAGGTTCACTAGTTGATCCTGGGTATGAAGTGATTTTCTTATGAGAGGTTGAATAGGTTTGGCCTGTACTCATTGAAGTTTAGAAGAATGAGAGGTGACCTTATTGAGACACATAGGATTCTCAGTGGGCTTGACATGGTAGATGCTGAGAGGTTGTTTCCTCTTGTGGGAGAGTCTAGCCCTAGAGGGCATAATCTCAGAGTAAGGGGCCAGCCATTTAAGACAGAGATAAGGAGGAATTTCTTCTTTCAGAGCGTAGTGAATCTGTGAAATTCTTCACCATAGCGAACTTCAGAGGCTATATTGTTAATTATATTCAAGGCTGAGATAGAGAGATTTTTAATCAGTAAGGGAATCAAGGGTTATGGGGATAAGGCGGGAAAATGGAGTTGAGGACTTTCATATCAGATCAGTCATCATTGAGTGGTGGTGGAGCAGACTTGATGGGTCAAATGGCCTACTTCTGCTTCAACATCTTATGGTTTTATGGTCAATTACTTTGTACATCATAAAATCCCTATAGTGCAGAAGGAGGCTATTCGGCCTACCAACTCTCTAACAGAATATTTTACCCAGTTCTTCTACCCTGCCCTATCCCCGTAACCCCATGCATTTACCATGGCTAATCCATCTAACCTACACATCTTGGGACATTAAAGGGTAATTTTACTATGGCCAATCCACCTAACCTGCACAGTTTTGGACTGTTGGAAGAAACCGGAGCACCTGAAGGAAACCCACGCAGACACAGGGCACGAGGAGAACATGCAAACTCCACACAGATAATCACCCAAGGACGGAATTGAAATTGGGTCCCTGGCGCTGTGAGGCAGCAGTGCTAATCAGTGTTTCACCATGCCGCGGCCAATAGTCAATAGTGAAAAGAATTAAGTCATTCTTTCTGTTATCACATCCTTGACATATCTGTGGACAGCAAACAGCCGATATTTTATGTATCGCCAGTTCTTTCCCAGATGCTGATAAATGCAACTGGAGGACCATTTTATGACTTTTGGCAATGCAACTGGCAGATCTCTGATTGTGTCCAGATATCTTCATCGAAAAGATAGCCCTCATTGTTTATCTGCAATAGCTAGCACAGGATTCTCAACAACTGTGTCTGGGACAGTAGGCCTGAAAACCTTTGCACCCATGTGACCTCTCAGAATGTGGTACATCACCTTACTTCAAAGGTAGTCCATTTCTTGTCTTCTGCAGCCAACTGCAGTGCAAGCAGAGCATTGAATCTTGTACCCAGTGTAGTCATTGTAACTGAGTTTAGTAGCAGACTGCTTATCAGAAAAATCAAGCAGCCTGCAGCTTCTGCTGCAATGCAGGATTTGAATGAGATTTGGGAACACACCACACATGCATATGAGCCTTTGTGAAATGTTGCAAGGTCTATTTAAACATCAGGAATGCTGGAATTAATGAACTCAACATTGCTAATCTATGGCTTCATCACCATAATGCTGACGAGACTTTTCCTCTCACCAGTAATTTAGCAGCATGCAATAACAATAGGTTTAGTTTGTTCTTAACCCTCAAAAGACATAGATTCACTGTAATTATATTTTTGAGTCTTCTCTTCCTTTTTATGCTTTACGTCTTGGATTATTCTAGTAGGTGAATTCCGATTTACTAATCTTTCCCAAGTACATTTGCCAGCCTTGATATCCAAGTAGCTCTCAGTAAAATTATAATTTCAGGATAATGAACAGAGCACCCTTTCTATTATATGCCTGAGCTGTTAGAATTTTCCCTATGCCTGCAAAGCATCTTTCTGTCCCTCTCTCAAGATGTGCTATGATACAACAATGTGACACTGCAATTTAGATTGAAACTATTAAGTGAATTTATTCAACAAAAGATGAACAAATGAATAAATTACAGCAATATTTCTTGCTCGCCGAAAGGGAAAATATAAAAGATTAACGTTTGAATGCAAAAACATTCTTTTCTAAATAAAAATGCTGTTCACAGTGGCCCGAAGAATCTGCGCCACTGTTCCAGCAGAATGCCAGAAGGACCAGCAACCGAGCCTGCCACCTTGAGACACCAGATTAGGACTTACTGTCAAGTTTCTGGGATAGTCTGATGGGATAGAGCTTCCTCCCATTCCTGATAAGTCACCAACAAATTTAGAACAGTGGGGCGGTATAACTGACACTTCGTAACTGGGTCAATGTATGTTAGACATAGTGAAGACCAGGAATACTGACTGGTTGATGAATGGTGAGCTGGTTGATGTGGAGTCCACATCAAGATCTTGACCTGCACTCATAAAGGTTTGGCCAGCCAATTTTTGTTTGAAGCTTTGATAAGGGGATTTGTAATTATATATTTCACTTTGGATGGGTGGATGGGTTGATTGAGGGGGGCTAAAGTAAGCAGTCTTTCCTGCTTTGCACTGGCTCAGGACAATTACTGGGGCATGTTCTGGCTTCTTTGATGACATCCTTGGTGAAGATCCAGGACCAGTGGATCTTGAACATTCACCAAGATGCAACCTTTGCAGATCTGCAGGACCAGTGTTTATTTTCTCCTGGTACTCCTTACAACTTCAGGAGCTAATCTGAATGATAGCTCTTGGAGACTCCAGTTGATTCCTCTGATTAAAACAGATCCGTTCTTTAAATGTCCCCAAATGCAATTACCGGCACTTACTGGATTTAAATAATTTTTGCCCATGTTGAAAAATAACTAGCAGTTATAGAATCATAGGAACCACATCAGCCTTTTAGCCCCTCAAGCATGTTTCAGCATTCAATGAGATCAGGGTTGATCTGTGACCTACCTCCATATACCCATCAATGCCCCATATTCCTTAATACCTTTAGTTAGCAAAAATGGATTAGTTTCAGATTTAAAATGAACAATTAAACTAGTATCAATTGCTATTTATGGAAGAGAGTTCCAAACCCTTACCATGCTTTATATGTAGAAGTATTTCCTGACTTTACTCCTGTACAGCCTGGCTCCAATTTTTAGCCCATGCCCTATTTTGTCTGAAATTCTCTAACCAATGGAAGTAGTTTCTCTCTATCTTTCCTCAGTTCCCCTTACTATCTTGAAAATTTCAATCAAATCACCCGTTACTCTTAGAAATTCCAGGAAATTCAACCCTAGGCTGGAATTTTCCAACTCAGCCCCTCCCACTCCCGTGGTGGAGACAGCTTGGCATTAGCCACCGGCAGGATCTTCCAGTCTTGACAAAGTCTACAGCGTTTTGCATGGCCACCCCTATCCCATGACAGGAAACCCTTGGTGGGAATTGACTTCAGAGGGAACTGAGGATCTCACCCCCGGGGAGGGCCATAAGGTCCCTCCCCTAGTTTGATCCTAATTTATGTAATCTCTCCTTGTAATTTAAATTTTGGAGTCCACTTATCTTTCTGGTAAATCTACCCTGTACTCCCGCCAAGGTTAATATGTCCTTCTTAAAGTGTGGCGCCCAGAACTGAACATAGTATTCTGGATCTGGCGGAATCAAGGCCTTGCATAGCTTGACATTTACTCCCTTGTATTTCAGTCCTCTAGACATAAATGCATGCAATCTATTTGGCTTTTTAATTATTTTCTGTACCTGATCATGAAATTTTATTGATCTACAGCCCCCAAAGTCTCCTTAGGCTGCCACTGTTTTTCAGCTCTGCACCATTTCAGATTGGCAAATGGTAATTACATGTGAGACCAAGCATATTGGCTGACCATAAAGCGGGAGATTTAGGGCCCACTTAGTGATCCAAACCAGGATCTTGGCCTGTACTCCTGAAGATTTGGTCAATTAACAAGTCACATAATCTGAATTAACATGGGCCCTCCCTCAAGATTCATAGAACAAATCTGCAATTTTGATATAAAGTTAAAATTGGGATAAAGTTGTGCTGGTAAATACATTTCCTTCCAAACTACTTCTCCACTATTTCTCTGTCAAGAGAGCTAAATATCCATCTCCCTCAGTCCCCACTGGCTGCTATTTGTGTTCTTGGCCATGGCAAATTTTCCAAGATTGCAGCAATTATATATTTCAGGTGGGTATTTGGGACATTTTAAGCACAACTGGGGTGCCACTTGATTTTTTTTTAAATTAAAAATTGTCCCCATTTTCAAACTGACTAGATGCAGCTGGAATTGTTGTTCTCTGATCGTTTGCAACAGGGAACTGACCTCTTAAATTTGAAGTGTTCTATAATGCCCCTCGCAATGACAAGGTGAGAATGACAAGAACCACATTGAATAGTTCCCTCATTAGCACAGTGCCATTATACACCAATCCAAGCCCATCCTGAAATGATTCAAATATTCCAAAGGGTAGGAACATAGAGCAGGATTTTCAGCACTTGCCAAGGGTAGGATTAGAGGTGGGCGGGAGCTAAGAATAGTGTCGTCGGTCTGCATGCTGGTTCCTCAGCTCCAACTCACCTCCAGGCCAATTTATAGAGGTGGAATTGAGAGCAGAAAGACCCCACCCATTCACAGCAGGTAGCTAACGTGGCTCATTAAGAGTCACCTGAGGCCAATTAAATGAGGCCCGCTACAGACGGCCTTAGAGGCCCTGCCCATAGTGGTGGCAAAGGCCATTTTAAAAAGTTGGAGAGTGTGCCTCCATCTCTTACCTTACATCGCAGCCTGCTGCCCCTTTCAAGCTGAAAAGCCCTTGATCAGCCCTCTAGTTTTGAAAACTCAGCTGTCATCTTTAATTGAATGGTGAGCTTGTCTCCAGGCCAATTATAGGACCATCCCTGTGACGATCACAATGCTTCATTGCTTCCCCCCAGGGCGAGTTCCAGTCCCAGAAACAATCCCAGTCTCAGATTCTGGCCCCAGAGAGAAAATCCAAGCCTTAATGTATGTGAGTTCACTCCTAATTTTCACCGTAAGTTTTGAAGCAATTTTTGTCCCCTTAAGACTGGTGTCTAAATTAGAGGGGCATCTTTCTGTTTGTTTTGGAATGCATACCTGATCTATTTTTGTCACAGTCCCATCCTAACTCTATATATTATGAGGTAAGCTGAACTCATCAGTAGTATGGAAATTAAATAATTGCTCCATACTGTCTGCAGATTGAGTATCTCCCTGTGCTTTAACACTCAAACCAATGATCAATACTGTCCCCTGTGGAGCATTGACATTCATAAACCTCCATTCCTTCATCCTCACACATGAGGCTGTACAGGGCGAATTGTATTTTTTTCAATTATAACTCATTTTATTTCGCAAAGTTTTTATCAGTATTGCCCACTTTGGTATCTAGGGTTGCACCAACAGAACTCTACTTACCCTGATACATCTTGGACACACACACAACCCCATGGTCAGTGGTAAGCTAAACAGGATTCAGCCATGTAGCCTCTTCTTGTAAAGCTACAAGTTATAATTCATTAAGGAACATTTTTTTATTGCATTGTGTCTATTAATATACAGCAAACTAACCTAATAAATGGACAATGTCTCTATCAGGAACATTTGAAAATTCTTATCTAGTCCTGTTCTTTTAAAATATAACTAGTGGTATTCATTTTGGAGTGCTTCGTATTGGCCATAAATAACATATCGTCATATCTTAGTCCAGGATGTGCACTGCAAGGAGCTATGTATTTGGTGATATATTACTGCTACATATGTTGCTCTTAAACCTATTAGAGTGATATATTGACACCCTTCTGATCATCAGCACAGGCTCAATCTCTCTGTAATAAATCACGTAGAATACTAGCCCAACCTCTGGAAGAAACATAAATAACCTGCAGTCCTGTCAGAACATATGTAAATTACAGGGTGATTCTTGTGTATCATTCGTATTTTTGTGCCACCAGAAAGGCTTATTTTCATTTTTGACAGGCACTTGGAATTTTTCACCAGTGATCGCAGTCAATGTTAACCCTTTGAAAATTGTGGTAGTATTTATGCTTTACGTTTTGGTTTGTGTTCATTTGCAAGAACGCAAGAAATTGAACATTCAAGCATAAATATAGAAATATTTACCATTACACAATTAATAGACATTAATGCACTTGGAAAGTAATTTTCTGCAAGCTCTGTGATTGAGAAGAAAGGTTTAACAAGTTGCATTGGTCTTGGGAAATGGGGTGGTGTAGTGTTGGCACACTGACTTTTTAATTCTATAATCTGCATTTGATTGCAGCTCAAACTAATGGATTGAAGGATTCCTGCTATAGCCAGCTGTCAGCATTGGTCGTGATAGTCTCTTTGTAGGTGTGAGTCCATGGCTCCAAACCGCTCAGAATTTGTCACTTGGTTGACAGTCTCACAACAAAAGGGCCACTAGAATGACTGGAGTGAAGCGAATAAATAATGAGCTGGATTTTCTGGCTCCATAATTTGTGCTTTTGATCACGTTGATTTTAATGGGCATGAGGTTATGAACTGTAGAGCACAAAAAGTGATCACGCTGATGTAACTGGGGCTGATACTTTCAGGCTGGTTAAATGGATATGTTAAACCAGAATAGAGAAAGTTTTAACTTAAACTTTAATTGACACTATTACTGACTTCAGTATGTTTGATGCCAGTCAGATTATGGAAAAAAATTCCACTTGCCAGTGTGCTGAGCACAAAATCCACATATGACTTTTCTACAACAAAAAGAGAGGATGAAGATTTTCTGTAAACTGACCTTCCTTAAAATTCTCTCAGCTAAACTGAGGCTGCTAACTTTTGGTAATATATTGTGCATTGGCAGAGCAATCTTCACGACAATGGGGAGGGCCCAACTTTTTCGGATAATAATTCTGGCATTTTGCCTAATGGTGCCCACCAGCCCTGAGTGTGCAGAAAAGTGAAAGGGCATCTAATTTGCCCATACATCCTTCCCTTCCAGTGCCAATCTGCCTCATATACAAAAGAACACTAATGCCCATTTAGCTTTGCAGGAAAGGGGGCTTTACCTCATGGGCCCTCTGACCTCAACGATGCTCCCCATGGCTCTCTATCTGAAGGAAACAATCAAAGAAATTTAAAGAAATAATCTTATTTTCTTTACATCCAGGTCGGTTCCTTGGACTGGGACCTCAATATGAAGTGTGCCTCACTTCTCAGAGTCCAAATTTTGCCACTGGAGTGGCAACATCTGGCCTAGGGCATCCTTGCCCATGGCTCCATCTCCAAGCCATTTTCCTTGTCAGACGAATACGTTTTCAGCAATCAAGCTGGCCTTTCAGATTGGAAAAATCTCAAACTCCTGAGACCTGGCATGACTGTTATTTCCCAGGTTGTTCTACTCGTCCCGCATCAGAGTTTCTGCAGGAGACTGATAGAAATCATGAGGGATTTCAGCCCTGCACTTAATAATAGCATAGAGGGAGAGTTGGGAATTATTGGTTGTGGGGGGATGGTATGGTAATTTTGGTAATAATGTGTAAATGATGCATTAATTTCTGATCAATAAGATCTTGGCATTACACATGATAACTGGTAATTGTATATTAACTGAATGTTTAATTGCATTCAATGCCTGGGGATTTACCTGTGCACATATATAGAGGAACAATCTTAAACTGTTGTTATTGGATTGGAGCTGCACAATATCAAATGTGCGTCTCTAAATGCTAGCTTGTAAGCATACAAAAACTCACTCCAGTTATATCCTTTACCACATGGGCTATCTGAGTGGCAACAATAGTTTGGCACTGCTGGAGACCTTGACTCTTTTTCTCCCTCATCTTTGATAACATGGGTGCACCACAACCAGAGAAGGTGCCATTCGTACAAAAAAAGATAATGTAAGTGAAGAAAGAGTTTGAGCATAATTAGTGCAAGCTTGCATTGCCCCCAACCACAGAACATGGGCATGAGGTTACTGAGAAGCTGAATGAAATATCTAGCAGTTCCTGGATTGGTGCCAAGAAGGATTTAATGATGTTCATAACAGAGCCAAGAAGAGCACATTGAAGTGCTGCAAGAAATGGCACCTATAGGGGACTGAAAGTACCTGCAGGCTTTGGTGGAGAGTGGTTGGATATAATTGAAGACTACAATGTTGGGTGAAGCACTGTCTGATCTGGTAAATGTCTATTAGTTTATAAAGTGCATTATTCATAATATACAAAATACAAGGCTCCCCAGTTTCATAAACAGTCATATTTTACATTTATGACATTTGGACCAAAAAAGTGTCATTCTACGTGTGCCTTCACAGTTTAGATTGAACTACTGAAGATTCCAAAATCTTCCACCTCCCCCAGAATTTATCATGGCAAGTAAAGGTACTACATTGTAAGCACTGACCACAACACCTGACCACCTAGTACCCGACAATATGATGCTACAGAGGAGAAAATGCCTTCTCTTCAAACTGGAAAGAGAAAGGGCCATGATGCTGGAATGAGGAATAAGTGCAAACTAATCCCCAAGACTTTATGGTCAAGGAATAAACTGTGTTGCAACAATGGTATGTTGTCATTGGAGATCTCTGATCTTCAAGGAAGCATATTATAGAACTGTCCATTTTTTGAACAATAACACAGCAAACGGTGATGCAAAGAGGTTTAGATTAGAATTTCTCTTGACAGAATTATCAGGCTACTGTACAAAACAGTGTAAATAATGTGCCTTTAACATTAGAGTCAAGCTATGCAGCTTAATTTAATGGGTACTGTTATAGAGTGTTACAATAAACATCTTATTTGAAATGCATTTGCTGATGTCTGTAACGTTTGTGCACAGTGACGTCATTGGTACTGCAGGCTTTGCAGGTTTGACAAGGGACGTGTGTACGAGCTGCTCTTCCTTGTCCTGAAATTTTGCTGTATTTTATTTTAACGTTTCTTTATTTATAAAGCAGTTTGAATATTCGACTCCCTTTTGTGGCTGAGGATATCACATCATTTTGGTGAGGAGGAGAAAACAGCACTTTAAAAAAGAAATGGAGAAATAAGCGGAACAGAACAATTCAACGATCAGCAAGGTAGCACAAAGACTTGCAGGCAGTTCTAGGGTTCAAACCAACAGGTTCTCGTGGGTTTTACCGAAGAAACAAGTTAGCAGCACCGTGGCAATGTTCAGGACTATCAGTGAGTTTGTGGAAGAGAATAGGGACTGATCTTGAATATGTGGAAAGGTTAGAACTTTTTCGTGGCAAATGGAATTGCAGATGAGGCTAAAATGGCTCAATTCTCCTGATTGTGAGTGAACATTGCGAACAACAGCCAAGAAGCAAAAGAATGTCTCCTGGTGGTAAAAGGGAAAGGACCTAGTTTATTAGTGTGACTGCATCAGAAAAATTCGGTTGAACTGGGGTGAGATTAAGCGCACACAGGTGACAGAGGATGTCATCCAGAAATACCCTGAGGTGTTAAAGGATGAACTGGGTACATTGCATGGCACTACAGTTCAGTTGTTCACAGATCCTCAGGCTGCTCCTTGCTTTTTCAAGCCCAGAACGGTGCCTATGCTATGAAAGGCAAAGTGGAGGAGGAGCTGGGTGACTACAAAGGTTTTGGAATCATTGAGTCCATTCAGTTCTCATATTGGGAGCTCGAGTTGTCCCTATTCTTGAAAGAGATGGTCCTGTGCGCACATGTGGAGATCACAAGCTTACCATTAATCAGGCTTCCAAGTTAGACGCTTGCCCATTGCCGAGGGTGCAAGGTCTGTTTTTAACCCTTGCAGAAGAAAAGACCTATCAAAGCTTGACATGAGTCATGTCTACCAGCAACTCTGACTAGAGGAGGACAAAAGCAATACGTCAAGATCAACCCTCACTGATCTCAGGCAGAGTGGCAGCGAGTTCAAGTTCAATCTTCTGGTTTTTGGGATATCCTCCAGTCCAGTGATCTTTCATAGGGCAATCTGTTACAAGGCATTCCCCGTTTACTTGGATGACATCTTAATTACCCGAAAACTGAGGAGCACCTCAGCAACCTAGATCAAGGGCCCGATTTTACCATCAAGTTGCGCCCGTTTTCGGGCATGAAAACTTGGTAAAGTCAGGCAGGAGGCGAGTAGCGTAATCCGCGACCCCCTTCACGCCGGTTCCCCCTTTACCCCAAGGCCCAGAAATGGCCGCGATCAGGACCGTGCCCGAAACGGGCACGATGGGCATTTAAATACATTTGCATGCATTTAAGTTGACTTAATAGGCTGCACGTCCAACCTTACTAGGTCTCCCCCCTTTACCACCATGTTTGCCGTCCAGAATCAGCGCGAAACAGACATGCTGCACAAAAGTCCGATTTGGGCGCTCCAGTTACTGAGGAGGTAAGGCTCTCTACTTGAGATTGGTTTGGGTGGGTGGGGGGGGGGGGAGGGTTTCCAACGGCTCTCTGTTTGAGATCGGTGGGGTGGGGGGAAGGGGGCTCCACTGCCACTCTGCCTGAGATCAGTGGGGGCGGGGGTAAGGGGGGGATTCGCTGCCACTCTGCCTGAGATCAGTGTGAGGGAAGGGGGCGTCTGCTGCCACTCTGCCAGAGATCAGTGAGGGGGAAGGGGGCGTCTGCTGCCACTCTGCCAGAGATCAGTGAGGGGGAAGGGGGCGTCTGCTGCCACTCTGCCAGAGATCAGTGGGGTGAAAAGGGGCCCGCTGCCACTCTGCCTGAGATCAGGGGGGTGGGGGTAAGGGGGGGATTCGCTGCCACTCTGCCTGAGATCAGTGCGAGGGAAGGGGGCGTCTGCTGCCACTCTGCCAGAGATCAGTGAGGGGGAAGGGGGCGTCTGCTGCCACTCTGCCAGAGATCAGTGAGGGGGAAGGGGGTCCGCTGCCACTCTGCCAGAGATCAGGGGGGTGGGGGGTGCTGGGGCGGTCCACTGCCACTCTGCCTGAGATAAGTGGGGGGGGGGAGGGGGGGGGGGGGAGTCCACTGCCACTCTGCCTGAGGTCAGTGGGGGGGGAGGGGAAGGGGGTCCGCTGCCACTCTGATTGCGATTGGAAGGGGGGAAGGGCCTGTCATCGGTCTGGGTGGCGGGGGACTGGGGGGGATAGGGGGTCAGTCATGTTGTGGGGGGGTGGGGCAATGTCTGTGGGGGTCGGGGGGGGGCATTAGCTGGTCAGGAGGGATGTGGCTAGGGAGCTGCATTCTATCATTTTTTTCTATGCGTATGCTCAGTTGGAGGTGCTGATCGGAGCTGCAGGATTTCAGACGTGTTAAGCCCTGCCCACAGGCTTCTGCAGTGTGATTCGGAATCACTACTATATTTTCAAGCAGAGTACGAATGGGGGCACCTGAGAACGGGTCTAAAAGTCAGATCTGAAACACTCCCAGCTTCAAGTTGGCCCAGCATTTAGAATCAAAATGGTAAAATAAGGCCCCAAGTGTTAGAGGTTTTCAGAGGTATAACTGCACCTGAAGTGTAGCAGATGCATTTTCCAGACACCAAGTGTGGAATATCTAGATCACAGAATCACAAGGCAGGGTCCACCCACTGTGGAGGAAAACGTTTTGAGTTATTAAGGAAGCTCCAAATCCCAAGAACGTGTCAGGGTTCAGGTCATTTCTGGGTATGGTACATTAATATGGAAGTTTTTTGCTAGACCTTTCAACAGTGTTGGCTCCACTGTATCTAATATTTACAAAGAAACCAAACGGCAGTGGAGGCCAGCACAAGAGAAATCTTTCAAGGGTGTGAAAGCGTTGCTAAGATCAACTAATCTGCTAGTTCCTTTTGATCAAGACACATAACTCGTTCTGCCTTATTGTGCTTTGTTGTGTTGGGGCAGTACCCTCTCATATGATGGAGGATGGGTCAGAAAAACAAACTGGTTTTGCATCAAGTATACTGACGACAGCTAAGATCGGATATTCAGTTAGACAAGGAAAGTCTAACCGTTGTTTTCGCTAGAAGATGGTTTCATCAGCACCTATATGGTCGTACTTCATATATGTACTGATCACAAGCCATTGTTAAGTCTTTTCAGTGAATCTAAGTGCATTCCTCCGATGGCTTCAGCGAGAATACAGTGCTAGGCTCTCACATCGTCATCCTACTAATAACATTGTGTACAGGGCAGAAAAGAACAATGCAAATGTGGTTAGCACTGCTGCTTCACAGCTCCAGGGACCTGGATTCGATTCCCGGCTTGGATCACTGTCTGTGTGGAGTTTGCACATTCTCCTCGTGTCTGCGTGGGTTTCCTCCGGGTGCTCCGGTTTCCTCCCACAGTCCAAAGATGTGCGTGCTAGGTCGATTGGCCATGTTAAAATTCCCCCTTAGTGTCCTGAGATGCGTAGGTTAGAGGGATTATGTGGGGATGTGGGGATGGGCCGGGGTGGGATTGTGGTCGGTGCAGACTTGATGGGCCCAATGGCCTCTTTCTGCACTGTAGGGTTTCTATGATTATTTCTATGATTAAATGCAGGTGCACTGGGTCATCTTCCTTTATCTGATGTGCCAACCTAGGTGTTATTCCCTCTGGAGACAACTTTCTTACTTGAGGGACTTTCACATTCTCCAGTAAGTGCTAAACAAATTAAGCAATGGACAAACAGGGATCTTATCTTATCTTGCCTAAGGTGAAGAAATTCCTGATGCATGAATGGCGTATGGCTGTAGAGGATAATGAGCTGAGACTATATGCAAGGCGGAAAGGCGGCATGATGGTTGCATTCCTTGGGGGTCCAGCGTGGTTGTCCTACCCCCTGGCCATTGGATGAAGTCCATGAGGCACATCCAAGTGTCTCCTTAATGAAAGGTCTAGCCAGGTCATACGTTTGGTGGCCTAATATGGATCAAGATTTGGAGAACAAAATGAAATCCTGTTGTGTGTGTCAATTTAACCAGAAGCTGACGCATCAGCACCACTATATCCTTGGGAGTGGCCTGATCATCCGAGACTTCTAGAGTCATAAAGGCTTACTGAATGGGAACAGGCCCTTCAGCCCAACTTGTCCATGCCGCCTAGTTTTTACCATTAAGCTAGTCCCAATTGTCCGCATTTGGCCCATATCCCTCTATACCCATCTTACCCATGTAACTGTCTAAACGCTTTTTAAAAGGCAAAATTGTACCCGCCTCTACTGCTGCCTCTGACAGCTTGTTCCAGACACTCACCACACTCTGAGTGAAATAATTGCCCCTATGGACCCTTTGACATCTCTCTCACCTCTAGTTTTAGACTCCTCTACTTTTGGGAAAAGACATTGCCCCTCATTATTTTATAGATCTCTACGTCACCCATAAGCCTCCTACGCTCCAGGGAAAAAAGTCCGAGTCTATCCAGCCTCTCCTTATAACTCAAAACATCAAGACCCGTTGGCATCCTAGTAAATCTTTTCTGTACTCTTTCTAGTTTAATAATATCCTTTCTATAATAGGGTGACCAGAACTGAACACAATGTTCCAAGTGTGGCCCTACTAATGTCTTGTGCAGATTCAACAGGACGTCCCAACTCCTGTATTCAATGTTCTGACCAATGAAACCAAGCATGCTGAATGCTTTCTTCACCACTCTGTCTGCCTGTGATTCTACTTTCAAGGAGCTATGAATCTGTACCCCAGATCTCTTTGTTCTATAACTCTTCCTATCGCTCTACCATTAACTGAGTAGGTCCTGCCCCGATTCAATCTACCAAAATGCATCACTTCACATTTATCTAAGTTAAACTCCATCTGCCATTCATTGGCCTACTGGCCCAATTGATCAAGATCCCATTGCAATCCTAGATAACCTTCTTCACTGTCCACTATGCCACCAATCTTGGTGTCATCTGCAAACTTACTAACCATGTCTCCTAAATTCTCATCCAAATCATTAATATAAATAACTAATAACAGTGGACCCAGCAACTACCATTAAACCGCCATACGCCTGACAATGCCAAGGACCTAACTGGAAGATTCCAGTTGGCCTTTAAATTATTTTAACATGCTACCTGCCAAATCCAGATGGGAAGCTGTGTCCGCCGCATTCCCAATCCAGCCTTGTCTCAAGGAAAATGGCTTGGGAGTGGGATGGTGCAAGCAAACAGCCCAAAATTACCCCCTGCCTCTATTCCCACTTCCTCATCACAGTTAAAGTCCTGCTCCACTCCCCACTCCCCCCAACACCATACCTGTGGTAACGTCAGCCACAAAACATAGTTGAGTGTGTGTTAATAAATTCATACTGTTTTACATATAAAGAAACATTGGAATATACTAGAGAAAGTATACCGGTCTCTGAGGTACACCACTGGTCACAGGCTCCAGTCTGATAAACAACCACTCTCTGCCTTCTGTCATCAAGCCAATTTTGTATCCATTTGGCTGCCTCACCCTGGATCCTGTAAGATTTAACCTTATGCAACAACTTACCATGTGGTACCTGGTCAAATGCTTTGCTAAGGTCCATGTAGATAATGTCAACTGCACTGCCCTCATCTACTTCATGATGATTTTGCAAGATCTTTCATGGATGCACATTCCAGGTGGTTAGAAGCACACATCATGAGCAATATTACAGCTCCCTGCACCATAGAGAAACTACGCCAAGTTTTTGCAACTCATGGCTTAAAGTAGTGCTTCTTATTGTCTTCCAGTGGAGTCTACTTCAGGAGAGGGACACTCATGCACAGATACTCAACCTACTCCTGCATCCAAATGTTCAGCTGAACTAAATCAAGCATCACCAGAGTTGACACTGTCACCAGTGGTATTGCGCAGATCACAATATAGTTGCCAAGTTGCTGAAAGACTGAAGCATAGTTAAGACATTGGTTTCATTGGTTTTCCATCCTTATGAGGGGGAGAAGTGTTACAGAATGTTATTTTAAGCATCTTTTTGTTTAATTTGCTGATGTCTGTAACGATTGTGCACATGCGGGGAGTGACGTCACTGGTAGTGTGGGTTTCGCCGGCTTAGTCTTCCATGAGGGATCGGTATACGAGCTGCTGCTCCTCACCCTGAGTTCTTTCTGTAGTATGTTCCAATGTTACTTTATATATAAAGCAGTATGAATTTATTAACGCACTCAACTACATTTTGTGGCTGACGTTACCACAGGTATGGTGTCGGGGGGAGTGGGGAGTGGAGCAGGACTTTAAATGTGATGCGGAAGTGAGAATGGAGGCAGGGGGGTAATTTTGGGCTGTTTGCTTGCACCATCCCACTCCCGAGCTAGTTTCCTCAAGGCAAGGCTGGGTTGGGTGTGCGGGGAATCATAGCTTCCCACCTGGAATTGGCAGGTAGCATGTTAAAATAATTTAAAGGCCAACTGGAATCTTCCAGTTAGGCCCTTGGTGCTGTCAGGGGTATGGCGGTTTCATGGCTGTGATTCTCAATGCCAAACTCTGGGGGGATTCAAGATGACTTGGCAACTGTGGCCATTTTTTATTTCAAATTCTGATGTTGCTGAGAAGACACTTCAAGATGGAGGCACCCGCTCTGTCCCTTTCCTGCAATGTAAGAAGTCTCACAACACCAGGTTAAAGTCCAACAGGTTTATTTGGTAGCAAATACCATAAGCTTTCGGAGTGCTGCCCCTTCGTCAGATGGAGTGGAAATCTGTTCTCCAATAGTGCACAGAGACACAACATCAAGTTACAGAATACTAATTAGAATGCAAATCTCTACAGCCAGCCAGGTCTTAAAGATACAGATAATGTGGGTGGAGGGAACATTAAACACAGGTTAAAGAGATGTGTATTGTCTCCAGACAGAACAGCTAGTAAGATTCTGCAAGATCAGGGGGAAAGCTGTGGGGGTTACTGATAATGTGACATAAATCTAACATCCCGGTTTAGGCCGTCCTCATGTGTGCGGAACTTGGCTATCAGTTTCTGCTCAGCGACTCTGCGCTGTCGTGTGTCGTGAAGGCCACATTGGAGAACGCTTACCTGAAGATCCAAGGCTGAATGCCTGTGACTGCTGAAGTGCTCCCCCACAGGAAGAGAACAGTCTTGCCTGGTGATTGTCGAGCGGTGTTCATTCATCCGTTGTCGTAGCGTCTGCATGGTTTCCCCAATGTACCATGCCTCAGGACATCCTTTCCTGCAGCGTATCAGGTAGACAACGTTGGCCGAGTTGCAAGAATATGTACCGTGTACCTGGTAGATTGTGTTCTCACGTGAGATGATGGCATCCGTGTCGATGATCCGGCACGTCTTGCAGAGGTTGCTGTGGCAGGGTTGTGTGGTGTCGTGGTCACTGTTCTCCTGAAGGCTGGGTAGTTTGCTGCGGACAATGGTCTGTTTGAGGTTGCGTGGTTGTTTGAAGGCAAGAAGTGGGGGTGTGGGGATGGCCTTGGCGAGATGTTCGTCTTCATCAATGACATGTTGAAGGCTCCAGAGGAGATGCCGTAGCTTCTCCGCTCCGGGGAAGTACTGGACGACGAAGGGTACTCTGTCCACCGTGTCCCGTGTTTGTCTTCTGAGGAGGTCGGTGCGGTTTTTCGCTGTGGCGCGTCGGAACTGTTGATCGATGAGTCGAGCGCCATATCCTGTTCTTATGAGGGCATCTTTCAGCGTCTGGAGGTGTCTGTTGCGATCCTCCTCATCCGAGCAGATCCTGTGTATTCGGAGGGCTTGTCCGTAGGGGATGGCTTCTTTTACGTGTTTAGGGTGGAAGCTGGAGAAGTGGAGCATCATGATGTTATCCGTGGGCTTGCTGTACAGTGAGGTGCTGAGGTGACCATCCTTAATGGAGATGCGTGTGTCCAAGAATGCAACCGATCCGGAGAGTAGTCCATGGTGAGTCTGATGGTGGGATGGAACTTGTTGATGTCATCATATAGTTGTTTCAGTGATTGCTCACCATGAGTCCACATCATCCTTTCCTGCAATGGCAGGCTGCCACTCTTTCCTCCCTGGAGAGCCTCCTATTAGCCTTCCAGCTTCAGGAGCCTGCTTGCTGTTCTGAATTGGATAACAAGCAAACCCTCTGGCCACTATTTGGCCAAACCAGGCACAGTCGATGTCAGGTGACTGCTCACAACATGGTGTGGCTTCGAGACCTGTATTTGACCCCAATGTTGGGGTCCTGACCCAAAATGCAAAGCCACTATCGGTGTTGATTTACAATTTTCTCTCACTGCTGGGTAAGGAAACCTAAGTGCTGAATACAATTTGCACTTCATCCTTGTTTGACTAACATAGCAGCTGGCGTACCTTCAGCTTGGAGTGTTAGTTTGACAGAGATTAGGGATGGCTCACAATCTGTACTGCATCAAATGATTAACAGCATCCTGGATGTCATTCATATCTTGCTGATTCCCATAAGGCTGTAAAATTTGATTTGGAACCATTAGGACTGTCTGATCTGAGTTATCTACAATAGTGTCAAATATAAGTTAGCCTCCATTACATAACATTACTGGCGAGTGAAGTAACGAATATCTGTGTATCTGTTTCTAACCTCATTCTTCCAATGGGAACCGAGCATATCTGTTCCCTCTCTTCAAGTAACCAGAATCTGAGCACAAAAGGGCACTGAAGGGTCAACTCAATGGTAAACGTATTAATTAAAGCAAATGCATTCATTCAAATGAACGCAGTTGTTATCTCTTGGTTGCTGTTTATGTTTCTGTCAATTTATGTTGAGTATTTTTAAAACAACATTCCAGTGGTTGTAATGACCAGAAATGCTGTCACCCTACCCAAGAGCAAGACCCTGCACTTTGTAACAAACATCTAGTAATTTTTACCCTATGATCTATCATTGTTAAGTAGAGTGTAATTGTCAATTAAAATTTCTGCCTTGTGGTCAATCTCTTGCAGGATCTGTTTGCATTGAACCTGGACCCCTATCGATACAGTGGTGTCAATATGACAGGGTTTCGCCTCCTAAATATAGGCAATCCACGTGTTGCATCTATTATTGACAAGTGGTCCATGGAACGGCTTCAAGCACCACCCAAAGCTGAGTCAGGGCTCTTGGATGGGATGATAACAGTAAGTGTCTGGTAAATGAACCAAAATAATTTTAGGTTTCTATGTAGTTATAAATGAAATAATGTAACATGTGTTTTGGAAAACAGTTGCTGTTAAATTAATATTTTATTTTCTCCCTAAGATACAGATTGCTGCAAATTGTGATTTTTTTTTGCCAAAGAGTGGGAGAAGTAAAAATATTTTCTGTTTGATACTCCAGTGATTGTCCATTCCGTTCGAGTGGAGATTATTGCTATTTAACGAGTGTTCTTTCTGGTCTCCACAGGAGATTTCTACTGAAAGACCTCATGTCATATTCATTCTAAATAGAGAAGTAGGGCAGCACTGCAGCAAAAAAGCGAATGGGTTAATCTTGTGATTCAGGCATACATGCTTCATTAGGCTGTTGCATTTGATAAAAGAAAAGCAGAACGAGGTACCAGCTGAGATTACACACCTTTACAGCTGTTGACAAATGGAATTAGTTCTAGTAGTCTTGGTCCAGATGGTGCAAATGAAAGAACAAAGCAGTAAATGTGCTGATCTGATCTCTGAGAGATACGCATGGAAAATGATACATACAGAAATGGGTGCCTCTAAAAGGCTGCATAATACAGGATGTTTGGCAAATCAAGACCAATAATGAAATGAAACTTTTTTAGGGGTTGATTGGTAGAATATTAGTTTATTAAAATTGTAGTAAGTCTTCCTGTATATTTTCCCAACAGATGTGAATGTGTATTAATGCTGCTAGTGTCATTCTGGAGTCTAAAAGCAAGATTTTCTGCTCCTCCCCATGTCGGGCACCATGGTGGGCGAGAATGGAAAATGTTGCAAGAGCAGAAAAATCGGTTGTAAAACCAGTCAGCAATAGCTCTGTAGAGACTCCAATGGTGGGCCACACTTCCTGCTGTGCAACATCAGGAACATCTTTAACATATTTTTGAGTATCATTAATGCTCATTAAAAGGGCTCCTCACACTAATGTCTTTCACAACATGGGTATTGTGAACCTGGTGAGCCATACTTCTCCCGGGATTGGAGGTTCATTCACCTATCTAGTGCAGTCCATCAATGATTCTTCATTAGGCTCAGCTGCAAACACCACTTTTCTCTTGGGGTGGGGAGGGGTGAAGCAGCTATAAGGTGGGGGTGTCTTCAAGGTGCTTGCAGGGTGCGACTCCAGCTCGGAGGATGGACATTGGGGATTTGGGCTGTGGCAGCATAAGGGGTGAAGGTGGTGGTGTGGGAGGGAGGGCTCACACATTATTGGGGTGCTGTGAGGTGGGGGGGTGTTAGTGGGGAGGGTTTCTACATCACCTGTGCCAGAGGCCTCAAGATGGGAAGGGTCAAGGTCTATCTGGGTCGTAAGCACTTTTGTGCTCACAATGGGGTCAAAGTTTTGAGTGTAAGGATTGAGAGATAATGGAGTGAGGGAAACCTCAATATCCTGCTCTACCAGTACTTTGGGAGAGATTTGCACGCTTGCACAGTGAGGGGCCAAGCAGGTCTGCCACTGGGACCCCAGCACCACCATTTTACAACATGAAGCAAACAATTTAAATGAGGATGAACTCCAGGACCGTCCAGCTGATATGAGTATTTCCAGATGAGAAGAGATGCACAGCTGATACAGATTATAAATCCTTATTCATAATTCAGGAAAGCAGGAAAAGTACAAATGAATGGCACTCATGTGAGATTAATACCAATAAATGGCACTAATCCATCACCCTTGGCCTCAAAGTCAGCAGAGCAAGAAGGGAGTCAGGAGCAATTGGATGACTTAATCTGCCTCAAATACTGGTTACAATCATTCCCCTCATTGGTGCACCCAAGAGCAGAAACAGCCCCTGCACCACCAGCCCCAAATAATCTCAATTCTTGACAAAACACCTAAGGGCAAAGAGTCTAATGTTTTCATCTAAAGGGGAGAGGGAAGGCTAATGTTGAAGCATACCTAGCCTGCGTGTGACCTGATTATTTGCCTGCACTATTACCAAATTCATCCGTGACGCGTTAGTCATCTGGAAAGAAATGGGACCTTTGGAGATTCATGATGACACGAGCCTTTCTCTCATGTATGCTGCAGAGAGAGACCATCAGCGAGATGGATGCTGTATTGATTACAATTTCCATTATCATATACAGTCAGGAGATAAAGAGGAGAAGACAATGATGGCAGTGTCAGATGTGCCAAAAACAACAGATTGATTCTCAAGAGCAAGGGGTAGCAGGGCCCTTTCCACATGCCCAATGTGCGGCTCCTTGAAGTGTCATGCATAGGCACTTTGCAAGACCCCGGCTTTATAGGCTATGTACATCTTTCCTGCAGATGAGTGAGAGACACTGTCGCTGATGCATCCACATTTTCAGGATCAAGTGGCTCACAATGCCACATTTTTCATGACATGATACCACAGGAACAAGGAGGACATCATTGCCAGTAGCTGTGAAAGTCACCACAACCTGAACTTCTACACCAATAGCTCTTCCTGGGCTTAACTGGTGATCTTTGTGGGATCTCTCAGGTTTCCACACATAAGTACATCCGGGAGGTAATATACGCTCTCTTTGTCAAGGTCCACAATTATGCGCATTTCGCAAGACATCGAGCAAGCCAGGCTGCCAGGGCACTGAGCTTTGCAGGTATTTCTGGATTCCCTCATTGACTGCAGTCATGTGGCCCTATGATCTCCCTCATAGCAAGCACTCCAACACATCAATAAGAAGAGCTTACATTTGCTAAATGTGCAGCTCGTGTGCAACCGCAACAAGCAAATCCTGTAGGTTTGCACAAGGTTTCCTGGAAGCTTCCACAAATTCCTAAACCTTAAGCAGATCACAGATCTCAGACATCTTCGAGGAACAACACAGCATCAAAAGTTGGCTCCTTGGGGACACTCTGATGATACCCGTCTAGAAGCCACAAACTGTCTTGGAGGGAAGGTACACTGATGTTCATGCTGATGGAGAGAAGGATGTTCATGCTGATACCTGAAAAACAGTGGAGCATATCACAGGAATTTTAAAAATGTGAATCTGATGCCTGAACGGGTCACTACAGCACAGTTCCAAGAGGATCTTATGTGGCATGGGTGTATAACCATGGTATATATCTTTGGAACTTGTAATTATGTATTTAATTGCACTGTGTTCAGGTTTATTGTATTCTCATTCTGCTCTTAGTTGCTGACATAGTCATAGCTAATTAAGGGCATTGCGTTTCATTCCCAATTAGATTCTCATGCTGAGGTTCTATCAATGCACCATTAATTGTCTCACATCATCAGTAGTGTTATCATTGAGTATTTTAACATGAGTATGTTTCAGCCTTGGCTATCATTTGTAAATGTGCAGTTTCGGCACCCTTCCCAGCATGTATTGCTTAGCTGGCTTTCAGCCCTGTGAGAATGTTGTCTGTGCAGTGTTTACAGTCATTGTATGTCCCGCTGGTGTTCTGTTGTGAGATATTAGAAGGATGCAAAGGGGCCTCAAGGGGAGTCAGACAAGCTAAGTGAACGGCCAGGAACATGGCAGATAGAGTATGAAGGTCAAAAGTAACTGTGAGCTAACCTGCAGGCAGCAAGTAAGGATGATCATGATTGCTAAGGGGATGGAGTGCAGGATTAAAGAGGTCTGTCAGCAGTTGACCTCAGCCTTGTTGAGACCTCACTTGAAGCGTTGTCTGCCCTGGGACAGACTGACTTCACATAAAGGGATTGCAACGGAGGTTCACCAGATTTATTCCAGGGATTGGAGGATTATCCATGAGGTGGGATTACTGCAGCTCTGGACCTTGCTGGGATCTCGATGTTGTGAGACCCACGAGGAAGGGAGCAAACTTGCTGCTGTGTGGCTTTCATCATAGAGAGGAGAACACAGTGGAGCACGGTTCCCATTTAGTTGCCTCATGATCATTAGGGTGTCCATTTAGTCGACCAATTGTGCTCACCTTAAACTTCACCCACCTGGAAACACCTGCTCCCACTTCAGGGATTCACATGTACAGAGCAATTGTTTTGTGAAGAAGACCCTTGAATAAATGGTGCACGTAAGTTTCCAGTCATGCACACAACTTCCTACCCTCCCTTTCACCCACCCATTACCCTTGGCCTCTCCCTATATCACCCTTAGACCTATAACCATTACTCTCCACATAACTTCTCTTCCCTCTGATCTCAGATCTGTTACCATCCCCATGCCTGACCTGACTCCTCTTCTTATTCAAACCACCCATTTTGTTCATTTTCATGAGCCCGCGTGTAACTTTCAGTGCCCTGGACTTGCCACCCTACTGCATTCCACATCCCCCATTCACTGTTCTCTTTGCTACCCAGTACCCTTAGTTCAACCCCCAGGATCCCACTGTAGACAGTAACGACCCTGCCCTCTAAGGCCATCTCCCTACCAACATTACTGCCCAGAAAACTCGTTACCAACCCTACCATAGGACCCCCAGAACAAATAAACAAGGCCTTTCTCCCATCCCACATCCCTGCACCCTCCCATTCCCTTGCTATCTGTTCCCCTTGCCCAGCTAGTCTGTCTTCCTTCCCTGGATAGCCTGCCACCCTTCTCCGGACAGTCTGTCTTTCTTCCCCCAGATAGCCTCCCTCTCTTCTACACTGGTTCTTCCTCCCATGTCCTGCCTCCGCTCCATTCGTTTCCACTGAGCCTTTTCTCCTTTCTAGCCTCCACTACTCCCTTCCCCCTTCCCTGCTGGTCCTGCATCCCTGTCCATCCTATGTGCAGTTTGTCCTACCAGCACATCATCACAATCAAGAAGGCGACATTTGCAAGCGATCCCCAGGAAGGCCAAAACAGTAGCTACTCACTTCAGTGGAAGAAGTCAATCTCACCAGGTGCACATCACTTATATACTGTCATAGATGTGAATGTTCTGGTTTCAGATTTACAGGGAACTTAATTTGGTGGGTCTGATAGCCCCCATGAGGCCCATAGGGAATCACTGATTGATTTCTGTGGGGCTCGTTGAGTATGAGTTCCCCTGGTAACAGGCAGTGGCCTGTCCACATGGGACTCATTGCCTAAGCTTTTTGTAAGGCCGGCCCAGGATTGGGCCTGCTAAACTGTAGGGTAGGGGCCTAGTGTGTGTACTAGTGTGTCCTAATGTGCCCTAGGCTGGGGCTAGTGTGTGTACACCACAGTAGTGGTTTTACTTTGCATTCTGCAAATAAACTACGTTCCTTTCTAGTCGGGCTTCCTGAGTCATTACAGTGGGGGAACTTAGTTCTGGTGAGCAGGTGTTTTAAAGAGGATGCATGACTTGTAAAAGAGCTTCCTGACAATGTTCCCAACCTCTTTTAAAGTTCCAAGATCATTGGGTGGAATTTTACAGCCCTTCATGTCAGGGGAGTGGAAGACAATGCCATGAGCCATTTAAAAGTCCATTGATTTTAGTGGGACCAGAAAATCCTGCCAGTGGGAGGGTCTGGAAAATTCCACCCATAATGGCAAAAGTTCATCCAGCCGTCAGGAAACTTATTTTTGGGCTCAACCAAATTAAGTTCTCACACCCGCCGATCTTTCTGCTGCAGAGGATTCTGGCCATGGTGTCGTTTTTAGCTGATTCCTTTTTTCAGGTTCAGGTGTTTTGTTGGGGCCAAGTGTTTTATCAATGACTGCACCAGCATTGAAACTTTATTTTATGAGCATCTCTAGATGGTGCAAAGTTTTGGTGATATGTTTTATATTGAGCTACGGGAAAAGGGGAATATCCACAATATGAAAGAATTCCTTTGGCTGGCTGCACAAGAGGATATCCACCATCGAAAATGTGAAGGCATTTTATTTTCTGCTGGTAATACAGGTTGGAGAGAGGTTGGTAGATTGTTTTTCTTTTGGCTTCCTTGTTCGACTGGAACTGTGAATGGATCCTTCCATAGGTTCTTTAGGAAAGAGGAGGTTCTATTGCCGCATTAAATCTTAATGTTAAACTAGCACTGCAGATAGATACTGTACAAACGTCTATGAAATAGTATAAATCAGAGCAAATACCAAATTCAAACATTGCCTTCAAACCTTTGTCTTTAAATAAAATTCAGCATCTGAAAAGTACTTTACGCAGCAAATATGTAAATGTTTAATTGATAACAAGCAAAATGTTGTAGATATTCCCCTTTTCCCGTAGCTCAATACTCAACATATCACCAAAACCTTGCACCACCTAGAGTAAACTATTAAAAGGAAAACAACAATTTGTGGTTGAGTGGATGATTCAGATATCTTATCGTCGGAATGAAACGCACGGTAAATCATCAGAGAAGCATTAAGACGGTAGAGAGACAAGAAACGGGAAGAGGAGCAGTAGGAAGAAGAGAAAGGGATTAATGTGAGGGATTTTCATCAGGGTAACGAAGCAAACAGAGTAATGATATTTGTAAACGCTCAGCTGAAGTGTCAGTTTTTCTTTTGCTTCTCAGAGCAAGGTACAGTTTTCACTGTCTTAGAAACTGGCAGTGCTATTGCTTACTAATGCCACCATTTTAACAATGGCAAAGCCCTTGCTTTGGGTGTCTATTCTCCAGTGTTGTCAACAATCACACTAATGAGCATTCGGAAAATGCTGGCATTTGCAATCCACACAACGCTTCACAATTAATATCGGAATTGTAAATTTTCCCAAAGTAGCAACACACAGCATTTTATAAGTAAGCTTGAATAAGTAACAGTTTTTTTTTGCATAAACATTAGCAGAAATTCAAATATTGCAGTGTACAGTGAATCAATTGTTGCAATATCAAATTCCCTATTAAGTCCCTTCACAAGCTGCATTTATGGGACCGGATAAACAATAATTATAAATTAACTTCAAAAGAACAACTTCACTGCGGTGAAAACAAAATCCTGAATCAGGACCATTGTTAGTCTGATTGATTTGTCTCTCAGCCTTGATGGAGCTTTACATTTGCAAATCATATATTTGATGAAATATGTTTATGTTTTGTTCATTTATGATTAATGCTCCCCCCTAGGTGAATGATAGCAGCATTAGCAAATGGATCATTTTCCCAATTTGGCCTCTCTGGGGGTAGATATTCCTCTCAGCTGCCCTGAAGGCAGAACTTCAGCTGCAGAGAATTTCTAACCACTCACAACATCCCAGACGATCTGCCAGGGAAATGGCTGCAGTTCCTCCTGTGATGGCAAAACTTTACAAATTTTTAAAAATGTATTTGTCTTTTTCCCAAAGTTGGTTACAGTGGGCAAGTACAGGCCTTTGATAATAGTTTCGGGTCAATGACCTTTTGACGGAACTGGAAAATATTACAGATATAAATAATAAGAAAGTACAGAGTGGGTTGATTTTTCTCAGTCTAATTCAGTAATTATTTTGCATATAATGTTTGGGCTTTAGTTGCAAACACTTGCTGTCACCATGTTATGTTGTGTGGTTCCCTGAAGTCTGAAATAATCACATGTTTTGAAGCTGATATTGGAGCCTATGTCAAATATATTTTTCTAACCTCTCAATGTGTGTGGACGTATGATACAATGTTATTTCAGTACACAGACTATAGTGCAGCAGTGAGTGATCTGGCATCCTGAATATACATGTTAAATGTGCATGACAATATGATTCCTAAATCATTTTGGAATAATATCTGAGGGTTGAAAGCACTAGTGAATACATCATTATCAGCATTTGCTGCCTAAATATATAGGAGCTGTGGTTCTACTCTAAAATTATGAAATTCAGTATTGTTACCAAGGTGGACCAAGTGGTCTTTTGTGATCTTTATGTTTTTATCTGCTGATATACGTATCTGTCACAACTTCTGGAACTACATTTTCTTTTGGTGACCGGGGATCGGTACTGGGGCCTCAACTATTTACCATTTATATAGACGATCTGGAGGAGGGGACTGAGTGTAGGGTAACAAAGTTTGCAAACGACACAAAGATAAGTGGAAAAGTGAATCGTGTGGAGGGCGTAGAAGGTCTGCAGAGAGATTTGGACAGGCTGAGTGAGTGGGCGAGGATCTGGCAGATGGAGTACAATGTTGACAAATGCGAGGTTAGTCACTTTGGAGGAAATAATAGCAAGTTGGATTATTATCTAAATGGAAAAAAATTGCAACATTCTACTGTGCAAAGGGACCTGGGGGTCCTTGTGCATGAGACGCAAAAACCCAGTCTGCAGGTGCAACAGGTGATCAAGAAGGCAAATGGGATGTTGGCCTATATCGCAAGGGGGATAAAATATAAAAGCAGAGATGTCTTGCTGCATCTGTATAGGGCATTGGTGAGGCCGCAGCTGGAATACTGTGTGCAGTATTGGTCCCCTTATTTGCGGAAGGATATATTGGCCTTGGAGGGAGTGCAAAGAAGGTTCACCAGGTTGATACCAGAGATGAGGGGTGTTGATTATGAGGAGAGACTGAGCAGATTGGGTTTGTACTCGTTGGAATTTAGAAGGCTGAGGAGGGATCTTATAGAGACCTATAAGATAATGAAGGGGCTGGATAAGGTAGAGGTGGAGAGATTCTTTCCACTTAGAAAGGAAGCTAGAACTAGAGGGCACAGCCTCAAAATAAAGGGGGGTCAGTTTAGGACAGAGTTGAGGAGGAACTTCTTCTCTCAGAGGGTGGTGAATCTCTGGAATTCTCTGCCCACTGAAGTGGTGGAGGCTACCTCGTTGAATATGTTTAAATCACGGATAGATGGATTCCTGATCGGTAAGGGAATTAGGGGTTATAGGGATCAGGCGGGTAAGTGGAACTGATCCACTTCCGATCAGCCATGATCTTATTGAATGGCGGGACAGGCTCGAGGGGCTAGATGGCCTACTCCTGCTCCTATTTCTTATGTTCTTATCTTATGTTCTTAAGGGTTATTCATCTGTTTACCTCATTACAGCCTTGGTTCAAACATGGGCAAAAGAGTTGAACTCCAGGGGTGAAGTGACTGAATGTGGCATCAAAGAGCCCTAATTAAACTGTAGTCAATGGGAATGGGTGCCGTGGAGGCGGGGGGGGGGGGGGGGGGGGGGATGACTCTCCACTGGTTGGAGTCAAACCTAGCATAAAGGAAGATGGTTGTTGGAGGTCAAACAGCTCAGTTCCTGGACCTCACTGCAGGAGCTCCTCAGAGTAGTGTCCTAGGCCCAATCAACTTCAGCTGCTTCATTAATGACCTTCCCTCTTTCATAAGGTCAGAATTGTGGATGTTCGCTGATGATTGCATAATGTTGAGCACTGTTCATGATTCCTCAGATACTGAAGTAGTCCATGTCCAAATGCAGCAAGCTGAGTGGTCCTAGTGGAACTGGCTGGTAAAAGTGCTTAATGCCAGAAGCAAATGTACATTCCGGCTGCCAAAGGAAGGCCCATTTGAGCATGAGCACTGAGAATGAGTCATTTCCAGGCTGTTTGCATATCGTGGCCCGACTTTAAAATCCACCCCTCTATATCAAATTGTGCTCCCTCTGGACCAGTCCCCACATTATACATTCACCAGAGCTTGGTTTTGAAAGGATCTCCACATGTAAAAGACATTATACAGCTACAGTTTCATCACCAGATATCAGGAAAATTAAAATATACAATTTAAAAGTAGGTAACCAACGATTACAATAACTGGTTTGTGTCAGCTTTATTACTATTTGCTTTGGCAGTGCTTCATTGGCGCATTTCAGACCAGCTCATATCTTAGCGCTTTTTTCCTCTCTCCTTTCTCATGTTTTATTGATGGTGTGATTTGACTTTACTCTGCATATGTATTGTGTAAATAATGTAACTCTATAACCAATAACATTTGGGTGGCATTGGTATTATTTTTAGTCTCTTTGGCATGTGTTTGTGAAAGGTACCATAATTTAACATTTCCTGGCTTTTCCAGGCTTTGAAACATTGAACAGGCATCAATGCAGAAAGTTGTGCACCAGGGTGATTAGGCATTGTCGTACAGTCTAACTAAAATTTGTAGCGAGTAGAATAGGATGTTGAAATGGCAGACACTCAACAAGCAACACTGAAACCTTTACAAAGATTGATGTGCCACACTGAATGACATTTATTTTAGCTTAACATACTTAAAAAAAGAGCTTTATTTTCTAATGATAATAAAAGTTTTACCTATATACCTTCATGGCAAATCCTCATGACTAGGGACGGAGTTCTCCGACCTTGCCCGTGCCTGGGATTATCTGGTCCAGCTGCTGTTAAAGGAGATTTGTCTAAGTGCCAAATTCTCTGTTCCTGCTGGCAGCACTAGAAGGTGTGCAAGACCAGACAATTCTGGCCTAGCCTAAAATTAGGGCACTGTTAGTCTCCAGAGTAATTAATTATCTAAAATTTCACCCATCTTTAGCTTATCTGCTGCTGAAGCCCTCTTCATAACTTTGTTACTTCTAGACTTGATTATTCCAATGCACTCCTGATTATCTCCCATGTTCTACTCTCCATAAACCTGAGGCCATCCGAAACTCTACTGCCCATGCCCTAACTTGCACCAATCCTGCTCTCCTATTGCCTCTGTGCTTGTTGACCTATGTCAGTTACCAGTATTGCAACATCTTTATCTTAAAATTCACATCCTTCTTTTCAAATCCCCACATCGCCTCCTCCTTCCCTACCTCTGTAACCTCTTCCAGCCCAACAACCTTCTGAGATATTTGCACTCCACTAATTCTGACTTCTTGTGCATCCTGATTTTAGACATTCCAACAGCGGAGCAAATAAAGGTGAGCCTTGAGTTGCTTAGGCCCCAAGCTCTGGAATACCCTCCATACACTTTTCTTCCTTGCTGCCTTGCTTTCCTCCTTTAAGGCTCTACTTAAAACCTACACCTTTGTCCAAATCTTTGGTGATCTGACCTAAAGGGCGGGAATTTTATGGCCTCACTCGACCCAAGACCGGAAAATCCCGCCCGAGGTCAACGGACCTTCCCGTTGTTCGCCCCTTGTCCGCTCCGATTCCTGGGGATGTGGCAGGCGGGGCGGTAGAATTCTGGCAAATATCTCCATTTTGGTGGCTCGGTGTCATACTTTTCTATGAAGTACCTTGGGGCATTTTGTCACGTTAAATGTGTTATTTAATAGAAGTTGTTGTTGCCCATTCCTTTTTTAGTAAAACACATTAGGCCTGATTTTATCTATTACCGCAAAGGGTGAACTGAATGGTGTGCAATGGACGGTCAGTTGCTACCACTTGTTTCACTGAATGTCAAAAGCATGTCGATTGATTTTTTTTTCACTGTTCTACAACATACACAGATCACTTGTATCTACTGCTAATAACAAGAGGTGTATATTACAATCCCTCGGGTCACACTGTCGTTTACCTAGATATTGAGCTGTAAAGCTACAGATCTCCCATATAAAATAGAAATAAGACTTTTCAGAAAAGAAAATATAAAGTTCAAGGCTTCACTGTGGTAAACCACTTGTCTGTTAAGAGACTTCCAGACAAGAATTTCATAAAAATAAAATAACTACTGCTACAGTAATAAAATTTCAATGGGTAACCATAGCAACCATATAAATCAGAGATATTGTATTTATTTGTCAGAATTAATTGGATATGCGCAAATGTCATTCTGTATCAGTTTCTGCATACATATTAAAGATATTTTCATATTGTGGCTGTGGTATTTGCTTAAATCAATTTTGTCTCTTTTCCGGAAATTAAATATAAATATATTTTTTAATGAGCCATGTTGAAGTTGTTGAGAATTTCCAGCAGCGATTTAGACTTTCAACCAAAGGAAATTCGCCGAGTTGTTTTTTTTCTCTCTCTGGGGCTGTTTTTTTTGCCTTTCCGGTTTCCACCGCAGAGGGGGCTGACTTTTGCTGAGCACTGTTCACTGTCCCAGGCTGCCCTGCGGGCCCTCCCCCAAACACGCCATTCCTCATTGCTGAGGCTGGACAGGTACTGGCAAGCTATCTGACTTAGAGGGACAGAAGAGCTGAGCTCATTTTGTCCTCCAGCTATTACTGATGACTGCACACAGCAAGAAAGAAACCAAAATGTTTAAAGTTCATTTGTTGTCGCTCAGACATTTTTATAGGTATTGCGAGTTCAAACATCCTTCAGTTGTCCAGTGGACCAAATTACTATTGGTGAACTGGCTGAGATCTGTATCACAAAGTGCCCGCTCAATTCTAGGATCAACAGGAGTGATTTACAACACTTTTGATTTTAATTTCTGTGGCTCATTGGAGCGTGGGAACAAAAGCAATGTGAGTCTCAGACAGAATTTTATTTGTGTTGGTATTGAATCACTACAAATATTATTTTTCAAACTTTTTAGGTCTGATTTTGGGTCATAGTCAATGTGCAAACATTCCTTGGCTACGTGATAAAACTGTGAAATGGTCTTCTTATCCCACGGGAGAGAATGACCATGATGCCATCAATAACAACAAAGATTTAGAGGAAGACAAAGTATACAACTGTACATATTGTGACACTCTGTTTTGACTCTGAATGGACATAGGGCAGCAATGATTGCTGGATTGGCAATTGCTTCGATCCTGCTCTAAATGCCATTGGCCCCGAGTCTCGAGAGGTTAGGGTGACCTATGCTTTTGAATTGAATAGTGATTTTTCAAGGCTTGATGATCACCAACAGTGACTGTTTGAAGCCACCAAATGTCTAGCCGCTTTCCACTGTTAGTGTGGCCACACCCGCCTTGCTGCCTCACCAATGTCTTTGATTACCTGTGGTGTCTTGCAGTGTGCTAATTAGCTGCCAAATCTTCTATTTAAAAACCATGACTTCACTTGAAAAGTACTTCACTTGGCTGTGAAGCATTTTGAGATAGTCCTGGGTCACAAAGTGTGCTATTTCTTAAGTGTCGTGGAAGCCCGTAAAGAGCTTGCTATAGGGCTGAAATTTGGAACAAAAACTGGAAATCTCTTTAACACAGTGTTAACTGTGGACAATATCAGTGCTGAATTTACATATGCAACACCCCCAGGATGTTGTTGTAACTGTTCACATTCTATAATTTGATGCAGTAACTCATTTTGATTTGAAAACACCTGAAATATTTTGTGACCGTGAAATACCATAATAACCTTTTATGTTACACTTGCTATTGAGAGAGTTCCCTGACATCGACACTATTCCTAAGTCCTCAGGGTGTGTGTGGAATGGTGGACTAGAATGGTATTCTTTCACCTTTGTGGCCCATGTTGGGATGCTGTTCAGACTGGATCACTCTCTTGCCTTTACAATGAGCTGGGCAGATTCCCCAGCTCCTATTGACTGGAGTCCACAATGCACAAATGTCATTTGCTGGCAATCTCACTCAGAAAGGGTGGTGGGCAGAATGCTCTGATGTGGGGCTAAGTCGTGGGATGGGGGTGGGGACAGAAATTGTTTCCTGCTGCAAAGGCTGATGGTATACCATGCCATATCTTCCAACCCTGACCTCATGTGGTGAACCATCGTTGGTTACCACTGGGGGTTGTTCTTATGTTACTGTTGGGTTAGGGTGTTGTCACTGTGGGGGTTGTATAATGTTGTTGGGTTAGGGTGTTTACCTGTTGTAAATGTTATTATGGCACATCCCGGTGGGGCCCCGCCTCCGGAGGAGAGGTATAAGACCCTCTGCTCCGGCAGGACCCCTTCAGTCTGAACTGGTGTACTCGTATTAGTTAGTTCCATTGTTTGATAATAAAAGCCTTCAATAACTGAAGCCTTGTTCCACGTGCTTGATTGTCGCGCATCAATTTTATTATCAAACAGAAAACTCTCAGCAGTAAAAAGAGAGTATGGAACAGATTTTGAAACCAGATCGTCTGGCGTTGGACCCACGTGCGGTCGGTGCCGCTAACACCTTCGACCACTGGTGGAAGTGTTTCGAAGACTACCTGGCAGCCTCTGTAGCTATTACTACAGACAGCGACAAACTCCAAGTCCTCCACGCAAGGGTAAGCGACACGATTTATCTCGCGATTCGTGCGGCCACCACTTACCCGAGGGCCGTCGAGCTCTTGAAGAAACGATACACGAAACCACCCAACGAGATACACGCTCGTTACCTCCTCGCTACACGACGTCGGCAGTCGGGCGAAACCATGGAGGACTACGCCAATGAGCTCCTGCAGCTTGCCAGGGGTTGCGATTGTAAAGAAGTATCAGCCGAACAATACATGTACGACCTCGCCCGAGACGCGTTCGTAGCAGGGGTAGGGTCCTCGTACATCCGGCTGAAGTTACTGGAGAAAGGGAACCTCGACTTGACCCAAGCGATGGAGATGGCTGAGATGCTGGAAGCGGCGTCGAAAAGCTTGGCGCTGTACCCCGAGGACCACGTGGAGACAACGTGGCAAGAGCAAGCTCAAATCCCTCCTCGCCCCGCGGGCTCGCGCTCCCATATCGATCCGACGACGGCGGCAGCTCCAGGCGGCCAGCGATGCTATTTTTGCAGTGGGGCCAAGCATCCACGGCAACAGTGTCCGGCAAAAACGGCAATCTGCAGCCAATGCGGTAAAAAAGGCCACTATGGTAAAGTTTGCAGGTCGAAGTCCAAAAACGGCAGTGCAGCTTGTAACCCTCCAGAGCGGAGACAATCTCCTTCGGCGTCGCAGTACCCACGAGGTCCGACCACGTGCGAATCCAGGACGGCGCCATCGTGGCTGACGGAGGAGGAGGATGACCACCAGGAGTCGCTACGTTTGGTGCCCTCGCCCACGTGCGATTCATGGGGGCGGCCATCATGGTCCACGACGACTAGGAGCGACCAGCAGGGGTCCTCAGCATCGACATCGGCGGCATGCAGTGACGCCCAGGGGCCAACGGTGGCGTCGATCTCCCTGGACCAGACTAAGCACCACAGGCTTGAGAATTCAATGATGGATATCAAGGTAAATGGTCGTACTGTGAATTGTCTGTTTGACAGTGGGAGCACCGAGAGTTTCATAGACCCTGACACTGCTAAAAGGTGTGGACTCCGGGTTCTACCTGCCAAGCAGACAATTTCCATGGCATCACGGTCCCGGTCTGTACCGATCCAAGGACGATGTATGGTAACTCTAGAGGTACAGGGCACAATTTACGAGCAATACAGGCTCCTTGTGTTACCTCACCTTTGTGCGCCAATTCTCCTCGGACTAAATTTTATGGTCCACATGAAGAGTGTGATCCTACAGTACGGTGGGCCACTCCCTTCACTGGCAGTAGGGAATCAGCCGCAGCCTCCAAATTGCCCAAAGCGCCCCGCATGCAATCTTTCCACTCTGAAAATCACTACACCATCCTTATTTAAGAATCTGGTACCAGGCTGCAAGCCCATCGCTACTAAGAGTAGGCGTTACAGCACTGAAGACCGGATCTTTATTAGATCTGAGGTTCAGCGGCTCCTCAAGGAAGGGATCATACAGGCCAGTGCTAGTCCGTGGAGAGCGCAGGTCGTGGTAGTCAAAAGCGGGAACAAACCTCGGATGGTCATCGACTACAGTCAGACCATTAACCGTTATACGCAGCTGGATGCGTATCCTCTCCCGCGCATTTCTGATATGGTCAATCAGATTGCGCAGTACCGAGTGTTCTCTACCATAGACCTTAAGTCCGCCTACCATCAACTCCCCATCCGCCCAGAGGACCGACAATATACGGCTTTTGAGGCGGATGGTCGTCTATACCATTTTCTCAGGGTTCCATTTGGTGTCACCAATGGGGTCTCGGTCTTCCAGCGTGCTATGGACTGAATGGTGGACCAGAACGGGTTGCGGGCTACCTTCCCGTACCTGGATAACGTCACCATCTGCAGCCATGACCAGCAGGACCATGACACGAATCTCCAACACTTTCTGCGCACTGCATCTCGCCTGAATCTGACCTATAACAGGGAGAAGTGCGTATTCCGTACGCGCAGGTTAGCCATCCTTGGATACGTGGTGGAAAACGGGGTCATTGGCCCTGATCCAGACCGTATGCGCCCCCTTACTGAACTTCCCTTGCCCGCTAGCACGAAAGCACTGAGGAGATGCCTCGGGTTCTTTTCGTATTATGCGCAGTGGGTCCCCAACTACGCGGACAAAGCTCGTCCGCTCATCAAGTCCACGACCTTCCCACTCACGCCGGAGGCCCAATTGGCCTTCAAGGCTTTGAAAAGCGACATTACGAAAGCCACGATGCACGCGGTGGATGAATCCATCCCTTTCCAGGTGGAGAGTGATGCATCTGATTTCGCCCTAGCCGCCACACTAAACCAGGCAGGCAGGCCCGTCGCGTTCTTTTCCCGCACCCTTCAAGGCCCCGAAATTCGGCACTCAGCGGTGGAGAAGGAGGCTCAGGCCATTGTGGAGGCAGTCAGACACTGGCGCCATTACCTGGCGGGGAAGCGGTTCACTCTGATCACGGATCAACGATCCGTGGCGTTTATGTTCAGTAACACGCAGAGGGGCAAGATCAAGAACGATAAGATCTTGCGGTGGAGAATTGAGCTCTCCACCTATAATTACGATATTATGTATTGTCCAGGGAAGCTCAATGAGCCCTCGGATGCCCTCTCGCGCGGAACATGCGCCATCATGCAGGAGGACTGCTTGAAGGCCCTCCACAATGACCTGTGTCATCCTGGAGTCACCCGACTCTACCACTTCGTCAAAGCCCGCAACCTCCCCTACTCGGTGGAGGATGTCAGGTCAGTGACGAGAAGCTGTCGGATTTGCGCAGAATGCAAACCGCACTTTTATCGACCAGACCGGGCACAATTGGTCAAGGCCACTCGCCCTTTCGAGAGGCTGAGTGTGGATTTTAAGGGCCCCCTTCCCTCAACGGACCGGAACGTCTATTTCCTCAACATAATAGATGAGTACTCCCGGTTCCCGTTTGTTGTCCCCTGTGCGGACACGTCGACTGCCACCATCATTAAGGCAGTCAGTGAGCTTTTTACCTGTTCGGGTACCCCTGCTACATTCGTAGCGACAGGGGCTCGTCGTTCATGAGCAACGACTTGAGGCAATTCCTGCTCTTATTCGGGATTGCCTCTAGTAGAACCACGAGCTACAACCCTAGGGGTAACGGACAGGTGGAAAGGGAGAATGCTACAGTCTGGAAGGCTGTCCTACTGGCACTGAAATCCAGGGGCCTTCCAGTCTCCCGTTGGCAGGAGGTCCTTCCAAATGCGCTCCATTCTATCCGCTCCCTCCTGTGTACGGCAACCAATGCTACTCCCCACGAGAGGATGTTCTCATTCCCTCGGAAGTCGTCCTCGGCGATCTCATTACCAGCCTGGTTGACGTACCCAGGACCCGGTCCTTCTGCGGCGACATGTGAGGGCTTGCAGGTCCGACCCCTTGGTCGAACCGGTCCAACTCCTCCACGCCAACCCTCAGTATGCCTATGTGGCATATCCTGACGGGCGAGAGGACACTGTCTCCATTCGAGACCTGGCGCCCGCAGGGGACGTAGCAACTCCTGTCGCTCCCATACCCCCTGTCACGAATCCCCTACTACTTATTTCTTCCCCAGACGTGGCGCGGTCAGCACCGGGACCAGTGCATAACAGTTATACTCCCATGTACAGCTTGCCTGAGACTCGGAGATCGGCGCCACCACCGAAGGTTCCAGGATCCCCTGCACCATCACCTCACCAGGGCCAACCGGCCCGGGAGTCCTTGAGGGGACAGCCGGACGCTGTTTTGGAGAGAACGCCACCGCAAGCACCTGCTCCGGTCTCGCAACCGGTGTTGAGGAGATCACAGCGACGGTGTGGTCCTCCAGACCGTCTGGACTTGTGAATTTTGTACATATATGACCTGTTTTTTGCACCCCGCCGGCCTTTGTTTTTAAAGGAGGGGTGAATGTGGTGAACCATCGTTGGTTACCACTGGGGGTTGTTCTTATGTTACTGTTGGGTTAGGGTGTTGTCACTGTGGGGGTTGTATAATGTTGTTGGGTTAGGGTGTTTACCTGTTGTAAATGTTATTATGGCACATCCCGGTGGGGCCCCGCCTCCGGAGGAGAGGTATAAGACCCTCTGCTCCGGCAGGACCCCTTCAGTCTGAACTGGTGTACTCGTGTTAGTTAGTTCCATTGTTTGATAATAAAAGCCTTCAATAACTGAAGCCTTGTTCCACGTGCTTGGTTGTCGCGCATCACCTCATGAATTATGCATCCAAGATTTTAGTGCTGTATTCAGTGGTGTATTCATCGAATGCATCCCACCATCATTTGGGGTGTCAATCCAACATTGACTCTTTAATTCATACGAGCCACTGAAATGTTGGTTTGATATTTCTCACGACACCAGTGATCCGGTTTGATTCCCGGTTTGGGTCACTGCCTGTATGGAATCTGCACATTCTCCCCGTGTCTGTGTGGGTTTCTTCCGGGTGCTCTGGTTTCCTCCCACAGTCCAAAGATGTGCAGGTTAGGCTGATTGGCCATGCTGAATTGCCTCGTAATGTCAAGGGGACTAGCTAGACTAAATGCATGGGGTTATGGGGATAGTGCCTGGGTGGGATTGTGGTCAGTGCAGACTCAATGGGCCAAATAGCCTCCTTCTGCACTGTAAGATTCTATGATATGTGGGTGCCATTTTGAAAAGCTGCCCAACATCACTCAACCACCATCGAAGAAAGAAGATGGGCCCCCTGAAACATAAAATAGATTTCCAGGAACACTCTGATGCTGGAAGATGGACCTCCTCGATGGTACTGAAGCTGGAAGATCCACCTGATAGATCTTCCCTCCACTCACTGTGTGGTGTTCTGGGGTCACTGGCGACCTCCATCCCAAACTCCAGAAGCAGCTCCAAGCATTCCTTCGGAAAATCCCAACTTCTTCACATCACATTATTCCAAATGTGCTCTGGACCGGTCTGTTTTCCTGCCGTTATCACAGAGAATCGGGTATGGGAGGAAGCTCCCTGTCAGGACTTCATCTGCATCCCATTAGAGGAATGCAAATCAGTTTCACACCAGCCACCAGCGGGTTTCCCGATCAGCCGTGATGGGCATCACGCTGGCGTAACACATGCTGAAATCTGCCCGGCGCTGCCCATACCCTTGCCATTGAACCCAACAGTAGCAGTGGCATGGGAGAATTCATGGGAATGGAAGAATTCCAAGTGTTATGGTGAGGGATACTCAAGTCATAATGATGCCCACAGTATAGAGAGCTTACCTCTGCAGCCGGCATTTCAATACTTCATCTTGGACTTCTTGATGAATAACTTCAATGTGTGGGAAATGGGGAAATGCCACACTGATGCAATAGAGAGCTCTCTTTTACATGTATTTAAATAACGTCACTGGTGCAGAGTAGAGGAAATTTCACTCTGCATCTTACCATCCTTCCCGATTCTCAAGTGGTTCGTGCTGATAAGAGGGTCTGGAAATGAGAAGGTGCTCTGTCTCCCAGCATCCCTCACATTGATGAGTACAAACTTCACAAGAATGTTCAAAAAATGATAACTTGACCACTTATAATTATAGACTATGGTCAGCAGCAAGGCTAAATCGTCCAGGTTTCACAGTGCTAGCAGCACTGATGCTAAGGTTAGCAGAATATCTCATTGGCAAAGTGGGTGTTCTAATGTGTTGAATATTTGTGAAAGAGCTGCTATCACTCACCTTTCAGTAAATCTTTTACATTATTTGTACATTACAGAACAACTTACAAATTAAACTTTTTAGATCCTCCCATGGGATGTGAGCATCACTAGCTACGCCAGCATTTGTTGCACATTTCTAAATTCCCTTGAGATGATAGTGGTGACCTGCTTTCATGAACCAGGTGTATAGGTACATCTACTGTGCTGTTAGGAAGAGAGTTCCAAGATTTAGAGCCAGGGACAGTGAATGAATAGCAATACAATTCCATCTCAGGATGGTGTGTGGTTTGGAGTGGAACTTACAGTGGTGCTGTTGCCACGCTTGCTGTCCTGGTCATTCTAGGTGGTAGAGGTCATGAGTTTGAAAAGTGCTGTTGAAGGAGCATTCATGAGTTACTTCAATGCATCTTGTAGATGGTACATTGCTGCCACTGTGCTTTGGTGATGGAGGGAGTGAATATTAAAGGTAGTGGATGGGGAACCAATAAAGTGGACTGCTTTGCCATGGACAGAGTTGAGCTTCTTGAGTGTTGTTGGACCTGCACTCATCCAGGAAAGTGGGAAGTATTCCATCATATGCCTGATTTTGCCTTTGGAGACGCTGGAAAGGCTTTTGGGATTGCGGAGGTAAGTTACTTACCATAAGATTCGCAACCTCGGACCTGTTCTTATCATCATAGTATTTATCCGGTAGATGTAGTTCAATTTCTGGTCAATGGTAATTACCAGGATGTTGATAGTGGAGGATTCAGTGATGGTAATGCCTTTGAATGTCAATTGCAAATGGGTAGATTCTTTCTTGTTGGAGATGGTCATTGCCTGGCACTCCTGTGGGATAAATGTTACTTGCCACTTATCAGTCCAAACCTGGGTATTGTCCAGGTCTTGCTGTAAATCGATGCTGATTGCTTCAACTGATTAACCACTTGCAAATGATACTTAATACTGTGCAATCATAAGTGAACATTTCCACTTCTGACCTTATAATAGAGGATGTGGGGTGGTCATTGATGAAGCAGCTAAAGATAGTTAAGCCTAGGACACTGCCCAGAGGTACCATTGCAGTGATGTACTGGGGCTAAGTTGATTGGTCGCGAGCAACCATAATCATCATGCTTTGCACCAACCAGTAGAGTGTTTTCCCCTGATTCCCGTTGTCCCGTCATTTCCCATTGTATATCCTCCAGTCATCATGAACTTGTTATCCTACTAAAACTGATAGAGTGGCTGTATGTTTGATATGTGTAATGTGATGATAGAAAACCTAAAGTGAATTACTTTGAAATGTAGAATAGTGATAAGGATATAATAAGAATATATAACATTTTAAAAATATATATAATATATATAACATTAAGAATGTATTTCTCATACAATAAAGGAACATCTAAATTATATGTACAATCAGAGTCAATTGCCTTTAACTATCTCTGTGTTTTGATTATATCTTTAAATCCAACATTGACTCTTTAATTCATACGAGCCACTGAAATGTTGGTTTGATATTTCTGGCAGACAGATGCAGCTCTGATGTATGATGCAGTGTACGTGGTGTCTATCGCTTTCCGAAAAGCATTTCAAATGACAGTCAGCTCTTTGCAGTGTCACCGGCACAAGCCATGGCGTTTTGGAGCCAGGTTTATGAAACTCATCAAAGAGGCAAGTAAACTATTTATCTCCAGTATTTTTTTTGTGCCCATATATTTTCACCTCAGTGTACATGTTTGAGTAGTAACTGTCGCAGAACTCCAGGGTTAATATTGGTATACCTTCTAATACTTAGAGAAATAAATACAGGTCCAAGATTATTAACTTACTCACCTAGAAGAATCATAGAATCATGTAATCCCTACAGTGCAGAAGGAGGCCATTCGGCCCATCGAGCCTGCACTGACAACAATCCCATCCAGGCCCTATCTCCCTAACGCCATGTATTTACCCTGCTAGTCCCCCTGACACTAAGGATTAATTTAGCATGGCCAATCAACTTAACTTGCACTTCTTTGGACTGTGGGAGGAAACCGGAGCACCCGGAGAAAACCCAAGCAGATACAGGGAGAACGTGCAAACTCCACACAAGGCAGTCACTCAAGGCCAGAATCGAACCCTGGTCCCTGATGCTGTGAGACAGCAGTGCTAACCACTGCGCCACCATGCCACACCTATTTAAAATAAAGTACTGCTGATGCTGCTATCGTGGTTTGCCAACATGCCAAAATACCACAGGTTATGTTTCCTTATGGGGCGGCACGGTAGCACAGTGGTTAGCACTGCTGCTTCACAGCTCCAGGGTCCCGGGTTCGATTCCCAGCTCGGGTCACTGTCTGTGTGGAGTTTGCACATTCTCCTCGTGTCTGCGTGGGTTTCCTCGGGTGCTTCGGTTTCCTCCCACAGTCCAAAGATGTGCGGGTTAGGTTGATTGGCCAGGTTAAAAAAAAAAATGCCCCTTAGAGTCCTGAGATGTGTAGGTTAGAGGGATTAGTGGGTAAATATGTGGGGATAGGGCCTGGGTAGGATTGTGGTCGGTGCAGATTCGATGGGCCGAATGGCCTCCTTCTGCACTGTAGGGTTTCTATGATTCTATGATTCTTCCCAATTTTCCTTTCCATCGGCTTTCACTTGTCTCTTAACCAAATCTATTGGGAGATGATACAAAACAATAAATACTTTCCAATGTAAGTAACTGGAAGGAGAGATTTTAGGAAGCAAGCAACAAATTAAGTTGATAAAACAAAAATTTCTCAAGCAAGTTTTGTACATTGTCATGTTTCAGCTGAGTGACACTCAGGGGGCGATTCCCTCACCCCACGCACTCAGGTGCAGATTGCGCTGAGGGCAGAGAATTCCACATGGGGGAACTGCCAACAAGACCTCCCTTTGGGATTCTCCCAGCCCCCGTGCCCAGATTAATCTAGTTCCCACCCAGCGAGGGCAAGAACAGGATTAGCATATGTAAATATGTGTTTAAGTATATTCCTCGTCAGTTTCAAGCCAGAATCTCTCAGCTCTTGGGATTCTCAGACCCCCGGGTGCAGCAGGAGCCTGGCATGAACCATTTCTGGCCTCCACAAACAGAGACCAGTCGGGGGGCTCAGAAGCCATTGAAGCCCCTGGGTGGAGGGGGACATGGCTGGGTAGTGCCCTGGCACTGCCCCCATTACCCTGGCAATGCCAACCTGCCAAGGGAACAGGGCCTGAAGGGGAACCCATTTGGAGGGCCCCAATCCCTCGATGCCAGCAATCTACATTCGGTGGTGTGGGAGGGCAGATCAGGCCAGTGATCTATGTTGGCAGAGGTGGAGAAACATGCCATTAATGGGGGGGACGGATCCCAATGTCCAAGGCGGGGAGGGGGATCTTCAATTTCACTCTGAGGTTAGGGTGCCCTTTAAAAATAGAGCCTGATCTCTGTGAAGCCAGGCTTGCCAGCCTGTTTAGCCTTCACCCATCTTCAAACTAGTACAAAACTCACCCCCTCCCAAAGAATGAATAAGTGCGGGAAAATCACGATACTATTCATAGAGCATAGCACAGAACAGTACAGCACAGAACAGGCCCTTCGGCCCACAATGTTATGCCGAGCTTTATCTGAAACCAAGATCAAGCTATCCCACTCTCTATCATCCTGGTGTGCTCCATGTGCCTATCCAATAACCGCTTAAATGTTCCTTAAGTGTCTGACTCCACTATCACTGCAGGCAGTCCATTCCACACCCCAACCACTCTCTGCGTAAAGAACCTACCTCTGATATCCTTCCTATATCTCCCACCATGAACCCTATAGTTATGCCCCCTTGTAATAGCTCCATCCACCCGAGGAAATAGTCTTTGAACGTTCACTCTATCTATCCCCTTCATCATTTTATAAACCTCTATTAAGTCTCCCCTCAGCCTCCTCCACTCCAGAGAGAACAGCCCTAGCTCCCTCAACCTTTCCTCATAAGACCTACCCTCCAAACCAGGCAGCATCCTGGTAAATCTCCTCTGCACTCTTTCCAGCGCTTCCACATCCTTCTTATAGTGAGGTGACCAGAACTGCACACAATATTCCAAATGTGGTCTCACCAAGGTCCTGTGCAGTTGCAGCATAACCCCACGGCTCTTAAACTCAAACCCCCTATTAATAAAAGCTAACACACTATAGGCCTTCTTCACAGCTCTATCCACTTGAGTGGCAACCTTTAGAGATCTGTGGATATGGACCCCAAGATCTCTCTGTTCCTCCACAGTTTTCAGAACCCTACCTTTGACCCTGTAATCCACATTTAAATTAGTCCTACCAAAATGAATCATCTCACATTTATCAGGGTTAAACTCCATTTGCCATTTTTTAGCCCAGCTTTGCATCCTATCTATGTCTCTTTGCAGCCTACAACAGCCCTCCACCTCATCCACTACTCCACCAATCTTGGTGTCATCAGCAAATTTACTGATCCACTCTTCAGCCCCCTCCTCTAAGTCAATAATAAAAATCACAAAGAGCAGAGGACCAAGCACTGATCCCTGTGGCACTTCGCTAGCAACCTGCCTCCAGTCCGAAAATTTTCCATCCACCACCACCCTTGTCGGACATGCCGACGCAATATGCACTGGTATTGCCCAAAATGACAACAGTCGATTTTTTTGGAAAATCCCGCCCCCAGTGGGGTTATTGCTGTGTAAGCCATTTGATAAAATGGTGCAGCTAACCTGCTTCATTGCTGCAATGGGTGAAGTAACATAATCCAAGGTACCTAGGAATGATCCAAAGGCATTTTGCTGAATATTTGTAAAAAAGCATTATCATACACACCTTGGGATGGCAGAATGCAAGGAATATCTTACTTTAGAATCTTGTGACTTACCAAAAGAATATAGCATTATTTAGTGCCGCAATTAGTTAGGGATTACAGCACAATATTATAAAATATATTCAATGCAATGATTTCAGGACTTGATCTGGATTTGACATCTTCAATTTCTTAATTGTCTTTATTGGCTGAATTTAAAATTATTTGTAACACTCAAAATCTGAATAAGAATTTTTTATTGTGAAAAAGGAGGAAGATATTCAGTGTCCCACGTTAAAGAGTAATTTACTTTTCAGTAATGACTTAAACTATTTGGCAGCCTGGGTGATTTGGTATTGGTGCTATGGGCATTTTGTGTTGATTTATGTGACTGGCATTCAAACCTTAATTATAGGTTAATATTATGGAGAATGTGTTCTGTTCAGTCCTCTATCTAATTTGTGCTGGTGAAGGGGTTAATGGCCATTGAAATAATGTACACCAGTGCCAGTAAAATCTCTTTTCAACACATTTATTTCTGTTCCATTTGAGATGAAAGCTTTTGTTTTCCGAGTCTTTCCTTGTGGCAAAATAGGTTAATAAGAGTTGAAAAACAGAAAACACTTGAATATTCCGGAATAAAGGGAATGATAATGACTACTGCATAGAACATTCCAGGCAATTATTTGAATGATTTTGTGCTCTGGGTAAATATTGATGTCTGGAAAATTGAGCCAGGCACACATTGAGTGAGCTAACCTGAGGGCCCCCAGTTGCTTATTTGCACTCCTGGCATGAATATCTGAACTGTGAGGGCTAAGTTTTAAAATGTACCCCTCTGTGCCCATTGAAGTGTAAACCGATACTGACTTGGAGATCTATGCACTGTACAAACGGTGCATATAAATGATTGGCTAACCCTGTTGTTCAGTCTGGTGGTAAATGAAGTGAGACCGACTACCTTTGCAATGTTGCCCCTTAGACTCAGTGGGATGGCCTGACTGGATGCATCACCTTCAATAAAACTGATGGTCTGCGGAAAGATTTCAATTTGGATATTATAAGTCTGAAGGAGGAAGGTCTGGAACAGGTAAACACAAGTTTTTCCCTTACGAACTACCTTCTTGACAAAGATTTTTTTTGATTGATCATTGGCATAAGTTTAGTCATCTTAAATGAATGCTATTTCTGTCATTGTTAAAATCTTTGTTGTCTAGACAGAAGTTTTGTATTGGTGATCTAAGAACTCAAGGTCCTTTTTTTTATTATTCACCATGCGTGTGAGCGTATTAGTTTGATTCAATTGGTAACACTCTCAGCTCTAAGTCAGCAGATTGTGGGTTGAAGATCCAATTTAGCTCTTGAGCACATTATCAAGAGTGACACTCCGTGGCATGCTGAAGGAGAACTGCATTATCAAAGGTGTTGTCTATCGGACCAAACAATAAATTGAGCTCTGTTTGCCTCACTCAGGAGTTCAGGTGGATGTTAATATCCCATGACACCAGGCAAACAGCAGAGTGTCCTGGCTAAACTGCGTTCTCTATATACACCACCAAAAGTGTTACTGAGTCAATCACCAATATGCTTTTGTGGAATCTTGCAAAGTGCCCACTACATTCGTATTTCACAGACAAAAATTATTTCAGCATTATTTATTATGTGTCAAATGTTTCAAGAAATGCACAAAATAGCTGCAAATCTTCCTGCATACGTTTTGCATTTCTTTAAAAATAGCTCAATTTAGTCATTGTGAATAACTGAAGCATTTTTGTTTATGATGGATTATTTTGAAATAGTATAGACAGGGTTAAATTTCAGGGCTGTTAACCAACTCGTCAATCATCAATTAGACAATATAATAATCTGGTATGCTAAAAGCATTAATAGATTGTTCCTATGGAACAATGCGAGTTCACTATGCTACTAACTATGATATACAAAGCCTTTATTTATATTCTGCCCATAGGAATGTCCCTGATAGCTGTAATGAAAACCAAAAATGCTGAAAGCGAGAGTCTGTGGAAAGAGTAGAGTTCGCATTTGACATTGTATGATCTTTTATCAGAAATTCTGGGAGATCCCTGCTGTCCCTTATAGCTGTCTGGTTAAGCATAAATTTCTTGTGGTCACAAATGTTGAGCTTCAAAATGTGCTAAACATTATTTCCCTGAACCAATGTTTATCTGGTTTACCACCACTACCACCACCACCGCCGCCACCACCACCAGCCCCCCCCCCCACCCCCGCCTCCCCACACACACACACACACTTGGGCCACACAAATGCTCCCCACAATCCCCATCTGTGTTCTCTTTATACCAGGTCAGCGAGTCACCACATCTTCAGGAATTTCTGTTTGTGGGTTTATATTTATCAACCTGTACTATTAGTCCAAGCACATCAGGAGTGCAAGGCTAATTAGAGACTTCATAGTAATAAATAGCCGCATAAAAAAATAATTGTATTTTATGAAGCTGTTTTATTGCGGGTCAGCGCATTACATTTCAAATGCAGTCATATTTATAGATACTGTAAATATTATCCATGGTTCAAAGCTCTGCACCTCCCTCACTTTTTTAATAAACCTACCTAACCAACGTTCTGATCACCCCTCCATTCCTATCCCTAGTACCTGTACGTCTGAGGCTAAACCTTCCTTGACATCCTATTTGACCCTGAAACTGCTGACCCCATATGGTCTCCATCACCAAGGCCATGTCTTTAACACTCCTCCCATTTTAAGCACAGTTTCTACTGAAACCATCAGCCCCCCATAGCTTTGTTCCTTCTGGACTTGACTATTACACTGCTCTCCTGGCAGTCTCCTAGCTTCAACCCTGCATAAAATTATACACATCCAAATGGCTGCAGCCCCCATCCTAACTTGCATCAAGTCCTGTTTACCTCCCACTCCTGTGTTCACTTACCTACATTGGCTCCTGATCCAACAAAGCCTCCACTTTCAAATTCTCATTCTTGTTTTCAAATGCCTACATTCCTAAACATCTGCCCCCCCCGAAAAAAAAATTCTACAATCCTTCAGAATCTATGCACTCCTCCAACTCTCACACATATGTTTACAGTGCTCCAACATTCAGCTGCCTGGACTCTAAGCTCTTTTCTCTCTCAAACTCCACCCCTCCTCGAAAACCACCTGTCCTACTACCTCGTCATATGATTCAGATAACCTTCCCCTGAAGCACCTTGAGGCATTTTGCTACATTAAAGATGCTATTAAAATTAAAGTTGTTTGCATTCTTTCGATTGACATTGATTTTTGATTTTATCTCTGTCAGGCACTTTGGGATAATTTCCTATGTTAAAGGTGCCACGTAAATACTACTGTCTGTTTTCTGTTTAATAAACTTGACCCACACATTATTTCTTATGGAACTTTCTAATGGAGCATTTATTTTATTTACCTAGCAAAATCAAGGCAATCAATTCACAGCTCATAACACCCAGTAAGCCTAAGTATCAAGGGCTCTAATTTGCACGCTGGCCCATTACCTTCAGTGAGCAGAGTAAAGGCAAACTCAGGTTTCCAGGGATTGAGGGGTGTGCTTCCAGGCGAAGCCAGTGATAATGAACTCAAGAACAGGTGTTCAAAATGTATTAGGCATCGATACCAATGGCTAGAAATTTACAAAAATATTGACAGTAGACTTTTAGTGTTCACTTTTGTTTCCCTCTGAATCTGAGCACAACTACAGGACTTAGCAAACACAGATCAGCTAGGAAATCCTGAAGTCGTGGCCTGCCATTCACCTTTCTGCCACAGGCTGGGCTGTGAACCTCACCCAAATGCCAACAATTAGTGAAATCTGTTGATTGGTTGAGAAACCTCTCCTTTCCGCTGTCACATCTTGAGCCTTGTTCATTGTGGTGTAACTGGGTTTTTAACATCAATCTGAGTAAGAACTGCCACTGAACAACCAATCTGACCTTGGAAAAGTAATTTTACATTTATGGAATTTTGTTAAATAGCTCCATAAAGATTAGTAACAAGATTTCTATACTGGATTTTGAAAAAAACATTTTTAAAATTTGTTTGAGTTTTCAGCTTCTCTCATAAGCCTAAGGGTATGTTCCAATTCTTAGTTTGCCCACTGTAAAATCTTTATAAAGTGACTGAATTATTAATGTCTTTCATGTTCTGGTTGGCTGTCTGTGAAAATTGTTTAATGTGATGGACTGTTTGATGACATCATTGCAGCTCGACATGTGGAAGCCCAATGCAACAATATTACATTCAATTGCAAGTTGAGAGAATTAAAGTTCTCACCATGTTGAGTTCACTAGATCGCTCAAGGACTTTCTGTGGGTCAAGTGTCTTCACCCCTGACCACTGGCCAATACTGACCAATGTAAGAGTATCCTTGCCACTTACAGAAAACACTAAACCATGGGAATATTGGCTTATGAATTAGTTATAATACATTGCACACATCTATTTACTATCATTTCTTTGATTTCTCTTTCCTTTTGTTCTAATATGATAGTAAGATTATTTTACTTTAACAAGCTCCTTTATTTCTTACAAGCCTTCTGGTGGCACTCGTTCTCATTACAGTAAAGTATGGCAGAAGGTTTGTACTAAGAGAAGTGACCTGTATTTTGTTTGTGTAGTTTGTATGGTTTCTTGTGTTTAGTTTAGTTCCAATGTAAAGATTTGTTTTTGCATTAAGTGAAACACTTTTGTTTCTAAATCTAACGTAACCTCTAGTACAATGTGTGATTTACATTCATGGCTCAGAGAGATGTATTAATTCCAATTTATTCCTAAATGATGGAATCTGTCACCTTATTTTAAAAGGAATTCCCCGCAGGAAATATATTTTTCAAACCTATTTTTATTCATGCTTATTCTGGCTGTCCACTTTACCTCCATTCAACTTCTTGAAAAGACCCAAGCGTTTCACTGCTCCTTCGCTATCACTACAAACTTTTAGAAATAAGAGCAGCAATCGATGCTCCAAGTCCATGTTAGAATACACATTTTCAGATTTCTGCCTTCCTTCACCATGGGAATACTGTATAACTGCAGTTCCCCTTTAGAATCATTCTGAAAAATCAACTGGCACTGATGAAGTTGATGCAGCGTAAGAGCAGCACAATGAAAGAAGGTTATTTAGCTCGTCAAAACTGCCCTACCCCCAGATCAATCAGTTCTTAACTTTGCAATATATGAGAAAATGACATCTTTTAATTTATTTATATATTTATTGACCAGTATTTTTCATTGATTTCTGACTAAGGCAACTCGATTTAATCAGCTAAATAAAATCAAAACAACACATGTAATCATTGTGGTAATCAGCAACACTGAAGCTCCAAGTTACAGCATTTATTTATATATAAAACTGTACTGCAGCCAAAACAGGTTGAAATTATTGGGAATCACTTTGTGAAAAGTAGGTTTGGTCTTTGATTGGTCTATTATATTCCCACATGTTGAAGTGAAAAATATTCTGGAAAATATGATACTTAATCTTACTTGAAGATTATTTGATCTTTTGATTGTAGATTGGAATCTGGAATTCAAACTTAGGACTTAACATGACAGACAGCCTAAAGGACAAATCTTCGAATATCACTGACTCTTTGGCCAATAGGACTCTTTTAGTCACCACTATTTTGGTAAGCTTGTTGATTTTGTGTTTGCAAAATTGCCTTTGCATTATTGTATTAAAATTACAAGAGCACACACATACTGATAAAACAATTTTAGTACGATTTATTGTTGATAACTGCTCCTTATAATTAGATAAACCTTTACGAGTTTTTAGGAGGAAAGCAGCATTTCAGTAACAGTGATAATGTTCTGATTGTTTGTAATGGAGTTATAAGCAAAAGAGAAATTGAAGGCCAGTGTTGACCAAGACAACACTGATTATCGATCAATAGCTGATTGATTTAGAGAAACAAATACAGATCTGTTGCTTCTTTTATCAGTAGGATTGCAACCTTTTAAGAGGTAATATATTTGAATTGCCTGATAATGTTCTGAAAGAATTAATTTACCTGTTCTGTTCTACAGGAAGATCCTTACGTGATGCATAAGAAATCTGACAAGCCTCTCTATGGCAATGACCGTTTTGAAGGTTATTGCCTTGACTTGTTGAAAGAGTTATCAAATATTCTCGGCTTCACTTATGAAGTTAGACTTGTGGCTGATGGAAAGTATGGGGCACAGAATGAGAAAAGTGAATGGAATGGAATGGTTGGAGAGCTCATTGACCATGTAAGTGATAAGAACATAACACTTGACATAGAGGCAGGACTAGACCAAATAGCCCCTCTAACCCACTCCGCTATTCAACATGATCATGGTACATCTTTTGCCTCAACTCCACTTTCTCACCTGATCCCCATATCCTTTGACTCCCTGAGAGGCCAAAGATCTGCCTATCTCAGCCTTAAGTATCATCAGTAAGGGAGCAGCCACTACCCCTGGGATAGAGAATTTCAAAGACTCACAACTGTCTGAATGAAGAAGTTTCATAGAAACATAGAAAAACTACAGCACAAAACAGGCCCTTCGGCCCCACAAGTTGTGCTGAACATATCCCTACCTTTTAGGCCTACCTATAACCCTCCTATTAAGTCCCATGTACTCATCGAGGAGTCTCTTAAAAGACCCTATTGAGTTTGCCTCCACCACCACTGACGGCAGCCGATTCCACTCGCCCACCACCCTCTGTGTGAAAAACTTCCCCCTAACATTTCCCCAGCACCTTAAACCTGTGTCCTCTCGTAGCAGCCATTTCCACCCTGGGAAAAAGCCTCTGAGAGTCCACCCGATCTATGCCTCTCAACATCTTATATACCTCTATTAGGTCTCCTCTCATCCTACGTCTCTTCAAAGAGAAAAGACCGAGCTTTCTCCTCATCTCAGTCCTAAATGATGGACACCTTATCCTGAAACTGCACCAGTGTGTTCTAGATTTCCTAGCCAGGAGAAACAACCGTTCAGTATTTTTCCTGTCAAGCCCTTTTAGAATTTTGTATGTTTCAATTAGGGTCACCTCTCATTCTTCTAAACTCCAGAGAATGCAGCAGCAGTAAAAGCTGTCTATCATCAGAAGACAACTCCTTCATCCCAGGTACCAATCTGGTGAACACCTTCAAAATAAGTATATCCTTCCTTAAAAATGAAAACGAAAAACTGCATATCATACTCCAGATACAATCTTACCAAAGCCCTATACAACTGTAGCAAGACTTTGTTATTTTTGTACTCTGATAAAAACCAACATGCCATTTGTTTTCCTAATTACTTACTGTACTTAAACTTGTGTGTTTCTTGTACAGATGTACCCAAATCTCTTTGACCATCAACGTTTAGAAGTTTCACACGTTTTAAGTTATTAAGTTAGTAATGTAAAGCAATATGTGAGGGAGTCTGGCGTGTTGGGTTCGTGGGTTTTCTGTGTGGAGGCCGAGGACTGTAATTCTCGGCTTTTCTGGAAATTCCAGCACAAGAGCAGAGGGCAGCAAAGGGGAGGCACACTTTGCATATGCAGTGGTACCCTGCTTGCAGAGGGCACAAAATTGATAATCATATAACTGGGGTTTTAAGGCACAAAAAAGGAGCCCACATCACAAGGTCAGTCAGGAGTAGATGGAGAGAGGACTCTGCATCATGCAGCTGAAGTGCTGCTGTTAGCTCCATGCTGCTGAGCCCACAGGAGCCATTGGTAACTCTATAATACTAAGAGTTGGTGCTCAGAGAAGCCCAGAAGCAGTTGGTGGAAATTGTTACCTGGGAACATGCCTGTTTTTAAATGCTGGTTTGCTGCCTGGACGACAGTCTCAGGAATTGGTCAACACAGCTGGAAAGAAATATCAAGTCGGCTGAATTTGGGAGCAGATTTGAGAGAGATCTGAATAGTATGCCTTTTGGTTCGGATTGTACCCATAGAACTCAGGCGGAATATAAATGTTGGCTGGGGATCAGACTAGACCTTTAAAAAAGAGGAGTTGACATCCCTAAGAAGGAAGACAGGATTTTAAAGGATTTTGTGTCTCACAATGGTGACTGATGGCTGAGTGGGTTGCTGAGAAATTCAGAGGCCCTGACTTGGTTGTATCTGATGTGGAGATGCCGGCGTTGGATTGGGGTAAACACAGTAAGAGGTTTAACAACACCAGGTTAAAGTCCAACAGGTTTATTTGGTAGCAAAAGCCACACAAGCTTTCGGAGCTGCAAGCCCCTTCTTCAGGTGAGTGGGAATTCTGTTCACAAACAGAGCATGTAAAGACACAAACTCAATTTACATGAATAATGGTTGGAATGCAAATACTTACAACTAATCAAGTCTTTAAGAAACAAAACAATGTGAGTGGAGAGAGCATCAAGACAGGCTAAAAAGATGTGTATTGTCTCCAGACAAGACAGCCAGTGAAACTCTGTGGGGGTTACAAATAGTGTGCCATGAACCCAATATCCCGGTTGAGGCCGTCCTCGTGTGTGTGGAACTTGGCTATCAGTTTCTGCTCAGCGACTCTGCGCCGTCGTGTGTCGCGAAGGCCGCCTTGGAGAATGCTTACCCGAATATCAGAGGCCGAATGCCCGTGACCGCTGAAGTGCTCCCCAACAGGAAGAGAACAGTCTTGCCTGGTGATTGTCGAGCGGTGTTCATTCATCCGTTGTCGCAGCGTCTGCATAGTTTCCCCAATGTACCATGCCTCGGGACATCCTTTTTTGCAGCGTATCGTAGACAACGTTGGCCGAGTTGCAAGAGTATGTACCGTGTACCTGGTGGATGGTGTTCTCACGTGAGATGATGGCATCTGTGTCGATGATCCGGCACGTCTTGCAGAGGTTGCTGTGGCAGGGTTGTGTGGTGTCATGGTCACTGTTCTCCTGAAGGCTGGGTAGTTTGCTGCGGACAATGGTCTGTTTGAGGTTGTGCGGTTGTTTGAAGGCAAGAAGTGGGGGTGTGGGGATGGCCTTGGCGAGATGTTCGTCTTCATCAATGACATGTTGAAGGCTCCGGAGGAGATGCCGTAGCTTCTCCGCTCCGGGGAAGTACTGGACAACGAAGGGTACTCTGTCCACTGTGTCCCGTGTTTGTCTTCTGAGGAGGTCGGTGCGGTTTTTCGCTGTGGCGCGTTGGAACTGTTGATCAATGAGTCGAGCACCATATCCTGTTCTTATGAGGGCATCTTTCAGCGTCTGGAGGTGTCTGTTGCGATCCTCCTCATCCGAGCAGATCCTGTGTATACGGAGGGCTTGTCCGTAGGGGATGGCTTCTTTAACGTGTTTAGGGTGGAAGCTGGAGAAGTGGAGCATTGTGAGGTTATCCGTGGGCTTGCGGTACAGTGAGGTGCTGAGGTGACCGTCCTTAATGGAGATGCGTGTGTCCAAGAATGCAACCGATTCCGGAGAGTAGTCTATGGTGAGTCTGATGGTGGGATGGAACTTGTTGATGTCCAAAGACTTCTTCACCGCACGGGACCTTCAACCGATGCTATACACTAGATACATCGATGACATTTTCTTCCTTTGGGCTCATGGTGAACAATCACTGAAACAACTATATGATGACATCAACAAGTTCCATCCCACCATCAGACTCACCATAGACTACTCTCCGGAATTGGTTGCATTCTTGGACACACGCATCTCCATTAAGGACGGTCACCTCAGCACCTCACTGTACCGCAAGCCCACGGATAACCTCACGATGCTCCACTTCTCCAGCTTCCACCCTAAACACGTTAAAGAAGCCATCCCCTACGGACAAGCCCTCCGTATACACAGGATCTGCTCGGATGAGGAGGATCGCAACAGACACCTCCAGACGCTGAAAGATGCCCTCATAAGAACAGGATATGGCGCTCGACTCATTGATCAACAGTTCCAACGCGCCACAGCGAAAAACCGCACCGACCTCCTCAGAAGACAAACACGGGACACAGTGGACAGAGTACCCTTCGTTGTCCAGTACTTCCCCAGAGCGGAGAAGCTACGGCATCTCCTCCGGAGCCTTCAACATGTCATTGATGAAGACGAACATCTCGCCAAGGCCATCCCCACACCCCCACTTCTTGCCTTCAAACAACCGCACAACCTCAAACAGACCATTGTCCGCAGCAAACTACCCAGCCTTCAGGAGAACAGTGACCATGACACCACACAACCCTGCCACAGCAACCTCTGCAAGACGTGCCGGATCATTGACACAGATGCCATCATCTCACGTGAGAACACCATCCACCAGGTACACGGTACATACTCTTGCAACTCGGCCAACGTTGTCTACCTGATACGCTGCAAGAAAGGATGTCCCGAGGCATGGTACATTGGGGAAACTATGCAGACGCTGCGACAATGGATGAATGAACACCGCTCGACAATCACCAGGCAAGACTGTTCTCTTCCTGTTGGGGAGCACTTCAGCGGTCACGGGCATTCGGCCTCTGATATTCGGGTAAGCATTCTCCAAGGCGGCCTTCGCGACACACGACGGCGCAGAGTCGCTGAGCAGAAACTGATAGCCAAGTTCCGCACACACGAGGACGGCCTCAACCGGGATATTGGGTTCATGGCACACTATTTGTAACCCCCACAGAGTTTCACTGGCTGTCTTGTCTGGAGACAATATACATCTTTTTAGCCTGTCTTGATGCTCTCTCCACTCACATTGTTTTGTTTCTTAAAGACTTGATTAGTTGTAAGTATTCGCATTCCAACCATTATTCATGTAAATTGAGTTTGTGTCTTTACATGCTCTGTTTGTGAACAGAATTCCCACTCACCTGAAGAAGGGGCTTGCAGCTCCGAAAGCTTGTGTGGCTTTTGCTACCAAATAAACCTGTTGGACTTTAACCTGGTGTTGTTAAACTTCTTACTTGGTTGTATCTGCCATTCCATGTGCAGTGTATGGTGCATTTGACTTGTTTATTCATGTTTTTCTCATGTTAGTTCTGAGAGAAATTAGAGTTTAAGGTAGATAGTATTGGCAGCTGCGTTGACTCTTGTATAATAGAATTTCTTCTGTTTGTTTGAAACGGTGGAATTGTGTGGCTTTATTCTCTTAGTAAATAACTGGGATTTTAGATTTCATTTACTTTAAACAAAAAGTTATCAATCGCTAATCAGTTTTGTAACAAACAGGAATTTACAGCCTTCTAGCAGAAACAAAGAAGAATAAATAGCATTTCCCCCTTCTCCGTCTGCACTGGATTCATACCAAATTCCTGACTTTGGCACTCGGTTTACAAAGCCTATAAAGCTGCAATTACTGTGTCCAATAGCAAATACTGTCTACAGATATAAAGAGCTTACGCCTCGTGGCCAAGTTATAACTGCTAAGTCAGCTTCTTGCTACAGTTTTAACACTTGTACGGGCAATCACAGTCAGATGATTGACAGTCAACTGCAATTGTCACTGCCACTGACGGACAGTTTCTGTCAACCCGGTATCATAACTAGCTTGCAGTTCCTTTTCCAGTTTTAAACTTCTAAATCATATTCTAAATGTTAATCTATTTACAGCTTCAGAAATATTTACTAGAGATATCCCACTTATACTAAATTCCTGACATTAGCATTCTTTTCCTGAAGCCTTCTGCATCTTGATCACTTTGCGCTTCAAACCTGTATGACTGGTACAGTGCAGGTTAATAACTATCTTCCCCCTAAACTGTGATTAGAGATGCACTGTCTGTACAATAATCTGTGACGCACAGTGAACATAATTTGTCTGGGTAACTAGTTGTTATTTCCTTATCACAAGCTCTGAACATGCCAAGTGTAGACTTTGAAATGGCAAATTAAATGGGTAGTAATGAAATTTACAATGAAGATTTTTTTTTGCTCCTGGAAATGGTGACAAGCAATACTATGCCAGTACAGAAATTAATGGAAGCAATGTGACTTATTCACAAATTGGACCAGTAATTAATGAAATTTGCAAAGCACAGTGCAATTTTCAGTTAAAAAACATTTCAACAACAAAGGCCATTAAGAACCTGCCATATTGGTGCATAGCTGTTTTTTGTGGAAAGCAGATTTGCTCCTAATACTCAGTAACTAGATTCTTCTAAAGAGATTCATTATTCATAGAGTTCATTATTCATTCATTAATTGAGCATCTTAGTTAATGCTCAACCTTTCAAACTAAACAGTATCTACACTGTCTTTATATTCAGAAAGACTTTGGCCTGAATTCTTGCGCAGATGGAGAATCTCTCTGCCTGTGCTAAAATGTCAGTGGGGGCCCGTATCTGGAAGTCTCGCCACCAAACTCGGGTCCTACATTTTTACTGGGGATGGATGGGGAAGGGGGTGGTGAAATTGGAGCGGATTATAAATTGCCCATCTGTGATTCATCGAGGCAACTGTCTATATAAATAAGCAGCTGCCGCAACTTGTGTGTGATGTTGGTGAGGTAGGTGTCTGAATGGGAAAGCGTGCATGTTAGCTGTGGTAGGAGCAGGTCTGAGCCTTGTGGATTCATTTGGCTAGCTAAGGTATTCCTTTGAATATGGTCCCGGGACACCCATGGGAGAGGCAAGGCACTGCCAGGGTGGCACTGCCAGAGTGGCACTACCAGGGGGCAGTGCCAGGGCACTGCCAGGGCATGTCACTCACCACTCTCGGGCTATACTTACCTGTGCGCCCCTGGCAGGGTCATCACGACTGGTTCTCATTTTTGAAAACCAGTAGTGATTCGTGTCAGTATCACGTCACGCTGGCTGGGTGGGATGAAACATTGAGGGCAAAAGTAGCGTCATTAAGCCCAATAATGATATTCAAATATATTATAAAATATGCTAATCAGGCTCATTCCCTTGCTGGGGGAGGCTCCCATTATCATCGTCCATTTAGGTGCCAGTAGGATAAGTAGAATGAGGCAAGAGATTCTGCACATAGAGTTTGAGGAGATACACACTAAATTAAACTACAAAACCTTGAAGGTTATCATCTCTTTATTATTACCTGAGCTGTGTGCAAATTGGCATAGGGTACATAAAATTAGCAAGATGAATATGTAGCTCAAAGTCTGGTGTAGGAGAAATGGGTTAAGGTTTGTGGGGCACTGATATCATTATTAGGGAAATTGGGGACTGTACCGTTGGGATGGCCTTCTTTCTGAACCATGCAGGGACCAGAGTTTTTGCAAACTGCATAATCAGGGAAGTAGAGATGGCTTTACATTAAATAGAGGGTGGATGGTTCTGGAGAGAAGATACACAGGCTTACAAAGCAAAGGAATATGGTAGCATTGCAAGGCAGCTACTTAGGTTCTAATATCCAGAATGTGACAGGAAGGGACAGAGTGTAAAATATAGAAAGACAGCAGCAAATGGAGTCAAAGGGGGAAAAATTGGTAAAAAAGCAAAATGAATGGCTCTTTACTGAAATGCATGTTGTATTCAGCGCAAAATTAATAAATTAATGGCACAAATTGAGGTTATGAGTATGGTCTTATCGCCATCATAGAGACATAGGGCGAGATTCTCTGGCCTTCCCACAGTTTTTCTCAGTGGCGCACTGTCTGCTGGTGGCAGGATTTTCTGGTCTCACCTCTGTCAATGGTGTTGTGGGAAAATTGCCACCGGAGTCAGACTGGAGGTTCAACAATACAGTTTTATTTAACGAAGCTTCATGGAGAAAAGGCACTGGCACTCCGCAGTACTTTAGGCAGCTACCTTCTCTCAATGATACAATAGGAGTGGTTCATTTTTATACTTTTCAGACAATGGATAGTCCGGACATTAGCCATTTAACACATCGTTACAGTTGAGTAGGATCGATAGTTAACACACCGTTACAGCCAGACATATACAGACATTGGTTTTTAACATCGCATTGTTTCATAGAATGGATACATTTCCTCTTTCAGTGATTTATCAATGACTTAGTTTCGGTCTATACATACAGTAATTGGTTTTCCTGCATTTATGTATTCCCGTTGCCATTTGTGGCTAATCTCTTTATCAGACCCTATTGTCCCGGGTCTGTTCTTATCTTAAAAGTGCCTCAAGCCCTGGCTTCCTGCAGTATTTGTTCCCTGCATGGAAATAACTGTCTGTCCTGCATGTATATAGATGAGAGGTGTTGATTATGAGGAGAGACTGAGCAGATTGGGTTTGTATTCGTTGGAATTTAGAAGGCTGAGGGGGGATCTTATAGAAACCTATAAGATAATGAAGGGGCTGGATAGGGTAGAGATGGAGAGATTCTTTCCACTTAGAAAGGAAACTAGAACTAGAGGGCACAGCCTCAAAATAAAGGGGGGTCAGTTTAGGACAGAGTTGAGGAGGAACTTCTTCTCTCAGAGGTTGGTGAATCTCTGGAATTCTCTGCCCACTGAAGTGGTGGAGGCTACCTCGTTGAATATGTTTAAATCACGGATAGATGGATTCCTGATCGGTAAGGGAATTAGGGGTTATAGGGATCAGACGGATAAGTGGAACTGATCCACTTCAGATCAGCCATGATCTTATTGAATGGCGGGGCAGGCTCGAGGGGCTAGATGGCCTACTCCTGCTCCTATTTCTTATGTTCTTATACTCTTGATGGCAGAGCCATCAAGAGTATAGAAACACAGAGGGACCTAGGTGTGCAAGTCCACAAATCCTTGAAGGTGGCAGCACAGGTGGAGAAGGTGGTGAAGAAGGCATATGGTATGCTTGCCTTTATAGGACGGGGTATAGAGTATAAAAGCTGGAGTCTGATGTTGCAGTTGTATAGAACACTGGTTAGGCCACATTTGGAGTACTGCGTCCAGTTCTGGTCGCCGCACTACCAGAAGGACGTGGAGGCTTCAGAGAGAGTGCAGAAAAGGTTTACCAGGATGTTGCCTGATATGGAGGGTCTTAGCTATGAGGAGAGATTGTGTAAACTGGGCTTGTTCTCCCTGGAAAGACGGAGAATGAGGGGAGACCTAATAGAGGTGTACAAAATTATGAAGGGTATAGATAGGGTGAACAGTGGGAAGCTTTTTCCCAGGTCGGAGGTGACGATCACGAGGGGTCACGGGCTCAAGGTGAGAGGGGCGAGGTATAACTCAGATATCAGAGGGATGTTTTTTACACAGAGAGTGGTGGGGGCCTGGAATGCGCTGCCAAGTAGGGTGGTGGAGGCAGACACGCTGGCATCGTTTAAGACTTACCTGGATAGTCACATGAGCAGTCTGGGAATGGAGGGGTAAGAACATAAGAACATAAGAAATAGGAGCAGGAGTAGGCCATCTGGCCCCTCGAGCCTGCCCCGCCATTCAACAAGATCATGGCTGATCTGAAGCGAATCAGTTCCACTTACCCGCCTGCTCCCCATATCCCCTAATTCCCTTATCGATCAGAAAACTATCTACCCGTGATTTAAACATATTCATCGAGGAAGCCTCCACCACTTCAATGGGCAGAGAATTCCAGAGATTCACTACCCTCAACTCTGTTCTGAACCAGCCCCCACTTATTTTGAGGCTGTGCCCTCTAGTTCTGGTTTCCCTTCTAAGTGGAAAGAATCTCTCCACCTCTACCCTATCCAGCCCCTTCATTATCTTATATGTCTCTATAAGATCACCCCTCATCCTTCTAAACTCCAACGAGTACAGACCCAATCTGTTTAATCTCTCCTCATAAGCTACACCCCTCATCTCCGGTATCAACCTGGTGAACCTTCTCGGCACTCCCTCCAAGGCCAATATATCCTTTCGCAAATAAGGGGACCAAAACTGCACACAGTACTCCAGTTGCGGCCTCACCAGTGCCTTGTACAGTTGCAGCAAGACCTCCCTGCTTTTATATTCTATCCCCCTCGCGATAAAGGCCAACATTCCATTCGCCTTCTTGATCACCTGCTGCACCTGCAGACTGAGTTTTTGCGATTCGTGCACAAGGACCCCCAGGTCCCTCTGCACAGTCGCACGATGTAATTTTTCTCCATTTAAATAATACTCCAATTTACTATTATTTCTTCCAAAGTGGATAACCTCACATTTACTAACGTTATATTCCATCTGCCAGATCCTCGCCCACTCGCTCAGCCTATCCAAATCTCTCTGCAGACTTTCCGCGTCCTCCACGCAATTCGCTTTCCCACTCACCTTCATGTCATCAGCAAACTTGAATACCCTAGATTCAGTCCCCTCCTCCAGATCATCTAAGTAAATGGTAAACAATTGAGGCCCCAGCACCGATCCCTGCGGCACGCCACTGGTCACCAACTGCCAACCAGAAAAGCACCCATTTATCCCAACTCTCTGCTTCCTGTTAGATAGCCAATCCCCAATCCACGCCAACACCTTACCCCTAACTCCGTGTACCCCAATCTTCTGCAGCAACCTTTTGTGAGGCACCTTATCGAACGCCTTCTGGAAATCTAAAAACGCCACATCCACCGGTTCCCCTCTGTCAACCGCACTAGTGACATCTTCATAAAAGTCCAGTAGATTCGTCAAACACGACTTTCCCTTCATGAATCCATGCTGCGTCTGCTTGATCGAACCATTCTTATTCAGGTGCTCTGTTATTTCCTCTTTAATAATGGACTCTAGCATCTTCCCAACTACGGACATTAAGCTAACCGGCCTGTAGTTACCCGCCTTTTGTCTACTTCCTTTTTTAAACAGCGGCGTAACAGTAGCTGTTTTCCAGTCAGCCGGTACTACCCCAGAGTCCAGCGAATTTTGATAAATTACTACTAACGCATCTGCTATTACCTCAGCCATTTCTTTCAGTACCCTGGGATGCATTCCATCCGGGCCCGGGGACTTGTCTACCTTCAGTCCTATTAGTCTACCAAGCACCACCTCCTTAGTAACAGTCATTGTATTAAGGACCTCCCCTCCCACCAACTCTCGATCTCTAATATTCGGCAAACTATTTGTGTCTTCCACCGTGAAGACCGACACAAAGAACTTATTTAACGTCTCAGCCATTTCCTCGTTTTCCACTATTAAATCCCCCCTCTCATCTTCCAAGGGTCCAACATTCACTCTAGCCACTCTATTCCTTTTTATATACTTGTAAAAACTTTTACTATCATATACAAACGAATGGTCTAGTTGGACCAATGAGCGGCACAGGCTTGGAGGGCCGAAGGGCCTGTTTCCTGTGCTGTACTGTTCTTTGTTTTAGTTTCAAGTAGCTGTCTGCACTAAAAGTCAGTGCCTGCTTAATGCCTCTTTCCCAGGTAACTTTTTATGTGCCAGGCAGCCATTTTATGTGTTAGGTATCCATCTTTATGTTTTTCCCCACTTCAGTCCCCACTTTTGGTCCGGATTATGACTTTAATAATCCCGAAACCAATAATTATACATTCACATATAAAGGGCAATCTCCTTCTTTCCTCCTTCGTTTCTTCTGATGTCTTCGGGGATCTTCATCATAGGTTCTTCCTCGATGGATACACTGGCTCCTGGCACAATTCGTGTTATCATAACCTTGCTGCAGACTTTTAGGCATCCAACAATTAGACAACAGACAATTACAATTGAAATAAGTGTGACCAATCCATGTAATAAGTAAGATTCCCAGGACCCCCCTACTAGCCATTCCAGCCAGTTACTTCCTTTCTTGGGTCCCTGTCTGAAGCTATTAAGTTGTTCTCTGATGTTGTTGATGACTTGTGTAATGTTATAAGACTTGTCTGTGACATGGGTTATGCATTTATTGCCTATAATTGTACACACTCCCCCTTGTTGTGCTAACTGGTAGTCCACTGCGTATCGTGTCTGCTGTGCATGTAGTCTCAGTTCAGCCATTTCTTGGTTGACAGCCTCCAGTGCTTTTGAAGTGCTGTTTCCCAGGACTGTTAGTCCACAAACAACATGATTTCTATTCTTTGCACTAATCACTCCTGCTGCCCCCGACCCCCCAGAGATAAGGCTCCAAGGAACCCATATCCCAGTGAGGATCCCATTGTGCCCGGGGCTTCCCAATCAGCGCAGAATTCTTTGCTGATAACCCGAGTTACTATTCTCCTCCGAATATGCCCCTTCTGAGGACATGGAACAGTCCGTGGTCCGATTGTCCCTACTGCAAAACGGTTTGGGAGGTTTGGTGTTTCTGTCGTGTAAGTACCATTGAAGAGGAACACATATCCCTTCTTAGCCCGGTAACATTTAGTGTCTTGATTATGAGTTTGTTCATATTGCCAATTGTTCGGTTTACTTGACTCCCCGTTTGATCCCAACATCTGGTAAGTATCAAATGGGTATGTCCATTTGGCTGAGCTTACGTGAGTTCCATTGCATTGTCCACAAATAAGCTGTCTTCCCGCGGTTATATTTAGACATTTCTGTTCATCACAAGTGCAAGTAAACTGTCCCTTATTAACCCGATAATGTTGACGGATACACTGCGTCTGTACGCAGGAATCATTCTTAGGAACCAAGGCATAGGCACATCCCCATCCCTGCCCCGTAAAACAAAGTGGATAGCTTGCAGTATCCGTTGTCGCTGCGACAGACGCTGCGACAACGGATGAATGAACACCGCTCGACAATCACCAGGCAAGACTGTTCTCTTCCTGTTGGGGAGCACTTCAGCGGTCACGGGCATTCGGCCTCTGATATTCGGGTAAGCGTTCTCCAAGGCGGCCTTCGCGACACACGACAGCGCAGAGTTGCTGAGCAGAAACTGATAGCCAAGTTCCGCACACACGCGGACGGCCTCAACCGGGATATTGGGTTCATGTCACACTATTTGTAACGCCCACAGTTGCGTGGACCTGCAGAGTTTCACTGGCTGTCTTGTCTGGAGACAATACACATCTTTTTAGCCTGTCTTGATGCTCTCTCCCACTCCCATTGTTTTGTTTCTTAAAGACTTGATTAGTTGTAAGTATTCGCATTCCAACCGTTATTCACGTAAATTGAGTCTGTGTCTTTATAAACTCTGTTTGTGAACAGAATTCCCACTCACCTGAAGAAGGGGCATAGAGCTTCGAAAGCTTGTGTGGCTTTTGCTACCAAATAAACCTGTTGGACTTTAACCTGGTGTTGTTAAACTTCTTACTGTGTTGAGGAAAGCAGTTCTGTTAGTTCATTAATTCAGTTACTCATTTGTTCCCTTGTGTAATTTTAGCTGTGTCCAATATACCTTTCCCTCTTATGTCTATACAGGCACAAGTGTCTCCACTAATTATAACTTCATATGGCCCATTCCATTTTGGTGCAAACCCTGGTTTGTCGGGTAGTGTTTTCACTAGGATGCGACTTCCCGCTGTTGGGACATCAGGGAGCATTTCAAGCTCTCTCTCTGCATCTTTTATTTCCTGATTGTCTTTTACCAATTTGCGCATCCCTTTTAGTTGGGTGCTTAGTTCCAAAACATATCTCCTGGTTTTATCTTTTAGTGGACCTACATCGGTCCCACCTGTTATGATGCTTTCTGGTAATTACATCACCCGTCCTGTCATTAGCTCATAAGAGGTTAGTCCGGTTGTCCGGTTTGTGGTAGCCCTTAGTCTCATTAGTATAGTGGGCCATACCTCTGTCCACATATTTCCCGATGTTTGTATGGCTTTGGCTAGTGCATTTTTAAGTGTTCTATTCATACGTTCCACCATTCCAGAACTCTGTGGGTGGTAAGGGATGTGAAATTTTTGTTTTATCCCCATTAATTGGCATACTGTTTTTACCACCTTTCCAGCGAAGTGCGTCCCTTGGTCCGAATCGATTTGTAGGGGTACTCCCCATCTAGGGATTACCTCTTCTGCCAATATTCTAGCCACCGTGGTAGCAGTACAATTTGTAGTAGGGAACACTTCTACCCACCTGGTGAACTGGTCTATAATAACCAGACAATAAGTTTTGCCTTGGGATTGTGGTAGTGGCCCTGTGAAATCTATTTGCAGATGTTCCCAGGGTCCCTTTGGCCTCAGCTGGTGTCCCATTTTAATTTTTATGGGTCTACCAGGGTTGTGTTGCACGCACATCACGCATCGGTGACAGTGTCGGGCTATATCTCTTCCCATTCCTTTCCACCACCATTCCTTTCCTATACTAGTTATCATGGCCTCTCTACCCGCATGAGAGAGTCCATGGTGTAGTTCCAATAGGGTGTTTTGTATGCACTCTGGTGCTATTACCTTATCTTCCCGTCTCCAAATGTTATCAGTCCCTTTGACTGCTCCCTGTGCTTCCCATTTCTCCTTTTCCTCTTTTGAGGTATCCTCATGTAAGTCCCGAATATCTATTTCGTCTCCTGTCTGTTCTGTTGCTGCTATTGGCAGCTCGCCAATTGTCTCCTGTCCTAAGGCTAATTGTGCCGTTCTATCTGCGACTTGGTTCCCTTTGAAATTTAACCAGTCCGGGTTATCTCTTCCTGGCTCTTTCTGGTGTGCTTTAATTTTGATTACTGCGGTTTCTCTAGGTTTCTCGCTAGCTCTGTGACCAGTGGTGTTCCGCAGGGCTCTCTACTGGGACCTCTGCTATTTGTGATATATATAAATGATTTGGAAGAAGGTGTAACTGGTGTTATCAGCAAGTTTGCGGATGACACGAAGATGGCTGGACTTGCGGATAGCGATGAACATTGTCGGACAATATAGCAGGATATAGATAGGCTGGAAAATTGGGCGGAGAAATGGCAGATGGAATTTAATCCAGATAAATGCGAAGTGATGCATTTTGGAAGAACTAATGTAGGGGGGAGTTATACAATAAATGGCAGAGCCATCAAGAGTATAGAAACACAGAGGGACCTAGGTGTGCAAGTCCACAAATCCTTGAAGGTGGCAGCACAGGTGGAGAAGGTGGTGAAGAAGGCATATGGTATGCTTGCCTTTATAGGATGGGGTATAGAGTATAAAAGCTGGAGTCTGATGTTGCAGCTGTATAAAACGCTGGTTAGGCCACATTTGGAGTACTGCGTCCAGTTCTGGTCGCCGCACTACCAGAAGGACATGGAGACTTTAGAGAGAGTGCAGAAAAGGTTTACCAGGATGTTGCCTGGTATGGAGGGTCGTAGCTATGAGGAGAGATTGGGTAAACTGGGCTTGTTCTCCCTGGAAAGACGGAGAATGAGGGGAGACCTAATAGAGGTGTACAAAATTATGAAGGGTATAGATAGGGTGAACAGTGGGAAGCTTTTTCCCAGGTCGGAGGTGACGATCACGAGGGGTCACGGGCTCAAGGTGAGAGGGGCGAGGTATAACTCAGATATCAGAGGGACGTTTTTTACACAGAGAGTGGTGGGGGCCTGAAATGCACTGCCAAGTAGGATGGTGGAGGCAGGCACGCTGGCATCGTTTAAGACTTACCTGGATAGTCACATGAGCAGTCTGGGAATGGAATGATACAAACAAATGGTCTAGTTGGACCAGTGAGCGGCACAGGCTTAAGGGGCCGAAGGGCCTGTTTCCTGTGCTGTACTGTTCGTTGTTCTTTGTTCTTTTGTTCTCTCAACAATGCCTCAATTCTTTGCTGGTGCTTAATAGGGGTCCCTCCCCGTGGTTATGAACCCTCTTCTTCCCCATGCTGTCATGAAGTCATGTATGACTCCGAATGCATAGCGACTATCTGTATAGATGTTCACTGTTTTACCTTCAGATAACACTAGTCCCTGTGTGAGCACCACTAGTTCTGCAACTTGTGTGGATAGACCTCTGTCAATCCTTCCTGACCTTACTGTCTCTAATTTGTCATTCACTACTGCCCACCCTGTTCGGGGTGACCCTTCCACATATTTGCGTGACCCATCTACAAAAAGGGCCTCCTCAGCTGTTATTAAGGGTATATCCTTTATCCTACCCTCTCCTTCGTCCATATCTATATCTTCACAATTGTGTGGTTCTCCTTCGTCTAAAATCCCTTCTACTGGGTTATTCCCTGTATCCCTTATTATTATCACGGACTTGCTTGGAGGTAGGAGGACAGCTTCCCACTTAGCCCTTCTCATGTTTGAGACTGACCTTAGTTTTCCTGTGTTCAACATTTCCACCAAGGTGTGTTTGGTGTGAAGGATTATATTCCCTGCCATGATTACTGGCTCGCTAACCTTTATGGCCCAGGCTGCACAATCCAAGGCGGCTATGCACCTTGGCAGTCCGGTGACTACCGGCCCTTCTGCGGTGGAATAATACCCTATGGGTCTCTTTCTGTCACCATGGTCCTGTGTTACAACTGTGGAATAGAACCCTCCCTCATTGCTACAATGGATATGGAAGTCCTTATTAGAATCAGGTAATCCTAGTCCAGGGGCTGATATCAGTTCTGTTTTTAGTTTATTGTAAGCCTCTTCCTGCTCGGGTCCCCATTCTACGGGATCTAAAGCTGGTTTTCCCCCTTTGACTAGTCTTTGTATGGGTTCTGCTAATTTTGTGAATCCTGGGTTGAAACTCCGGCTATAGTTGAATAGTCCGAGCACCTTTCTGACCCCTCTTACGGTGACGGGTCACGGTATTTGTTGTATTGCCTTCTTTCGGTCCGTTGGCATTTCTTTAAGTCCTTGGGATATAAGATGTCCTAGGGATAGGACCTGTGTTTTCCCGATTTGTGCCTTTTTGGGGCTCACCTTTAACCCTGCGGTTTTTAATTCATTCAGTACTAAATATAAGGCTTCTTGATGTCCTGACTTGGACGCCGAAGCTATTAGGATATCGTCTACATATTGTAGGTCTGTACTACCCTCTGGCAGTTCTACCCTGTTCAGGATGTCACTCATTGTTCGATGGAATATAGTGGGGCTGTTGTGGAATCCCTGTGGTAAACGAGTCCAAGTGTACTGCTTGTCTCCCACTGTAAAGGCGAATTTGTCTTGGGATTCGGGATCCAATGGTAAGGACCAGAATCCGTTGGCTATGTCCAACACTGTGAATATTTTGTGCTCCTGTGACAGTCCATTCAGGATTGTCGAAGGGCTTGCTACAATGGAGTGCAACTTGGACGTGACTTTATTGAGTCCGGTGTAATCTATCGTGAGTCTATAGCTTCCGTCAGGCTTGCTCACTGGCCATGTTGAGGAGTTAGTGGTGCTTGTGGTTTCTCTCAGAATCCCCCTCTCCACTAACCCTTTAACTATCTCCACTACAGCTTTCCCTGCCTCGGGTTTTATTGGATATTGTCGGTGTGGCTTATGCTCCTGTCCCGGTATCTTTATTGGGTCCGTTTTAGTCAAACTAGTATCTAACTTTGTTTTAGCCCATACTCCGGGGACGGAAGCACAGATGGCTCCGAACCCTCCTGTCTCTAATTCCCAATTTCTGGTGGTGACTGTGGCCACCTTAATGATTTCGAGGTGACTTGTAAGTTTCCCTATTCTAGTTTTCCGACCATCCTGTCTTGGCCAGATTAATTCTCCCTTTCCACAGTCTATCAGAATCTCGTATTCTTTCATCAGATCATTTCCCATTATTGTACCCTCATTATTTTTGCACACATAAAACCTCATTGGTATATACAGATTATTTATCTCTACTAACATGGTCTCGCTCAGGTAGGCGGGTGTTTTGTTCCCTCCTATCCCGGTCAGGTAAATCATTTTATTTGTAGTGGGTAAGGGTAGGTCGGTGACAGATATGGACGCTCCTGTGTCCACTAGCATCTCACATTGCCTGCCCCCTACTAGTGCTGACACGTAAATCCTTCCCTCCTTCTTACCCTTGTGAATGGGGGCTGCAGACCGTCAATCCTGCTGACCCCGGAGGTCCTGTGGTTCCTCCGGTTCTGCTGTGGTCATGGATTGGGTCGGGGGTCTCCCATGCTTATTCCAACACACTGCTTCTGTGTGTCCATATTTATTACAGTGGCTGCAATGTTTCCTACTGTTCCCAAATCCGTTCTCTTTCTGTGGAGTCCAGCAATCCCTCGCAAAGTGTCCTTGCCGGCCACAATTGTGGCAAGTCAGTTTCCACTTTGTTCCATTCCTTTTACTGTAGGCTGCTACCCTTTCTAGTCTTGTTCCTGCCTGGGATTTCTCTTCTCCCGGTACACCGCTAGCCCATTCTACCAACTCATCGTAATCTTCGGACATAATCACTCCCATTTTTAGGATGGTTTGGTGAGCACTAGAGAGTCCATCCTTAAAAGCCTGGATGAACGCTCGATCTCCTCGACCTGGGTTTCCTTGTCCTGAGCACTCTTGATATACCTGGAACAATTGTTCCCCATATTCAGAAGCTCCTTCCCCTTTGAACTGTTTTGTTGTGGTAATTCTGCTCCAGTTAGTGAGAGCATTCCCTAATACCCTCTGAATCTCTGCTTTAAACTGGGTGAAGGGTGCCTGTTGGGCATCTATCTCTGACGTTTGGGGGACTACATGTGTCCACCATCCCCCACTATAATCCTGTGCTGGAGGAGCGGCGGGTCCACCTACTACCTGCCTCCACTTATTCGCTGGACAGACTGCCCTGACCAGCTGGTGTATGACTCTCAAGTGCAATTGGTGTCCTACCCAGATTGTGTCTAATTCTTCCCAGAATTTAGTGTTTGCGTTTCTAGGTTGTAATTTACCCAGGGAAGCCATTATTTGCTGTCTCTCACCTGGGGTGAAGGGTTTATAATTTGCCTTTGGCTGCGCATCTGTTCCCCCTCAGGTTACTGGCGCTAAGTTGTGTTCTAGCGCTTCCCACTCCTCTGGAGGACCGGTTGGTCCCTGTTGTGTGGACTCATAAGTTGGTAGAGGAACAGTTTCCCCTCTCCATTGCTTTTCTTCTAATACCTGGTTTTGTTCCTCCAGTTCCCTCACTCGGGATTCTAATTCTCTGATTTTTTCTTTATCTTCACTCCACTTCTTAGTAGAGGCGACTACTTGCTCAATTAGACCAGCTAACTGATGTATTAACATTACTCCTATCTTCTTTGTCTTGTTTCTCTTTTCTTTATCTATCCACTTTCTCTGCTGCTCTAAGGTCTGAGAAGTATCCCAGCCATCCTTTTGCATCCTCTTTATTAATGATTGCCTGTCTGTCATGTACACTTCAATGAGAGAACCTGCAGATCCCCTCTTTATTATCTGCCATTTCGCAGACTTCACTACCCCTGGTCACTATTGCCACCTTGGCAACCTGTTTTAGGCACCGTATGACTACGATTACTTCCTAGTAAAGTGTGCTCTCTACCGTAGGGACTTCACTACCCCCAGCCACTATTACTACTCTAGCACCGTGTTTCACTACCGCCTCAGGGTTTCAATTTATACTCACGGCTTCCACCATTACCACCTCGACAATGTGCTTCTCCACCGGAGTCCGGTTTAGGTCAGAGTTGATCAGCTCCTTTTCCGCACCGCTTTTACAACATTAACAGTCCAGTACCCAACTTTACAAACTTTCATGCAACTCTGCATTTGTTCGCCACTACAGAGTTTGATGTTAACCGACCTCTGCCACTTGTGCTTCACAATCCTAAGTGCCCTTGGTGTCTCTTTGCCCACTTCAATTCCTGACCATCATGTGGGGGATTTCCCCTCTTAACAACCGGTCTAAGGCTGGGCGTTTGAGACAGGCAGTACCTTGTCCTCTTGTCGGTCAGCACAAGCAACAGTTACTTATCACTATCAGCAGTTAGTACTTATCACTATATCATATACAACAATACTTATTGCTGCAAATACCCCTTAAGTTTAACCCCTTTCAAACTGTATTCTTGACCTTGTCTGACTCCCACAGATTCAGTGATCTCTACCCCGGCTCTCCGATCGTGGCTAATCGATCGGAGCTTACCAGCTTACTAGTAATAGGATCCTGCCGACTACTCCAATTGTTGTGGGGAAATTGCCACCGGAGTCAGACTGGAGGTTCAACAATACAGTTTTATTTAACAAAGCTTTGTAGAGAAAAGGCACTGGCACTCCGCAGTACTTTAGGCAGCTACCTTCGCTCAATGATACAATAGGAATGGTTCACTTTTATACTTTTCAGACAATGGATAGTCCGGACATTAGCCATTTAACACATCGTTACAGATGAGTAGGATCGATAGTTAACACATCGTTACAGCCAGACATATACAGACATTGGTTTTTAACATCGCATTGTTTCATAGAATGAATACATTTCCTCTTTCAGTGGTTTATCAGTGACTTCGTTTCGGTCTATACATACAGTAATTGGTTTTCCTGCATTTATGTATTCCCGTTGCCATTTGTGGCTAATCTCTTTATCAGACTCTATTGTCCCGCTTCTGTCCTTATCTTTAAAACTGCCTCAAGCCCTGGCTTCCTGCAGTATTTGTTCCCTGCATGGAAATAACTGTCTATCCTGCATGTTTTAATTTCAAGTAGCTGTCTGCGCTAAAAGTCAGTGCCTGCTTAATGTCTCTTTCCCAGGTAACTTTTTATGTGCCAGGCAGCCATTTTATGTGTTAGGTATCCATCTTTATGTTTTTCCCCACTTCAATGGGAATTCCCATGGAAGTCACCCCATGCTGCCAGGGAACCTGTGGCAAGGGATATGCCACCAGCAGGACCAGAGAATCCCACCGGTGTGAGCAACTGGAGAATTATCGCTATGGTTACAAGAAGGTCAAAGCTGAGATCTAAATAATTGGGTGTATGCGATTTTTTTTAAGGACAGGCAGGAAGGAAAGAGTGATGGGCTAGCTTTGTTAGTACGACATGAAATAAGTACAATAGCAAGAAATAATCTTGGATCGGAAGATGTAGAATCCATATGGGTGGAGATAAGAAATAACAGAGAGAAGATACTGGTTAGCGTAGTCTATGGACCCCCTAACAGTAGCTCTCGTGTAGGACAGAGAATAAATCAGAACATAGTTGTGTTAAAAAGCAGTACATTAAATCATGAATGAGTTTGATCTTCATGTGAACTAGGAAAATCAAATTGGCAGAGGTAGCCATGAAGAAGAATTCATAGACTGTCTGGGACAGTTTCCTAGAACAATATGTTTTGAATCCAACTTGGAATCAGGCTATTTTGGATCTGTTAACATATAATGAGGCAGGTTTAATAAAGTGTTAGGTTTTTTAGGGAATATAAAGACTGACAAATCCCCAGGGCCTGATGGAATCTATCCCAGGCTGCTCAGGGAGACGAGAGATGAAATCGCTGGGCCTCTGACGCAAATCTTCGTCTCGTCACTGGACACAGGTGAGGTCCCAGAGGACTGGAGGATAGCTAATGTGGTCCCGTTATTTAAGAAAGGGAGGAAGGATAACCCGGGAAATTATAGGCCGGTGAGCTTGACGTCCGTGGTCAGGAAGTTGTTGGAGAGGATTCTTGGAGATAGGATGTATGCGCATTTAGAAAGGAATAAACTCATTAACGATAGTCAGCATGGTTTTGTGAGAGGGAGGTCATGCCTCACTAACCTGGTGGAGTTTTTTGAAGAAGTGACTAGAATGGTTGACGAGGGAAGGGCCGTGGATGTCATCTATATGGACTTTAGGAAAGCGTTTGACAAAGTCCCTCATGGTAGGTTGGTGCAAAAGGTTGGATCTCATGGGATAAAGGGGGAGGTGGCTAGATGGGTGGAGAACTGGCTTGGTCACAGAAGACAGAGGGTGGTAGTGGAAGGGTCTTTTTCCGGCTGGATGCCTGTAACTAGTGGTGTTCCGCAGGGCTCTGTATTGGGACCTCTGCTGTTTGTGATTTATATAAACGATCTGGAAGAAGGTGTAACTGGGGTGATCAGTAAGTTTGCGGATGACACGAAAATGGCTGGACTTGCAGATAGTGAGGAACATTGTCAGAGGCTACAGAAGGATATAGATAGGCTGGAAATTTGGGCAAAGAAATGGCAGATGGAGTTCAATCCAGATAAATGCGAAGTGATGCATTTTGGTAGAACTAACGTAGGGGGGAGCTATACGATAAATGGCAGAACCATAAAGGGTGTAGATACGCAGAGGGACCTGGGTGTGCAAGTCCACAGATCCTTGAAGGTGACGTGACAGGTGGAGAAGGTAGTGAATAAGGCATATGGCATGCTTGCCTTTATAGGATGGGGCATAGAGTATAAAAGTTGGGGTCTGATGTTGCAGTTGTATAGAACGTTGGTTCGTCCGCATTTGGAATACTGCGTCCAGTTCTGGTCGCCACACTACCGGAAGGATGTGGAGGCTTTGGCGAGAGTGCAGAGGAGGTTTACCAGGATGTTGCCTGTCATGGAAGGGCTTAGTTATGAGGAGAGATTGGGTAAACTGGGGTTGTTCTCACTGGAAAGATGGAGGATGAGGGGTGACCTAATAGAGGTGTATAAAATTATGAAAGGCATAGATAGGGTGAACGGTGGGAAGCTTTTTCCCAGATCGCTGGTAACGTTCACGAGGGGTCATAGGTTCAAGGTGAAGGGGGGGAGGTTTAACACGGATATCAGAAGGACATATTTTACACAGAGGGTGGTGGGGGCCTGGAATGCGCTGCCGGGCAAGGTGGTGGAGGCGGGCACACTGGGAACGTTTAAGACTTATCTAGATAGCCACATGAACGGAGTGGGAATGGAGGGATACAAAAGAATGGTCTAGTTTGGACCAGGGAGCGGCGCGGGCTTGGAGAGCCGAAGGGGCTGTTCCTGTGCTGTATTGTTCTTTGTTAAATCTCAGTGTGTAAGATCCCCTAGCAAACAGTGACCATTATGTGGTCAAACTTAGCATTCAGTTTGAGAGTGAGAAACTTCGGTCAGAAAAAACCGTGCTAAATTTACATAAGGGAATTGCAAAGGAATGAGAGCAGAGGTGGCTGGAGTGGACTGGGAAAGAGATTTAGCAGAACAGTTGACCAGAAATGGCAGACATTTATGAAAATAGTTCATGATTCACAACAAAGATATATCCCAGTGAGGAAGAAGGATGCAACTAATAGGATAAATCAACCATGGTTAACCAAGAAAATTAAAGTTGGTATTAAACTGAAAGAAATAAATACACAATGTGGCAAAGGTTAGTGGCAAGCCAGAGGATTGCCAAAGTTTTAAAACCAACAAAAGGTGACCAAAAATAAGAGAAGATAAATTATGAAAGTAAACTAGCAAGTCATATAAAAATGGACAACAAGAGCTTCTTTAAATAGAAAGGCAGAGCGAGACAGAAGTGAATATAGGCCCATTGGAGAATGAAACTGCAGAAATAATAATGAGGAAGTAGGAAATAGCAAAGGAGTTAAATAAATATGTTGCAACAGGGGAGAAAACACTAATAATATTCCAAAAATACTAAGTAATCAAGGGACAAAATAGAGGGAAGAAATGAACACAATAACTATCCCTAGAGGAAAAAGTACTAGAAAAAATAATGGGGCTAAAATCTGATAAGCTGTCTGGATCTGATCAGTTGCATCCTAAGACATTAAAGAAAGTAGCTACAGAGATTGTAGATGCACTGGTAGTAATCTTCCAAGAATCCTTAAATGCTGGAAAAATCCCAGAGGATTAGAAAACTGCCAATGTAACAGGGAGAGAGACAAAAAAGCTATCTATAGGCCAGCTAGCTTAATATTTGTCATTGGGAAAATATTAGAGTCCACTATAAAGGACGTAATAGCAGAGCATTTAGAAATGCATAATATAATCAAACAAAGTAAACTCGGCTTCATGAAGAGGAAATCATGCATGACAAATTTATTAGGATTCTTTGAGGCCTGTTGGTGTGTTCCTCTGTATAGAAAAAGTAGGAAAACAGTTTGGATCATAAGTAGGATTTATGAGGAGTTACATTGGGCCATATAGTGCATGTTTTGTCAGAATTATCATCTCTCAAAATGGCAGGCAGAAAATGTGTGCACTCACCTGCCGGAAGTGCGCTGCTTGCCATGTTGAGTGAGGCGGCACGGTAGCACAGTGGTTAGCACTGCTGCTTCACAGCTCCAGGGTCCCGGGTTCGATTCCCGGCTCAGGTCACTGTCTGTGTGGAGTTTGCACATTCTCCTCGTGTTTGCGTGGGTTTCCTCCGGGTGCTCCGGTTTCCTCCCACAGTCCAAAGATGTGCGGGTTAGGTTGATTGGCCAGGTTAAAATTGCCCCTGAGATGCGTAGGTTAGAGGGATTAGCGGGTAAAATATGTGGGGGTAGGGCCTGGGTGGGATTGTGGTCGGTGCAGACTCGATGGGCCGAATGGCCTCCTTCTGCACTGTAGGGTTTCTATGATTCTATGATTCTATAAGCCATACTTTACCTTTTAGTCTATTCGCATTCTTCAGTTGCCTGCTGCAGCATTGGTTTCTAACACTGTAAACAGGGACAAGGGCACCCAAAATGCACACCTGAATGTAATTCCCAAAACACGTAAAGTGCTATATTAAACAATGAGCTAGGAGATGTCAGATTGTCCATAATCCTAATTCACTTGTTTGCTGTATGTTTCAGAGACTAGAAAGCTATACATTATAAACATGATTATTTGTCATCACACATCCTGACTTCTGGTGTGGTAGCCAGATTTAATTTGTAAATTTCATTGTATAGAAAGTGACATGTTGGGAGGCAGTGTCTGAGGCAACTTAGTAGGTCACCAGCACCAATGTCAAATGTCAGGGTTTTTTTTTCAATGTCCTATTATATGTATTAAGGCACAGAATAAAGATTGATAGTAACAATAAAAAGAACAAAGAACAATGAACAGTACAGCACAGGAACAGGCCCTTCTGCCAACCAAACCTGCACCGCCACATGATGCCTTTCTAAACTAAAGACCTTTTGCCTTCACAAGGTCCATATCCCTCTATTTCCTGCCTATTCCTATGTCTGTCAAGATGCCTCTTAAACGTTTCTATTGACTCCGCTTCTACCACCTCCTCTGGCAGCGCATTCCAAGCGCTTAACATCCTCTGTGTAAAAAAAACTTGCCTCACACATCTCCTTTAAACTTTCCCCCTTTTACCTTAAACCTAGTAATTGACATTTATACTCTGACTATTCATTCTATCCATGCCTCTCATAATTTTGTAAACTTCTATCTAACAGGTCACCGACGTCCAAGTGAAACCAAACCAAGATTATCCAATCTCTCCGCATAGCTCATGCCCTCTAAACCAGGCAACCTCCTGGTAAACTTTTTCTGTACCCTCTCCAAAGTCTTCACATCCTTCTGGTAATCTGGCAGCTGGAACTGCACACAAAATTCCAAATGTGGCCTAACTAAAGTTCTGTACAGCTGCATCATGACTTGCCAATTTGTATACTCTATACACCGACCGATGCCGGTGAAGGCAAGCATGCCATACGCCTTCTTGACCACCTTATCCATTTGTGTTGCCACTTTCAGGGAACAGTGGACCTGTACGCCTAGATCCCTCTGTATGTTGCCATTTGACCTTGCAGCCAGTAACACCAGCAGAGCCCATAGAAAACTTCCTTCAAAAATGCCTTCCTACCAAAAAATAGTATTTTCCTTAAAGTATGATTGAATAGCAGTAATGGGCATTAGATACAGAGAAGGTTATATCTGGGGATAGTAATTTGATTTATGACATAATCCTCCAGTCAGTCTCCTGGCTCGACTACAAGCTACTGTAGACCATTTGTCCACTGCCATTTCATTTGACAGCATGTAGATGTGATCTATTGGCATTTAAAATTCAAAAATATTCTGTGCAAGTGACTAAACACTTTTACATTATCCTCTGTATTCAAATCTATTATTTAAAATAATGTGCATGATATTGGATTTCATTTATCACCAAGATCACATTGTTAGTTAAAATGAAGATCTTACTTCGATGTCAGTGTGTCTCACCAGAAATGTTCGTATCTCCTGTGATGACAGGTTGGCCTGGGAACAGCGTGTGTCACAGGATTCTTTTGTCACAGTGTGCTGATGTTATGACAGAAACAAGTTTACTTTTTGCCGATTAGTGCACCTAATTAAACAGTGACACTGTGGTGCTCTCTCTGTAAAGCAAACCTTGAACCAAGATTGTTCTCATTTGACAGACCGTTATGTGAAGCTAAATTTAGTTTAATATGATAGAGTGTATGTAGGATTAAAAGTATGCTCCCATGATGTATTACAAGGCATTATTGCATGAAGTCAATCTAATTGTGGCCTTATTTGTGTTCTCCAGATACGATAAAGATAGAAATGATTTTTGACTTGGTTTTAATTATTAATGGAAATATGTTTTCCAGTAACTTAATTAACTCAGACAGGTGGATTAGTTCCATTTAGTAGAATTGATTAATTTGTTATCCCTAATCTTGCAACAGTTAGACTCCAATCTTATTAAAGACAGCGCTCTGTAACTGAGTTGCCAATGAAGCTATGAAAATATTAATCCAAATTCATATCATCTCTTATCATATACAGTCCGATACGCTTGAAGAAAAAACCAATGATTAAGCGTGATTATATTAAAAAATCGTGGACAGATCATTGTCTCGTTTCATATTTGGTCATTATGTTGACAAGTGTTGTTCATTAGCTGCAGCTTGCAAAACTATAGTGCAAACTGCTTCTTCAATTTGCATGCAAAGAAGTATGCAATGCTGAGTCCTCACCATTAGCTGAAATATTGCATGGAGATAGCTACTTACATGTATTTTTTTTAAGCCAATCTCAGTAACAAAATAAGTAACATTCAAACAACATAAAAATGTCAGAATATTTCACACAACATTGTTTATGATATTCAATGTAACACCCTATTCCAATCAACTAATCTAGTCATTTCACATTGAAATTAACTATTTTGATGCATACAATACTTCCGTTTCTCTGTGTTAAAATAAAATTGCTGAACAGATCTGATTGATTCTTTTGTGGTTCCACATCGTTATTATTTGAAACCGCCTTAATATCTTTCCTTCTTCTTTTCAGAAAGCAGATTTAGCGGTTGCCCCTCTCACTATCACCTACGTACGAGAGAAAGTTATTGACTTCTCGAAACCCTTCATGACTCTGGGAATTAGCATCCTCTACCGCAAGCCCAATGGCACAAACCCAGGCGTTTTCTCCTTCCTGAATCCACTGTCCCCAGATATTTGGATGTACGTGCTGTTGGCCTGCCTTGGGGTCAGTTGTGTACTTTTTGTTATTGCCAGGTAAGGTAGAGCAAGTGTGATTGTGGGAGGGCAGTGTAAGGGAATAAGAAATATTACTTCAATAATTAAAATTGATTTTCTTTCATAAACTATGTTCCCAATATAATAGATAAAGGTGGTTTCCTCACTCTGTTAGTACACACATCAATGCATAAAATGTTTGATATTCATCTCTTTTTGCTATTAGCTATTACCTAAGTAATATGTCAAGATGTTGTAGTTAGAGAAGCATAGCATACACATGATAAATGTGACACATTTTACCATTTTGGTTCGAAGTGTTGAATCTGGGCACAATTCAGACTTGGAAACCTGTTCCCAGATGTCTCCATACGCACTTAGCCTGAAAACAAATCGCGAGTCTGAATTGCGCTGTGGCCGGGGCTTATCACGCCTGAAACGCTGCTGCTCTGATCGGAGCCTTCAACTGCGCATGCACAGTAAAAAGAAAATTGAAAAATGCTCCCATCACGTTGCTCCCGGGCTGCATAAAGTCCCATACCCGCAACATAACTGTCCCCCTTAATTACCCACCCCCACCCCGCTTCCCAGACCGATCACGACCCCCTGCCCGCTTTCCCCTCCACCGATCACCCGCAGAGTGGCAGTGGACCCCCCTGCTCCTGCCCACCCACCAGAGAACGATAGGGCCTCCCTCCTCCCCCACACCAGAGAACGATCGGGCCTCCCTCCGCCTCCCACCTCCCCACCCCACCAGAGATACATCTGGCCTCCCTCCTCCCCTCCCCCAGCAGAGAATGATCTGGCCCGCCTCCCCTCCCCGCTCCCCCCCCCCCCCCCCCCAAACAACAATCTGGCTTCCCTCCTTCTCCCCCACCAGAGAATGATCGAGCCTCCCTCCTCCCTCCCCCACCAGAGATATATCTTGCCCTCCTCCTTTCCTCCCCTCCAACCAGAGAATGATCTGGTCCACTTTCACCTCCGCCCCCCCCCCCCACCAGAGAACGAAGTGGCACTCCTCCTCCCCTCCCCCCCACCAGAGAACAAGCGGGCCTCCCTCCTCCCCCCACCCCCCCTCCTCCCCCCATCAGAGAATGACCTACTCCTGCTCCTATGTCCCTGTGTTCCTAGTGAACAGCAGTCATGATTTTTTTTTGGAATGATTATGCTGAGATTTACACTCAGCAATCAGGATAGTTTGGTGCCAGAGTTTAGCCAACACCATTGTGTGTTTTATTTGAGTAGTCATCTAGACTAGCAAGATTTATTGCAAAATAGTGTGGAAGTTGATGCCATCATAACTAGGCTGCAGTTTTAATTATCAAGTCAACATTTCAGCAGGTCATACCTGGTTTAGCTGGCGCTACCCACATAAACGTTGGCAGAATATGGATATTAGTTTGACATGCCAACAGAACTGAAGCAGAAGCAGTGCTCCAATGCTGGACACATGCCCATTGCCTCACTGCTGTCAGCTTAGTGAGATAGAATATCTGTGCTGGTCAGTTACTGCTCGTATATAATGCTGCTTTTGCTGATATCCTATTAAATATCATTTCACAAATGTAAAATATGCAATGTTTTAATCCTGTTGTGCTAAACTGAAAAAAAAAGTTTTTGCTGCCAAAACATCATTTGAACGGCCTGACTCAAAGCTAAGTTAACTTTATGTTTTTCTTTTTTTTCTTGATTCTTTCATGGGATGTGGACATTGCTGGCAAAGCCAACATTTGTTGTCCATCCCTAATTGCCCTTGAATTGAACACCTCAGAGGATAGTTAAGTGTCAACCACATTGCTGTGGGTCTGAAGTTCTATGTATGGCAGACTGGGTAAAGATGGTAGATCAGCCCTCCCCCCCCAAAAAAAACAGACAGGTTTTCATAACTTTTGATGATGGCTCCAGATTTATTAATTGAATTTAAATGCAACCTGCTGCTGTGGTGGAATTTGACCCCAGAGCATTAGCCTGGGACTCTGGATTACTAGTCCAGTGATACTATCACTATGCCAACATCTTCCCTTATGAACATGGTTGTTCCACTGGAGTGCATGTACATTCCACACTTTTTTAAAGAATGTCACTATCAATGGCAATAGGTGTTTCACATAAGATGTGTTAGCCTCAGCCTTTTATAAAATGATACTAATTAATGCATGGGAATATGTACAACATTGTTTAACTTTATTCTTATGGGAGGGAGCATGGCCATTTCTTTTCCATTCTTTTAGCATTTTTATATCTGTTTTCAGTTTGCCCAGATCATTGACAAACAGAATAGTACGTCTCATGGCCTTTTCCCAGGACATTGCCCAATGTCCCCAGAACTGGCTGCCAGATGATGGCAGTGGTGACTTTTACCGCCCCAGACCCCGTCCCCAACCCAGTTTTTTTCCCTTCTGCCTCAGCGTTGCCTGTGCACAGCTCAACCTTGTTTAACAGTATCTGAATTGGGAATGCAAATTTGCATCCATTCCCACTCTGTGGCACTGAACTATAATTTGATAATGCTCCGCACCAGTAGTGACCCAATCTGAACACATAAATAAGGGCATAATGTGGCAACAAATACGGTAAGACCCAAACAATAGGCAGGACTTTTCCTATGGCCACCTGAACCTCACTGTCAGGCTCAACTGGAGGTTCAGAAACATTCACTGTGTGGGGAATAGTCACTCATGTGATTTTGGTCAAAACAGCCAATTAGTGATCGTAGGTCAGATTTTCTGTCCAATTAAGGAGGGATTCTCAAAGTTGGAGGGACAATCAGAATCATTGATCTCCAACTTGAAAGCAACAGCAGGTGGTAAAGGCAGGTAAGTGAGGGAGGCAGTGCTTCAAACTGGAAGCACCTCTCCCCAATTTTTCCTGAATTAATTTTTGTTTAAATGCTCTTTGCAGCTAGACCAATGCCGTGGAAAGAGGTCATGGGTAACCCCTCCACAGGTTAGCCTGAGGCTGCTGCTGCAAGAAATGAGCAGGGAGACCAGGAGGTCATGCTGCAACTGTACAAAACTCTGGTGCGGCCGCATTTGGAGTATGGCGTACAGTTCTGGTCGCCGTATTATAGGAAAGATGTGGAAGTGTTGGAAAGGGTGCAGAGGAGATTTACCGGGATGTTGCCTGGTATGGTGGGAAAATCGTATGAGGAAAGGCTGAGGGGCTTGAGGTTGTTCTCGTTAAAGAGAAGAAGGTTAAGAGGTGACTTAATAGAGGCATACAAGATGATCAGAGGATTAGATAGGGTGGATAGTGAGAGCCTTTTTCCTCGGATGGTGTTGGCTAGCACGAGGGGACATAGCTTTAAATTGAGGGGTGATAGATATAGGACAGATGTTAGAGGTAGGTTCTTTACTCAGAGAGTAGTAAGGGCGTGGAATGCCCTGCCTGCAGCAGTGGTGGACTCGTCAACGTTGAGAGCGTTCAAGTGGTTATTGGATAAACATATGGATGATATTGGAATAGTGTAGATTAGAGGGGCTTTAGATTGGTACCACTGGTCGGCGCAACATCGAGGGCCGAAGGGCCTGTACTGCGCTGTAATGTTCTATGTTCTATGTTTAACCCTACCTTGAGCAATAGTTCATTCGTCTGCCTGAGGAGAATGGTTCAAAGCAGCTAAAATGGCTCTTGTCACCTCTGAGAACTCGGAGGCTGACTAGAAAATCTCAGTCAGCCTTCATTAATAGACCTTAATACATGCTTAATTGGTCAATTGGCTACTCTTCACATGCAGGCGGGTAACAGTGCAGTTCCCAACCCACCTCTGGGAATATGGTCTGGGGTGGGTTGGAGTCGGAGAACTGGAACGCAAGCAAGTGGTGCTGTTTGTCGTGGCTACATTACCTCCATTCTGGTACCCCAGGAGGGGTTGAAAATCAACTCCCACTATACTATCCATTAATGCAAACTGATACATTCAAAAATTCCTGCCTGTCCTCATCTCCACATTTTCAATACATATAGAAATGTTCAACATCCTTGGCAGAAATCCTTTCATTCTCCTTTGTGTAGGAAAATACCTTTTTTAACAAAACCTATTTGACGGTGGAGCATATTCTTTTCAGCACCCAAAATGTGCACTTTTTTACTAATAGTAAATTTTATCATGTTTACAATGCTCATAATTCTCTCCCTCTGCATTTCCCCAGAAGCACTGGCATAAGCAGCATCATTAAAATAATCCTTGCTACCATTATACAAAAATAATTGTGTTGTTGAAAGCTGAAGAAGTTTTCTTTAACAGCTCTTCTTATGTCAGTTTCATAAAATGTAAAAGAATAATTGAAATAATTTCTGATGTTCATGCTGAATTCTCTGAGAGAAAATTAACTTTCTTTCAATTCAGTTTGATACATTAACAACATCCTTGACTACCACACTCTGTTATGTCTTATGTTTTCTCTTGGAATAAAATGTACCTTTGCAGGGTACAGCACATTATTTTACAAATGCAAAGTTTTCCACGGATGCAAGACGTTCTATTCTTCCCCTCCTGGCCTGAATGTAGTGACTTACACATTGGGCAACTTGGCCATGGAGAATATCACAGCTGAGCCAAATCTTGTCATCATCTAATGTCAATTTATATATACTTCCATCAGGATTTACATTATAGCTAATGGGAATCCTGACTCTTCAGTTATTTAGTCCCATGAATGCTGAGGCATTTGCAAGGCTCCCATCACTGCCCTTGATGAAATCAACTAACTTTGCATGGACCAAGGTTTAAACCTGGAAGCAGCTTGGTCTACAATTTCATCTACATATTGCACTTATGAACCAATTCGAGTTTTCATTGCCTTTGTGGTGCATTTGAAGCAATTTGCTTGCAGTGGCTTGTCTGGTGGTAACACACTCACTTCTAGAGTCAGAAATTTGTTGTTTAAAACCGCACCACAAGGATTTGAGCATTACATTTGAGGAGTTCTTTGGGAATGCATATTGTCTTTTTGATTAAACATTAAACCAAGATTCCATCCACCCATTTAAGTGGATATGGAAAATTTCTGAGTACTGTTCAAAAAAGCAAAAGATTTACCCTGGCAAATATTTATCCACCAATTAAGCTCCTAAAATAAAATAACTTAATCTCTTACCTCATTGCTATTAATGAAGCTTTGCTGTGTACAAATTGGCTCTGGTGTTTGCCCAAAATCCAAGTGACTACAATTCAAAAGCAGTCAGTTCGATCTGAAGTACTATGGAATATTCTGAGGATGTGAAGAATGCTATATATGTCCATGTTCTATTTATTTTATGTTGGCTAACAAGAAAAACCAGATGGAGCTTAGTAGTGAACTCACTCAGAACACCAGTGGGCACAAGTTGTAAAACTGCCTTCTTGACAGCCAGCCCATCTAATAGAAAAATAAAAGCAAATTACTGCAGATGCTGACATCTGAAACCAAAAGAGAAAATGCTGGAAAATCTCAGCAGGTCTGGCAGCATCTGTAAGGAGAGAAAAGAGCTGACGTTTCGAGTCCAGATGACCCTTTGAGTGGTACAGGAATCAAAATACCAAGTCAACAGAAAACAGAAGTAACAATTTGTAAAAATATGGGGCATTGCACTGTGATTTTTACAATTATATGGGGAAAAACACACAAGAAAATAATTTAGCATTTTGATGAAATCCATAAACCTGAGTCACACAATTGTTAAAGCACAGAAGGGGACCATTCGGCCCATCATGTCTGCACCAGCTCTCTAAATGAGCAAATTGCTGAGTGCCATTCTTCTACATTCTCCTCCTAACCCTGCACATTCTTTCTTTTCAGGTAACTGTCTAAATCACTTTTGAATGCTTTGATTGAACTTCATGCTCTCAGACAGAGCATTACCACAAACCACTCACTGCCTGAAATTTTTCCTCAAATTGCCTTTGCTTCTTTTGCCAATTAGTTTAAATCTGTGCCCACTTGTTCTCAATCCTTTTGCAAGTAGGAGCAGTTTCTCCTTATCTCCTTTGTCTAGATCATCATGATTATGAATACTATCAAATCTCCTCTCAGCCTTCATTTCTCAAAGGAAAACATTCTTAACTTCTCCAATTTGTCTTCATAACTGAAATTCCTCATCCCTGGTAGCAACCTGGTGAATCTTTTCTGCACTTTCTCTAATGCCTTCAAATCCTTCCTGAAATGCTGCACCTAGAATGGTACACAATACTCCAGGAGAGGCCAAATTACTGTTTTACATAGATTCCACATAGACTCCTTGCTCTTGCATAAGCATCTATTAATAAAACCTAGGATATTGAATGCTTTGTTAACCACTGTCTCAATCTGTCCAGCCGCCTACAATTATGTACATATACAATGAGGTCCCTCTGCTCCTCCACCCCCTTTGGAGTTGCACTCTTTAATCTATATTGTCTCTACATGGTCTCCCTACCTGTCATATCTTTAAGTAGTTGCATGATTGCTTTAAGAGTAGGTCACATGATTTGATGGTGATGTTACTGGGGTGTTTCAGAGGCTCCTGCTTTTAGTTTCAGTTTCTATTCTGTGCAGTGCAGAGAACATCTTTCAGTAAACCTTGTTGTGTTAGTTTGAATCTATGTGTGCAAACCACATCTTTTTCTTTTTGTTTAAAACCCACAACCCCTAACATAGTTAATACATTACACTACCAAAATTAATCACTTTGCATTTCTCTGCATTGAACTTCTGCTGACACCTTTCCACTCATTCCATTGACTTGTCTATTTCTACACAATTAATCCAAGTTTCATAGCATCTGCAAATGTTGAAATTGCGCCCTATCCCATTAATAAAAATCAGGAAAAGTTACATGGACTCCAAGGTTCCTCCAGAGCAAGAATTCTCCGGCCGTTCACACCGGCGGAATTCTCTAGTCCAGTTTTCCGGGCAGCCTGGGGTTGGTTCAATGAGAATTCCCATTGACAGTAAGCGAGACCAAAGGGTCCCGCCACCAGCAAACGGCGCACCACTTCCCGCCACTGAGAAAACTGCTGAGGAGAGGCCAGAGAATCTCGTCCAATCTAAAAGCAAAATACTCCGGATGCGGGAAATCTGAAATAAAAACAAAAAATGCTGAATAAACTCAGCAGGTCTGGCAGCATCTGTGGAGAGAAACAGAGTGAATGTTTCGGACCTAAATCACCATTTACAGCACTGCTACTCTCTGTTTCTGTCACCCAGCCAATTCCATATTCATGTTGCTACTGTCCCTTTTATTCCACTAGCTATAACTTTGCTCACAGTTTTGTTGTGTGGCATTATATCAAACGTCTGTTGGAAGTCCAGGTTCACCACATCAACAGCATTGCCCTCATCAACCCTCTCTGTTACCTCTTCAAAAAACTGCAGCCAGTTAATTAAATATGATTTTCCCTTAGGAAAACCACACTGGCTTTCCTTAATTAACCCACATTTGTCCATGTGAGAATTAATTTTGTCCTGATTTATCGTTCCATGTTTTAGACTCATGTTTCCCTACCCTGGCGGCACGGTAGCACAGTGGTTAGCACTGCTGCTTCCCAGCTCCAGGGTCCCGGGTTCGATTCCTGGCTCGGGTCACTGTCTGTGTGGAGTTTGCACATTCTCCTCGTGTCTGCGTGGGTTTCCTCCGGGTGCTCCGGTTTCCTCCCACAGTCCAAAGATGTGCGGGTTAGGTTGATTGGCCAGGTTAAAAATTGTCCCTTAGAGTCCTGGGATGCGTAGGTTAGAGGGATTAGCGGGTAAAATATGTGGGGGTAGGGCCTGGGTGGGATTGTGGTCGGTGCAGACTCGATGGGCCGAATGGCCTCCTTCTGCACTGTAGGGTTTCTATGTTACTCTCAGTTGGAATTGCAGAATTCCGTATTTTTAATTGGTTCCTATCAGTTGATTGACAGATGGGTGTGCGTGAACTATAGTTTACCTTAAGTGTTTTAGGTAGAAGGGAAAGAACGATGATCAGTTTTCTGCTGACCGCTGTAGTTTAAGGGATTAATTCTTGTGGTGTGATATGCAAATGAGACACAGTGTACATCCTCACAGGAAGTGATGCAGTATCTCATGTTCTTGCTCCCCTTTGTTGAACCTCAGGGCAAGATGAGGCCACAGTAAGTTGTTTCTTAATAAAGTTAGTGTTTTCCTTACCTCAGCAGAATCTGTAAATATTCTGCGTTAGCACGAGACCAACACTGTGGCAATATAGTGGCAGTGAGTGAAAGTACAAACTTAGAAAAATCTCTGCCATTATCAGAATGCTTTGCAACATCACAGGTTTTAACCATGCAGAAGCATGGTTGAATTGGCACTGAGGATTTTTCAGATATGGCACCACATTGGGCCTCACTGTGAAGGAGGGCAGTGAGCAGGTCAGTACGGTATAATGTGCGATGGGTGGATGTGCAGATGGTATCCTAGTCAGGCAAGGGATTGAAGAAGAAAAAATTGTCCATAAAGTAATAGAAGGTGCTTGATGCCCACTTGAGAAGCAAACACCATTGTTGAGCGTGTTAAATTTAACATGCATACCTGGTGGCAAGAAGAATGTATTGACGCATTAATCAATGACCTATGTGGACTTTCTGTGAATATGGCAGCTTAAAAGATGAACGAATCAGGGACGGAATTGTTGTAGGAGTCTTGGATGAAACATTGACTGACCACTTGCAGTTGAGAGATGATTTAATCTTAACAATGGCAATTTAACTGAGCAGACAGGCTCAGATCAAGAAGCAAAATCGATTGGTGATTCAAGGTGACAGGGAGAATCATATGCCAAAAATGACTGACTCAGTGGAGTATATTAAATTTAAAAGCAGGGAGGTGGCCAGTCAAAACTAGGGGAGGCAGGGACAACATCCATCAACTGCCCCAGCTAACTGTAAGTGGTACCTATAGAATATCTATAGAATCTCTACAGTGCAGAAGGAGGTCTGCACCGACAACACTCCCACCCAGGCCCCATCCTCGTAACCCCACATATTTACCCTGCTAATCCCCCTGACACTAAGGGTCAATTTAGCATGACCAATCAACCTAACACGCACATCTTTGGACTGTGGCAGGAAACCGGAGCACCTGGAGGAAACCCACACAGATACGGGGAGAACGTGTAGACTCCACACAGTGACCCAAGCCGGGGATTGAACCTGGCTCCCTGGCACTGTGAGGCAGCAGTGCCGCTGTGCCACCATGCTGCCTAAAGGTTTAGTTTCAACACATTACATTTCAGCATTATATCAGTGCCAGAAATCTTTCAGAGTCATTCAAGTTTGTTAGAAGGACTGGATTGAATTATATGTTACATGGATGATATCCTGACCCATAGATACACTCAGACTGAACATGATCCCAGAGTGTGAAATGTGCTCCAACAACTACAGGAAGTAGGGCTTACATTCAACAACAAATGCAAATTCTCACAGCCAACTGTCAAGCTCCCTGGGCATATTGTGGATGCATCTGGTGTCAGAATTGATCCACAGAAGGCGAGATATCACAAAGATTCCAGTTCTTTGCCATATTACTGAGCTCAAGAGACTCATGGGAAAGTTCTTGCCCAACCTAGTTGTCAACAAAGTGCTGCTACATCAAGTGTTATGACAAGACAATACATGGAGCTAGGAGGAAGCATTACAGAGGTTTTTTGAGAAAATCCAAGAGCTGCTGATATCACCTGATATTATAGCTAAATATGACCCACTGTCATTGCTGCAGATGCATCTCCCACAGGATTGGTTGCTATACTCTTTCAGATATGGATGGATCGAAAGCATAAACCAGTTTATTACACATCCCATTCACTGACAGAGACTAAACAAGGAAATGCAATAATGGAAAATGAAGCATGAAGTTTGCAGATTATGTTCTTGGTCTCCACTTCAAGATAGAGACAGACCACAAACCCATTGTGACACACTTAAAATCTAAGGAGTTAGCAAAAATGCCTTCATAAATACAGATTGAGAGCGGGGATGATGCAAAGACAGAGGATGTTCCAGGAAAACAGCGCAGCAGATGCTTTGTCCCATATCCCAGTGGCAAGGCCTAAACTAGGTGATGTAGGTTGAAGAAATAGAAACCTTTGGATCAACAACAATTGCAACTCCACCAGCAACTACTCATTGACTGTGTAAGCAGAAATACAGAGAAATCTGAGGAAGAATGTGCTCAGATCAGACAGCACTGCCACAAAGAATGGCCAGCCTACATAACACATGATCCCATTCTCAGACAGCACTATGAGCACAGGGGACACCTCAGCCTAGTTGATGAGAAATTGGCAATTACAGGAATCCGGAGACTCAATGTACTGCAATGATTGCACCAAGGACATTTGAGCATCACAGGATGTCAAACCAGAGCAAGATATTCTGTTTGGTAGCTAGATCTCTCAAAGTCTTTGTAAGAGATTATATCAAACTGTATTACTTGTGTTTTTCATCATTAAGAAACAACAGAACTCTTGATATCATCCTCCTTTCTTTCAGGACAATTGGAGCATTTTGGGATGGAACTCTTTGAACTCAGACATAAGATGTTCTTGATCATAATAAATTTCAACTCCAGATGGATGGAAGTCAAGCAACTGAGTCACACTCCTAAAGCAGTGATAAAGCAGTCATTGAAGGAGATATTTGCACGGAATCCAAGAACTTGTAATTTCAGACGATTGACTGCTGTTCGCCATTGAATACTTTAAAGAGTTCATGACATTGTATGGACTTGTCCATACTACAAGCTTACCAAGATAGCATCAAGCCAATGGTGAAGCTGAAAGTGGAGTGTATGCAGTGAACACATTGCTGAAGAAGAATGATGACATCCAATTTGCACTTCTGAGGGTTCAACTCCATTCCTAAATGGTTTAGCGACATATGAACTCCTCAAGGGAAGATGACTGAGGACTCAATTTCCTGTTCTCCCACATGCACTCAGTGAGTATAAGCTGATGACTGGGAAAAGTGATGGAAAAGGAGATGAGTATCATTTTAGCCAGATGTGGTTCTGTGACAAATGTCACAAAGCACGCAACCTACCATATCTCCAACCAGGAGAGCCAGGTTGGATCCGAGATCAAGCTCACTACAGACAAGTGATTGAATCATCACCACATCTGCGGTCCTACCTCATTCAAACCAAAAATGGTACGTTGAGAAGGAACAGTTATGCCGCAAAGAAGCAACCTAGCAGTCATGTACCCAACCAAAAAGATAAGAGGTGCTGCATTCATCAAGTACCCAGAAGATTACCAGACTGATGAACTTGAGTTGTATACAAATTTTCCAACTGCCCAGCAGAGTCTGAGAGGAATCAAATCCCCAATCTTCTTAAAAGAAGGAGAGGACCTAGTTGGGAGATCTGTAAAACTGCGGTTGTTTCTATAAAAAGAAATGAAAGTCAGAGACCGGTGGGGTGAGGGGGGTGAAGAGATGTAGTATGAGAGTTAATTCTAACTCAGTGATACGCCGAAGAGACACAGGGGCAAATTTTCCCATTCCGCTCACCACAGGAAATGTAGCAGGCGAGGGGCGGACGGACCATGGAAAAGTCTGTTGACCTTGGATGGGATTTTCTGGTTTTGAGGCGAGCACGGTGGGAAAATCTCACCCACAGTACACATCGTCTCATGATCTTGCTCTTTCTTGTTGAGCCGCATGGTAAGATGAAGTTGCAGTAAGTTGTTTCTTTAAAAAGGTCATGTTTTTCTTACCTTAGCAGCCTGAATCTTCTGTGTCAGCACAACGAGACCAAGAATATAATAACCGCTACTTCCATTTCCCTGGGTTGTAGGCATCATTGACAAAGCCAGCATTTAGTGCCCATTCCTATTTGCCCTTGAACTGAGTGGTTTGTTGGGCCATTTCAGAGCATATAGAGAGGTGGAAACACATGCATTAGTTGCCATACAGTAGCAACCTCCTACACTGTGCAAAATGGGGGATGAAAAGGATTGGTCTCAGTTGTGGGATGATCAGCACACTTGAAAATCCGACTAGCATTCACTGTCTATAGACATCTGCATGAAAAAACATAGCCAAATTTTGCTATTGAGCAGTTGTGCAGAAGAACATGGAAATATGGAATACTATTTGCCTCTTGGAAAAAAGATACTTACATAAGCTTCTCATACACAAATACAGCAGATGGCATTTTTCTTAGTTTAATGAGGATACTGTGAACACATTCTCAGAGTGTATCAAATATTACAAATGAACAAGGAGCAGGCCATTCAGCCCCTTGAACCTGCTCCACCATTTAATAAGATCATGACTGATCTGATAGTAACTTCAGATCTGCATCCTGCCTACCCCCAATAACCTATCACCCCCTTACTTATCAAGAATCTGTGCACCTTTGCCTTAAAATTATTCAAAGACTCTGATTCCACAACCTTTTCAAGAAGAGAGTTCAAAGAGTGGCACAGTGGTTAGCACTGCTGCCTCACAGTGCCAGGGACCTGAGTTCAATTCTGGCCTCGGGTCACTATCTGTGTGGAGTTTGCATATTCTTTCCATGTCTGTGTGGGTTTCCTCCAGGTGCTCCAGTTTCCTCCCACAGCCCTAAAATGTGCAGGTTAGGTTGATTGGCCATGCTAAATTATCTCATAGTGTCCAAAAATGTGTGGGTTAGGGAGATTAGCCATGATAAATTAGCCATGCTAATCTCAGGGAGATTACGTGGGTTTACGGGGATAGGGCCTGGGTGTGATTGTTGTCAGTGCAGGCGCGATGGGCAGTATGGACTCTGTCTGCACTAAGGATTCTATGATTCTATGGCCTTTTTTTTTCCGGCACGCCTGCCCCGATTCCAGAGGCAGGCTCGGCTCGGAGAAAGACATTCTCCGTTGGTCCCGGGCAGGATCGTACGAACCTCGGGCAGACATGCTGGTAAAATTCCACCCTATGACTCATGACTCTGAGTGAAAAACGTTCACCTCATCTCCATTTTAAATGAGTGACACTTATTTTTAAACGGTGACCACTGCTCGTAAAGTATTCTGGAGGAATATATCCCATCAGAAAGCTGCTAGAATACCAAATAGAATACCAATCCCAATCTTATTAGCAATCATGTGTCTAGTGCATTAGAAAGAATGAACATTCAAATGTATTTCTACTTTGGACGGTCAAAAGTGAACTGTTGGGCTTTCGCGGGTCCCAGCTGGTTGAGGTTCAGCTATGGATCATGCAGATTTTGCTGAACCAAATCTTCTTAAATGTCTAAAGCTACTTACACCTCACACATGCTCCTCTGTAGAGCCATAGTTAAAAGATGTGTTTGCAATTTAGGGTCGTTCTTCACTAATAGGCTGCAGATTGTCAAGTTCATGTCACTAGAGATTGCAATTGTACAATTTACTCTATCCCTAGAATCACAGAAATCTAATACCAGTTCATTGCTTGGAGTTCTCTAAAGAAATAACTCCTTTAAAGAAGTTAGGTAGTCTGGGGGATGAGCACCGCGACAGGTAGGTATTGATCCATGGATCAGTTCTCTGTCAGTGAGTTTGGCAGGTAACAGAATTTGTAGAGTTCCTCCTTGTAATCCAGTGATGATCTGCCTTTCTAGGCAGAAGGTTGAAACTGGATAAAGAGATGCCTTTCCATTACATCCTCTCAGAAGTCAAGATTGATGACAGTGCTGTTTATAGATGATTGATATTACATGTTAGCAGAGATTTAAAGAGAAAGACACAACAGCAAAACACCTTCCATACGCTTTCAGATCATGTGCAGTAGCTCGAGATGTATAAACTTGAGACTAGGACAATCTTCCAGAGAATTGAATTGGAAAAATAAATTACACCACCAGTAACATGTAAGGGTAAGTACTCGTTCTTTGTAGTAGTTACCCTGGGCAATGGAATTTCAAAATATTAAATCCATGGAGATTACACATTTAAACTGCAAATGCAACTCCATGGCATCTTGCTTCCTAGCGTCACTAGTGTCCTTTCGCCGCCAAAATGGTAATTGCTGCGGGTGCCCAGTATTTAAATCTAAGCACACCAAACACCATTGCACTGAAGGCAGAAAACATCCACGAGAAACATGCAAAGTAGGCAGAATGTGATTTCAATTAGAGCGTAACATTGATTTCATGTCAGCACGGCCATCTTAGAACCCAACACTTCAACTTAATTATGCACGGCTGAACATGGGTTCAGCAGCCAGAAGGAGCCCATACCAATGCTATTAAAGGGATCATCAACCACTTAGAGGCTAATATGAATCATAGAATCCGTACAGTGCAGAGGGAGGCCATTTGGCCCATCGAGACTGCACCGACTCTCTGACAGTATCTGTGACAGAGCATCTTACCAAGGCACACCCCCACTCCTCATTCCCTTAACCCCACACATTTACCCCACTAATCTCCCTAACCCACATACCTTGGGATACTAAGGGGCAACTTAATCTTAGAAACCCTCCAGCACAGAAAGAGGCCATTCGGCCCATCGAGTCTGCACCGACCACAATCCCACCCAGGCCCTACCCCCATATCCCTACATATTTACCCACTAATCCCTCTAACCTACACATCCCAGGACACTAAGGGCAATTTTAGCATGGTCAATCAACCTAACCCACACATCTTTGGACTGTGGGAGGAAACCGGAGCACCCGGAGGAAACCCACGCAAACACGAGGAGAATGTGCAAACTCCACACAGACAGTGACCCAAGCCGGGAATCGAACCCAGGTCCCTGGAGCTGTGAAGCAGCAGTGCTAACCACTGTGCTACCGTGCCGCCCAGTATGGCCAATAGTATGGCCAATCCGCCTAACCTGCACATCTTTGGACTGTGGGAGGAAACCAGAGCACCTGGAGGAAACCCACGCAGACATGGGGAGAACGTGCAAACTCCAGGCAGTCATCCAAGATGGAATTGAACCTGGGTCCCTCACGTTGTGAGGCAGCAGTGCTAACCTGTGTGCCACCATGCCACCCCTATTTTCTGAATCTTGCTGCAATTGTAGAAATGTTTAGCTTCCAGCGTTGTTTCAAGTTGGTAAAGTCTATAGGGAGTGGAATAGCAGGTGCTGTGGGAATTGATCCTAACTTTGAGCATTCTCCTCAAGCCAGATCTGAATGCAGCTGTATGTATCCCCCTCAGCTTGCAGCATGACCAGGAGAATGAACAGAGGAGGCATTAGACAAGCTACTGGAAGGTGACAGTGGAGGAATAGTGCTCTCAGAAGAAGGGCAGAACAGGCTAGGGTTTTCAGGAAACAATTCTCATACCTGAATCTCAGAGAGGTTTAGTGTGTCAGACATTTGCATTTCATCACGGATGTCCTTGCTGAAATCTAAGATGTGCTGCAGCTACAGCTGCAGTCTCAGAGCAGAGGAAGTATAGCATTGCCTGTGGCTATGGAAGTGAACATAACTATGAGCTTTAATGTGTCTTGCACCTTTCAGACTGGAGCAAGCAATATTTGCAGCATCTCTCTATTTGCCATAAGCAAGGTTACTGATTGCAGGCCATTCATGCTTAGTATCTCACCACATGCAGACCCCATCTCTAACAAATCCTCTAATGTTCTTGCAAGGTATTCATATCAGCTGGTGGTTTTGAGTGTGAGAGTGAGTTCCTGCTTCTTCACTCTCCACCTGCTCGTCCACTTTCTTCCCTTCCACCAATGCCTGGCCAGCTTGTAGTTCTTAAGCACCTGAAAAGCGAAAGGCAATGAGGGTAATGTTGAAAATACATGGTAGGTCCTCACACCATCGTCATCTTGTAAATTGGAAGAATGTGGGATATTAGGAATATGCACAATGTCACCTTCAATGGCTTCAGAACCACCTCCAGCCATGACTTCAAGCTGCTCCAAAGATGGTGAACATCTTCTCCTGTATGGGTATAAGAGCAGACAGCCTGCCCCCTCCAGTTAGATGCTGCTGTCTTCATTTAGAACCATAGAACCATAGAAAATTACAGCTCAGAAACAGGCCTTTTGGCCCTTCTTGTCTGTGCCGAACCATTTTATGCCAAGTCCCACTGACCTGCACTTGGACCATATCCCTCCACAACCCTCTCATCCATGAACCCGTCCAAGTTTTTCTTAAATGTTAAAAGTGACCCCAAAGCATTTACCACTTTATCCGGCAGCTCATTCCACACTCCCACCACTCTCTGCGTGAAGAAGCCCCCCCTAATATTCCCTTTAAAACTTTTCTCCTTTCACCCTTAACCCATGCCCTCTGGTTTTTTTCTCCTCTAGCCTCAGCGGAAAAAGCCTGCTTGCATTCACTCTATCTATACCCATCAAAATCTTATACACCTCTATCAAATCTCCCCTCAATCTTCTACGCGCCAGGGAATAAAGTCCCAACCTATTCAATCCCTCTCTGTAACTCAGCTTCTCAAGTCCCGGCAACATCCTTGTGAACCTTCTCTGCACTCTTTCAATCTTATTTACATCCTTCCTGTAACTAGGTGACCAAAACTGTACACAATACTCCAAATTCGGCCTCACCAATGCCTTATATAACCTTACCATAACACTCCAACTTTTATACTCGATACTCCGATTTATAAAGGCCAATGTACCAAAGGCACTCTTTACGACCCTATCCACCTGTGACGTCACTTTTAGGGAATTCTGTACCTGTATTCCCAGATCCCTCTGTTCAACTGCACTCTTCAGAGTCCTACCATTTACCCTGTACGTTCTACTTTGATTTGTCCTTCCAAAGTGCAATATCTCACACTTGTCTGCGTTAAATTCCATTTGCCATTTTACAGCCCATTTTTCTAGTTAGTCCAAATCCCTCTGCAAGCTTTGAAAACCTTCCTCACTGTCCACTACACCTCCAATCTTTGTATCATCAGCAAACTTGCTGATCCAATTGACCACATTATCATCCAGATCATTGATATAGATGACAAACAACAATGGACCCAACACCGATCCCTGCGGCACACCACTAGTCACAGGCCTCCACTCAGAGAAGCAATCCTCCACAACCACTCTCTGGCTTCTTCCACTGAGCCAGTGTCTTATCCAATTTACTACCTCCCCATGTATACTTAGCGACTGAACCTTCCTAACTAACCTCCCATGAGGGACCTTGTACATTTATGTACCATCTTGTTCTGCAACAGAAAGGGAATTGTGTCAGTGGGTGTGGTACAATTAAATTGGGTGATGTGGCTACCATAGTTCAATATGGGCAGTGTGTGCAAGCTTTGAGTTGTCTGGCTTGCAGCAATGCTAAATATGTGATGGTGAGGTGAAGCTATGAACTTTAGGTATGTGTCTTGATTGACAGAGATTGTAGACAGGTGAGTATGGGGGTGTGATGCATTGAGCAAAGTGCGAGGATCCTGTTGTAATTAGTAGGATATGGCATTTTACCTTACTCAAGTGAGGTCTTTTCATTTCTTGCAATACTCCCTCCAGGTCCCAAATGAGAAAATGCTGGAAAATCTCAGCAGGTCTGGCAGCATCTGTAAGGAGTGAAAGGAGCTGACGTTTCGAGTCCAGACGACCCTTTGTCAAAGCCTGCATCCAGGTCCTTAGGCTTATCTCCTGGCATTGACAGCCATGGTTATCTGTCCAACTGCCTTCACAACATTCATCACAATACATAAGGGCCTCCCAGTCCCTTGTGGTTAGGTGAATCTCTCCTTCTTTCCATTTCCTGCACCAAGGCCTCATGGCCTTGTGGAAAACTGGAAAATCTTGGGACAGGATTTACCTCCTGGGGTCAGGACACTAATGTGGAGATCAAATTCAGGTGCAACCGTGCATGGGGTTGGCAACCATCAGCCAACTTAATAATGACCAATTGATGGTCAGAGGGCAGGATCACTGTCGAACTGGCTCATGAAACTGGAGGACCAAAAGGAGTCCTTCCAACACTGAAAGGACTTCTGCCTGTCGTGTAGGTAAGGGAGATGCCTTCTCAGCACCTTTGACAAAAGTGAGAAAAAGAAATGGCAACTGCTACACTGGACTGCCATTGTGAAGGGCAAGCCCCTCCCTACTGCAGCCTGCAGTCACAGTTGTGGCTAGGTAGGTATGGTCACTGTGGGGGCCCTCAAAGTGATGCTGGAGCACTGGTCCATGGTTTGCTATCGGGAGGTTATCTCCACTCAGCTACCAGAGTCTAGACATCATGGGGTGCCCATTGGCTGACTGTAAAATTCCATTAAGAGTTTTAACAACACCAGGTTAAAGTCTCTCAAAGAGCAGATATCCACTCCATCTGACGAAGGAGCAGCACTCCAAAAGCTAATGGCATTTGCTACCAAATAAACCTGTTGGACTTTAACCTGGTGTTGTTAAAACTCTTACTGTGTTTACCCCAGTCCAACGCCGACATCTCCACATCATGTAAAATTCCAGTCAGCCTCTGATCAATGGTTGTAATTGGCCTCTTAATTTAGTTAATGAGCTACAAGCCACTAATGGGCAGGCAGTTGTTCTGCATCCAATCAACCTCCAGAAAATGGTTGGATGTCGCCACCCCGAGGCGGGGAGCATCAGAAAATTCCATGCCTGCCTGTCTGCCTTTGCTTCTGGCCCTATATCAGCTCCAAAATCCTGTCCTTGGAGACCTCTCTTTGTCAGTGCTGGTTGCACGTTACTTCGTTTAAATTAACAGGCAGCACGAAGCTTGCATGTTCTCTGTATGAAAAGCAATGAGCATGGATTAATCGTAATCTCTGAGCATGTATTCGGGGGTTAGCATCTGCGGCCTTAGTGTGCTACTGCATAGTCAATAGGTACTGATCCCTCACAATATCCTGTGCTTTCTGAATGTCATTCTCAAAAAGCACTTTGAATCTGAAAACAGTGCTACAAGTGACCTTTCTCTTAATGGTTGTACTGCAGTCTGGAGCAGCTTTTGCAGAATATAAATATCTAGGGGTGAAAACTGATGGGAATACTTCCTGACCTCAATTCTAATGTAGAAAATGTTAAGCACTCCACCATGGCCACACAATAAATACAGCTGTAAATTTTTGCCATATATGATAATGAGTGATGTTGCGCTTACAGAAAACTAAAACATTTATTGATCTGCCTTTTAAAGCACTGTTGTATATTTGATGTATTTGCTGGAGCACTGTGTATTCATCTGATATTTACGAACTGTTTCTATTAACTACCACAGGTTTACACCCTACGAGTGGTACAATCCCCACCCATGCAATCCTGACTCAGATGTGGTGGAAAACAATTTTACTTTACTAAATAGTTTCTGGTTTGGAGTTGGAGCTCTCATGCAACAAGGTACATAGGTCACACATCATTCCTACACACATCCCACAGTGTGCTGGGGGCCTTTGTGCTTGGTAAGCTCCATCCTCAGCAACTATGCTCCATACTGTAAAACCTGGCAGACATTAACAAGAATAATCGTGAATAGTGCTGAGATAGGTACATTTTATTGGTGCAAAGATACATACAACTATGAAAAATAACAATGGATTCCTGGCTGAGGAGAGGTAGGATTTAAAACTGAAAATGCAACACATAGAAGATGCGTGACTTAGTGTATTAAAGGTTAAAGAGGATTCAAGTACTTGTAAAACCTGGTGAGGGTCAAATTTCATTTGGCGCAAAAGATTTTGAGTACATCAGTGACTGATATGAAAATTATATATTGATATGCTTCAAAACTTTCTGATGGGAGCATGCCACATTTGCGCCTCTGTTTATATAGTTTAGTCAAATAGATCAAGTTTTAAGTGGGGGTAAAAGTTTCATATGGACAGAAGTTCAATTTTAAATGAAATGAAATATTTTGTTATGAATGTATTTGAGTAAATATCAACCAAATATGATCTGTGAAAGAATATGAATGAAAAATGTGGATATTTCCTTCTCTATCTTGGCTGTAAGGAAATAACTCCATTTCAGTTCTTCCCAAAATTTGATATTTTCGTTAACATCTGTCTGAAAACTACCATAAATATCATAGTTACAATATACTATAAACATAGAGAATAGCAGTTACCCTCAAACATAAGATATGCAACTACTGTTGAAAAGTTATTTAACGCGTGCAGTCCCTGCAACTGTAGATATATTTCAAATTCTTCATAAATGACATGGGAATCTCTGACTCGAGAGCAGAGTTTCCCATGATTTTTAGGAGGTTTTTGTGGCTCTTCCTCTCCACTGTCTGTCATAATTTTGAAGAAATACCTGCAGAAGTTCACCACTATTGAGTTTTAACACTTCAGCTCAGATAGGACAGGCTACCTGAGAAAATTGACCTCTGACAGGCAATCAAATAATTTTCAGCTCATTTAGCTCCCTTCATCCAATATATAAAAAATACCGAACAGCCCGTCAGCAATTGAAGAAGGAAAAAGATGGGTCAATATTTTGGATGTCAACCCTTCATCAGAACTCCTGTATATAAAATAAAATCTCGATTTTATAAGTGAAAATGGATACACAGGACTTCAAGCAAATAGACAATGTGTAAAACAGGAATAAGGTCATTTTTGATATTGTAAGGTGGAACTACAAAAATAATAATAAACATAATGTTTTGGGCTTGTATTTTACTGAACATCTCAACAGCTTATGTTAGTGCTGCAAATTGTCAGCAAGCTATTATCTCTGATTCCAGTATTCTTAATTGTTTTCTTGCTATCAGAATACATTTGCAATGACAGCTAAGAAGTAATTAAGCTAAGTTTAGCCTCCACCCCCGCTGAACAATACTTCTGCAACCACAAACTAAGTCTCACTGGAATTAACAGCAGGTTATAGTTTCAGGCATTTCTGGTCTGTTAAGGCTGAATTAAAAGAACGTTATCATCAGGTTTTACAGTATAGCATCTGTGTGTTTGTGATGGTTGCATGTGTATGAGTGTCGATGAAAGCTAGTTTATTTTCCCAACCATGGTGGCTGGTAAACTGAATGTATAGCAGCCATGCATGTCAAACACGCTGGAGTTTACCATCATCCACAGCAAACTGTGGGATGTCGTGTCTGATAGTTGCCACTACCTTGGATACATGACAGTCAGCCCCAACCAGGCTCTGCTTGTCTTCTTAAAGAGATTCTTAAACAATTGTCAATGCGAACTTGTGGTACTTGTGGATGTAAGTTCATCATGCTTAACTCCTACTAATTATTGCAAAAAAAAACATTGAGTTTTCTGTATGGAAAGTCTGTGGTCTTTGCATGAGAGCAAATGTTGGATTTTTATTGTGATGATCAGAGTTTCTCTTTCCTACAGACCATGAGCAAAGTCTGGATCAGGATTGGCTGTCATGTCTGCCATAAGGCACTTAAGAGACTTCAGCAAGTACTGTCACTGAGCAGATCTGACCCTCACTAAATTTTAAATTTGCTGACTCACTCCAAGACAAATTGTCAAATGGAAATAATTTTTATATTATTTATCCTAAAAACAAATCTGCCTGGTGAAAATAAAAGGATTTCAAAATTGAGTAGGAAAGGCAATGTTTTTATGAAAATCCAGGTACATGCTGCACCTTTAAAACCTGTATTTATGATTCCTTTGGCGAGAGCAGAGATTTTTTGAAACTAGTTCAGCTTGTAATTTTAAAGAAAATGGCAACTGTAAAAATCTGAAAACACCCTTTAGCATGGCTTTCATGGCTATTGTGAATTAACAAGTATTGTTGCTGTACAATTCTTTGACACTGAATCAAATTTCTTGATACCATAAAAAATCTCTTGCCTTTGCATCTAAATGTCTGCACCATACAAACTCTCTTTTATTATTGCTAATTAATCCAGATTTATTTATTAATCCAGATTTAAAGCTACAATAAAACTACCTCAAAGCTATCCTTCATAGATCACTAAGTGTATCCAATCAATTTAAGCCATTATGCAAATAGAACCTTGAGAGCATAAAAGGAGATTTTTCTGAGATTTCCTACTGCAGGGTTAAGTTGTGTGTAACTTCTAAGTATAGCCCAAATATTAAACCTACTTCTCTATTTATCTCTAGTTTACTGTAGTCCAATTAAACAGGTTCTCCTGACTGCAAGGCTCTGCCTGGAATCATTATTCAGCTCTCCAATATTTCTGTCTTAGGATTGACTTCAGTTGCCTGTGTCACCTTGGCCGCTAACATGTCTTTCTGCTTAAATGAGATAATTTGATGAGGATGTTGGTAGAAGAATGACCTCAGGGCTGAGGGTGTAAATAATACCTGTTGTAAAAATGAAAGCACCTGACAATTACTGATGTAATCTGGTTATGAGTTCTCCCCAAAGGCTTTTCCCCAAAGTAAAGACATTCCTGATATGCTACCAAGCCATACAAGTCAGAAAGCTCTGGTCTGCTCAGCTGTGCCAGCAGCAGGAGTGCTAGAATAGGTCTCAATTATTCCTGATCAAGAGAATGGAAGAATCAGCCAGAGTTCCCAGTTCACAATCCAGTTAACACAGTTGGGGAATACACATCGGGATTGAACTCGGTTGTGACGCCCTCTGTGCTTCAATACCATGAAGCATGACCATTGGGGAAAGTGCCAGGGCATCAGCTGCCTGTGGAACTGGAACCTAGCAAGGGTCAGAACCTTCAGGAGAGGAGAGAAAACTGAGGGAGAAAAAGAAAAAGGGAGAATTGTCTGGTTCACATGGTAAGTACATGCAGACGTCTTGAGTGTAGATGGTAACTGGCTAGACCATCAACCTATAGACACTCATTACCATTATCTCGTTAATTAATTGTATTACATCTCAACCTCAGTTGACCTGGGAAGCGACCCAATCCTTAAGTTATTACTTTGAAATAGAAGTGAACGCAACCCACTGGGTCGCAGATAGGATACAATGACATGCCAGTTCTCTTCGATTTAGTGAATGAAGTGTCCAATTTCTTCTTAATTTCTATTCCAAATTTGGGTACCCTCCTAAATGTTTGAGTACATTCATTTGTTTTTCAGATTAGCTTAACCTTTAAAAATTCAATTTGTTTCTGTCCTTTATGTTACATTTCAGAAACAAATTATTTTGAAACCAGAATAAAGGAATTAATAACAAAATGTTGTTTGAAATACATAGTTTATACAGCAGTTGCCCAATGAGAATGGTTCTGAAAAGGAATGAAGATTGTCCATCCTTTTTTATATTTAATACAATTGTCCACATTTCCCATAAAATATTTTTTTGTTTGTCCAGGTGCTTTGTCTATGTCTTGGAATGATTGAATCCTAAAGGTTTACAGCTCAAAAGGAGAAGGAGATTATTTGCCTCACCATGTTTATGGCTCTTTTCAAGTGCAATACAAAATTAAACAATACTTTGCTCTCCGTGTAGCCCTGTACCTTTCTCTGTTTCAACCACTCACCCAAATTTCTCTTCATCCACTCACCCAAATTTCTCTTCATAATTCAAAGGTCTCTGGCTGTGTCAAAGCATCTCATGTTCCAACTGTCCTCTATGTAAATATATGTCTTGTACTCTCGTCACTTCCTTAGAGATAATTTTATATTAATGAGCCCATGTCAACTGCCAACCAGTGGAATATTCACTCAAGAAGACTCACCCTAATGATAAATACTATCAAATCTCCTCTTGGAAGTTGTCCCAGTACCCTAGGCTTATTCTCTTAACTAAAGTTGCGCAGTCCTCGCATCATCCTGGTGAACTGAGACTGGTCTGATGTCCTAAAGCCTTGTGCTGCTATTGTGTCTTCCTCAATGTTAGTACCACTGGTGCATTGACAATACTCAATTGTCTTCAATTATATAGTGTTCATTGCAAAAATCATACTTGTACATTGAGTGAATGAGCTATTTACGTTTTCTGCTGCCTGCCCATTATATTTCACAAGAGCTGCAAATGGAATAAATGCCAATTCTTTGCTAAGTTGGATGGTTTTGATGGTGTTTTGTTCAGCTGTCCTCAGTTTGTGAACGTAATTTTTCTTATTTCCACCATTGTGACAGGATCAGAACTGATGCCCAAAGCTCTTTCCACCAGAATAGTGGGCGGAATCTGGTGGTTTTTTACATTAATTATAATATCATCGTACACTGCCAACTTGGCTGCCTTTCTGACTGTGGAAAGAATGGATTCTCCCATAGACTCAGCTGATGACTTGGCGAAGCAAACCAAAATAGAATATGGTGCTGTCAGGGATGGATCCACAATGACTTTCTTTAAGGTAGGACATATACCAATGTTTACGCTGTATAAGCTTCCTATATGATCATGAAAGTGATTCAAATACAAACAGTATATACTTGAGATGTGTCTTATTCAACTGGTTGGCTTTGGACATTAAGGTTGTGTGCAGACTGGAGCTGTGATTTTAGCTGGGTGTTATGCCCTAAGTTGCTACAGTCTTGTTATTCATTATCCAGAAGCTGTTATTCATTATCTAGAAGCAGCTTTGTCTAAAGCATGCCTAAACAACAGGAACTCTATTATTCCAGTCATTGAATTTGGGTTTTCTGCTTAATGTAGTTGCAGTTGTGGTTGAAAGTATGAAGGTTCATGTAATAGATTACATAGAATTTTGGAGTTTGCAAAACAGAGTATGTTTCAGATCTCAGATATAGAGTAGGGCAATTATGGTTGGTGACAGGAACAAACAAATATTTAGCATATTTGTATATTAACCCTTTGTCCAAAGTTCAAACACAGACATTAATCAGCATTATAAATGGTTTAATACCTCCTTTAAAACAGCAAATAATGTCTATTGATGACTCCTACTGATACCTTTTAGGCTGTGAATTTAAGATATTCTAATTTACAAAGGACAAAATGAAAAGTTTACAAGTTCACACTTCTGGTACAAAACACCTCACACACAGCATGCAGCAGGAACTCAGAGGGCAAAGGTCATTGAGTACTGCAGGATCTTTTGTCCATTTCACCAAATTTTCTGAAAGATCTGATGACTTCCAGGCCCTTGGCACATGAAGTTTTGTGCTTACAAGCACAGTAAAAGTTGTAGAATTGTTCTTAGGCTACTATAGCACGTTGCTTAAAATATAAAATACAATTAGAGTGATATCACCAGATATGAAACAGGAAAAGAAGCAGATTTTTTGTGCCCACCTGGAATACCCCTAGAAGATCTGCCTACACCTGATGTGAGCTTTATACTAAATTGGAGATCAGCACAATTGATTTGGACTTGCAGTTTTGAAATATATTTGTTCCTGGGCATTCTTGTTTATTTGACCATATAAGGTTCAAGTGACAGTTGTCTTTTTGGTTGATATTTAGCAAACAGGACTTGGCTTTAAAAATGCTTACTCTCGTTTCACAGAATCAAGATATGATTACACACTGTGTATGCCCATTTAATCCATTTTGTCTGTACTCAAGAAGCAATTAGGTTTTACAACTCGGCAGAGATCACAATGTAAAATTCCCATTCCCATTCCAGCTACTGTTAAGAAATGATTACCAGGGTAAACTCTGTTGGGCTTTCAAAGCACATTTCATGAAAGCCCTCAGGGTGGCATTACACAAACAGAATCATCACATGAAAACATATCGCACATTAACAAAGCTAACTATAGTACACAAATACATGCCAGTAGGGTGCATTCATTTAGATAAAATTACATCAATCAGTAAAGCAAGTTGTTGCATTTTGCAAGTACTGACATGGAATTTTCATTCCAAATTTATTGCTCTGTTCTTGAAAGGTTATCTCCATTCTGTAACCAATTCTAAATATGTGGTTGATATGTATCATCAATAAATATGCGGTTTTCTCTTGAAGCTTTGCTCATTATGGAAAATTGAAAACAGTAAACAGATCATTCAATCTGTTGTCTTCAAGGCCTAAGGCAAAACAGAGCCTGGAAAAATGTACCTCCCAGTCCTTGTTGCAAAATCTGTTGGGTCACGGGGTGGGAGAGGTATTAGAAACATTAGCAGATTTTGGTTATCATTCTTGTCCTTAAACATTTTCACTTGTCCGTTTCATTCTATACAGCTACCAGCTTTATTTTAACCTCACTTTCTCTCCAAGTTCCCCAAATGCAGCAAGCTCAATGCCCAGCTCTTGCAAAGCTCTTTTTCAAATCCCTTCAGGCTGGCTGCCACCATGTTATTGACATCAAGACTGCCTAGAGTCATGAATGATATCCTCCTGATTGCAGGCTCTGATACTAATTCCTTCAGACACTCCAACAAGTTCAAATCTTGGCTACCCAGTTCCATCCCATATTATGGGGGACAGCGGGGGCGGGGATTTTCTGCCCCAATTTTCAGCAGGCAGGAAGAGTCTGAGGGGACAAAGAGTCCAAAGGGAGTCGCAACGTGGCTTTTATACCAGCGGGATTTCCTTGCCCCTGGGAATTATGTAATGGGTTCCATCATGAAAGGTCTATAATGCTGTTAACATTCATTGGCATCCACTTAGCGGACCTCCCTTAGCATTCATGTCGAGAGAGCTAGAATACAAGGGCAGGGATGTACTTCTGAGGCTGTATAAGGCTCTGGTCAGATCCCATTTGGAGTATTGTTAGCAGTTTTGGGCCCCATATCTAAGGAAGGATGTGCTGGCCTTGGAAAGGGTCCAGAGGAGATTCACAAGAATGATCCCTGGAATGAAGAGCTTGTTGTATGAGGAACGGTTGAGGACTCTGGGTCTGTACTCGTTGGAGTTTAGAAGGATGAGGAGTGGATCTTATTAAAACTTACAGGATACTGCGAGGCCTGCATAGAATGGACGTGGAGAGGATGTTTCCACGAGTAGGAAAAATTTGAACCAGAGGGCACAACCTCAGGCTGAAGGGAGGATCCTTTAAAACAGAGATTAGGAGGAATTTCTTCAGCCAGGGAGTGGTGAATCTGTGGAACTCTTTGCTGCAAAAGGCTGTGGAGGCCAGGTCATTGAGTGTCTTTAAGACTGAGATAGATAGGTTTTTGATTAATAAGGGGGTCAGGGGCTATGGAGAAAAGGCAGGAGAATGGGGATGAGAAAAATATCAGCCATGATTGAATGGTGGAGCAAACTCCATTGGCCGAAAGGCCTAATTCTGCTCCTATGTCTTATGGTCTTATGGTCTCCCTGCTGTATCATTCCCCCACATCGGCAGGGTTTATAACAGGTTTTGACGAACAGGGACCTGGTGAACAAAACCCACTGGGGATCACACGGGTAAATCCAACCGCCGGGGGAGAGCAATATGCATGTGCAGTACCTTGACAATGCTGGGGTGGGGGGACTTCCATTGGAGAGCTTTGGGATTTGGGTGTCACATGTCCATACAGGGCAGTTTCCCGGGGGGGGGGGGTGGGTAAGTCCAGTGTCTGCGTGGGGGGTGGCCTGGGGGGGTGAGGTTGGTGGATGGGGGGTGAGGAAGAGTTGTTCTCCGGGATGTCCCATGTCCATGCGGAGAGAAGAGGTCCCGTGTCCGTTGAAGAATATTTTGTTTTTTTTAAAGGGCACTCTGATCTGTCAGGAGCAGAAGATGCCCACCCGTCATCATGATGCTGTGAGACCCACCCTTCCTTTCTTTTCCCCCAAGTGTTTAAAAATGCAGCAGGATAACCCAAAAAGGCAGCTGGTGGGCTGCCCTCCGCTTCTCCAGCAGGAAACAATGCTTAGGAAAAAAATCAAAAAATTCCACCCAAAGTCCTGCTCACATATCATTTCAATCCACATTAGTACCATTTCCTCTAACACACTAAATTTAGGATCTTTCAATAGCCTCACCCCATTCTGTGTCTGCAACTTTTTCCAGCATTGCGTCTTGTCCTATATTCTTGTACTCTGATCTTTCATGCATTGCACATCCCTTCACTGCACCACTGATAGCAGAACTTTCAGTTGTCTCAACTTTATTCTCTGGAACACCTTATTAACACATCTACTTTTTCATGTTTTTTCCTGCCTTTTCTCAACCTTTTTTGGCCAAGCCTTTGACTGAAGAAAGAAGTTGCATTTATATAGTATGTTCCACAACATCAAGTTGTGCCAAAGTGTTTCCGAGTCAATTAAGTATTTGTTTTGAAGTGTTGTCACTGTTATCACTCTTTGTGCATCTTGTTGCCTTGACTCCTTTGTTTGTTTCCTCTCATTTTTCTCCTGCCTACCCCCACCATGTAAAACACCTTGAGATGCTTTCCATATTAAAGGCACTATACAACTGCAAATTTTTGTTATAATCTGTTTCCGATTGTCGCATTGCTTATATTTGAAATGGTTTTGGTCTTTTTCTACTATTACACTTGAGATTCTAGACACAGAAGCTGGAGAGGTGGACTAATCTCATACATATCCCATCAAACCCTGCAGTGAAAAAGCAATCAGTTTCTTTGATGAACCAAAGATTCAGGACAGAGTCATGTATGTTATTGAGATTCTGCACTTCGCAACTCTCAAATAGGTTTCAGAAATAATTGAATGCAGAGATATATACAAGAGGAACTTTTTGTTAAGTGGAACAGAGATACAGCACGCTGATCCAGAAAGAGATAAATCAATGGTCTAGTTTTACAAAAACAAATAATATGCTGGGATACGTTAACAGAGATAGAATACAAATCAAAAGAGGTGTTTTATTACTATATAAAGGCTAGTCCGACCCCATCTGGAGAATTGTCTATAGTTCTGGTCACCTATGATAGAGTACAAAGGTAAACAATAAATGTATTGTATATCAGAAGTTTAGGCTATGATGAGAAGGAAGTGGGGCTTATTTTCTTTGGACAAGAGAAGACTTCAAGGCATTTTCATTATGTCTTGTAACAATATAGACAAATACAAAAAGTTGGTGGAAGTAAATTGTTTTTCTGTGGCTAAGGTTTCAAACAACAAGGGACAAAAGTTACAAATTAGGAGTGAAGGGCAAATCAAGAATTAGGTTTTCATCCAAATAATAATAGAGCTGTCCAGTGAAGAGCATTGAAGTGAACAGGAATTTGTTTATTCTCCTGAAAGAGAAGTGATTGAAGGATATCACAAAACATGTGACTATGTCCGCTTTCTCTTTCAAAGCACAACTGTGTCCGTTGGGTTTTTACTGTTCCCATAAACTCTAATGTGAGTAAGTTCGGGTGCAATTGTCACAAATGTGTAATTATGATATTATAGATTTTAAGGATAACTGTTTTAATGACACATTTCTGTTTTCAAACCTTTACAATCTGTTTTTAAAAAGTATTTTTCAAAATGCAAGTTTGGACAGATGACATGTCACCTTCTGGTGTTTAATCAAACCTCATCAGACCCCTATATTTGGAGCTAGGCATGAAAAGCCATTAAAAATGAAAAGACTCCTCCAAGGATGTCCATTGAATTCTAAAAGGTGTGAAAAACCCCTTTATTTCTGAAGGAACAGATGACGGGAAAGGACTCCAAAGGACCTCAACATAATTCACTTCTTTGCCTGGTGGAACAATACTTAATTAAATTAACATTTCAGCCATTTTATGTTTTAGAATTGCATAAAGTCTATTTGAAAACAGCACTTTGTGTGCAAAATCACAGGAAGAATACTGAGAAACAACATCAGAGAGGGCTCTTGGCCAAAGGAGTACAAAGAGGAAGATATTAAGAAATCAACTGCTGTTCTGAAACCACAGAATTAGTGAGGATTAGGAAACCTTCTCACTCTACCAAAAATCTGAAGACTTAAAATTCTCCAAATCTGTTCCCAAAGTCAAAGCGGGAGATGTAGAATCCTTCTTTACTGCTTTCAGTAAAGTAGACAATCAGCTACATTGACCCCAGGAAGTATGGATACTGATGATTCAAGGTCAGTTAACAGGAAAACCCAAGAGATGTTCTCTACAGTGACACCTGAAATGACCACTGAAAACAAACAGAACTATGGATTCAATCCTGAGTGTCTATGAACTCATGCCAGAGACATATTGCAGAGTTCCCATAAACTGCCCATGCAAACGTATCTGAAATTTGATAGAGTGTGACAGATTGCATTCGCCAATGGGCACTTGCTTTATTGATGTAGCTTACATGTGATGGAATAAGAGAATTAGTGTTTTTAGAGGAGTTCAAAAGTTATCTTTCTTACAACGTTAAAATGCAGCTTGAGGAACAAAAGGTTTTATCAGCAAGGACATCTGCCGTGAAATCAAGGATTACGAATTGACTCACAGACCTCTGAATCAAGGAAGCATTGTCAAATAGTTTGTATCAGCAGGGAAAAGATAAGAGGGGGGCAGAGGGAAAGGAAAAGAGAATGGGGAAACATGTGAAAACCCCTTCTCAACCTTGAAAAGAAGAAATGTTAAAGGCAGAGTTATAGGACAATGCCCTGTGGCAAACCAGGCCGCACAAATGCAAAGAAAGCCACAGGCAGTATTCAAACACAATTTCAGTGGTCACTATCATCACAACCCTTTGTGCCAATGCAAAGGAAGGCACAGCGACCTATCAGAATTTTGTATGTAAAGGGGAAATGGTCCTCTGTGGTTCCATAGGAGCGGGAAAGGAGATTAACATTCTCCAAGGATATGGGTTCTTGACAGACACTGCTGGCAGGGAGAATTAAGAATTTCCCACACAGAAGCGGGACAAATTCCAAGTGATAGTCAAAGGACTGGGCTTTGAGGTACGATTGGTGAAAATTCACTTAAAGAGAGAACTCGTTACTCGGCTGGTGACAGTGGTTTCAATCTCTAACTTGCCCGTGCAGGGGGTCAACCGTCTGCTAGGAAATTACCTCACAGTCTGGAAGGTGTTACTAAACGAAGCTCGGAAATAGTCCAGAGAGGCTGAGCAAACTGAACTATTTCAGCAACAGGAATGTGTAAAGTTGCAGACAGCTGAAAAGACTTCAGGATCCCTTCGGAGGTAAAGGATACAACCCACGAAAGTTGGAATGGCTAGGCTAGAACCCATAAAATTAAACAGATAACATCAAAGTGTAGATGAGGGTAGTACAGTTGATGAAGTTTATATGGATTTCAGCAAAGCCTTTGACAAAGTCCCACATGGGAGACTTGTAAAGAAGGTAAATGCACATGGGATACAGGATAATTTGATAACGTGGATGCAAAATTGGCTCCGTTATGGGAGACAGAGGGTAATGACAGAAGACTGCTTTAGTGACTAGAAGCCATGTCCAGTGGCGTACCACAGGGGTCTGTGCTGGGTCGCTTATTATTCATCAGTTATATTAAAAAACTAAGTGGAGGGTGGGATTAGTAAGTTTGTGGATGACGCAAAGATTCGCTAGGTGGTTAACAGTGAGGTTGAATGTCTTGGGCTACAAGAAGATATAAATGAGATGGTCAAATGGGCAGATAAGTGGCAGATGAAATTTAACCCTGAAAAGTGTAAGGTAATACACTTTGGAAGGAGTAATTTGGCAAGGACGTATTCAATGAACGGCATGACACAAGGATGTTCTGTGGAACAAAGGGATGTTGGCGTGTTTGTCAATAGATCTCTAAAGGCGGAGGACATGTTAGTAGGGGAGTGAAAAAGGCATATGGGACACTTGCCTTTATCAATCAAGGCATAGATTACAAAAGCAGGGAAGTCATGTTGGAGTTGTATAGAACTTTGGTGAGGCCACAGCTGGAGTACTGTGTGCAGTTCTGGTCACCACATTATAGGAAGGATGTGATTGCACTGGAGGGGGTGCAGAGGAGATTCACCAGGATTCTACCAGGGATGGAACATTTAAGTTATGAAGAGAGGTTGGATAGGCTTGTGTTGTTTTTGTTGGAGCAGAGAAGACTGAGGGGTGACCTGATCAAGGTGTACAAGATTGAGGGGCATGGACAGCGTGGATATGGAGCAGCTGTTCCCCTTAGTTAAAGGGTAAGTCACGAGAGGACACAAGTTCAAGGTGAGCAGCAGAAGGTTAAGAGGGATATAAGGGAAAACTTTTTTGCCCAGACGATGGTGACAGTCTGGAATGCATTGCCTGGGAGGGTGGTCGAGGTGGGTTGCCTCACATCCATTAAAAAGTACCTGGATGAGCAGTTGGCATGCCATAACGTTCAAGGCTATGGGCCAAGTGCTGGTAAGTGGGATTACATGGAAGGTCAGGTGTTTCACATGTGTCGGTGCAGACTCGATGGGTCGAAGGGCCTCTTCTGCACTGTATGATTCTATGAAAATGCACAAACATATCCCGAGACAGTGAGGGGGATGCCAAATCAATTAAAAGAGGCAGAAACGGGATCTGTTGATTTCCCAAATCAAAATGCCCTATGGAAAGGATTGGGATCTCAAAGTGTACCTAAAGGGTTAAATAACTGCTGGCCATGAACTAACCAGCTCTGACTGTCAAGAAGTAGTCGCACCCATCAGTGCGTTTTGAGTTTTGGCTATTTTTCTCCAACACTTTAAGCTTACCCCTTAACTCACTAATTATGCAAATGAGAAGCTAAGGGAAACTGGACCTAATGCAAACCATGACTTTGATAAAGTAATTAGTGAGTTGAGGGGTAGGCATAAACTGTTGGAGGAAAATAACCAACACTCAAAATGCTGCATCTGTCAATTTAGCTTGAAAAGAATTAAATAAGTCCTGATCTGAATGGAATGAGGAAAATCTGAGAGATTTGAAACTGTTCAAAGGACAAACCAGACAAGAGTATCAGGCATTCTTGCTAAAACATGAAAAGCATCTTAATGACACATTTGTGTCAGCTAAAAGGGACTCAGACCAAAGCAGGAATGAGTTGTTGGCACAGAAGGAGGCAATTGTTAACCTGCTCACTCAAAAGGGAGAATTTAAAAGGTTTAAGTCTGGAAAGTGGACAGAAAATGCCTCCAGGTGAAGATGCAGCAATTGATTTTGCTTTAGATTTGTCTGGCACATTCTTTGAAGGCATCAATAATGGAAAAGTTACAGATAGTGAGCTCAGAGAAGCTCCAAAGTTAAAATCAATGCAAACTGTTGTAAAAACTGGGAAAAGGAAATCCACCAGATAGAAAATAATTGGGAAATAATAGAAAAGGGAGAAGACAATAGGAAAGTGCATTGCGTCAGTTATTGTAATGTCAAAAAATTGTGTATATCTTTTGTTTCCTCTATATATGAATACATATATTTCCATTTATTCTGGGGGGGAGAAAGATGTCACAAACATGTAATTGTTGTATTAGAGATTTTCAGCACAGTTATTTTAAAGGCACGTTTCCGTTTTCAAACCTTTGCATTGAGTTTTTTAAAAAGCCTCTTACAAAAGGGAAATATGAACAAATGACATGGCACCTTCTGGTGTTAATTCAAATGTTATCATTTCTCCAGAGCTAGCTACAAAACTGGAAATACACCAACAGAGATGTCCTTTGAATTCTAAAAGACGTGTGTGGTATGTTGGTTTTGACTGGCTAAGAAAGGCTGTGAGACATCGCATGGTTTATTTTACGAACATAGCTATTTACGGATATACGAGGGGAGGCAGTGGCCTAATAGCATTATTGCTGGACTATTAATCCAGAAACTCAGCTAATGTTCTGGGGACCCAAGTTCGAATCCTATCACAGCAGATGGTGGACTTTGAATTCAATAAAAAATATCTGGAATTAAGAATCTACTGATGACCATGAAACCATTATCGATTGTCGGAAAAACCCATCTGGTTCGCTAATGTTCTTTAAGGAAGGAAGTCTGCTATCCTTTCCTGGACTGGCCTACATATGACTCCAGAGCCACAGTACTGTGGTTGACTCTCCACTGCGGTCTAAAAGCCACTCAGTTCAAGGACAATTAGGAATGGGCAATAAATACTATCCCACTATTGAATAAAAAACACACATTGAGCTTTCTCCTTCAGACTCTTCATCATTTGACTCTCTCTTACATCATCATGTGGGCGATACTGTTTCTCCAGTCCACACATTAACCCTTTCAGCCTCCTTTGTCTTTGTCCAAATATATTTATATTTACATACTACCCTTCTGCCCACAGGCCTCTGACTTCATAGGCCTAAGCAGTCTGGAGATTTCACAACTCTTGCTGATCGCCTCCTTGTGAGGCTTGGAAGATTGGTAGTTTCACCTTGGACCTGTTTTCTTCAATTTTGTTGGTCTTCGGTAAGCATTGCAGTACCTGGTGCGTTGTCTGTTTGACTCTGAGTAGCTGGATTTCCCAAGAGTATAATGAAAGGTTCTCTATGAGGAATGTGCCTTCAGGGATATGTATTAAGTAAGATTGTTGATTGTCATCCCTTTGGCTGATGACACCTTCTCTGCCTAGGTTTCTTATCTTGTCTTCTTTGTTCAGCCTGAGCAGGTTTCTGGTACAGTACCTCCGATTATAAGTGGAGTTTGCTGCAGGACTGTTCTCAAACTTAACCTTCTGATAGTTCTGGACTGTTAACCCTAAGATGAATTTCTTGTGTAGCATGGGAAACTGATACGAAGCCTTCTGCCCAGCAGCAGTTCAGATGGCGATAATCCACATTGCGGTAGGCCTGTATGTTCAAAGTGCCATTGGAAATCTTCAAGTCAGTATCAATAGTGCAAATGCCCCTTTCTGCCTCACCATTGGATTGGGGAATTGTGGGGAACTCATGAGATGCTGGAATCAGTAATTTTCAGAGAAATCGATGAAGTAGTTGTTGATGAATTGTGGGCTGTTGTTGGATACCACCTGGTCCTGAATGCCAAATGTTGCAAACTCTTCTTTCAATAATCTAATGACCGAATCTATGGTCTTTGTGCGTAAATGGCTCACTTTAACCCACCTGGAGAAGCAATCAATACAATTTGTCATTGTACATAAATAGATCCATTCCCAGACGGTCCCATGGCCTGGTATAGAACTGAGTGGGGATAAGGTGCTTCCTTTGGATTTGTTTGTGCAGTGCACATACCAGGCAGTGTGAACTCATCTTTTCAATCGCTCTTGATATTCCCGGCTATCTCACTGCAGCTTGAACTTGTGCTCTGCATTCTGCAATGCCCATGTGGCCTTGGTGGATTTGTTATAAAATCTCTGAGCGGAATAAATTGAGAATTCCCAACTGTCCATCGTACACCAACAGATCATCAATTATAGTGAAATGTTTCTGTTGTTTGAAGTAAATATTCATGGTCATTTCACTGGGGCGCTGCAGTGGGCAACCTTGCCGGCAGCATTGATGGATGGAGATGCATTCCTCCTCCTGCAGATACTCTTGGCATATCTGTTGTAACTTTATGGAGTTTGCTGGCAATTGTGTTGCCACAAACTGGGAATAGGACTCAACATCATCAACAAGATTAACATCCTGTGTTATGGGATGGTCGTACTGTGGCTCTGATTAATATGTCGGCAGTTGTCTGCAGCTTGCCCTGGACATTACACTGTCTTGTAAGCAAAGCGCGTCAGTTGCAAGCAGAATTTCTGGATTCTGGGGCATTCTGGTGAGTTTCTTTTCATCCAGTAACGAGACTAATGGGTTGTGGTCTGTCTCGATGAGTACTTTCAGTCCAGTTATATAGTCAGAGAATTTCTCACAAGCCCACATGGCTATGAAACCTTCCTTCCCCATCTCACTTCTCATATACTGCATATCTCATTTCTGTGTCAAATAGTGCCCAGACATCTAATAGATGGGTCAACGATACCTATTCAGTTGCTCTTAAAGCAGGACTGCCCCTAGTCTTATAGATGTGGCATCAGCTACAATTGTGGTCAATCAGGATGAGTGATAGTGAGCCAGGCTATCTGGTGAGAACAGTATGTCTTTAATCTGTTTGAAAGCTAGCTTCTGCTGTGCATCCCAACAGCATGCTTGGGTCTTCTCCAGTAGTTGTATCAAGGGCACTGTGACTTGAGTCAAGTTTGGCAGGAGTTTCCCAGCTGATTTACCATACCCAAGAATAGCTGAAGATCTGGAATAGGTGATGAGGTCAGAAATGCTGTAATAGCCTTTGTTGTTTGTTGATCTGCCGCCATTATGTCTTTGCTGCTCACAATGTGGCCTAAAAATTGACTGGACATTTTAAAGAATTCACATTTATCGTTAAGTGCCAGTCCTGCTTCCTGCAAAAGGTTTAAGATGGCTTTAAGTCTTAGGTCATGTTCTTTGACAGTTGCTCCATGGACAGGGACGTACATCAATCATGTGACAGATTATGCTTTTCAGGCCTTGCATGATGGCAGACATTGTTTACTGAAAAGTTTTCAATGCCGAGTTTATGCCAAACAGCAGTTGATTAAAGCAAAATCTGTCAAAAGAGTGCTGTTGGTTACCCCGACTATGATGTGATCTCGTATCACTTCAGATTTAAGAATATTGGGAATTGATACAAGTCACTGACAAAGGTATTGATGGGTCCACAAGATTTCTAGTCCCTTTATTTATTTATTTTTTTAATGGTTAAACTTGGCTCTTTCCGATGTCTTGTTACTTCATAGGTTAAAATGGTCATCAAAGGCTTTTAAGACCTCTTTGAATTTGTCTAATATTTCAATAAATGTTGTCAATAATTTGGGTTATTTATTTAATGGTACCTGCCAAAAGTTTTATAAATCTCAGCAGGTCTGGCAGCATCTGTAAGGAGAGAAAAGAGCTAATGTTTCGAGTCCAGATGACCCTTTGCCAAACCCAGCTTTGACAAAGGGTCATCTGGACTCTCAACGTCAGCGCTTTTCTCTCCTTACAGATGCTGCCAGACCTGCTGAGATTTTCCAGCATTTTCTCTTTTGGTTTCAGATTCCAGCATCTGCAGTAATTTGCTTTTGTTAGGCTTACATTAACATTGCAATGAAGTTACTGTGAAAATCCCCTAGTTGCCACACTCCGGTGCTTGTTTGGCTACAACTGAGGAAGAATTTAGCATGATGAATGCACCTAACCAGCACGTCTTTCTGACTGTGCGAGGAAACTAGAGTACCCGGAGGAAACTCATGCAGACACAGGGAGAACGTGCAGACTCCGCACAGACGGTGATCCAAGCCGGGAATCGAACCCGGGTCCCTGGCGCTGCGAGGCAGTAGTACTAATCACTGTGCCACCATTGGTATTGAGTTTTGAGAGCTTGGTCAAGCTACTGTCCACCAAGCACATTGGGTAGACTTCCTTCACCTCAGCCTAGTTGAGTTGAATCAGATCAACACAAATGCAAAGCATTTGGTTTAGGAACCAAACCATTCTGAAACACCATTCTGTCGGCTTAGTGACGGGGGAATGACTCCCATTTTGATTATCTCGCAAGTTGCAGCAGGACCTGTTTCATGAGTGGATGTGGTATCTTCCTTGCTGTGAAAAGACACATAGGTTTAGTATCTTTTCACAATGATATCCTGTATTCAGTCACCCGAGCCCAGTGAATAGCTTTGGAAAATCTATTTTGAAGTCCTACCCAGATCCTTGATGGTTGATTTTCCCAATCTTTTGGATGAGGTTGACACAGGTTTTTTGCCTCAAGAGAGAATTCTTGGTTGTGAAGTCCATGTAATGTTTGTTTCTTCTTATATTGAAGCATTACTTGCAATGTACCTTGACCTGAAGCTTAATTCCTCCTGGGTTGTAGATGGCTTCAGACATTGTTTTACTGGTCATGGTTCTTCATTGGACAGGATTGCTACACTTGCTCCTGTATCCAATTTGAAATCAGTGATCTGTCCATTGGTACAAATGTCTGTATTTCAGAAAGTGTACCTTAGATCTTTCATCTTGCTCAGGAAGCATTGTTCTTCCTCTTTTTGGTGAGACGGCCTTGTGTGTGGAGATTCTCTTGTGATCCTCTGTGTATCCAGAGAACTTAGTCCTAACCGTCCCAACAATGCAAGCACTGTTTGCTCCTGTTGGGCTTTTTGGCGCCATGGCGCTGATATGGTTTATTGACCTCTTGAGCTTTTGTTCCATAACACACCATTTTTGCCCCAGTGTGTCTTTGAATGCTTTTGTTCAATAATCTGCATCGTCACATGAACCATGGTTTGTCCTCCATTCTTAGTCTGACCTTATTTTGCTGAGCGACCTCTCATTATCTAACGAACTGTATCCCCTTCTCCAAAGTTAAGTCATCTTCGGATTGCAGTAGGTCACAAGAATCTGTATTAATTTTCCCCTCCAATCACTAGTCTGTTTTTCTCCCACGTTTGCTACTAATAGGTTGACTAGTGAACTTATCAGCAGCAAATTAGGGAGAGAAACAGTCTCCGATTGGAGGAGCCTTGTATACAGAGATAGGAGAGTGTGCTGAGTTCTGCATGGCCAATGGAAGTGAAGGTTTGGCAGAGCTGCAGGCGAGGAAGCCAGATTTGGGGACCTGGGGAAAACCAGATTGCATTGAGCCTGGGGAGGGCAAAGTTTCAGTGGGCCTGTGGAGGGCGAGTTCATATTAGGCCCAGGAAGGCCCAAGTCTCATCAGGCCTGGGGAGGGAATGGTGCTGTGGTGACTATGTGAGAATGAGAGACTGTGGGCAGGATTTTCCGGCCATGCTCACCCCAAAACCAGAAATTCCTGCCCGAGGTCAATAGACCTTTGCATGGTTCAGCCCCCCACTCACTACAGTTCCCATGGCGGGTGGGACGGGAAAATTCCCCTGTGTTGTGTGTGTTGGGGAGGGAATGACTGTGTGGGAGGAAGGCAGTTTTGGTCTCCTTATCTGAGGAAGAAAGTTTTTGCTCTGGAGGGAGTGCAGAGAAGGTTCACCAGACTGACTCCTGGGATGACAGGACTGATGTATGAAGAGAAATTGAGTCGGTTAGGATCGTATTCACTGGAGATCAGAAGAATGAGGAGGGATCTCGTGGAAACCTATAAAGTTCTAACAGGACTAGACAGGGTAAATGCAAGAAAGGATGTTCCCAATGGTTGGGGTGTCCAGAATCAGGGGTCACAGTCTGAGGATTAAGGGTAGACAGTTTAGGACTGAGATGAGAAATTTCTTCACCAGAGAGTGGTCAGCCTATGGAATTCGCTACCACGGAGAGAAGTTGAAGTCAAAACATTGAATGTTTTCAAGAAGCAGTTAGATTTCGCACTTGAGATGAAGAGGATCAAAGGGAATGGGGGGAAGGCGGGATCAAGCTATTGCATTGGATGATCAGCCATGATCATAATGAATCGTGGAGCAGACTCAAAGAGCCAAATGGCCTCCTCCTACTCCTATTTTCTCTGTTTCTGTGTTTCTACAAATGACTGCGTGGCGGGAGGGATAAGCGACTGTGCGTGGAGGGAGGGACGAGCGACTGTGCGAGGAGGGAGGAACGAGCGACTGCGTGTGGAGGGAGGGATGAGCGACTGTGCGTGGAGGGAAGGATGAGCGACTGTGTGTGGAGGGAGGGACGAGCGACTGCGCGTGGAGGGAGGGACGAGCGACTGTGCGTGGAGGGAGGGACGAGCGACTGTGCGTGGAGGGAGGGACGAGCGACTGTGCGTGGAGGGAGGGACGAGCGACTGTGCGTGGAGGGAGGGACGAGCGACTGTGCGTGGAGGGAAGGACGAGCGACTGTGTGTGGAGGGAGGGACGAGCGACTGTGCGTGGAGGGAGGGACGAGCAACTGCGCGAGGAGGGAGGGATGAGCGACTGTGCGTGGAGGGAGGGACGAGCGACTGTGCGTGGAGGGAGGGACGAGCGACTGTGCGAGGAGGGAAGGACGAGCGTCTGTGCATGGAGGGAAGGATGAGCGACTGTGCATGGAGGGAGGGACGAGCGACTGTGCGTGGAGGGAAGGATGAGCGACTGTGTGGAGGGAGGGATGAGCAACTGCGCGTGGAAGGAGGGACGAGCGACTGTGCGTGGAGGGAGGGACGAGCGACTGTGCGTGGAGGGAGGGACGAGCGACTGTGCGAGGAGGGAAGGACGAGCGACTGTGCGAGGAGGGAAGGACGAGAGACTGCGTGGAGGGAAGGATGAGCGACTGTGCGTGGAGGGAGGGACGAGCGACTGTGCGTGGAGGGAAGGATGAGCGACTGTGTTTGGAGGGAGGGACGAGTGACTGCGCGTGGAGGGAGGGACGAGCACTGCGCGTGGAGGGGGGACGAGCGACTGTGCGTGGAGGGAGGGACGAGCGACTGTGTGTGGAGGGAGGGATGAGGGACTGTGCGAGGAGGGAGGGATGAGCGACTGTGCGAGGAGGGAGGGACGAGCGACTGTGCGTGGAGGGAGGGACGAGCGACTGTGCGTGGAGGGAGGGACGAGCGACTGTGCGTGGAGGGAGGGATGAGGGACTGTGCGAGGAGGGAGGGACGAGCGACTGTGCGTGGAGGGAGGGATGAGCGACTGTGCGTGGAGGGAGGGATGAGCGACTGTGCGTGGAGGGAGGGACGAGCGACTGTGCGTGGAGGGAGGGATGAGCGACTGTGCGTGGAGGGAAGGATGAGCGACTGTGCGAGGAGGGAGGGACGAGCGACTGTGCGTGGAGGGAGGGACGAGCGACTGTGCGAGGAGGGAGGCATGAGCGCCTGCGTGTGGAGGGAGGGATGAGGGACTGTGCGAGGAGGGAGGGACGAGCGACTGTGCGTGGAGGGAGGGACGAGCGACTGCGTGTGGAGGGAGGGACGAGCGACTGCGCGTGGAGGGAGGGACGTGCGACTGTGCGTGGTGGGAGGGACGAGCGACTGTGCGTGGTGGGAGGGACGAGCGACTGTGCGTGGAGGGAGGGACGAGAGACTGCGCGTGGAAGGAGGGACGAGTGACTGTGCGAGGAGGGGGGGACGAGCGACTGTGCGAGGAGGGAGGGACGAGCGACTGTGCGTGGAGGGAGGGACGAGCGACTGTGCGTGGAGGGAAGGATGAGCGACTGTGCGTTGAGGGAGGGACGCCCGACTGTGCGTGGAGGGAGGGACGAGCGACTGTGCGTGGAGGGAGGGACGAGCGACTGTGCGTGGAGGGAGGGACGAGCGACTGTGCGTGGAGGGAAGGATGAGCGACTGTGCGTTGAGGGAGGGACGCCCGACTGTGCGTGGAGGGAGGGACGAGCGACTGTGCGTGGAGGGAGGGACGAGCGACTGAGCGTGGAGGGAGGGACGAGCGACTGTGCGTGGAGGGAGGGACGAGCGACTGTGCGTGGAGGGAGGGATGAGCGACTGCGTGTGGAGGGAGGGATGAGGGACTGTGCGAGGAGGGAGGGATGAGCGACTGCGTGTGGAGGCAGGGATGAGCGACTGCGTGTGGAGGGAGGGATGAGCGACACTGCGTGGAGGGAGGGATGAGCGACTGCGTGTGGAGGGAGGGATGAGGGACTGTGCGAGGAGGGAGGGATGAGCGACTGTGCGAGGAGGGAGGGACGAGCGACTGTGCGTGGAGGGAGGGACGAGCGACTGTGCGAGGAGGGAGGGATGAGCGACTGCGTGTGGAGGGAGGGATGAGGGACTGTGCGAGGAGGGAGGGATGAGCGACTTCGTGTGGAGGCAGGGATGAGCGACTGCGTGTGGAGGGAGGGATGAGCGACTCTGCGTGGAGGGAGGGATGAGCGACTGCGTGTGGAGGGAGGGAGGAGGGACTGTGCGAGGAGGGAGGGATGAGCGACTGTGCGAGGAGGGAGGGACGAGCGACTGTGCGTGGAGGGAGGGACGAGCGACTGTGCGTGGAGGGAGGGATGAGCGACTGTGCGTGGAGGGAAGGATGAGCGACTGTGCGTGGAGGGAGGGACGAGCGACTGTGCGTGGAGGGAGGGACGAGCGACTGTGCGTGGAGGGAAGGATGAGCGACTGTGTTTGGAGGGAGGGACGAGCGACTGCGCGTGGAGGGAGGGACGAGCGACTGTGTTTGGAGGGAGGGACGAGCGACTGCGCGTGGAGGGAGGGACGAGCGACTGCGCGTGGAGGGAGGGACGAGCGACTGTGCGTGGAGGGGGGGACAAGCGACTGTGCGTGGAGGGAGGGACGAGCGACTGTGCGTTGAGGGAGGGACGAGCGACTGTGCGTGGAGGGAGGGACGAGCGACTGTGCGTGGAGGGAGGGATGAGCGACTGTGCGTGGAGGGAAGGACGAGCGACTGTGCGTGGAGGGAGGGATGAGCGACTGTGCGTGGAGGGAAGGACGAGCGACTGTGCGAGGAGGGAGGGACGAGCGACTGTGCGTGGAGGGAGGGACGAGCGACTGTGCGAGGAGGGAGGGATGAGCGACTGCGTGTGGAGGGAGGGACGAGCGACTGTGCGTGGAGGGAGTGACGAGCGACTGTGCGTGGAGGGAAGGATGTGCGACTGCGTGGAGGGAGGGACGAGCGACTGCGCGTGGAGGGAGGGACGAGCGACTGTGCGAGGAGGGAGTGATGAGCGACTGTGCGTGGAGGGAGGGACGAGCGACTGTGCGTGGAGGGAGGGACGAGCGACTGTGCGTGGAGGGAGGGACGAGCGACTGTGCGGGAGGGAGGGATGAGCGACTGTGCGTGGAGGGAAGGACGAGCGACTGTGCGAGGAGGGAGGGACGAGCGACTGTGCGTGGAGGGAGGGACGAGCGACTGTGCGAGGAGGGAGGGATGAGCCACTGCGTGTGGAGGGAGGGACGAGCGACTGTGCGTGGAGGGAGTGACGAGCGACTGTGCGTGGAGGGAAGGATGTGCGACTGCGTGGAGGGAGGGATGAGCGACTGTGCGTGGAGGGAAGGATGAGCGACTGTGTTTGGAGGGAGGGACGAGCGACTGCGCGTGGAGCGAGGGACGAGCGACTGTGTGAGGAGGGGGGACGAGCGACTGTGCGTGGAGGGAGGGACGAGCGACTGTGCGTGGAGGGAGGGACGAGCGACTGTGCGTGGAGGGAAGGATGAGCGACTGTGCGTTGAGGGAGGGACGCCCGACGGTGCGTGGAGGGAGGGACGAGCGACTGTGCGTGGAGGGAGGGACGAGCGACTGTGCGTGGAGGGAGGGACGAGCGACTGTGCGTGGAGGGAGGGACGAGCGACTGCGTGGAGGGAGGGACGAGCGACTGTGCGTGGAGGGAGGGACGAGCGACTGTGCGAGGAGGGAGGGACGAGCGACTGTGCGTGGAGGGAGGGACGAGCGACTGTGCGAGGAGGGAGGGATGAGCGACTGCGTGTGGAGGGAGGGATGAGGGACTGTGCGAGGAGGGAGGGACGAGCGACTGCGTGTGGAGGCAGGGATGAGCGACTGCGTGTGGAGGGAGGGATGAGCGACTCTGCGTGGAGGGAGGGATGAGCGACTGCGTGTGGAGGGAGGGATGAGGGACTGTGCGAGGAGGGAGGGATGAGCGGCTGTGCGAGGAGAGAGGGACGAGCGACTGTGCGTGGAGGGAGGGACGAGCGACTGTGCGTGGAGGGAGGGACGAGCGACTGTGCATGGAGGGAGGGACGAGGGACTGTGCGTGGAGGGAGGGATGAGCGACTGTGCGTGGAGGGAGGGATGAGCGACTGTGCGTGGAGGGAGGGACGAGCGACTGTGCGTGGAGGGAGGGATGAGCGACTGTGCGTGGAGGGAGGGACGAGCGACTGTGCGTGGAGGGAAGGATGAGCGGCTGTGCGAGGAGGGAGGGACGAGCGACTGTGCGTGGAGGGAGGGACGAGCGACTGTGCGAGGAGGGAGGGACGAGCGACTGCGTGTGGAGGGAGGGATGAGGGACTGTGCGAGGAGGGAGGGACGAGCGACTGTGCGTGGAGGGAGGGACGAGCGACTGTGCGTGGAGGGAGGGACGAGCGACTGCGTGAGGAGGGAGGGATGAGGGACTGTGCGAGGAGGGAGGGATGAGCGACTGTGCGAGGAGGGAGGGATGAGCGACTGCGTATGGAGGGAGGGATGAGCGACTGCGTGTGGAGGGAGGGACGAGCGACTGTGCGTGGAGGGAGGGATGAGCGACTGTGCGAGGAGGGAGGGATGAGCGACTGCGTGTGGAGGGAGGGATGAGCGACTGTGCGTGGAGGGAGGGACGAGCGACTGTGCGTGGTGGAAGGGACGAGCGACTGTGCGTGGAGGGAGGGACGAGCGACTGTGCGTGGAGGGAGGGATGAGCGACAGTGCGAGGAGGGAGGGACGAGCGACTGTGCGTGGAGGGAGGGACGAGCGACTGTGCGTGGAGGGAGGGACGAGCGACTGTGCGTGGAGGGAGGGATGAGCGACTGTGCGTGGAGGGAGGGACGAGCGACTGTGCGTGGAGGGAAGGATGAGCGGCTGTGCGAGGAGGGAGGGACGAGCGACTGTGCGTGGAGGGAGGGACGAGCGACTGTGCGAGGAGGGAGGGACGAGCGACTGCGTGTGGAGGGAGGGATGAGGGACTGTGCGAGGAGGGAGGGACGAGCGACTGTGCGTGGAGGGAGGGACGAGCGACTGTGCGTGGAGGGAGGGACGAGCGACTGCGTGAGGAGGGAGGGATGAGGGACTGTGCGAGGAGGGAGGGATGAGCGACTGTGCGAGGAGGGAGGGATGAGCGACTGCGTGTGGAGGGAGGGATGAGCGACTGCGTGTGGAGGGAGGGACGAGCGACTGTGCGTGGAGGGAGGGATGAGCGACTGTGCGAGGAGGGAGGGATGAGCGACTGCGTGTGGAGGGAGGGATGAGCGACTGTGCGTGGAGGGAGGGACAAGCGACTGCGTGTGGAGGGAGGGATGAGCGACAGTGCGAGGAGGGAGGGACGAGCGACTGTGCGTGGAGGGAGGGACGAGCGACTGTGCGTGGTGGGAGGGACGAGCGACTGTGCGTGGAGGGAGGGACGAGCGATTGTGCGTGGAGGGAGGGACGAGCGACTGTGCGTGGAGGGAGGGACGAGCGACTGTGCGTAGAGGGAGGGACGAGCGACTGCGCGTGGAGGGAGGGACGAGCGACTGCGTGCGGAGGGAGGGACGAGCGACTGTGCGTGGAGGGAGGGACGAGCGACTGTGCGAGGAGGGAGGGACGAGCGACTGTGCGAGGAGGGAGGTACGAGCGACTGCGCGTGGAGGGAGGGACGAGCGACTGTGCGTGGAGGGAAGGACGAGCGACTGTGCGTGGAGGGAGGGACGAGCGACTGTGCGTGGAGGGAGGGACGAGCGACTGTGCGTGGAGGGAGGGACGAGCGACTGCACGTGGAGGGAGGTACGAGCGACTGCGCGTGGAGGGAGGGATGAGCGACTGCGCGTGGAGGGAGGGACGAGCGACTGTGCGTGGAGGGAGGGACGAGCGACTGTGCGTGGAGGGAGGGACGAGCGACTGTGCGTGGAGGGAGGGACGAGCGACTGCGTGTGGAGGGAGGGACGAGCGACTGCGTGTGGAGGGAGGGACGAGCGACTGTGCGAGGAGGGAGGGACGAGCGACTGTGCGTGGAGGGAGGGACGAGCGACTGCACTTGGAGGGAGGTACGAGCGACTGCGCGTGGAGAGAGGGACGAGCGACTGTGCGTGGAGGGAGGGATGAGCGACTGTGCGTGGAGGGAGGGACGAGCGACTGTGCGTGGAGGGAAGGATGAGCGGCTGTGCGAGGAGGGAGGGACGAGCGACTGTGCGTGGAGGGAGGGACGAGCGACTGTGCGAGGAGGGAGGGACGAGCGACTGCGTGTGGAGGGAGGGATGAGGGACTGTGCGAGGAGGGAGGGACGAGCGACTGTGCGTGGAGGGAGGGACGAGCGACTGTGCGTGGAGGGAGGGACGAGCGACTGCGTGAGGAGGGAGGGATGAGGGACTGTGCGAGGAGGGAGGGATGAGCGACTGTGCGAGGAGGGAGGGATGAGCGACTGCGTGTGGAGGGAGGGATGAGCGACTGCGTGTGGAGGGAGGGACGAGCGACTGTGCGTGGAGGGAGGGATGAGCGACTGTGCGAGGAGGGAGGGATGAGCGACTGCGTGTGGAGGGAGGGATGAGCGACTGTGCGTGGAGGGAGGGACGAGCGACTGTGCGTGGTGGGAGGGACGAGCGACTGTGCGTGGAGGGAGGGACGAGCGACTGTGCGTGGAGGGAGGGATGAGCGACAGTGCGAGGAGGGAGGGACGAGCGACTGTGCGTGGAGGGAGGGACGAGCGACTGTGCGTGGAGGGAGGGACGAGCGACTGTGCGTGGAGGGAGGGATGAGCGACTGTGCGTGGAGGGAGGGACGAGCGACTGTGTGTGGAGGGAAGGATGAGCGGCTGTGCGAGGAGGGAGGGACGAGCGACTGTGCGTGGAGGGAGGGACGAGCGACTGTGCGAGGAGGGAGGGACGAGCGACTGCGTGTGGAGGGAGGGATGAGGGACTGTGCGAGGAGGGAGGGACGAGCGACTGTGCGTGGAGGGAGGGACGAGCGACTGTGCGTGGAGGGAGGGACGAGCGACTGCGTGAGGAGGGAGGGATGAGGGACTGTGCGAGGAGGGAGGGATGAGCGACTGTGCGAGGAGGGAGGGATGAGCGACTGCGTGTGGAGGGAGGGGCGACTGCGTGTGGAGGGAGGGATGAGCGACTGCGTGTGGAGGGAGGGACGAGCGACTGTGCGTGGAGGGAGGGATGAGCGACTGCGTGTGGAGGGAGGGATGAGCGACTGTGCGTGGAGGGAGGGACAAGCGACTGCGTGTGGAGGGAGGGATGAGCGACAGTGCGAGGAGGGAGGGACGAGCGACTGTGCGTGGAGGGAGGGACGAGCGACTGTGCGTGGTGGGAGGGACGAGCGACTGTGCGTGGAGGGAGGGACGAGCGACTGTGCGTGGAGGGAGGGACGAGCGACTGTGCGTGGAGGGAGGGACGAGCGACTGTGCGTAGAGGGAGGGACGAGCGACTGCGCGTGGAGGGAGGGACGAGCGACTGCATGCGGAGGGAGGGACGAGCGACTGTGCGTGGAGGGAGGGACGAGCGACTGTGCGAGGAGGGAGGGACGAGCGACTGTGCGAGGAGGGAGGTACGAGCGACTGCGCGTGGAGGGAGGGACGAGCGACTGTGCGTGGAGGGAAGGACGAGCGACTGTGCGTGGAGGGAGGGACGAGCGACTGTGCGTGGAGGGAGGGACGAGCGACTGTGCGTGGAGGGAGGGACGAGCGACTGCACGTGGAGGGAGGTACGAGCGACTGCGCGTGGAGGGAGGGATGAGCGACTGCGCGTGGAGGGAGGGACGAGCGACTGTGCGTGGAGGGAGGGACGAGCGACTGTGCGTGGAGGGAGGGACGAGCGACTGCGCGTGGAGGGAGGGACGAGCGACTGCGTGTGGAGGGAGGGACAAGCGACTGTGCGAGGAGGGAGGGACGAGCGACTGTGCGAGGAGGGAGGTACGAGCGACTGCGCGTGGAGGGAGGGACGAGCGACTGTGCGTGGAGTGAGGGACGAGCGACTGTGCGTGGAGGGAGGGACGAGCGACTGTGCGTGGAGGGAGGGACGAGCGACTGCACGTGGAGGGAGGTACGAGCGACTGCGCGTGGAGAGAGGGACGAGCGACTGCGCGTGGGAAGGCCACAGTGGGCCCAACTCCTGATGGCCCGGCTTCATTGGGATCACCTCCTGCAAGACAAGACACATTGTTCAGTGCAAGGTAGTGATAAATATCTGAACAAATTGCAACTTACTTGAGATAAGTCATATGAATGAAGATTCTGTGGCTCATCACTTCTGTAGCGCAAGCCGACCTGGTTGTCGGTCATGGCTCTATCGTTGGCCTACTCCGACTGCTCCATGGCACGCTCCTCAAGGGGAGTCAGGAGATGGGGTCCGGTATTCTCCCGCTCCCTCCTATCATGGGCCATCTTCCCCTGCGGAGACAAAAGGTGAGATTGAAAGCCTGATGGCTGGAAGAGTTCAGGGTGTCGGGGGTGGGGGCTGTCAGCACCATGCCTTGGCAGGGGATGCCAGAAGGGTTGGAAGCAGGTGCCAGGGTATCGGGTGCTGGGGGCCGAGGGGTGTCAGGGGATGGATCGACGTGGACATTCCAGGTGTGATAGATGGGACTAATGCCAGGATGGGATGGACACTTGCCCTTGTTGCCCGAACAAGGTCAGTTATTTTCTTTCAACACTGGGCACTGGTCCTTCATGTCAGTGCGCGGGCACTGACAGTCGCTGCCACCACTTCCCAGGCCGCATTGCAGCCCAACCTCTGGGTCATCGACCATCTCGAGGGAAGAAGATGGCCCTCCTCTCCTCTACATCATCCAGTAGCTGTCCCAGCTCTCCCTCCATAAAACTGGAGGGAGCTGCTCTCTGGGTGCCACCTCCCTGTGTTGTGACTGGCTGTGTGTGTATCGTTAGTGTTGGGGGTAGTGTGTTAAAGTGGGGGTAGTGTGTTAAAGTGGATTGGGGACTGGCTATCCGACAGGAAGCAAAGAGTCGGAATAAATGGGTGTTTTTCCGGTTGGAGGAAGGTAACTAGTGGCGTGCCGCAGGGATCGGTACTCGGGCCGCAACTATTTACCATTTATATAGATGATCTGGAGGAGGGGACGGAGTGTAGGGTAACGAAGTTTGCAGACGACACAAAGATAAGTAGAAAAGTGAATCGTGTGGAGGACGGAGAAGATCTGCAGAGAGATTTGGACAGGCTGAGTGAGTGGGCGAGGATATGGCAAATGGAGTATAACGTTGGTAAATGCGAGGTTATACACTTTGGAGGAAATAATAACAAATGGGATTACTATCTCAATGGAAACAAATTAAAACATGCTACCGTGCAAAGGGACCTGGGGGTCCTTGTGCATGAGACGCAAAAGCCCAGTCTGCAGGTACAACAGGTGATCAAGAAGGCAAATGGGATGTTGGCCTATATCGCAAGGGGGATAGAATATAAAAGCAGGGATGTCTTGATGCACCTGTACAGGGCATTGGTGAGGCCGCAGCTGGAATACTGTGTGCAGTATTGGTCCCCTTATATGAGGAAGGATATATTGGCATTGGAGGGAGTGCAGAGAAGGTTCACCAGGTTGATACCGGAGATGAGGGGTTTGGATTATGAGGAGAGGCTGAGGAGATTGGGTTTGTACTCGTTGGAGTTTAGAAGGATGAGGGGGGATCTTATGGAGACTTATAAGATAATGCGGGGGCTGGATAGGGTGGAAGCGGAGAGATTCTTTCCACTTAGTAAGGAAATTAAAACTAGAGGACACAGCCTCAAAATAAAGGGGGGTCGGTTTAAGACAGAGTTGAGGAGGAACTTCTTCTCCCAGAGGGTGGTGAATCTCTGGAATTCTCTGCCCACTGAGGTGGTGGACGCTACCTCGCTGAATATGTTTAAAGCGCAGATGGATGGATTCCTGATCGGTAAGGGAATTAAGGGTTATGGGGATCAGGCGGGTAAGTGGTACTGATCCACGTCAGATCAGCCATGATCTTATTGAATGGCGGGGCAGGCTCGAGGGGCTAGATGGCCTACTCCTGCTCCTATTTCTTATGTTCTTATGTAAATGCAGCTGCCGCTTGTTAACGGCACATAGCTGCGGCCACTTTGGGTGAGTCATGTGCCTGGAGCCTCCGTAACAGCGTGATTCACATGGAGGCTCTTTCATTGCACTGAGTGTTGAAATATTGTGATGTGGAGCATGCCTAAGAGACCGACATGGAACACTCCTGTTTTCTTACCATTATGACACTTGGACATTTTTTAGGGAAATTCTACCCAAAATATTTGTTTGATTTCTCTGCCATTTCCTTATTCCGCATTATAAATACTCCTGTCTTTGTCTGTAATGGACCCATGCTTGTCTTTGCTAATCTTTTCCTTTTCACATACTTACAGAAGTTTTTACAGTGCATTTTTATGTTTCTTGCTAGATCACTTTCAAATTCTACTTTCCTTTTCCTTATCTGTATATAAGCTTACAATTTACTGCAGTATGAAGGAAATGTTGCCCTCTTGGAGATGCCATCATTTACTCCTCACCCAAGATCACTAAAATAGGTTATCTGATCATTATCACATTGCTATCTGTTGGATATTCCTGTACACAAACTGGCTGCTGTAACTCCTGCTGTATAATTTTGAGTGCACTTCACAATTGATTGTAAAGCACTTTGGGACATCCTGAGGTTGAAAGATGCTATATAAATGCATGTGTCTTTTTTTTTAAAGAGGGTTGAAGAACAACCACTGGGTGAAAATGAGATGCTTTCAAGCAACTGGTCCAGAGTGGGAAAGGTGGAGGCCTGGGTGTAGGTGGCTCAGCCTCCCTTTTCCCTGTTATTGGTGCAGCCCTGGTGAACTAGGGGATAGTTAAAAGATGCAGTGGTTTGATATCATGGGGGAAGAAAAATATAAGAAAATACAAAATAAATCAGTATCGGTCACTTCAAGAAAACAGACAGGCTGGTGCAAAGAAATCTGAGGCAATATATTTTGGGAGGAAAATTTACATATACTGAGTAGAATATGTGACCCATTTAGAGATTTTGATCTTTAAGCTTCGATTGTACATTTCTGAAGTTGGGTTGAAATCATGTAGATCTTTTGCATTTTTTCATTAAAGTAACACCAATTATGTTGAAAAATGAGGCTGTTACTTTTATCCCATTGTAATACGTCACACATAATGACTCCTTTGAATTTTGCAGAAATCTAAGATTTCAACCTATGAGAAAATGTGGGCATTCATGAACAGTCGGAAGCAAACAGCTTTGCTGAAGAACAATGATGAGGGAATTCAACGTGTTCTCACCACTGACTATGCTCTTCTGATGGAGTCAACCAGTATTGAATATGTGACTCAGCGAAACTGCAACCTGACCCAGATTGGTGGCCTCATTGACTCAAAGGGATATGGCGTTGGAACACCTATAGGTATAACAGTGATCTAATATTTGAATTTTCACCCAGTTAAAAGTATACCATTACTTGGGACTGATTTCACAGGGAAACATCTGGTCATTTGTGGGCAATATAGTTGGGGGTCAAGCAGTAGATGCTTCTGCATTTAATTTTGGGAATGATGCAATACATTAGGCAGGGGGAATTAAAATAGGAAGAAGGGCTCAACAGCCATTTAAATAGAGTAAAGGAAATTCTCCCAAATTACGCTTTTTGTTTGAAACCAGAAATTGCTCTTGGCCAAGTAATTCCGCTGCTTTAACCAACAGAACATAGCACCATCATGATCATTCACATCCATTGCATTGCCTTCCTTGCACAGTCCATGTCACCAGCCCCATAGTTAGCTATAATTCTTGCAATAAGTTGTCAGTTCAGTGTGTGGGGAAACTGTACATTTGTATAATTATTTTAATACCTGTCTTGAGTAACTGTACATTATTATCCAGTCATTGCTTGTATCTCAATAAACTTCAGAACCCCATATTTTATCCAACTCCTGCTTTTACTCCTTTATTTCTAACCTTGACCTCCCTTAATTCTCCAAAGATTTATTGAATCAAATGTGGCTCAAAATTTGGGATTCTGGTTTCATTGGGCAGAATTTTATCGGTACATCCGTCCGAGGTTCGTACGATCCTACTCAAGGCCAATGGAGAATGCCATTCTCTGAGCCTCACCCGCCCCCAGAATTGGGGCACGCACGCTGGTAAAATTCTGACCATTGTCTTCCTTCCAAGTCCATGCCCCTTCACCATCCATGAGTATAGGTAAAATCGTGATATTTCAATAAAAGGAACTTAGCATACATGGTAATGGTACAATTTTCCAGATTTTCTGCAGTTAAAGGAATGAAAAGCCATTATTATTTTGATCATGCCATCCTTTAATATGCATTTATTTCATCAATTCACTGTAAGTTACATGAATTGGGTTACTTGTTCTATATTGCCCTCAGAGTATATTTTCAGTTTGCTTCTCCCAACTGAATAAGGAGAACATTACTTTTGGCCCAGTGACCCCCAGAGCATGTTAACATTGGATTAATATTCATCAACAGATCCTTCTGCGTTTTGGCTAATGATGGTATGTTACAAAATTTTCTACTGGATTTAATGGTCATCACGCTGGCCCCATCCTTTGACCAAAATTCCAATGGCAACCGCGCTGTAGCTGCTTCAGGGAGCCGAAAGGCCATCAGGCAATTATCTGCCTGCTATTGGAGGTCCATGCCTACTGCAGTAATGGCCACTTCTGGGACTGAAGTAGTCCTGAAGTAGCAGCAAGAGGCCTATAGGAGAGATAAGTGGGGTATGTAGTATGATGGGCAGAATCAGAGACTTGGGGGAGATGTAGTAAAAGGGGTTAATTCCACCTATATGCTATGCTACTGAAACACAGTATGCACCATCCTAGGAAGTGATACAATGCCTCATGATTTTACTCTCCCTTGCAGACCTCATGGCAAGGAAGCTTACAGTTAGAGATGTTCCAATAAAGTAAACGTTTTCTTTACCTCAGCAGACTCTGTAAATATTCAGTGTTGGCACAATGAGATAAAAAGTGTGGACATGCTGGGTCAGCTAGGTGAGCCCCAGTGAGGGGGGAGAGGGGGTGCAGAGGATCAAGGTGGAGGTCAGGTCGAGGGTGTTTCAGCAGAGCTGGCCCTTGTTGCAGGATGTCCAAAAATACCAACGGCGGTGGAAATGAGGCCCTTCAATAGCCTTTAATTTGCCACTTCAGGGCCTCAATTGGCCTAGGGAGGATCTTCTCCACCACTGACTTAATCAGGGAGAAGTCTAACAACACCAGGTTAAAGTCCAACAGGTTTATTTGGTAGCAAAAGCCACTAGCTTTCAGAACAGGCTGTCCCTTCGTCAGGTAACCTGGTGTTGTAGACTTCTTACTGTGTTTACCCCAGTCCAACGCTGGCATCTCCACATCTTAATCAGGGAGAGTCAGGAGAGTGACGGACTGTCCACCCCATGCCTTCCTACCTGATTTAGCATCCCCACCCAGCTTTCTGGGAAGAATTAAATTCCACCCCTTCGTGTTGAGGGTTAGTCCATCATATTCAGTTTTGCTTTGGAATTTTATTTTTAAATTATTATGATTATTAGTACTTTACTGAAATTGAAAGCAATGAGTAAAATATGCAGTAAAATTGAATGCAGTTGCAGGTAAGCACAAAGTTTTCATTTTACTAATTACTGAAAGGAACAGAGTCAAAATTAGTGTCTAAATATAATATATATATATATATATATATTACCCTATACTGAACCGTGTCTCCTAGCATTGCTTGGAGAAAAATTCACATTGTTAGAATACCAATTTTCTTTAAGGTCAAATCAATTTGATTGTTTATAACTACTAATTATTTTTTCCTGGTAGAACAATCTCTTTATGCACAGTCCTCATTTTATATGATTTTTATAATGAAGTTAAGTATCAAAAGCGTTCATTTCCAAGACTTTATTGTGGCACTACTATTGAAATTTCAGTCATAATTATGAGTAGAAGTGGAGTTTAATTGCATAATTGCACTTCAGTCTTTTGTAAAACATATTGCTATTTATGAAAGGAATTACCATGTCCAGTTGCGAAATGAAAAGAACAGGGAGATGAAACCAAGTTGTATCAGTAACGGTGTGCTGAGATGGTCAAATTAATGTAAATGACTTGCTATTCAATTAATTTCAAATTTTTATTGATCTTAATTATTATTTTATTTGCCTTTGTTCGATAACAAAAACCTTAATTGAATATGGATGTACGATGGACTAAAGTTGTAAAGTGCAATTCCAACCCCTGGCTTTGGAGACCTAATCTTAAAACATGACCAAAGAATGTTAAGACTTGACTTTCTATCTGAATGGCATCAAAATGAGCTGCAATCAGGGTTGAAAGAACAAAAATAACTCCATCCTCCATATCTGAATGTATCTAACTCCGGCCTCCTGAGGATTTTTGATTTTAATTGTTGCAATATTGGTGACTATGCCTTCAATTGACTAGACCCAAAACTCTAGAATTCCCTCCCTAAACTTCTCTGCCTCTCTACCTCTTTTACCCTTTTAAGACGCTTGTTAAAACATATCAATTTGCCTTCTGCCATAATACTGCCTTATATGGCTCATGAATCATGGCTTCATGATTCTCCTGTGAATTGCCTGGTGATTTTTTTTATATCAAAGACACTCTATAAATTCAATCTGTTGTTGAAAGGTTAAATTGGTGAGGACATTCCAACCATTGTGGATCAACTTGTTTCTAGATTAGAAATTCATTCTGCTCGCTGATCTATATTGGTTCGCTGTCAGGCCATGCTTCAATTTTAAAATTCTCATCCAAGTTTTGATGCCTCACCATGTCCTCTCCATGTTAGCCTTCTCCAGCCTTGCAGCCATCTGAGATTTCAGTGTTTCGCTAATTGTGCCTTTTCAGCATCCCTGATTTCCGGAGCTCCACGGTTGTGACCAAGCCTTCAGCTACCTCGACCCTATGCTTTTGAATTAACTCTTTAATCTACTCTGCCTCGCTTTCTGGGCAGCACATGGCACAGTGGTTAGCATTGCTGCCTCACAGCACCAGAGACCTGGGTTCAATTCTGGCCTCGGGTGACTATCTGTGTGGAGTTTGCATGTTCTCCCTGCGTCTGCATGGCTTTCCTCCGGGTGCTCCGGTTTCCTCCCACAGTGCAAAAATGTGCAGGTTAGGTTGATTAGCTATGGTAAATTGCCCATTCTGTCAGGGGGATTAGTAGGGCAAATACATGGGGTTACGGTGATAGGGTCTGGGTGGGATTGTTGTTGGTGCAGGCTTGATGGGCCAAATGGCCTCCTTCTGCACTGTAGGGATTGTATGATTCCTCTTTTAAGACATTCCTTAAAATCTATCTCTTTGGCCAAACTCCTGGTCACATGTCATAATATCTCTTTATGTGGCTTGAGATCAAGTTTTGTTTGGTAACGCTTCTGTGAAGTACCTTGAGATTACTCCTGCTAAAGGAATAAATTCAAGTTGATGTTATTTTTCTGATATAATCTGATGTTATGATTCTTGAATTCTCCAATTTTTCTGCCATCTTGGTTTACTGCCAAACACCAAATCATCTCCAGTTTCAATGCTTGTTCCTTTGATTTCAAAGCAAACTCAATTATGGAAGGTCTGGTTCTCTAAACTAATTGTTTAGATTAGTACATTCTTGCAATTATTTCTAATACTGAATTTTTCTTAATTTGTGCAAATAGTTCCATATCAATTTCTTTGCCTATAGAAGTACCTAGTTACTAATTGTATTTTCTTTGTAGCTTTCTTATTCCCAGTTGCCAAAGCTAAATATCACTTTTTAATAAATTTGAAATCCTCTGTCAATCTATCCCTTCGATCAGTCGATCCCATCTAATGATTTTGAATTTACATTCCAGTTTTAGCTGTCCCAATGTTGGCTCTAGTTTGTCAATATTGCAGTAACCTCTATCAATCATTCACCATTTTATTTTTCCATCATGCACATTTTTCCACCCATAGCCAGTTTCCAAAATGTACACTTCCAATACTGGGTCATCCACTGGGGCTATCAGTAAAATATGGGTGCACTCCTCTAAATTTTCTGTCTGTTGGATTTAATTTTAATGTGGAAAGTGTGCCCACAATTTCCAAATACATATTCCAGAGGGAGAGACTCGAAGCTGGAAGTACTCATTTCCCACGTTCCCTCTGATCTTAGTTAAAGTGGACAGCAACAGTTCAAGAAATAGGAAGGTTTTGCATCTTGCCAATTAGGTTACAATATTTCCAGATGAGGTGAAGGGACATTTTTCATTCCTCTCTCCATTCTATAAATCTGCGCTGCTTGCTTCCCCCATTTTGGTGCAAAGAGCTCCTTGGGATTCTTTACGGTGTAAGTGAGTGTTTGAGCTGCCACTCCTTGGCCTATACGGTCTGTTTTGATGGGGTCCATGGGCGTGGGTGTGAGTAAGACTGGTGGTTCCACTGCATAATCATCACATCGGAAATTATCCTAGGGGTCGACCCTGTCCCCACATTTACTTGCGGGCTTCATCTGTCATGCCTCCACAACATATTTGCCATCGAACAAGCCCCTTTGAGCAGGCAGTAGAGACTTCAATTTGTCACCGTCTCCATCTACCCATCGATCCTCAAAAGGGCACACCATACCCCTTTGAGCTGAGAGTTGCAACTTTAACTTGTCTATCTCCCTCGGATGCTTTGTATGGTCAGTTTATTTCTGACTCTGTTCCATGTTTTACTTATTTAAGACTTTCACAGCAGCCTGTGAGTCATTACACCTCAGCTCAATCTCCACAATCCTCCAATTAGTTGCATCTCTTCCTCATACAGCTCTCACTCTCGATGTGCTTTCTCAAACTGCGTCTGTAACTGCCTCACTTAACTATAACATTTGAACTTCTATTGTTCATGCCATGTGTCAGTTTGCTGTTTTGCAGCAGCCAACTGCTGCTTCAGTTTACTGATCTCAGTCTCTTTCTCACACAACCCCTTCTTACAACTGGTTATTGCTGTGGTATTACTTAACTTGGAGACGTGCTTCCCTTGTCCCCTCTGAGCTTCTTCCCAGTGTTGTTGATCAGTGGGTCCCTGAACCCTGAAAAACATTATCAGCATATTCTACCTATTTTGGTCACTTGCCATTCAAATACTCCTGGAATACTTCGCCTTATACTTCGCTAACAATTTTCTATCTGCCTTTGTCCACCCACGTCATTTGATTCGACACTGTGTGACCAACAAATAGGCAACTTAACCATAGACCACCAGGGACACCAAATGTTGCCCTCATCAACTGATGCCATGGACAAAGACTCTCAAATTCTCGAATTATTGACAACAAATCTCCTTTATTGTACTCTACCAAGTTACTACAAAATTACACCAGGCATCAAACTTCTTTGTACACAAAGTATTTAACCCCTAACTTACTTTGGTGCAAGATAACTAACCTCTGACCTATTCTGTTATACACACAAGTATTCAAAAGGTATCAAAACTTCACAAAATATCCAAACTTGTGACTTAGACTGAGAGATACTAACCATGGCAAGACAAACTGATCAGATTCCCTGCTGATGGGTTTTGTTCCAATGTGTCTGAGTCCCAGATTCGGAGTCTTTCTTCTACAGTAGTTGATCCCGGGTTACTGCTGCCGATGTCTCTGTGCCTCTTCTCCTTACAGAGATCGTTTTCACATTGATCATGCTTCCAGCCACATGCTCCAAGGACAAGCACAGATCAATCACTATCTTTTTGTCACAAATACTGAGATTCGTCCCTCTATCAGAGGGTCGTAATTCTCTCAGGAACATGGCGCATAGGGATCTGTGTTCAGTCACTGTCTGTTCAGACTTAGCAACAGCCACAGTCAATTCCTGTGTTTGTGCCATAGCCACACATCCTGTTCTTTGCTGCTCCCACAGTCCTGAGCCTGATACAGAGCGAGCTCCTTCAACCATCAGGTTTTGATACTGTCTTGACTTTGCTGGTGTCTTTATGAATACCCATCAAGCCACATATAAATTGATACCAATTTTCTTGATGTATGTTTATGTAAATGTACTTCATCCTTATGAAACTCTGGAGGTAGCGTTGTCACATATTTCTTAGTCTTTCCTTCTGCACTAAGCTTTCCTGGTGCTCTAGAACACATGCAGATAAAAGAACTCATCTGTAAACTTGAGCAGGCAACCTCTTTTCTACCATAGTGGAAAAGCAAAGATATTACAAGGCAAAAGTCAGATCTGTAGCACCCAGTTTTTGGGCATTATAAGTGCTCTTAAAGGTCCAAAATAGCACGTGTGGTGCAAGTGCACACTTCTGGAGTGAGTCGCTGTAAACACATTGGTAAAGATGCTAGCACGTGATGAGCATCTGCCAATTCTATGCAGAACAGCCAGATCATGATGGCAATCAGCATATAATGCCGATTTCGTGCAGGTGCTGCCCAATCATAGAAACAGACCTAAAAGTAGACATTTTATAGCAAATAGCAGACATCGGAAAGCAGGTTGGGGTGCATGTAAGTTTGGTTCCTGGGAGGGTGGGGAGGTATGGTGAAGGGACATGCCCGGTGCCACCCTTGTAGTGCCTGGGCTTTGTTGCCAGAAATGCCCCCTGGCACAGCCCAGACACTGCCCCTGACATTACTCCTGGTACAGCCCGGGCACTGCCTCCTGGCACTGCCCCCAGGGGAAGTGTCAGTGGGGACTGCTGGAAAGGGGAGACTCAGGTGGGGAGGTCCGTGAGACAGGGTTCCCCATGTCAGAGGGTGGGGGTACCGAGGGGGGGAGGGTGGATGGGGGTATTGGTGGGGGCATGTATGGAGTGGGGTGCATCCTTATTTTTGATTCTTGAAGATCGGGGCACCCTTCTGCATGATTTTTTAAATTGAGCTTCAAAGAAATCTGGCATGAAAAGCCGTCATTGGATTCAGTAGGCTACATATCACATTTCTCATCTAAATTAACACTCAGTTAACAAATGAGAAAAATGTTTTTCCTCATTGTTCAGCCCTTTGATATCAGGAATCTGCCTCATGGCCATTCTTCACACCACCTACAACACTTGGACACCAACTTAATCTGTGTCTGCATAATACTCTGGTCAGATCACATTTTGAAAACTTGATCACTTTCAGACTTGATCATGACTAAATTCTAATTTATATTTTACTCTTTGTTACAAAGTGCAAAGTTCTATTGGCTTTGGTGATGGTCACTGAGCAGTGTTTCAACATGTTAAACATCGACTCTAATGTACTTGGGCAGCATGGTGGCACAGTGCTTAGCTCTGCTGTCTCACAGCGCCTGGGACCCAGGTTCAATTCCGGCCTTGGGTGATTGTCTGTGTGGAGTTTGCAATTTCTCCCTGTGTCTGTGTGGGTTTCCTCCCACAGTCCAAAGATGTACAGGTTAGGTGGATTGGCCATGCTAAAATTGACCCTTAATGTCAGGGGGACTAGCAGGGTAAATACATGGAGTTATGGGGATAGGGCCTGGGTGGGATTATTGTTGGTGCAGGCTTGATGGGCCGAATGGTCTTCTGCACTGTAGGGATTCTATACTTTGCAGTTCTTTGCATTAAATTTCACTTGTGAAATGAAGTTCTATCCCCTGACATGTTATTCCTTTTCTGTGGTTTCTAAATCTACTGTCCCTCCTGGTTTGCTATGACCTGCACAATTTGAGCTCTGTGTCTGGAGTTTACGAATTCATATCATTTTTGTAAATTAGCAACAGTAGGAGCGACCAATGGATAGTTTGCAGCTCCTAAAAATTGAATAAATCGGTTTATTTAAATCGGTGTATTTACACAGTTCCAGAAAAAGTTGAGCCAGAATAAAAATTGAACGAATGAATCAGATTGTTGGGAATTCATCCAAAATCCAGTCATTGCATGGCCCCCTTCGAATTCATTCAAGGAGATTAATTTTAGTGCATGTTTAAAAATAATAACCCTACTTTGAAGAGAAACACATCATACGGGTTTAAAAATAATTACCTAAACTATCATGAAATTTAATTTCCTGATCATTCTTTCTCTGAACCAAGTAATATTCCATTATGAGTTTGCTGCATCTATGTTTGTTCTTTTAGGATCTCCATACAGAGATAAAATCACAATCGCTATCCTGCAGCTTCAGGAGGAAGGAAAACTCCACATGATGAAAGAGAAATGGTGGCGTGGAAATGGCTGCCCAGAAGAGGATAACAAAGAAGCAAGTGCCCTCGGTGTTGAGAATATTGGAGGAATCTTTATCGTGCTTGCTGCTGGGCTGGTTCTCTCGGTCTTTGTTGCCATTGGTGAATTTGTATACAAGTCCAGAAGAGACAGTGATGTTGAACAGGTACGTTGGTGTTTTTTTGAAGGTAACAATGTGAACGGTGCAATTAAACATGACTGCCGTGGGGTCTGTTAATAAACAGAATCAAATTTAAACTCAATGCAAGGTACAGATTTGGCCACAGCCATTGAGTAACTTTCTAAAATATACAAATATACAGCAGAAAGAACTGAAACTAGAAAGTAACCACGTAACATAGCAAACTAATTGGTCCAGCTAGAAGATCTTACAATGCAGAATTGAAGAGTGCTGCAACTTGACATTTTGCCTGCAAATCTATTCATGGGGCAAAACCCATTCACAGGTCAGATATGAAAAAGAGTTTGCATATCAGTGAAGTTGAGTTCCATTAATGTGCCTTAACTTATAACGGTGGTTCAAATTGGCCTCTTGTGCCAGATTAATAAAGAGTAGCTTGGTTTGCAAATACATAGGTATGTTGTGAGGTGGAATAATAGAATTAGAAGTTTCATTTTATTGTACAGTACTTAATATGGTATCTTTATATAAAATGCAGTGATTTCTTGGGTTAGTAGCAGGACTTTGTAAAGCTAGGCTGCTCTAAAATAGTTTCTATTCAGCGAAAGGAAACAAATAAGTTTCAACAATCTCACTTTTGTGGGAAACAGTTGAAAAAAACCGGTTAAAATTTTTTTTTAATTTAAACTATTTTGAGCTTTTTAAATAATAACCAGTGCACAGGATTTATTTTTACACATTTCCTTTTGTAAATGTTCATTAGTCACAGGACGTGGCCTTCTGTTGTTAACAATTACTGAAGCCTCAACTAGAGAGCAGCAGTGTCGACTACAAATGACACCGTAGATTGTGGCGTATAAGTCAACCCAGCGTTTAAGGCGATCCCCTTTTTCAGTGCCAAAATGCACATTTAGGCTCATACTTAGCGCATAGGTTTACCCTCCACCCCAGCAACATTCCTCAGATAATCAATGCATGATTAAGGCTATACTCATAATAGGAGTTGGCTTCAATTTTGCAGCTCAGATATATGTTTAAGATTATACTCATCTTGTAAGTCAATGCATGAGATTATGCAGGTGATGTGGTCGCGTTGCCAAGAAGATGCTCAAGAATTTATGACATGCCCACAAAGAGCAGACATTGCAGGTCAGTCGATGAACAGAAATGGATCTTCCTGCACCAACACTGCAGTTCACATTTTATGCTCAGCATATAAGTCGACTCCGTTTTTTGGAAGGATTCTTCAGTCCTCTTAAGTTCAACTTATACATTGCGATCTACGGTAACAAAACTCTGCTTTTTACAGCATTTGCTTTGATTTTGTTAACATTATAATAATATTTTTCTTTGAAAATTAGGGAACAGTACTGTCAGAAGACAAGATTCTCTTCTATTCGCACTGTCACAATTGATGTTTTTCATCATTTATCTCTATGAAACGTACATGGCCCTTAAAAGAGATGTTTAAAAGGACTCGAGGTAACCGGTTTGGGGCTCTGCGTACTGTTATCTGCACAGATCATGGAAATGGGTCTTTTTTCTACTTTAAAACATACACTTTCTCATATATTGCAGTATTTTTATTGGTTTGCCTTGACTCCAGAAAATAAATGTTTGTGTTCTGTCTATTGTTCACATCTCTATTTCTGTCTCATTCACTCTCTTGCTCTCTCTCTCTTTCTGTCTCTGTCTGTCTCATTCTGACCCTGCTCTTTCTCTTACTTACAACCCCAACTTTTTCAACAGGCTTAGCAGAGTGGAGAAATGCTTTTCTTTATGATCCAGATATATGCACTAAATTAAATGTTTATGGTCTGCACCGAATTGTAATTTTGAATTGTGTGGAGAGCAGTGTTCCAAATGACCGTCATGTTCTCAAATGACCAAATGAGCAGAATGTTAGCGTCTTTGCAATCAGCTGGAAATTCTGCCCAATAGAATATTTATGTATTGCATACCTTGCCTGTTGCAATGCAATTCTAGCAACACATTAACTGCAAATGACGTGAAGCACAATTTTTCAACTTTTATTTTAAAATCTGGAAGTTCCCAGGCAGTTCTCTCGACCAACTCTATTATTGGTAATACAAAATGTCCCCAACAATTAGCAGGGCTTTGCATTCCCCCGATTTGATGGTAGCGAAGATTGGTGGTCTAACTCAGTGCTGCCTACTCGCAGTGTGACTGCAGCTAAACATCAGGTTCACCTTTATCGATGTGCAGTGGCACTGTGGCTGATTGCAGTGCTCTTTCATGGGGATTCTCAGCAGGGAGCTGCTGTGATGCCATCAGGCTCTCCAAGCTGCCAATCACATATAAAGGATTTTCACAGAGCCTGCAACAAGAAACTAAAAACTGCAAAATAAAACCACTTTAAAAAATGCTTACATCGAGCAAGTTAAAGTTTGGGATTTAGAATTCATGCAAAAAATTGATTTTAAATTCATTTTAAAAATCAGCTTAAAAATATACTGATTAATCATGTAACAGCATTCCACAATCATTATTTTTTCAGCACCATTTATTTTTTTCATCAAATATTATTAATCGCATTACCCCCAAAATAGTTACCCCTGATTGAAGAAGATGTAACTGCTTAAGGGGTTTCAAATGGTGCTGTGAGAATGGGAAAATTGAAATTCCCATTATTTCAGTGATAGTTGGCTCTGGGGGAGTCCACAAAACAGCTTGTGTCAAACCTTTTGATTGTCTGACTGCAACTTCAAGATGTCATGCTAACCTGTGTAAGTCTCACATCCTGAGGACTAATGATGACAAAACACTGATGGTTCAGCGTCAACCCTCACCCTGTCCCTGCAAGTTCCAGCCCCCGGTGCTCTACAAGGCCAAATTACCATTTCCAAATCCTCTCAGCATCATCTAAATGTTAATACATCGAAAGCAAACTATTGTATTTTGTTCCCATTGCGGGTTTTACTTTGAATAGCTTTGAGTAGCTTTGAATAGTGCATTCTAATTGAATTATTTTAAAGTGACATTTCTGCAGTATATGGCACTTAGCATGATCATCTGCTTCAATAAAGTGTGTTCATTTACTTCAGTTTTGAGTTAAAGCCATTCATACTTTCTGCTCTTGCTGTTTAATTTTCTGTACTTTTGTCATTTTCTTTGCGATCTCTTGTGATTAAAGGTATTTCTACAATTTTTTATTGCATGCAAGGCCTTTTGTTTCTTTTATGGATCACAATGTAAGCAAACTCATCCATCCTACTCTACATCTGGAACCACCATTTCCACAGAATTAGAATGTGGCAAACTAATCCGGGAGGAGAGGCGATTGCGAACACAGTCCTCCATCCACACTGTTTAGACAAAGCAGTGAAAGGTTTGTGCATAATGTACTTAAGGTGTTAAGAGGCAGTCGTGCACATTGTCTTTCAAGGAGAAATATAAAGGGACATCATTGGCAAAGCAGCTGCATTAAATAAATCGGAGTTGATATCCTTAAAGGATTTACTTTAGCATCCAAATTAAGCCTTCTAAAATAGTTTGCTCCAACTGATGATGTCTTTAGAGTAGGACATCATGACAACCCTGATTTATTTTTAACATGCGGCTAATATGAATTAGGATAATTCCATTTTAACCAAAGTAGTCGACTTAACATATTTCAACTATTTTCTTTGCAAACAGGTAGATGGAGAAGTAAACATAAATTGAAATAATCATAGATTCAAAGTGCACACTGTATGCACCCAAGGAGACAATTTGGTCCATCCACTCCACCTTGGCTCTCTGCAGAGCAAACTAGTCAGCCCCATTCCCCCACTCTATTCCCTTAGCCCGGCAAGTTTATTTCACTCAAGTGCCAGTGGGCACGGCCACCATTTCCACATAGTTTCTGCTGATCTTCCACCGTAATTACAGAGGTTGATGAGGTGAACTCTTGAGGAAATTTCCAGCAAACGTGTCTAACAAGTTGCCAGTTTACCCCACGTGCAATAACCAACTGCAACAATTTAACACTGCATGTCCCATTTAATCAGTATTAGTACCTTTGACAGGGGTAGGTTTGAAATGGTTTCTCTTTATACTTTTTACGGTGTTGCTAATATTCCCTGAGCTACTGGCAATACAATATCAGTTAATATGATGGGAGTTTGAATGGATGGCATAAGTATATACGAACTACAGTCAATACTACTTGTTGGTTCGCAGTTATTTTCATAATTCTCTTCCCTTAATCATGAATGATGATGATGACAATACGTAACCAGCATAATTCAGTGGAAACTCTCAGCAAATGTGGCCCTTCAAGAACAGAGTGTATCTTTTCCTTACATAATCATCTTCTGAATTGATGCAAGCTCCGTATAATCTTTTCTTATTGATTTTTCTGCATTTGTTACCTGTCACATTCGTATGAATGTCAATGCGAGAAACGAGAATCTCTGTTCAACAGTTCGACAGTTTTCATTATATTGTGCAAAAAAATACAGAGTTGATCCAGACAATTGTTCATTGTGCCCAAATGCAAACATGATGTTAAGAGCAAGGAGATATCATTCAAAAAGTAATAACATTTTGGAAAACGGGCAGGCCAGTAAAACATAAATATCAGCACAGTGTTCAAGGGATAATTTAATGTGATTCTAGAAAAAAGAAAAGTAAGTGAGATTGATCTATCTAAAATGGTAGTCTACATCAGGGCTAATTATTCTTTCCTGTTCCTAACAATTCTTAAGTTTTTGATTTTTAATTTATATCAAGTTCTGGATTTAAAAGATGCAAAAAAAAGATGGAAGGCTTTATCTGTCTTTCAGTGCTATCAATCAGCCAGTGTTTTCAGTGTCTGACACTTGATTACAATTTTGTATCACGTGATTTTTAGATCAAAATACTGGCTTAAAATGCTTGAAAGGCTAAAGAAATCCAAGAAAAGATTCTTTCCCAAATGACTTCAATCCATCAAGTGCATAGAATAATACCATTTTATCCTCTTTTTACCACCATCGTTCTGATGGGAAAAATGTTGGTATACAAGAGAATAATCTGCATTTGAAGTGGGACATTGATGTCTAATTGTCTTTGAGTTGGAATTCCTGACCCCTTCAGAAGACAAATGCTAAAATGCTTCGCTGACCTCGATATCTGTCCATTTAGGTTATCAATAGTCATTATGAAACTTAAAAGGTAATAGTGCATGCATCAGAGTCACATCAAAATGTTGACACTTTGATGGAAATAGTGGCCGGGATTCTCCAGTCTCGTATGCCCTACTGCTGGCGAGAATGGAGAATTTGGCCCTTAGCGAAATCTCTGTTCATTGCAACGGGATTGGAAAATCCCAGTGCGGGTAAGGTCGGAGAATTCCAGCCAGTATTAATCTCAAATGACAAAATAGCTATGGCCAGCAACTCAACACTGGAAACTTTCCATGACTTGGGGCATAGTGATGACCTTTACCAGAGTTACCACCAGAGAGTCTGACAAGAATCAGCAATGTTAATTCTAGAAGAACTAGGATTTTTAATTGAACATTTACAACCCATTGTACAAGCGGGCAAACAAGGTTCCATAGAAGAATAGAAGTGGTCCTAGATTTTCAATGTATTTCCTTCAAAATTGCATAGTAAGGCAGTTGGTTAGTGCAGTCCTGACACTGCTGAAATAGAAGGGAGATGTTTCAGTTCAAAGCTCAACAAATTTCAATATTAACAGACCTGAGGAAATCCAGTGTGTTCAACTATAAAGTGACAAAATCCCCCAACACAGACATTCGCACAAAAATAATGCAAGTTTTCTATTTAAATCAGCCTCTTTCATGACCTTAAAACATTCAAAAGCACTTTACAGCCAATTACATACTTCTGAAATGTAATCGCTGTTGTAACGGCAGCTGCAGGTAGATAGGGAAGACATGACCTTGAAGCCTACTCCAGAAATGATTTTCAAAGCTATTTAAACCATTCATATAAGATAAACCAAAAACGGCTGAGTCAAACTGATTCGGAAGATCATATACACAGAATAGATTAATTTCACAGTGTGGCTCAACAAGATGTGACTCTTTCTCCATACTGCAATCTAGAAGCCATGGAAATATATTAGTTCATGAAGATTGTTTTAGGAGTCAGCCCCAGTGATTGCTTGGGCAGAAAATATTTAACTGTGATAGACATCAGAAGGTCTGTAAGATAAAATGCCTGCTTATGAGATTTCATATATCAACATAGCACAAGGCAGCAGTGTTAATCTGTTAAAATGTAGGTTGCATGCACCTCAGCTACTCAAATTCATCAGATCCGGTAAGGTTTGAAGATTAAGAGGAAACTTAATTCTGCCCATTGGCCAGAGCAGTACTCAGCTGAAGCATCAGTCTTCAATGGGATACATTTTAGATCATGGCTCCAAGGTATATAGGGATGTTTAATGTAAATTTTGAAATGAAATTTTTACTCTCTACAGGCAAAGGAACTAAAACCAGGGCTTCTTGGATGATGCAGGAGATAGAGTTTATAATGAAACAAAAACAAAGGGGTAGCATAATGCATTTCAGGTGAATTCTGCAAGGTAGAACCAGGCCAAGACAATAGGTTGAAAGGGGAAGTGAAGAGAAAAATATGACCGGTCTCTCAGCGCCAGGGACACAGGTTCATTTCAGGCCTCGGTTGACTGACTGGAGTTTGCATGTTCTCCCCATGTCTGCGTGGGTTTGATAGAATCATAGAAACCCTACAGTGCAGAAGGAGGCCATTCAGCCCATCGAGTCTGCAACGTTAACAATCCCACCCAGGCACTATCCCTGTAGCCCCACATATTTACCCTGCTATAAGGGGCAATTTAGCATAATCAATCAACCTAACCCGCACACCTTTGGAGTGTGGGAGCAGCCGGAGGAAACCCACACAGACACGAGGAAAATGTGCAAACTCCACACAGACAGTGACCCAAGCCGGGAATCGAACCCGGGTCCCCGGCGCTGTGTCGTCCGTTTCCTCCAGGTGCTCCGGTTTCCTCCCACAGTCCAAGGGTGTGCAGGTTAGGTTGATTGGTCATGCTAAATTGCTCCTTAGTGTCAGGGGAAAAGCAGGGTAAATACGTGGCGTTACAAGGATAGTGCCTGGGTGGGATTGTTGTAGGGATTCTATGAATCTATGAAAAAGGAAATATGGGAAAACAATGGAAGCCATAAATCTTCTAACGGCATAATTGTAAAAGGTTATTAAGGGAGTGATATATAGTTAGAAGCACAGAGCAATGCTAGAATATTTATGAGTACTTTATATTAGTGTTTACTAAGGAAGAGAATGCAGAGATGGTGGAGGTAATGGATGGGATAAAAATTGATGGAAACTTTGTTCTGGAAAGGCTGGCTATGTTTAAGAGAGAATATGTTGCCTAGTCCAGATGGTTTGCATCCCAGGTTACTAAAGAAAGTGGGAGTGGAGATAACATAAGGACTGGCCATGATTTTCCAATCTTGCCGAGATACAGGGTGGTGCCAGCGGATTGGGGATTGGCTAATGTTCAAGAAAGGGTTAAAGGACATTCCTCATAACTACGGGCCAGTTAACTTAATATTACTGGTGGGTAAGGTTTAGAAACACTAATCAGAAAAAATTAACAAGCACTTGGAGAGGTTTGAGTTAATCCAGGCGAGACAGCACGGATTAGTAAAAGGCAGAATGTGTTTCACTAATTGAATATTTTGACGTTGTATCTGAGAAGGTTGATGAAAGGAATGCAGTGGATAGATCTATATGGATTTTAGAAAACAATTATAAATTATCACAAACAGGCTGGTTAACAAAATTGAAGCTTATGATATAGGAGGGTCAGTGTCAACTTGGATAAAAATTTGGCATAATTACATAAAACAGCGAGGTAAATGATTATTTTTCAGATGGACGATAGTAGATAGTGTTGTCCCCCATAAGTCAGTGCTAGGACCACTTTTTTTGATGTATAATAAATGTCTTGGACTTTGGAATACAGAGTAAAATTTCAAAACTTGCTGATGATACCCAATTTGTAGGTGTGACAAGCTTTAAGGATGATACCAGTCGATTCAACAGGACATAGATAGGCTGGTAGAATGGGCAGGTAAGTGGCAGTTGAAATTTAGTAGAGAGAAGTGTGAGGTGATGCAAGTTGCAGAAGGAATAGGGAAAGGCATTTTGTATTTAGTGGCATATTTCTAGTATGTAGAGACAGAGGAGCTTTGGAGCTCACCTGCATAGTTCTTGGTGGTGGGCAGGAGAGTCGTTAGCTAAACATATGGAATCATAATAAATAGAAGTATTGAAAACAAAAGCAGGGAATCTGTGCTGAACCTTTCTGAAGCTCTGCTTAGGCACAATAGATGTATTGCTTCCAGTTCTGCTCACCACAATTCAGAAAGTACGTGGATGTCCATGAGAGGCTGCAAAGGAAATTTACCAGAATGGCTCCAGGGACGGAAGAAATTAGTTAAAAGCTTAGTTTAAAATAGCTGGGGGCATAGGAGATTGAGGGGAGATTTGATAACAGTGTAGAAGATGATAATGGGGTTAGATAAGGTAGAAAAATAAAGAGAGTTCTCATTAGCTGCTGGTATGAGGTAAGAGGACACAGGTTCATGGTTTTAGCAAAAATGGGAGAATGCGAGGAAAACCTTTTCATGCAACAAATGGCAATGATGTGGAACTCGCTGCCTATGAGGGTGGAAGTGGAGGTGATGAATGATTTCAAAAGGGAATTGGATAGTCACTTGACGGAAATAACCTTGCAGGACTACATGGATAGTGGGGGCTGGGACCTATTGGTTTACCTTTCATGGCATGGACTTAATCGGCCAAATGACCTCCTGCTGTGCTGTAATGACTGGCAGATTTGTTGGATGGATTCAATGGTAAGTAGTGACTCTAAATATAAAAGCTGATTGGATTTACTTACGCAAACTGAACACCTTTCAGTATCTTAAAAATAAAATTATTTATATATATTTCAAGGGCAACAAAAGTCCATCAAGCTCATCTGTTCTCAGCCCATCATTGACAAATTTACTGCCATATAACACCTCACCGTGCTACCTCCTTTCTGATTGGAGGAAAGCGGCTTTTGCACAGGTCAACTGCAGGTTCAAACATTTCTATGGGGTCAGGAGGATATCCACCAAAATCTCACAATTCAAAATGCTCAGATTATTCCCCCAATTGAGATTAGATTCAGTGGACCATATTCTTCCAGTTTTAACTTTGATCCCTTTTATTGAGTAGGGAGACAACAGATGCAATTCTCTGGGATTGCCGATGGTCTGTTGAATCGGGTAGGATTCTCGCCACGCATCAAACCCATTGCGAGTTTCCTGGACCACTCACCCTGATACGATCAGGTTCTCATACAGAAACAGATCAGAACTCGATCCATCTCATTAGCGAGATTGAAGTGGAATGTTGCAGCCTCCTAGGATGCTCCCACCCCTGCAGATGCCAATCACTACTGGTCCTGAACAGCAGAGACCAAGTGTCATGGACTCTAAAGGGGAGCAAGGAGGGAAATACCAGTTTTAGCTTACAACCATGGTGCCCATAGGCTATGAAGTTACTGCCAGGCTACCGGGAGGAAGGCTGGGTGTCGGGGGGGGGGGGGTGTCGATGGACCTGGGGGATGTGGTTGGCTTGGGCTGGGGAGAAGGGGTTGACCTGGGGGGATCTCTCCCGGGATGGGGTTTGCATGGTTGGTCCTCGCCATGTAGCCCGAAAATTCTCAGCATGTGAACTTCAAGCAGCTTTCAGCTTGACCTGGAGACTTACATCTCTGTGGCTTTGAATTGCTTTGAAATCCTTAAATTAAATAAACATTCATGCCACATGAACATTAAAAGTCTTTGATTTGACAGCTCCAGCCCATTTTAAAGCAACCATTAACTCTATTTGTTTATAGAATCACTTCATGCCCCATTAACTTTCACAACCCTTTTAATTGACGGGTTCAGGCTAATTCAAAGCAGGCAGAGGGGTTATTTATTTACACAAGCTCTTTCATGGCTCGTTAACTATGAAGTACTTTCTCTTATGAACAGCTGTGTTCTCCAACCATGGTTTTTCTGTAACAGAGAACACCTTTCATCTAAACTGGTTAAGAGGGAGCAGCAGGTGTTCTCTAACCTCAGTTTTTTTTCATGGTCGATTATCTTCATCTCTGAAGTGGATTACAAAAAGGGCAGGTGCTATGTTAACACCAATTTTTTTAAGGTGAAATTTATTCTGCCTGAACATGATGCCAGTACTGGAGGTGATGTTTCACCATGCAAGCAGCTGGCACCACTCAAGGCATTGAGAAGTAGGGGTCCCTCAATGAGGACCTTGTCTCAGCCACTGCACAAATCTCTGGATAGACAGGGATCAGAGGGGCTCGGAGGCCTTTGTGACCCTGGATGGTCAGGGATATGGCTGCACAGCTCTCAGGCACTGCCGCAGGCGCACTGGATTTGCCAAACTGGTAGTGAAAGGTTTGCACTGCCAGGTTGGAAATGTCAGGGTGCGAGAGGGGACTGTTAGGTTGGCTCTTCCAAGGGGGAACCTGAAGGAGGTGCAGCCTTTGGCGACCCCATAGTGGAATGTTGCTCTCTTGCGGTGGGGGAGGGGAAATGATGCTGGTGAGCAGAGGTGGGGCCGGGGGAGGAGAGGTTTGGGTCACCCTGATGCCTGCATTGTGGGGGGTTGGGAGGTGACCCAAGCATTTAGTGGTGGGAGAAGGTTGCCCCTGTGTGTTGGAGGATTGGGGGTGTTCCCCTTTTCCGCAGGGTTGCATGATTAGCATTTGGGGGGCGGGGGGCCTGTTACTGTTACTTGAGATCGGGGCATCCTTTAAAAACGGCACCCCAATCTCTGAGGAGCAGAACCTGTCAGTGTGTTTAGGCTCCGCCCCTCTCAAGGCCAGTGCAAATCTTGCCCCTCCAAAAAATGTCCAAGTGTCATTGAATAGCACCTGATTAGCGTTACCTCGGACAACAGGAAACATGCACTAATCCTCTGGCAGATCTAAGTGACCTATTGTAATTATCTACCAAGGGAGACATAAAACATTTTTGAATTTCTTTTCACACTCAAAGTAAATCTGCCATTTTTCTCTCTAATAGCCTTTTAATTTAACTACCACCTATCCCTTTGTTATCTTTTTAGTTGTATCTACTAGGCAAAGGGCACATCCAACTTTGACATCGTTAAAAACAAAATAACATTTTTGTCCAGCATTTCTACCATATCTTTGTCATTATTTATAAATGTCCCCAAGTAATTGGGGGGGAATCAGGATATTGAATTTGATAATCAGCCATGATCATTATGAATGGCAGAGCAGGCTCAAAGGCCCGAATGGCCTCCTCCTTCTAGCTTCTAATCCTGGAATGGTTATATTTGTACCTTGACTAACCCTTAACTCCTAATGCAAACAAAAGTTGCTTTCCTTTTGTCATGCCTATTTTATACTATCCACTTCTTTAGGTTCAGTTGTTGTCTTTCTGATAGATATGTTAGTCAACATTAAAGAAAGAACCTGCACTTAATACCATACCTAATGTGTCCCTGACTGCTTCACTACCAATTTCTTATTTTTCACATATAATCAGCCAATGCAGCAGCCAATTTCCATATGACAAAGGTCCAACAAATGAAATAGTCCGCCAATTAACCAGTTTTATGGTTGCAGAATATTAGCCATAAGACCTGAATAATGCCCTGTTCCTATTTAAAAAGTTCCACAGGGTCCTTTATAGTCACCCGAATAGCTAGGGATACAATCAGTGTAGCATCTCATCTGAAATATGGCTGGCCCAATTTTAGCTCTTGTGCATATGGGTTTTGAATTTGTTAAAATCTTGCCCAGCTTCTCTGACACTCCCTCAATGCTGAACTGGATCGTCAGCTTGCTCTATGGTCAATCCCTAGAATGATGTTTGAACCACAAACTTCTGCTTCAGAAACAGAAATGTCACCACCCGAGCCAAGCATGTTTTGATGCTGTTAAGAAAATTCATTTATAAACAAACTATTTCTTTACCTTTCAGAGATTCAAGCTCCAAACTTTTCCTCAAGAATGCTGATTTTGATAGCTAATGTTTTCTCACTGGGTTGTGTCCTTTCTCCTGAGAGAGACATTGTAATAAATGCATGGATAACCATACCACTATCTTTATATTGAAAAATAATCAGCATGATTGTACACCATAGTAAAGAATGGTATGACTCAATTCTTCCAATATGACCTCCCATTACACAACACACATTTCCTCATTAACGAGATTTACAAAATAGGCCACTAACTTTAGCTTGTCCTGGTAGCTAAGGGCTCCTGTTGCAAGCACTCTCTGATTTTCATCATCTTTGGTTCCACAGTTACACAGAAATGAAAAATAACCAAAGATACTGAAATATCCTCCATAATTGGTTTGGCATCTTCACCACAGAAGTAGATAGGCATGAATTGATGCAATGCCACTTGGTTCGTTCAATTCATCACTGAGAAGAAATGCCAATTCTTCTCATCCAAACTGCTGAATGTTAAATACTGCCACCCTTTTAATTTGCAATCTGCAATTCTAATCCCGGTTCAAATTCCCTACAGTTCTAAATTTGGGGAAATTTGCTACAAATATACTCCCAAAGTCACTAGACTCTGATGGTTTGTGTACCTCCTTGAGCAATCTGACCATGTGACCCAGCGACATCAAAGTGTACGTCATCGATCCTATCTATCATTCTTTTGTCAAACCTGCCACATTTACCTTGACAGACACTCATCATCTCACACATACATGAATACTGCAGTTATTCTACAATGTCCCAGTATGTCACAATAGTCATGAGCCCTACTTTATTCTTAGTTCATTCCCTGCTGTTTCGATTTGCCTCCTTATCTGAAGTCACTTAATTCTACACTGATACAAATCCTATGTGGAAAAGAACATAATCGAGGTAGTGACGATAAGCAGTTCATAGAATTGTAGAATCGTAGTATTTTACAGCACAGAGGAGGCCATTCGACCCATCGTTTCTGCACCAGCTCCCCAGCTAGTCCCATTCTCCAGCCCTATCTCCTTAGCCCTCTCAATTCATCACTTTCAAAATATGTATCCAGCTCTCTTTTGAAATCTCCTATAGAATCCATCTCCACCCGACAGCGCATTCCAAATCCCAACAATTCCTCAACTTACTCCTAGCTCTTGCTCACCATCTTGAAATTGTGACCTCCTAGTCACTGATGTACCAACCATTGGAAACAGAATGTCCTTCTTCACCCTGTCAAGATTGTTCAGAATTTTGAACACCTCAATAAGGTCACCTCTTAATCTTCTCTGCTTCAAGGAGAATAATCCCAATTTCTATAATCTTTCCTTGTATCTAAAATTCTTCATTCCTGTTTTTTTTTATAGAAACCCTACAGTACAGAAAGAGGCCATTCGGCCCATCTAGTCTGCACTGACCACAATCCCACCCAGGCCCTACCCCCATATCCCTACATATTTACCCACTAATTCCTCTAACCTACGCATCTCAGGATGCTAAGGGCAATTATTAGCATGGCCAATCAACCTTTCCCACACATCTTTGGACTGTGGGAGGAAACTGGAGCACCCGGAGGAAACCCATGCAGACACGAGGAGAATGTGCAAACTCCACACAGACAATGACCCAAGCCGGGAATCGAACCCAGGTCCCTGGAGCTGTGAAGCAGCAGTGCTAACCACTGTGCTACCGTGTCGCCGTGAGCTGTTATCATTCTCGTAAAATAAAAGCAAAATATTGCAAATGCTAGAATCTGAAACAAAAACAGAAAATGCTGGAAAATCTCAGTAGGTCTGACAGCATCTCTGGAGAGAGAACGGAACCAATCTTTCAAGTCTGTATAACCCTTTGTCAGAGCTGTAAGGGTCATCCAGACTTGAAATGTTGGCTTTATTCTCTCTCCACAGATGCTGTCAGACCTGCTGACATTTTCCAGCATTTTCTGTTTTTGTATCATTCTAGTAAATCTCCTTTGCTCTCTCTCTCTCTCTCTCTAGAGCTTTAATATCCTTTCTTCAATAAGGTGCCCAGAACCGAACACAATACTCCAAATGTTGTCTGACCAATGATTTGTAGACCTTGTAGCATCACTTCCATCACTTATACTCAAAGCCTGTATTTATAAACCCTACGATCCTATAAGCCTTCTTAACAACTGTTTCAACTTGCTTGGTCACCTTCAGAGAATTCTGCACTTGAACGTCAAGGTCCCTTTGCTTCTGTACTTCCCTCAAAGTTGTACCAGTGAGCTTGTATTCTTTCCTCATGTTTCATCTACCAAAATGCTGTATTTCGCTGCATTGAAATTCATCTGCCAGGTGTCTACCCATTTGGCTAACTTGTCAAGATCACCCTGAAGTCGTTCAGCATCATCCTCACAATTCAAATATTCTCCCTAACTTATTATCAGCTAAGGATTTCGAGATTTTGCCTTCAACGCACATCTCTAAATTCTTTATGTAAATTATATAAAGCAAGTATCGCAACACCAATCCCAGGGTAACACAACTTTCAACTCATCTCCAGTCTGAGAAATGCCCATCTATACCTACCCTCTGTCTCCTATCTCTTATGATGTGGAGATGCCGGCGTTGGACTGGGGTAAACACAGTAAGAAGTTTAACAACACCAGGTTAAAGTCCAACAGGTTTATTTGGTAGCAAAAGCCACACAAGCTTTCGAAGCTCTAAGCCCCTTCTTCAGGTGAGTGGGAATTCTGTTCACAAACAGAGTTTATAAAGACACAGACTCAATTTACATGAATAATGGTTGGAATGCGAATACTTACAACTAATCAAGTCTTTAAGAAACAAAACAATGGGAGTGGAGAGAGCATCAAGACAGGCTGGAAGACAGCCAGTAAAACTGGCTGTCTTGTCTGGAGACAATACACATCTTTTTAGCCTGTCTTGATGCTCACTCCACTCCCATTGTTTTGTTTCTTAAAGACTTGATTAGTTGTAAGTATTCGCATTCCAACCATTATTCATGTAAATTGAGTCTGTGTCTTTATAAACTCTGTTTGTGAACAGAATTCCCACTCACCTGAAGAAGGGGCTTAGAGCTTCGAAAGCTTGTGTGGCTTTTGCTACCAAATAAACCTGTTGGACTTTAACCTGGTGTTGTTAAACTTCTTCCTATCTCTTAGCCAACTTCTAATCCATGCAATCCCAAGCATTTCTAATTTGCTAACCAACCTGCCATGTGGCACCATATCAAATGCTTTTTGAAAGTCCAAATATACAATATTCATGGCACTACCCTTATCCACTTCCTGTGTCACCTTGTCAAAGAAATTTGTCAAATATGACCTGCCCTTGACAAAGCCAAGTCGACTGTCCAGTATTAACTTAGATTTCTCCAAGTGTACATTTGCTTACATTATCTTATCCCATATATTTTAAGTACCTTAACATTGTTTTAGTAAATAAGCTCATTGTTGAATATATTTACATGAATTGTTATAATTTTTACTTTTAATATAATTTGATATTCATGTTTGGAGCAATCTAATATAGAACATAGAAAAGCTACAGCACAAACAGGCCCTTCGGCCCACAAATTGCGCCGAACATGTCCCTACCTATTAGGCTTACCTATAACCCTCTATCTTACTAACTTCCATGAACTTATCCAAAAGTCTCTTAAAAGACCCTATCGAATCCGCCTCCACCACCACTACTGGCAGCCGACTCCACGCACCCACCACCCTCTGAGTGAAAAACTTACCCCCTTACCCCTAACATCTCCTCTGTACCTAAAAAAGGTTTAGCACCCTAAACCTGTGACCTCTTGTGGCAACCATTCCAGTGGTAAAAGCCTCTGAGAATCCACTCTATCAATACCTCTCAACATCTTATACACCTCTATCAGGTCACCTCTCACCCTTCGCTTCTCCAAGGAGAAAAGACCTAGCTCTCTCAACCTATTCTCATAAGGCATGCCACATCCTTGTAAATCTACTGCAAGACAAATTTCTCAACCAAGTACCAGAATAAATCCAAGTTTTGTTTTGATCTGACGTTCATACACAGGTTTTCCCAGATCTGGGGGTCACGTGGGTGGATTTTCTGCCATCTAGTTGAGGGGGAACTGGCCAAAGGAGACCACCTTCTGTATTGCCCAAGCATGTCTCTTCACATGGTCAAATGTTTTAGCTTTGGTTTATGTGGAGGCATTTTTCTGCTGTGCCACCTTATTGTTCCATGAGCATTGCACACAATGGGTGGCCAACCAATACGAGCAAGAACACTAGAAGATATTAAAATGTCGAAAACAAGCATTGTTGTGCATTATTCCATTGCGCAGAACTGGTCTTTGTGTTATTTGCTTCATTCCAACATTACATTATTTTTTTTCACTCTGGGCTATTTTAACTTTTACATCTGTCAGCGCATGTTCTGGGTTGTTTTCATTAAGTTACCTTGTTTTCATTAACACAGACTGCTGAGGTACCGGCTGCAATGGGGCGGAGGGGCCTCATGTTCCCACTAAGCTACACGCATGTAAGGCTATGCAGCAGTCTGGAATGTGACCCGTGGGCCATTAAAAAAAATGAAAGAGACAGGACATTGAGAAAATCGGAACGTGCATAACAAAATATTAAAGAGAGCATTGCTGACCATCCCGCTCCCATTATATACAAATATCCACTTGATTTTATCCCACTATTCAGAGACCAGAACTCTTGTCTCCACTTGTCTGGAATGGGATTTGATCCTCTGATTCAGAGGGAAGCATACTAAGCTAAGGTTCACTCCAATTGCCATTAATAAATATTATTTCATATGAATTATAAGGTCAACCTTCTGTGACACTCTACATGGGGAGTTATGATCAAGTGTTTTTCTGCAGTACCAGGCTGAGGAACATCCACATCCAGTGCTGGTGACAACTTCACAGGCAGTTTCCATTAAAAATATAGAGCAGATAAATTTATAATGAATGGGTTGACAGGAAGTGTGTACAGATACGAGACTTGTAATATTTTATACAGTGATGCCCAGTACAAAGAATTTATTCATGCTCTTATTTCCTAGTGCTTTACGTTCAGCACAGTGATCGAGGAGCTTCGTATTTCACTTAGGTGTCATAAAAAACTGAACAAAAATTCCAGAACCAGAAGAAAATATGGGTTGTCAAGCATCCTCATGTGTCATCAAAGGCGAATTATACGAAAAGAGACAATAACATGAAGTCGGCAACTGTACTCTCAGCAGCCGCAATCTGCAATCATTGTTTACCTTACGGACAAGATTGTGGATTATTGAACTTCTTGACAGGCAACACAACATTGGGATTGAGAGTCACTTTATACTGATTTTCTTTTTCTAAATTATCAAATGAAGAAAATGTGAAAAATGTTGTGATCAATCTTCCTTTTCCATTTACAAAAACGGGGTTGTAACTGATGATGCCAGATAAAGGGAAACTACAATTGAGAGCTTAATTTCGTGCAAGCACCCCTGAGAACAAGAAGCCATTGTAAGACATTTCCTCTTGATGCTTTAATGTTCAGTTACATGAGCTTTTTGAATCATTAGTTAAACATAATAAAGATCACATTTCTCTCTTCCCTAATCACTGCCACCCCATTACAACTGCTGCAGACTGTTTATCAAACAACAAGGTTTAACTATTTTGAATTATACAGATTCCTACTGATCCACTTGTTCAATCACTCTTCTACAAAATCTTGGAACTGCAGATCCTTGTTCTCCATCACAATGTTTGCTAAGTGCAATCTCCTATTCTTTTTCACCCAAAGCAGAATGATGCGCGTGTTCTCTGCCTTGGCTCTAGGATGTAAGGTTCTATTGGAAACTTGACTTTGTACTAATGAGGTCCAGTGGTGCATTGGATTTTACTTCATTGTGGGAACATGTAAACAATGTACAAGCAAATTACACAGTTGTTCAACTACTCTGCTTAGTTAACGTTCCTTAAGTTTAGCTGCATAAGCGTTCAGAGGGATTAGGATTGACCAGTTTTGGCGTTTCTGCCTTTTAAGCCTTGATTTAATCTGTTTTTACTTCTTTCCTGAATAAAAAAAAACACACACAATGGCTTTTCAACCTGATTGTACTGTCTTCATTTCTTTTAATGTATGAACAACACAGGATGTTAGAATAATACAACACAGGAGAAGGCCATTTTGTTGAACAATAGCCAATATTGGGAAGTCTGAATCATTTACAGGTTCACATCTTAGTAGCTGGTGAACTGTGAGCGCCAAATGGGCAATCCACAACAATTTTCCAACAGTGGGAGAATAGGAAATCAGTTGGCTATTACAATGAGTCAATCAGTAGACCAGACTAACAGGAAAGGGAGGGAGTTAGTGGGTACTGGAGGGGTGTGAGCACAGACTCTTCCTAGCTACCCATCCCTCCCCTGCCAAAACAATTCAGGTCTTTTTGTGAGAGTCCCTCATTGTCTGATAAAAGTGTGCACTGTGCACACTTTGGCTGGAATTTCCCACTCCCAGACTAAGAGCAGGATTTTCAGCTCTCCAAATTTTCCCACTCTGGCCAACTACGATGCCCACCAGTATCGAGGCAAAAAATGCCCCCCCCCCCCACACACAATTTGCTGTGGCAGGAGCCGGAAGTCAGAGTGACTTCTGCTGCAGAGTTGGGTGGGAGAGCATGTCGAATCATTAATTATGCAAATACAAATTTTCTATCGAGCTGGCAGGACGAGCAGAATGTTGCATGCCGTGGTGTCATGTCCAGCTGCCATATTTAAAAGGCACCGAGACAGCAAGTCATTCATCGCACCAGGTCTTTATGAGACAGAAAATGTTTATGAGCAGACAGCAAGCTTTGGCACACCCTTCAGCAACGCCTACCTGGAGAATCCCCTTCAGGCCATCAAGGAAAAGCTGGACGTCCAATTCTCCAAAAGATGGCAGTAGAAGGCCCATTCATCTGAGCACAGCAGCCTGGGAGGAGGTTATCAGTGTGGCCAGTGTCTGTGCGTTGCAAGAGAGGACAGACCTGCAATGCAGGAAACAGATGGATGATCTAATCTATGCCACTATGGTTGTGAACCTTCCACCCACTCCAAATTCACATCATTAAGTTTGTGATTCTGTAATGGGACATGGACATCACTGGCAAGGGCCAACATTAGTATTGCCCATCCCTAAATGCACTTCAGAAAATGGCAGGGTGCCACTTTTTGAAACACTGCAGCCCATGTGGGGTGCGGTTAGGGAGGTAACTGTTGGGATTTTTGCTTAATAGCAGTAGTGAAGGCACAGCCATGGGGCGTGGAGTAGAGGGTAACTTGCAGGTGGTCCCAATGCATTTGCTGCCTTTGCCCTTCCAGCTGGCTGATTTGAGCCTTGTAGGTGGTAGACAGGCTTTAGGGAGTCAGAAGGCCACAAATTAGCAGCCTTCTCTTTCATCAAACATGCTCATGGTCCATCTATATGTCTTTATGCAGGAGCAGATAGCACTCAACAGGAGGGAGTGAGAGAAAACAGGAAGGGGAATACCTGTGTTTTAGAACCCACACTCAAATTGAGCAGCAGGCTGCATAGCTGACAGGCGAGGATCAAGCGAGGCCAGCCTCTCCCAAGAATCTAGTGAGGAAGCAAGCATTATTCTGAGGGCTTTCAGAATGATTGATCTGTGCAATGTTAGTGCCAGACTTGACAGTCACTCATTCTTCCTTTTCTCCATCCCAGGTGCCAGCAGGAAGAAGGGGGAGGCCAGTCTCTGCCTCAGAAATAAGACCTGGCCCCCAGGAGATCTTGGAGGAAGATCATCACAGAGTTCACCTGCGCCCTCCACTAACCCAGACGCACATCTCGGTGGGTCATATATTTAGTTTAGGGTCAGGGTCACACTCTGGTAGCCACCTCGCAGACACATATCCAAGTAGGAGGAGGTAGTGACAGCCAAGGTCTCTGACACTCATACTGCAGCAGGTCTGGCTCAGAGGGTTCTCATTACAATGACATCCCAGGAAGGTGGAGAGCTGCTGTTCGCTGTGAGCTAGGGCGGGAAGTTGAGGTGCCCCATGCCCCTCTCGCCTAGGCACTGATGGTACCAGCCATGGCCACAGCGATGTTGTGCAGGTCCGAACACATAACCTGCAGAAACCTTTCAACTTGGGTCTCCATGGTGTCTGCCATCCTCCCCATTGAGACCTCCACGCTTTCACATACCAGAGCTACAACATCAGAATGCATACGGAGGGCTTCTCCATTTCTCATGCCAACCTGTTGAAGGCTTCTGATACATCTGACTAATGTTCCAGTGCATCTCTCAGAATCTCCAGCAAATTTTCTATGGCTGCTTCTAAAGGCTTGTCTTGCCTGCTCCTTGCCTCTGACTTGGCTGGGGCCTTTTCTCCAGCATGAGATCCCAGGAAGGTGGAGGTCCATCTCCTGTGGTGCTCCCCAGTACTGGAGGCAGTGTTGACTGCCCAATAAGCCTTGAAAGTCCCTGGTTGGGGTCACACCATGTTTTCGAAACTGGGTAACTGAGTGGTGTAAATTCCCACTGGCAAAGTGGAAGATTTGACAGGTGTGCATGATTCCATCTGTTGGGGTTTTAATGAGCATGCGTATAATGCAAAATGGGTTCCCGTCAAGCGTCAGCGGAAAAATTGACCCACCATGAAAGTCAGGAGAGGAAGATCCCGACCGTATTTTCCATTGTCAGGACTTTTAACGTGCCACCATATCTTTGCCCCGCCTGCCACAAAACCCATCAATGGCAGAGGGCAAAGATTCTGCCCAACATTTTGGGTAAAGCTACTTTTCATGATTCAAACTAGGAGAAAACAAGTGAAGCGGACACTTAACAGAGTGCAAATCCACCCCACTGTGTTAACTCAACATTATTACAATAATGCAGCCTTTCTTCATGGCTTTTCCCTACCTGGTTGATGTTCTGCAGCTACAGAGCCAAAAATTAAATTCTTTCATTAAGCATTTCCATCACACTGAGGAAGCTTTAGGTTAAGCCATATCCAACAACCAGTTCTGAAAAATCTGCTCATATTTTGACAGCTGTGACAAATTCCACCACGACAGCTGAGTCAATCAACAACATTCTAAAACAACCAAAAGCATTCTAAATAAAACAACCCACAACACTCCAAAATAAAAGGTCAATATGTCCCATCACCCAATATTCATTCAAAAAATCCAAGATTTGGATCCTCATCTTCGCCAAGAACTAATCTGTTCTTTCCTGGGTGTTCTTCCATCTTGGGTGTAAAGTTTTGTTGAATTCCATGCATTAGTTTTTGAGATATAAGCCGGAATTTTACCACCCCGCCCGCTGCGGGAATTGGAACAGGAGAGGGGCAGACAATGGAAAGGTCCGTTGACCTCAGGCGGGATTTTACAGTTTCAGGATGAGTGAGGCCGTGAAATCCCGCCCATATTGTTTATAGACAAACAAACAGGAACAAGAACATGACCTCCATCCACCCTTAATGGTGGAGATAACGTCATAGCACTGTCCTAACTCACTTTAATGAACACACATATCACACACACCACAGCATTTTAAGTTGAACAATAATGGAGGCATTACCGACATTTAAACTCTTCCCGTCACCATGTTTCATGCCTCCATGCAGCTGGTATAATATCCAACAACTGCTAAAGTCCAGCTACTTCCATGAAAATTAAAATGATCTCACAACACAATCAGCTACCTCCTTAATAGGAGCAGGCAGGTCATGGGGCCCACTCCTTTGTGCAAATGGTCAGGGGCAGATACAGAGGCAGGAACCCCAACTGCGTTGCATGGTGACCATTTCGTTCTGGTCCTGCCGCTCTCTGGTCTTGATTGTGAGCATGGAAATCTGACCCTTCATCTCTCTTTAGTCAAAATCACTATCAATCTTCTTGATAACACTGCAAAATTCCAACTCATATTGGAATTGGAGCTGGATTTTCATCTTATAGGCCGGAAGTTGGAGTCTGAAAATTTCTTGGCTCAGTGCACCCACCACAGGAAACCATTCCCCAAGCAAGGCAAGCTTCACTCTGTGGGTGGAGGATGGGGTGAGGGATAGAGTTGGGCCCACCAACCCTAGGCGCAGATTGGAGGCTGCTAAGTGCTGATGCAGGCTTGTTAAAAGGTTTGTCTTCGCTCTCTGTGTCATAACCTGAGTTGTGTTGTTAGATATTAGGCCCCCTACTTGTCACTTTCACACCCCTTCACGCTTCCACCCACTCCCCACTCCCACATTCATGATAACTAATGCCCTTCCAGCCAGCCCCAATGACCCCTCATATCATTCATGCCACTCATGTCCCTCCACCGAACCCCAATAGTCCCTCACATCCTCCATGCCAACCCATCCCGAACAGCCCCTTGTACCCTCCATGCCAATACATAACCTCATTCATTCCCATGGCCCTTATAGCCCCTATGCCCACAGTGCCAGTGCATGCTCCTCTACACACCACCCTTTGCCCTTACACCGTTCATGACACTTACCCAGTCTCCGGCACCCTTTGCCCTTACATTCTCTGTGCCAACTCATCCAGTATCCATCAAGGGAAGATGTCAGGAGCCATACTAAGAGGAAATAAAACAAAGTTCTAAGTATCTATTACAAATTTCACTATACTGGCAGCCCTCGACTTTACGAATTTCAAGTTGTGATGAACAGCACTTACAATGTTTATAAATTGCCATCCAATTTCAACTTTATAACATTGGTTTCAACCTTACAACACTGCGCAAGTTATCTCATACATGTGTATTGAGACTTCCTATGCCACCCGTCTGTATGACTAGACAAATTGAACAATTTTTATTAGATTGGAAACAAGTGTTTTAGTCTGTTAAATGTTTTGGCACAACTGCCATGATTTGAATGTATTTATATGCTTATATTGTATTCAATATGCACTCAGACTTGCAGAAATTCAAGATTAAACAGGCAACTGACAGTGATCGATAGCTTCATTATAGACCCCACACTAACTGAGGAACTTGTGCTAAGGCGTGCAGACATCAACAGTGTCTCAGTGAATTGGCGGAACAACATTTGAGATCATTAAACACCAGCAGGTGCCACATGAGTGATTTGCAGCAATGATTCAGGAATCAATCCCCCATGTATACCATTGTTCCTATGGGAAAATCAGTTTCAACTTACAACATTTTGACTTACAATATCGTTTTCAGGGACAAATTGTACCATAAATCTGAGGACAGCCTATATTTTAAAAAAACATTCATGAAAGCCAATTAATTGGATTTTAAGCCCCTCAAGTACTTAATCCCTTATGGAAATGAACATTTATATTCATACCCCATATCAAAGTAAACTAATCATTTAATAATGCTTTGGAGTTGTCAATAAACTGTGAACTTACAACCCTCCCACTTAGATAATGAGAGGTTGGCAAGCAGTCAAGCATTATTACTGCCATAATAACAATGCTTATAGTTATATCAACAAATATCTAATGAAACTGCTAGGACAGATTCTTTTTCACTTTCACAGGCTGGCAGTTTTTTTTTCCAAACTTAAAGGGCAGGGAATTTAAATAGCTCGACAGTTCAATATAGATTACCCAGCATTCACAGACATTTACATCTCCTCCATAACATCTTCACCCTACAGATGGACACTATTCCTGGAGTGAAAATCAGATTTGCCCGTGCTGTTCACCGAGTTTAAATGGCCCAGCCAATTCGTAATTTGTGCCTGGGCATTTCATGCCCTGTCTCTTTTCCCGTACTGGCAACAATGGGACCTGCTGGAATGGGAGCAGAACTTCCGGATCCGGAACTCTGACTCGTGAAAATCCAACCCATGATATTTATATGCAATTTCAAAACAGCACAACTCAAGTCACATTGAATTTTAAGCTTTCTACACATTCCTAACTTTTGTTGCTGTACTTATTTTTATGTAACTTGAAGCGTTGTCGGGTTAATCCAGGTTTGCGCTGTGCTGTCACTGCAGCAATAGTTATTCCTCTGTCCTTTCTCGAATAGTGGCATATTAGCAATCTTCTAGTATTCCAGCAGATTGAAAGATGTGACAAATGTCTTTGCTTTGTAACCTTGCTTCTTTTCAGCAATTTCAATGTGTTTCATTATGGCCAGGTGGCTTTCTAGATTTCAGTCATGGCAATCAATTAGGTACATCATCTCTGTCTATTATTATTCTGGACATGACTTCACTTTCCTCTTTTAATGGAATTTTCACATCATCTGCTTCCTTTGTAAAGACAGTTGCAAAATATACATTGAACACTTCAGCAAGGTCCTCTTGGGTCCTTAATAGGCCCAGTCTTTTCCCTGGCCAATCTACACTTTAGATGTTTATACAACTCTGAAGAACATAAGAACATAAGAAATAGGAGTAGGAGTAGGCCATCTGGCCCTTCGAGCCTGCCCCGCCATTCAACAAGATCATGGCTGATCTGAAGCGAATCAGTTCCACTTACCCGCCTGCTCCCCATATCCCCTAATTCCCTTATCGATCAGAAAACTATCTACCCGTGATTTAAACATATTCAACGAGGAAGCCTCCACCACTTCAATGGGCAGAGAATTCCAGAGATTCACTACCCTCTGAGAGAAGAAGTTCCCCCTCAACTCTGTTCTGAACCGGCCCCCCCTTATTTTGAGGCTGTGCCCTCTAGTTCTGGTTTCCCTTCTAAGTGGAAAGAATCTCTCCACCTCTACCCTATCCAGCCCCTTCATTATCTTATATGTCTCTATAAGATCACCCCTCATCCTTCTAAACTCCAACGAGTACAGACCCAATCTGTTTAATCTCTCCTCATAAGCTACACCCCTCATCTCTGGTATCAACCTGGTGAACCTTCTCTGCACTCCCTCCAAGGCCAATATATCCTTTCGCAAATAAGGGAACCAAAACTGCGCACAGTGCTCCAGTTGCGGCCTCATCAGTGCCTTGTACAGTTGCAGCAAGACCTCCCTGCTTTTATATTCTATCCCCCTCGCGATAAAGGCCAACATCCCATTCGCCTTCTTGATCACCTGCTGCACCTGCAGACTGAGTTTTTGCGATTCGTGCACAAGGACCCCCAGGTCCCTCTGCACAGTCGCACAATGTAATTTTTCTCCCTTTAAATAATATTCCAATTTACTATTATTTCTTCCAAAGTGGATAACCTCACATTTGCTAACGTTATATTCCATCTGCCAGATCCTCGCCCACTCGCTCAGCCTATCCAAATCTCTCTGCAGACTTTCCGCGTCCTCCACGCAATTCGCTTTCCCACTCACCTTCGTGTCATCAGCAAACTTGAATACCCTACATTCAGTCCCCTCCTCCAGATCATCTATATAAATGGTAAACAATTGAGGCCCCAGCACTGATCCCTGCGGCACGCCACTGGTCACCAACTGCCAACCGTAACAGTAGCTGTTTTCCAGTCAGCCGGCACTACCCCAGAGTCCAGCGAATTTTGATAAATTACTACTAACGCATCTGCTATTACCTCAGCCATTTCTTTCAGTACCCTGGGATGCATTCCATCCGGGCCCGGGGACTTGTCTACCTTCAGTCCTATTAGTCTACCAAGCACCACCTCCTTAGTAACAGTAATTGTATTAAGGACCTCCCCTCCCACCAACTCTCGATCTCTAATATTCGGCAAACTATTTGTGTCTTCCACCGTGAAGACCGACACAAAGAACTTATTTAAAGTCTCAGCCATTTCCTCGTTTTCCACTATTAAATCCCCCCTCTCATCTTCCAAGGGTCCAACATTCACTCTAGCCACTCTATTCCTTTTTATATACTTGTAAAAACTTTTACTATCATTTTTTATATTTTGAGCTAGTTTAGTTTCATAATCTATCTTTCCTTTCTTAATCGCTTTCTTAGTCGTTCTTTGTTTTTCTTTAAAGCTTTCCCAATCCACTAATTCTCCACTATTTTTGGCCACTCTGTACGCATCTGATTTTATTTTAATACTCTCCTTTATTTCCTTCGTTATCCACGTCCGGTTATCCTTTTTCTTACAGTCCTTCTTTATCACCGGAATATATTTTTGCTGAGTACTTAAAAAAATCTCCTTAAAAATCCTCCACTGTTCCTCAGCTGTCCTATCTACCAGTCTGCTCGCCCAGTCTACATTAGCCAATTCCACCCTCATCCTACCGTACTCCCCTCTGTTCAAGCAGAGGACACTGGTTTGGGACCCTACTCTCTCACCCTCCATCTGTATCAGAAATTCCACCATATTATGATCACTCTTCCCAAGAGGATCCTTCACAAGAAGATCCTTAATCCTACCTGTCTCATTGCACAGAACCAGATCCAAGATAGCTCCCTCTCTCGTAGGTTCTGTAACATACTGTTCAATGAAACAATCCCGACAGCATTCCAAGAACTCTTCCTCAAGCCCTCCACGTCCAATTTGAGTCGACCAATCAATATGTAGGTTAAAATCCCCCATGATTATTGCCGTTCCACTTTTGCACGCATCCATTATTTGCTTGTTTATAGCCCTCCCCACCTCTAAGTTATTATTTGGGGGCCTATAGACCACGCCTACCAGTGTCTTTCTCCCCCTACTATTCCTTATCTCCACCCACAACGATTCCACGTTTTGCTCCTTAGAGCCTATGTCGTCTCTCACTACCGTCCTGATATTATCCTTTATTAACAAAGCTACCCCACCTCCTTTTTCTACCTGTCTATCCTTCCTAAATGCCTGATAACCCTGTATATTCAGTTCCCAGTCCCGGTCACCCTGCAACCACGTTTCTGTGATGGACACTAGATCATATTCATTTGTATGGATTTGTGCCATCAACTCATTTACTTTGTTTCGAATGCTTCGTGCATTCAGGCAAAGTGTCTTTATGCCAGCCTTTATCTGGACCCGGTTTGTTGAAGCGCTACTAACATCTCCCAAGCCCTCTCCTCCTTTAGCTCGTTGTTTATTCACTATACTCCTGGCATTAGAGTAGACACCTCTCAATCCTATGGTCTGACCTCTCCCCTTCTCTGTTCCCAGTCCACCTGCCCTCTTGCACTGCCTCTAACCCTTCTCTGTTTGCGAGCTACCTTCCTCACTCTCAGTCACGAAGAATCCTTCGTATCTCAGAAATTGTATCTAAGAATCTCTGTCGTAGTTAAACAGCCAAATTATAGGTCAAGATTTCTTTGAAGAATCAGAGAAGAAAATATTGTACTCCTCTTAATCACATTAGATGGTCAGCCATTCAGAAGAGTCAAAATATCTGCTGTCAGCACAAGTACAGTTACCAAACAAATGTGTATTGTAAACAGCTGCATAGGACTGGAATGAAATGGCTCAACAATAATGGCACTAATCAACCTGCTTATGATGACTTCTTTAACCACCCATTATCCCTGACTTGGCCATGGAGCAGAAACAGCTAACATGAACCAATTTTTACTCAGAATGCCAGCAAAAAAGAATCCAGAACTACAACTAAACTTGCATTTATGTAGCATCTTTAACATTGGAAAGTGTCACAAGGTACTTCACAGTAGCATAATCAGTCAAATCTTGACACCCAATGAAGAAAAGAGGTATTAGGAAGGTGGTGGGCAGGTGGGAATGTAGTGATATTGTCGCTCGACTAGTAATCTAGAGACCCAGGGTAATGCTCTGGGGACCCTGGTTTGAATCTCTGCAGCAGATGTTGAAATTCATATTCAATAAAAATCTGGATTTAAAAGTCTAATGATGACCATGGAACCATTGTCGATTGTCGAAAAAACCCATCTGGTTCACTAATATCCTTTGGGGAAGGAGATCTGTTGTTCTTACCTGGTCTGGCCCTACACGTGACTTCAGATCCACAGCAATGTGGTTGACTCAAATATGCCCTCAAGGATGGTCAATATATGTTGGCTCAGCCAGCGATGCCCACATCCCATGAATAAATAAAACAAATTATTAATGGAAGTGTTATTAATGGAAATGTTAGAATTCAAAAAGAAGGTACAAAAACTAGCATAAGGGCACTTTATCTGAATGTTCATAGCATTCAAAAAAAGGTAAATGAATTGACAGCACAAATCATTGCGAACGAGTATGATTTGGTGGCCATTACAGAGACATGGTTGCAGGATGGTCACGACTGGGATTTGAATATCCAGGGGTATCAAACTGTTTGGAGGGACCGACAGGAAGGTAAGGGAGGTGGTGTAGCTCTGATATTTAAGTATGATATCAGGGCAGTAGTGAGAGATGATATAGGTTCTATGGAAAAAAAGGTTGAATCCATTTGGGTGGAAATTAGAAATAGTAAGGAGAAAAAAGACGTAGTCTATAGGCCACCAAATAATGATATCATGGTGGGGCGAGAAATAAACAAAGAAATAACTGATGCATGTAAAAATGGTACAGCAATTATCATGGGGGATTTTAATCTACATATCAAGTGGTCAAACCAGGTCGGTCAAGGCAGCCTTGAGGAGGAGTTCATAGAATGTATCCGTGATAGCTTCCTTGAACAGTATATAATGGAACAAACAAGGGAGCAAGCTATCCTAGATCCCTGTGTAATGAAACGGTAATAATGAATGATCTTGCAGTTAGGGATCCTCTTGGGAGAAGTGATCACAGTATGGTTGAATTTAAATTACAGATGGAGCGTGAGAAGGTAAAATCCAATACCAGTGTCTTGTGCTTAAACAAAGGAGACTATAAAGGGATGAGGGAGGAGTTGGCTAAGGTAGACTGGAAGCAAAAACTTTATGGTGGGACAATTGAGGAACAGTGGAGGGCTTTCAAAGCAATCTTTCACAGTGCTCAGCAAAAGTATATACCAGTGATAAGGAAGGACTGTAGAAAAAGAGATAATCAGCCATGGATATCTGAGGAAATAAAGGAGGGTATCAAATTGAAAGAAAATGCATACAAAGTGGCAAAGATTAGTGGGAACCTAGAGGATTGGGAAATCTTTAAAGGTCAGCAGAAAGCCACAAAAAAAGCTATAAAGAAAGGCAAGATGGATTATGAGAGTAAACTAGCTTAGAATATAAAAACAGATAGCAAAGGTTTCTACAAGTATATAAAACAAAAAAGAGTGGCAAAAGTAAACATTGGTCCTTTAGAGGACGAGAAGGGGGATGTAATCACTGGAAATGAGAAAATGGCTGAGGATTTGAACAGGTATTTTGTGTCAGTCTTCACAGTGGAAGACACAAATAACATGCCAAAAATTGATGACAGGAAGGCTATGGCAGGTGAGAACCTAGAAACTATCATTATCAGGAAAGAGATAGTGTTGGGCAAGTTAATGGGGCTTAAGGTAGACAAGTCTCCTGGTCCTGATGGAATGCATCCCAGGGTACTGAAAGAGATGGTGGGAGAAATAGCAAATGCACTAGTGGTAATTTACCAAAATTTGCTGGACTCTGGGGTGGTTCCCGCAGATTGGAAAACAGCAAATGTGACGCCACTGTTTAAAAAAAGGAGGTAGACAAAAGGCAGGTAACTATAGGCCGGTTAGCTTAACTTCTGTAGTAGGGAAAATATTTGAATCTATCATCAAGGAAGAAATAGCAAGACATCTGGATATAAATTATCCAGAGATATAGGAAGGATATCAGAGGTAGGTTCTTTACGCAGAGAGTGGTTGGAGTGTGGAATGGACTGCCTGCAGTGATAGTGGAGTCAGACACTTTAGGAACATTTAAGCAGTGATTGGATAGGCACATGGAGCCCACCAGGATGATAGGGAGTGGGATAGCTTGATCTTAGTTTCAGATAAAGCTCGGCACAACATTGTGGGCCGAAGGGCCTGTTCTGTGCTGTACTGTCCTATGTTCTATGTTCTAAATTGTTACATTGGTAAGACGCAGCATGGGTTCATGAAGGGCAGGTCATGTTTGACTAATTTGGTGAAATTCTTTGAGGACATTACATGTGCAGTGGACAATGGGGAACCTGTGGATGTGTATCTGGATTTCCAGAAGGCATTTGACAAGGTGCCGCACCAAAGATTGCGACATAAGATAAACGTGCACAGTGTTACTGGTAATGTATGAGCATGGATAGAGGATTGGTTAACTAACAGAAAGCAAAGAGTGGGGGTAAATGGGTGTTTTTCTGGTTGGCGATCAGTGACTAGTGGTGTGCCTCAGGGATCAGGGTTGGGACCGCAATTGTTTACGATTTATATGGATGATTTGGAGTTGGGGACCAAGTGTAGTGTGTCAAAATTCGCAGATAACACTAAGATGGATGGAAGAGCAAAGTGTGCAGAGGACGCTGAAAGTCTGAAAAGGGATATAGATAATCTAAGTGAGTGGGCAAGGATCTGGCAGATGGAGTACAATGTTGGTAAATGTGAGGTCATCCATTTTGGTAGTGTGGTGAACCATCGTTGGTTACCACTGTGGGGTTATTCCTATGTTACTGTTGGGTTAGGGTGTTGCCACTGTGGGGGTTGTTATAATGTTGTTGGGTTAGGGTGTTTACCTGTGGTAGATGTTGTTATGGCACATCCCGGTCGGGCCCCGCCTCCTGGGGAGAGGTATAAGACCCTCTGCTCAGGCGGGACCCCTCCAGTCTGAATTGGTGTACTCGTGTTAGTTTCTTCAAGAGCTCGATGGCCCTTGGGTAAGTGGTGGCCGCACGAATCGCAAGATAGACCGTGTCGCTTACCCTCGCGTGGAGGACCTGGAGTTTGTCGTTGTCCGTAGTAACAGCTGCAGAGGCTGCTAGGTAGTCCTCGAAACACTTCCACCAGTGGTCGAAGGTGTTAGCGGCACCGAGCGCACGCGGGTCCAGGGTCAGACGCTCTGGTTTTAGTATTTGTTCCATACTCCCTTTACTGTCGAGAGTTTTATGTTTGCTAATAAAATTGATGCGCGACAATCAAGCACGAGGTACAAGGCTTCAGCTATTGAAGGCTTTTATTAGCAAACAATGGAACTAACTAACACGAGTACACCAATTCAGACTGGAGGGGTCCCGCCTGAGCAGAGGGTCTTATACCTCTCCCCAGGAGGCGGGGCCCGACCAGGATGTGCCATCCTGGAGTCACCCGACTCTACCACTTCGTAAAAGCCCGCAACCTGCCCTACTCGGTGGAGGATGTCAGGTCAGTAACAAGAAGCTGTCGGATTTGCGCGGAATGCAAACCGCACTTTTATCGACCGGACCGGGCACAATTGGTCAAGGCCACTCGCCCCTTCGAGAGGCTGAGTGTGGATTTTAAGGGCCCCCTTCCCTCAACGGACCGGAATGTCTATTTTCTCAATATAATAGATGAATACTCCCGGTTCCCGTTTGTTGTCCCCTATGCGGACACGTCGACTGCCACAGTGATTAAGGCATTCAGTGATCTTTTTACCCTGTTCGGGTACCCCTGCTACATACATAGCGACAGGGGCTCGTCGTTCATGAGTAACGACTTGAGGCAATTCCTGCTCTCATACGGGATTGCCTCTAGTAGAACCACGAGCTACAACCCTAGGGGTAACGGACAGGTGGAGAGGGAGAATGCTACAGTCTGGAAGGCTGTCCTACTGGCGCTGAAATCCAGGGGCCTTCCAGTCTCCCATTGGCAGGAGGTCCTTCCAAGTGCGCTTCATTCCATTCGCTCCCTCCTGTGTACGGCAACCAATGCTACTCCCCACGAGAGGATGTTCTCATTCCCTCGGAAGTCGTCTTCGGGGATCTCCTTACCAGCCTGGTTGACGTACCCAGGACCCGTCCTTCTGCGGCGACATGTGAGGGCCCGCAAGTCCGACCCCTTGGTCGAACCGGTCCAACTCCTCCACGCCAACCCTCAGTATGTCTATGTGGCATATCCTGACGGGCGAGAGGACACAGTCTCGATTCGAGACCTGGCACCCACAGGGGACGTAGCAACTCCTGTCGCTCCCATACCCCCTGTCACGAATCCCCTATCACTTATTTCTTCCCCAGACGTGGCGCGGTCAGCACCGGGACCAGTGCATAACAGTTATACTCCCATGTACAGCTTGCCTGAGACTCGGAGATCGGCGCCACCACAGAAGGTTCCAGGATCCCCTGCACCATCGCCTCACCAGGGTCAACCGGCCCGGGAGTCCTCGAGGGGACAGCCGGACGCTGTTTTGGAGAGAACGCCACCGCAAGCACCTGCTCCGGTCTCGCAACCGGTGTTGAGGAGATCACAGCGACGGTGCGGTCCTCCAGACCGTCTGGACTTGTGAATTTTGTATATATGTGACCTGTTTTCGCACCCCGCCGGCCTTTGTTTTTAAAGGAGGGGTGAATGTGGTGAACCATCGTTGGTTACCACTGTGGGGTTATTCCTATGTTACTGTTGGGTTAGGGTGTTGCCACTGTGGGGGTTGTTATAATGTTGTTGGGTTAGGGTGTTTACCTGTGGTAGATGTTGTTATGGCACATCCCGGTCGGGCCCCGCCTCCTGGGGAGAGGTATAAGACCCTCTGCTCAGGCGGGACCCCTCCAGTCTGGATTGGTGTACTCGTGTTAGTTAGTTCCATTGTTTGCTAATAAAAGCCTTCAATAGCTGAAGCCTTGTACCTCGTGCTTGATTGTCGCGCATCAGGTAGAAATAACAGCAAAATGGAATATTATTTAAATGGTAAAAAATTGCAGCATGCTGCTGTGCAGAGGCATTTGGGTGTCCTTGTGCAGGAATCTCAAGGAGTTGGTTGCAGATGCAGCAGGTAATTAAGAAGGCAAATGGAATTGCTAGAGGGATGGAGTTTAAAAACAGCGAGATTATGTTGCAGCTGTATAAGGTGCTGGTGAGGCCACACCTGGAGTACTGTGTACACTTTTGGTCTCATTACTTGAGAAAGGATATACTGGCACTGGAGGGGGTGCAGAGGAGATTCACTAGGTTGATTCCGGAGTTGAGAGGGTTGGCTTATGAGGAGAGACTGAGTAGACTGGGCTATACTGATTGGAATTCAGAAGAATGAGGGGAGATCTTATAGAAACATATAAGATTTTGAAGGGAATAGATAAGATAGAAGCAGGGAGGTTGTTTCCACTGGCGGGTGAAACTAGAACTAGGGGGCATAGCCTCAAAATAAGGGGAAGCAGATTTAGGACTGAGTTGAGGAGGAACATCGTCACACAAAGAGTTGTGAATCTGTGGAATTCCCTGTCCAGTGAAGCAGTTGAGGCTACCTCACTGAATGTTTTTAAGGCAAGGATAGATAAATTTTTGAACAGTAAAGGAATTAAGGGCTATGGTGAGCGGGCGGGTAAGTGGAGCTGAGTCCAAAAAAAGGTCAGCCATGATCTTATTGAATGGCGGAGCAGGCTCGAGGAGCCAGATGGCCTACTCCTGCTCCTAGTTCTTATGTTCTTAAATTAAAAATTAGGAAGGTCAGGGAGTTTTTGTGCTGGGTTTCAAAACATAATACATCACTTTGGACTTGAACTAACAAAAAAAGTCACAAAATCAAATTTGCAAACATCAAGATTTGAGTTAGAATGTTTGGAGACATATGAAGATATGAATTAGGAGCAGTAGTAGGCCACTCGGCCCCTCAAGTCTGCTCCAGGAATCAATAACATCAAGGCTGATTTCACCTTCCCTCCTACCTCTGATAGCCTTTCACCTCCTTACGTTTTAAGAATGTTTCTAGCTCTGGGTTAGAAATTCAGTGAATTTCTCTGTACCCAGTAATGATGATGGAGGAATCTGGGACATTGGTTGCAATGATGATTCTGTGAGTATGGCTGTGTCAGGCCATTGTTTGACTACTATGTGGGTGGCTTACCTAGTTTTGGCACCAGCCCCCAGATGTCAGTGAAGAAAACTTTGACTGATACCCAGTTCAATGCCAGGTGATCCATCCAGTTTTATTAGACATTTGTTAGAGGTTTAATTCAGATGAATGACTTGCTAGGCCATTTCAGAGGGCAGTTAAGTATCAAAACCATGCTGTGGGTCACAAGCCAAATTGAGTAAAGACAGCAAATTTCACAGTAACTTCATTGCAGTGTTAACGCAAGCCTTACTTGTGACTAATAAAAAATGTTTTCCAGAGAAGAGCCTGAAAAAGAATCATATTCAACTTGAAATGTTAACTCTGTTTTTCCCTCCATAGATGCTGCCAATCCTGCTGAGTTTTTCCACCGTTGTCTGTTTTGATTTTAGATTTCTAGCACCTACAGTATTTTGCTTTTATTTTAGTAATTCAGACAGCTGGATTCATGTTCTTGAGACACAAGTTCAAATTCCACTATTGTGGCTGGGGTATTTAACTTTCGTTAAATAAATCTGGAATAAAAAGCTCGTCTCAGTAATGGTGACCACAGAATCACCAGAATGTTGTAAAACATTCCCCCATCTGGTTCACAAATACCCTTCGGGAAGCAAATTTGCTCTTTACTCAATTTGGCCTGTAATCCACTTAACTGCCCTCTGAAATGGCCTAGCAAGCCATTCATCTGAATCAAACCTCTAACAAATGTCTAATAAAACTGGATGGATCATCTGGCATTGAACTGGGTATCAATCAAAGTCTTCTTCACTGACATCGGAGGGCTTGTGCCAAAACTAGGTAAGCCATCCACATACTAGTCAAACAACAGCCTGACATAGCCATACTCACAGAATCATGCATTGCAACCAATGTCCCAGACTCCTCCATCATCATTGCTGGGTACATCCTATCCCACTGGCAAGACTGATCCATAGATGGCATGATGGTGTACAGTGGCCCCAGGAGTTCTCAACATTGACCGGGCCCCATGACAGCTTATGGTTTGTTTGCAATCTCTGTCTCTCTATTGATATGTTAATGTAGGACAGCAATCCATTGTACAAGTTGCTGTCTTTTTTATAAAGTTAATGTTAAAACTCTATTTCTTTCCCCTGTTGGTCATGTTCCATTAATTCACAAAACCTGTCCTAAACACAAGGCTCTAAAATACTTGCAGTTGGTCCCCACAACACAGGGAATGGAGAGGGAATGGGGATGTCATAGAGTCATAGAGGTTTACAGCATGGAAACAGGCCCTTCGGCCCAACTTGTCCATGCCGCCCTTATTTTTTTTTAAAACCCTTAAGCTAATCCCAATTGCTCGCATTTGGCCCATATCCCTCTATACCCATCGTACCCATGTAACTATCTAAATGCTTTTTAAAAGATAAAATTGTACTCGCCTCTACTACTACCTCTGGCAGCTTGTTCCAGACACTCACCAGCCTCTGTGTGAAAAAATTGCCCCTCTGGACACTTTTGTATCTCTCCCCTCTCACCTTAAACTTATGCCCTCTAGTTTTAGACTCCCCTACCTTTGGGAAAAGATATTGACTATCTACCTTGTCTATGCCCCTCATTATTTTATAGACCTCTATAAGGTCACCCCTCAGCCTCCTACGCTCCAGAGAAAAAAGTCCCAGTCTATTCAGCCTCTCCTTATAACTCAATCCATCAAGTCCCGGTAGCATCGTAGTAAATCTTTTCTGCACTCTTTCTAGTTTAATAATATCCTTTCTATAATAGGGTGACCAGAATTGCACACAGTATTCCAAGTGCGACCTTACCAATGTCTTGTACAACTTCAACAAGACGTCCCAATCCTGTATTCAATGTTCTGACCGATGAAACCAAGCATGCTGAATGCCTTCTTCACCACTCTGTCACCTGTGACTCCACTTTCAAGAAGCTATGAACATGTACCTCTAGATCTCTTTGTTCTGTAACTCTCCCCAACATCCTATCTTACTGAGTAAGTCCTGCCCTGGTTCAATCTACCAAAATGCATTACCTCGCATTTTCTAAATTAAACTCCATCTGCCATTCGTCAGCCCATTGGCCCAATTGATCAAGATCCCGCTGCAATTGGAGATAACCTTCCTCACTGTCCAAGATAACCTTCCTCACTGTCCAAGTTACATGTGTTACTGATCTCACTGTGGATTGACCATATTCATGTTTCAAGATGGCGCTGGAGCGTGGTGACTCTTTGTGAGCTATGTATGGATAGCACACAAAACAATACTTTTCACTGTATCTCGATACATGCGACAATAATAAATCAAATCTAATTAAGTAAAACATGGGCAAAGACACCTCCTTCTGATTACTACCTATACCTTCCCTCAGTTGATAAATCAATGACATCTATGAAGCAGCATGGACAATCAACAGCATAGAATTGTACTCCATCATATCTCACTCTACCATTACCATCAAGCCAAGGGATAAACGTGGTTCAATGAGGAGTGTAATAGGGCATAATAGGATACCTAAAAAGGAGATGTCAACATGGCAAAGCTACAATACAAGACCACATGCGTGACAAACAGCTGAAGTAGCATACCTTTGACATAATTAAGCAATCCCACGATCAAAGGATCAGAGCAAAGCACAGCAGACTGACCACAATGCGTGGTGGTGGACAATTACACAGCAAACTGGAAGATAATCGTACCCATTCTCATTGATGGTGGAACCCATCACACCAGAGCAAAAGACAAGGTTGAAGCATTTGCAACCAACTTCAACCATCTAACACCTGGAAGAACAAGGAGATGAATTGGAATACCACCACCTACAAATTCCCTTCAAAGTCACTCACCACCCTGACTGGTAAATATTTCGCTGTTCCTTCACTGTCACTGGGTCAAAATCCTGGAACTTCCTCCTTGACATAACAGTGCTTCAGATGGACTGCAGCAGTAATTCACCATGCACCTTCTTCAGATCAATTAGGGATGGGCAATAAATAACAGCACTGTCCTATGGAAAAATTTAAAAAAGATAGGACCAAATCAATAGGTTAGTCGTTAGCACAGAATGTTTCTGGAGCCTAGTCAGATATCATTACATTTACACAAAGCCTGCCAAGCCAAATCCATAATCCGGCTTCCTTCCAAGAGGCTGGCTCAGTTTCTTCTTTTGTCAGCACTACCAGAGCCAAACATTAGTGATGTTACTTCAAATGCTTTCCAATCAATATAGCAGAATTATGCATGATTTAACTTGATGGCAATTCAAGTTGATATTTGTTATTACAATAATACTTTATTTCCAGTAATAAAACATTCCAGATTCAATTCTAGTCTTTGAATATTACAGGAAGTAAACATACAGGTCCAGATCAGCCTGTCTTCAGATTGTTGGAGACCAGACGTACCGTCCCCCCACACCCCCCCCCCCCCCCGCACCCCCCCCCCCACTCCCCACCCCCCACCACCCCACCCCGCCACTGAGATGCACTTCCTCTGCTTCCTGGGGAGACCATGCAGACGCTACGACAACGGGTGAATGAACACCGCTCGACAATCACCAGACAAGAGTATTCTCTTCCTGTTGGGGAACACTTCAGCGGTCATGGGCATTTGGCCTCTGATCTTCGGGTAAGCATTCTCCAAGGCGGCCCTCACGACACACGGCAGCGCAGAGTCACTGAGCAGAGACTGATAGCCAGGTTCCGCACACATGAGGGCGGCCTCAACTATGATCTTGGGTTCATGTCACACTATCTGCAACCTCCACGATTTGCCTGGACTTGCAAAATCTCACTAACTGTCCTGGCTGGAGACAATACACATCTCTTTAACCTGTGCTTAACCCTCTCCCCACTCACATTGTCTGTACCTTAAAGACTTGATTACCTGTAAAGACTCGCATTCCAACCATTATTTTGTAAATTGAGTTTGTGTCTTTATATGCCCTGTTTGTGAATTGAAATCCCACTCACCTGATGAAGGAGCAGTGCTTCGAAAGCTAGTGGCTTGTGCTACCAAATAAACCTGTTGGACTTTAACCTGGTGTTGTGAGACTTCTTACTGTGTTTACCCCAGTCCAGTGCTGGCATCTCCACATCATGGCTCAGAAAGAAAGTAAGAAGTCTCACAACACCAGGTTAAAGTCCAACAGGTTTATTTGGTAGCAAAAGCCACTAGCTTTTGGAGCACTGCTCCTTCATCAGGTAAGTCCAACGCCAACATCTCCACATCAGAAAGAAAGAGCAGAGCAGCTACCTGACAGTGATTGCTGCTCCTTGGAAGATTTGAATCATAATGCAGTATAACTGTGCATGTGAAATTAGCTCAATAGCAAATACTTCAGTTTACAGCTGAGCTTCCAACTTTTGATATTTGCTAGAGAGAATAATATAAACCTCTGAGCTTCATAAATGTCAACATCTCTCCCTTGACTTGGAGTAAAAAGTTTATATTTACATTTGTGCAGTAAAATAAAAATGAAAGAAAGTTACATAGACTCCATTGAGAGATGAAGATTAATTATCTTTGACATCAAGGTAGTATTTGACTGAATATGACAGTAACCTGAGTATAACTGAAGTCATTGGACAGTCAAAGAGAAAACACTCCAGTGATGCATAAAGGGAGATGGATGTTTTTGTAGGAGGCAACTCTTTGCAGCTCCATTATTTGTTCCATGTTAAGTGCCAAACAAAAGGAATCCCAACCATCTGCACTTGAACCTTTAACAGCTCCACCATCACAGACTTCCCTAGCGCAAGCATCTTGGGGTCACCGCTGATCAAAAGCTTTATTACACAAATCTTATGAACAAAATAGCTACAACGGCAGGACAGGCTGGGTACTCAGTGACAAGTACCTCACTTCCTGGCTCCTCAATGACTAACCTCCATCCATAAGGATTAATTCAGAAGTGACAAGGAATACTTCCCATGTACCTGGATTAGTACAGCCGCGACAAAACTCAATCAGCTTGAGGAGGCACAGTGGTCAGCACTGCTGCCTCACTGCATAGTCCTTTTCGCTGTGGCGCGTCGGAACTGTTGATCGATGAGTCGAGCACCATATCCTGTTCTTATGAGGGACTGCGCCAGGGACCCAGGTTTGATTCCATGCGTTGGGTGACTGTGAAGTTTACACGTTCTCGCCATGTCTGTGTGGGTTTCCGCCGGGTGCTCTGGTTTCCTCCCACATTCCAAAGATATGTGGATTAGGTGGATTGGCCATGTTAAATTGCCCCTTAGTGTCTGTAAATTAGATGGATTAGCCATGGTAAATATGTGGGGTTATGGGGATAGGGCAGAGGAGTAGGCCTGGGTAAGATAGTCTGTCAGAGAGTCAGTGCAGACTCGATGGGCCGAAGCCTTCTTTTGCACTGCAGGGATTCTATAATTCTATAATTGTGAATCAACACCACTGTCTGCAAAAGAAAAGAGAATCAACTGGCCATGGCTGCTTCAGTGAGACACCCAAGTACCAGCAGTGCTTGTGACCCTTCAACCGTAAGCAAGCGACTGGACAATCCATGAATATTATTTTTCTGACTATAATTTTTACTTGGACAAATTTTAAGATCTGATATCCTGCAGTGTTTCATTTCTGCTTTGCATGCTTGTGGGTTGTTGGTTTTACATTAGGTTTATTTATTAGTGTCACAAGTAGGCTTACATTAACACTGCAATGAAGTCACTGTGAAACTCCCCTAGTTGCCACACTCTGGTGTCTGTTTGGGTACACTGAGGGAGAATTTGGCACGACCAGTGCACCTAATCAGCACATCTTTTGGATTGTGGGAGGAAACCCACGCAGTCCCACGGAGAACATGCAGACTCCGCACAGACAGTGACCCAAGCCGGGAATTGAACCCAGGTCCCTGGCGTTGTGAGGCAGCAGTGCTAACCACTGTGCCACCGATTAGTGGGGAGTTATTTTTTATTTTTGTTGATTTCGGAATTTTTGTTTGAGTTTTAGCAATAAATCCTTTTTCCTTGTTTAATTAAGGAAATTGGCTGGTTCATTTCTTCACTGAGCTATACACAGTTAAGTACATACATTGAATTGGCAATGTTACCTTCTATAAGTTCAAATTCTGTTATAGCCAACCCAGGAGTGGACACAGGGTGGAGTCAGTTCACTCTTCCTAGTCTGGTCTTAACACTGGTCAATGATTTTGTTGACGTTTGTGAGGTCTTGCTGTGTGAAAATGCACTTCTTTATATACCTACATTAACTACACTTCAAAAAGCACTAATTAGTTGACTGTAGAGCAAATCAGGGCATACCGAGGATGTGAAAAGCACAATACACAATATCTTTCTATCCAGGGCCTCCTGTGGTCTTTCACCATCCTTGTCACAATTTGCCATAACCCCGAGTAAACTTCAATAGTGTTCTGACCATTTCTCAGTTCCGATCATTCCTGAAAATATGAAGAGTGCAACTAATACAATCTCTCGAGGCACAAAGAGCATATTTTCCTTTGCTACTGAAGTATCAGAGTTTATTGATTCAGTGAAATACAGGCTGAAACAGAAACAAATGTACCAGTTTCTTTGAGTATAAAATGAGCATGGTACGCCTGAGCACACTGACCCAGAAATGAAAACCAACAGCTGACTTCAGCCTCACTGCCTCCCAATTTCTATTCATCACGCCTGCCCACACTATTTATGCACCTCAGTAAACTATAGCAGGAATCTCTCCTTTACTCTCAAATCCTTTCTTCGTCTGGAAAACGTTTCTCATCTTAGAATAATTTAGACATAAATCTCACTTTCTTGAAGAGATTTACCTATGGTATTCATGACATTACTGCGATTTATTCAGACTGTCTGACAAAAGCGTAGGCTTGTAAAATTTGTCTTTTTCACAGAGCCTGAGAGAGAAATTCTGGGAACATTTTTTTCTCTGCATGAGCATTGCTTTCTGTTTGCTCACAAGGCTTCCGCTATGACCAAAATCTACAAAAAGAATTGATAGCGTTTATAAAAGCTATAGTACATATAAATGACTATGCAGGGTAAAGAGGGGAACAACATGACATTCTGGACTAGTATTAACCATATGCCAAAATGATGATAAATGTAATCTACTATTATGGACAGAAATGGTTAAACGGTGGAGAATTTTCCAAAAAATTAATCTATTCCAGTTTGATGTGCTGATTAAGTAATATCATCAGCAGAAGCAAGTTCAGTTAAGTCCAATGAGCCTTGAGGATATTGATTTTATGTTCAAATAGGCAATATCTGCTTACGTTGTTTACTGTTCCCAGTTAAGGATTTCTATATACTTTCTTGTCATAATGTCCTGCTGTTGAGCCCACTAATCCAGAATGAAAAATCCACATTTTATAAAAGAACATTCTCTACTATAGCCTTACATGTGGCTAATCTATGTTGAAAATAATGGTTTTGATGCATTTAAGGGGACAAGTATATGGAGAGGTGATGCACGTCAATTGAACTCAAGGCACGAAGCTTTGGTAACAGAAGGCTTTTATTGCCTAACAATGGAACTAATAGAACGTAAGTACACCATCCCAGACTGACGAGGTCCCACCCGAGCAGGGGGTCTTATACCTCTCCCAGGAGGCGGAGCCCGACTGGGATGTGCCACAACAGTAACAACCACAGGTGTATTAATCCCACCCTAGCCCAACAACAATATTAGAACAATCCCACAGTGTGAACACCCTAGCCCAACAACAACATTAGAACAACCCCACAGTGGGAACCAACGATGGTTCACCACAAGAGGAAAGAGAATAGAGGATCACAATGGTAGATTGAGATGAGGAAAGATGAGAGGAGAATCGAGTGAGGCAGAAATGCCGGCATGGACTAGTTAGGCCAAATGGCCTGTTTCTGCACCATATATCCTATGCAATCCTAGTTATAGAATTCTGAGGGAGGTTCACAAAGATTTGCACATCTGGTGAATTTTGTGGGGTTGGGGGAGCATTATTCTGACACCTGACTCCACACAAATTATTTAAAACACTCTCTTACCGTCTTTGGAGCAGATGCTACTAGTCTCCTGATTAGGCGGTACACCCACACCATCCATTGGTGCTTCAGGATTGCATAAGCATTCTATTAATCTCACAGCACTCCATTTTTTTCAAGTTAATGAGGCTCCCGCCTGTTTCAAGCACACTAGCAAAATGGCGCTGATCCCATCAGTGGAAATAGGGAGGCAAGCACTGAGCTATCATTTTCATGGCCGTACTGACGCAATCCCATCCAACTGAAAGGGGGGTTAAAATCAACCCCATCATATTGTTGTTTAGGAAAATTTCAACACTCCCAGAACTGAAGTAGCCAGAAATTATGTTTTGATGAGGATGCAGAAGTATAACATAATTTTAACCCCATGATTCCTCAAGACGTCTATTGAACTCAAGGTTTGTCAATTTTTCCTTTAAACTTGGAATATGGAGAGAATTTAGTAAAAGGTTAAGCTGATGGGGGGAGGGGGGGGGAGAAATTTGTTGGCATGGTGCCAGGGTGCAGACTTGCATAAATCCCCTGGAACAGGCAGTGGTGTGGGGCACTACTTGTGCAGCCTGCATGCTGTTCTTCAATAATATCAATGAGGAATTTCTCCTCCAGTGTTTTTTGTTAATTCAATTTGGGATATAGTGGCATTGACAATCCTGGGCTTTATTGTCCATCCTATCTATACCTGCCTTGAAAAAGTGGTGATGAGCCACCTTCAGCAGTCCATGTAATAACAGTGCACCTACAATTCTGTAGTTGTTAATATTGCACTCTTATAATCTGATTGTTTGCCTTCACTGACCTGGCATTGATCCCCACACTGATAACTCAGTACCTTACACATGAGGAAGCTGGAGCCGCAAGCACACAATCTTTTACATTTTCTCCCGGCTGTAATTTTAATAGATAATTTGGGGTTGCTAAGCAACAGATTTCTCAAACAGATGCTCATTACTTTGATTCTAGTCTTTCTTCCCTTCACTACTCTTTTCTTTAATGTTTCCCTACTCTCTAGATATCATTATAAAGCCAAATGTGCCTCTATCTATAGACAACTGCTGCAATAAAAATGACAAATAGCATTAAATGTTTCTGCTCAAGTACCCCTAAGCTATTTTCCTAATCATTCTTGCCGACTTCATTTGTTTTCAAAACATATATTTAGTGGCTGAAGAAGGTGCTGTAATCATGTGTTCAAATACTACTGAACTAAATTACTTTTAAGAGGACCAAAACAAATTGGTGTCTGTTACATATAGCTTGTTTGAAAAATTTGAAATCTTACAATAACCCTATCAGTAATATCGTTTATACAAAAATTTGCAGCATGTAATCCTGAAGGCAACGCTCATCTTCCTCCACCAGCCCTTCGTCAGAAATGTAACCTCTGTTTCACTGTTCCTGGGCTTGTGTGGTAAGGGTTAGCAACTCCCCAGACTGATTATAGTGTGGCCTGAAGACCAATATTGATTGGGCCTCGGGCACACTAATTCAGCCATTGGGAGATCAGCAAATTTCTAGACCATTATAAACAGATTTAGGAACTCAGACGGGAAAAAAATGACCCAGGAGCAGCAACAAAAATATGACAAGAAGTCAAGAGACTGGAAGATGCTCAGATAAGCTAATTTTGATCTACTTAAATGTATATATGAAGTTTTAGAACATAGAACATAACAGCGCAGTACAGGCCCTTCGGCCCTCGATGTTGCGCCGACCAGTGAAACCAATCTAAAGCCCATCTAACCTACACTATTTCACAGCCCAAGGGAAGTGGAAGAATTTTAAAGTTCAAATTTCTTTATTAGTGTCACAAGTAGTCTGACATTAACAATGCAATGAAGTGACCGTGAAAATCTCCTGATCGCCACACTTTGGAACCTGTTCGGGTACACAGAGGGAGAATTTAGCATGGGACAATGCACCTAACCAGCACATCATTTGGACTGTGGGAGGAAACCAGAGCACCCGTTAAGAGTGTGACTGGGAAACAGATTTAATTACTGAGGTAAGGTCCACAAATGTTCAGCTTTTATTCTTCAGGTGCGTTCTGTGTGTTACATTGGGAGAAGATCTGTTTCTTATTTCTTTTGCTCAGAATAAATATACTTTTATTTATTTCATCATCTCATAATTTACTTCCACATGTATGTTCCATACAGAATTCTGTTTATCTTAAGTAGCATCAGTATGGATTATAATTTAGTTCAGACCCTAGTGATTGAGATGGAATAATGTATTGATTAAAATTAAAATTTCTTCCTTTCTTTCCCTATGCACATGTCTGCATGGAATTTTCTTCAGTGGAGACAGTGAGATACTCAATTCTAACACTGTCAATGTCATTCCATAATGAATCCAACAAGAGGCACAATTTAAAGCATATTGGATGAGCTCAGTTTTTATACTTGTCTCCTGACAATATCTCACCTCTGATCCTCTTTTTCACAGCCTTGGTAAGAGCAGAAAAACTTATGGAAATGAAAAAAGAATATATGTAGTGTGGTGAACACAATTATTCCACTGCTAATTTATTGTAGAATGCATGAAGGTTTCAGTAAAATTACGACATTTTTTTACATGTCATTTACAGGCAGGGAAATGGATTATCAAAGGGTCTGATATGTGAACAAGATCCGGATCCCCCTGGAATGTTCAAGTGCAGAAGGATATAGATAGGCTGGAAATTTGGGCAAAGAAATGGCAGATGGAGTTCAATCCTGATAAATGCGAAGTGATGCATTTTGGTAGAAATAATGTAGGGAGGAGCTATACGATAAATGGCAGAACCATAAAGGGTGTAGATACGCAGAGGGACCTGGGTGTGCAAGTCCACAGATCCTTGAAAGTGACGTCACAGGTGGAGAAGGTGGTGAAGAAGGCATATGGCATGCTTGCCTTTATAGGACGGGGCATGGAGTATAAAAGTTGGGGTCTGATGTTGCAGATGTATAGAATGTTGGTTCGGCCGCATTTGGAATACTGCGTCCAGTTCTGGTCGCCACACTACCAGAAGGACGTGGAGGCTTTGGAGAGAGTACAGAGGAGGTTTACCAGGATGTTGCCTGGTATGGAGGGGCTTAGTTATGAGGAGAGATTGGGTAAACTGGGGTTGTTCTCCCTGGAAAGACGGAGGATGAGGGGAGACTTAATAGAGGTGTATAAAATTATGAAAGGCATAGATAGGGTGAACGGTGGGAAGCTTTTCCCCAGGTCGGTGGTGACGTTCACGAGGGGGCATAGGTTCAAGGTGAAGGGGGGGAGGTTTAACACAGATATCAGAAGGACATATTTTACACAGAGGGTGGTGGGGGCCTGGAATGCGCTGCCAGGCAAGGTGGTGGAGGCGGACACACTGGGAACGTTTAAGACTTATCTAGACAGCCATATGAACGGAGTGGGAATGGAGGGATACAAAAGAATGGTCTAGTTTGGACCAGGGAGCGGCGCAGGCTTGGAGGGCCGAAGGGCCTGTTCCTGTGCTGTATTGTTCTTTGTTCTTTGCTATGGATATAGTTTGATATAGAGCAGGGGTTCTTAACCTGGGTTCCGTGGAACCCTGTGGTTCCATGGGACTCTTCCAGAGGTTCCATGGTCGGTCCGGCTGGGGCCAGGGCCCAAGAAGAGACAGAGCCTGGGGGGCCCCAAGAGGAGGATAAGTGGGTGAGAGTGTGTGCATGATGGGAGTATGGGTGCGCGTGAGGGTGGGTCAGTGGGTGCTCACATTAAAAATGACAAAAAGATGTATTTGTTGAATAATGGAACATTTGATTATAATAACAGGATACATATAAGACATAGGGCAGGATTCCCCGGCTGCTCATGCCAGCAGTATTCTCTGTTCCTCCTGCAGTGAACGGAGATTTGGCTGAGCGCCAAATTCTCCATGCTCGCTGGCAGCAGTGGGGTGTGAACGGCTGGATAATTCTGGCCATGGAAACATCTTGCTTTGTAAATTTGCACCTATTGATAGTAATAATCATTTTTTGTGGTTTGATTTTTCAGTATAATAAGAATGTTTCTCAGGGTTTTCTTCAGTACTCGTGGGAGGTCAAAAGGATTTTGCAGCTGAAGGGGCAATTCACTGAGCGCAACTCCCACACCTTCTCCATGTATTTCTGCACATTCTTCTTTTTTACAGAATAATCCCATTTCCTCTTGAATGTCTAGTTGAATCTGCCTTCACGACACATTCTCAGGCAGTGCATCCCTGCTTTTTGATTCTTCCACAAAATCAGTTTCCCAACAGTGTTCCAGCCTCTGCTGGGTTTCCTGGTTCAGGGGTTGGGGGAAGGGGAAAACCTGATATTGAGGACTACCTATCAATCAGCATGGGGCGAAGTAGTGAAATAATCAGGCAAATTCAGCTGATTGCATTCCCACACTCTGAATTTAAACATTTCTTCGAACCCACTGCCCTTCCCCCAACCCCTGAACCAGGAAACCCAGCAGAGGCTGGAACACTGTTGGGAAACTGATTTTGTGGAAGAATCAAAAAGCAGGGATGCACTGCCTGAGAATGTGTCGTGAAGGCAGATTCAACTAGACATTCAAGAGGAAATGGGATTATTCTGTAAAAAAGAAGAACGTGCAGAAATACATGGAGAAGGTGTGGGAGTTGCGCTCAGTGAATTGCCCCTTCAGAGAGCCAAGCATGGGCATGAGATGTCAAATGGCCTCCTTCTGAACTGTAATTATTCTATAATCCTATGGTGATACATTGGTCAGTACATGGTTTATCTTATGTGGTGGTACACTGGGTCAGTACCTAATTTAAATTGCATGACAGTATATTGAGTACACTGGGTCAGCATCTGGTTTATGTTATGCGGCAGTAACCTGGGTCAGTACACAGTTTATTTATTAGTGTCACAAGTAAGTTTATATTAACACTGCAATGAAGCTACTGTGAAAATCACCACACTCAGGCACCTGTTTGGGTACACTGAGGGAGAATTTAGCATAGATAACGCACCTAACCAGTGCATCTTTTGGACAATGGGAGGAAACCGGAGCACCTGGAGGAAACCCACGCAGACATGGGGAGAATGTGCAGACTCAGAACAGACAGTGACCAAAGTCGGGAATCGAACTCAGGTGCCTGACGCTGTGAGGCAGCAGTGCTGCTAACTACTGTGCCATTGTGCTGCCCTATGTGCGGCAGTATATGGGTTCACTGGATCAGTACATGGTTTAATGTATTACTCTGGATGTCTTGATGTATTACTTCCACTCAGAATGGCTCTTGTCGACCCTTTTATTGGATTGAAGTGCTCTGACTACACCTTGATCTGGTGAAAAACACTCTTATTCCTTCGTGTTTGATTTGCACTTCTTTTCATGTTCTGGGATTTTTTTTTATTCAGCCAAAGAGGAGTTCAATTTTACTTTCACTTTCCTTTCTCAAAAAATGATTTTTCCGGTCTTTTATTGACATTTGTATTCCCTTCCGATGTGGAGGATGTTCAGATATTTCCAGTTTTCACACACACACACACACACATTGTAAATCCTTGTGAAATTCCTGGATTTCAAAAAGTGTACACCTTACTTTTATAACTAAAAATAAATTCTTGGAAATTTTAAGAAATATTCCAATTATACATCCGTTTATGCATCTATGAGCTATCCGCCATTGCTTCTGTGGACTAATTGACCATGTCAAGGGGCGGAATTTTCCTATCACGCCCACCACAGGAATCATAGCGGGCGGGACAGAAAATTCAGCAGACCATGAGTGGAGAATTGAGTTGACCTTGAGTGGAGAATTTCCAGCCTTGGGGCAAGTGCAGCCAGAAAATCCCACCCAAGGTGTTTTTTCCTCGCAAGGTTAACAATGATTCCCACCATCTTCCAGGTATTTTGATATCAGAGGAGGATTCAATGCACTGGTTTTCAGGAAAGAATGTTAGCAAGCATCCTTTCCAGATTGTTCTCTGTGCCAATGAAACATTTCGAGCGCTGCTGAATCACTGAGGTACCATCATTAGTCCTTGTCTAGGATGACTAGAAGCACTGCAGTTCATTTCAGGCTTTTTAACCTGGGGAAGAAGGATCAGTAACCATGACCCCTGCTGGAAATGCAGACGAGGAAGTTCACTGACAGGATAAGGTTTTACTGGAGATCCACCTCGGTTAAGTAAGCAGCAGACAATTTGAGAATTTGAATTCAGATTTATTTTAATTTTAAAAAAATTTTAATAAATATTTTTATTGAGAGTTTTCCATTCTACCACTAGATGCAACAAATCCCCAAAATCTAGTACAGTGCAGAATTATTCCATATATAGAGATAAGACCAGCAAATACTCATATAAATGGTTCAGATGATCAATCAATGAAATCGTTGCAGCCGACGTCTCCTTACAAAAAGATAATGAAAGGATACCAGAAAGAGTGGGTGATCTCAGGATGGTGCACCCCCGCCTCCACAGGATAACAAAGACAGAGCTATACAATATATGGGATCTCTCATGGAGTAAAATACTAATTGGGACCTAACTCCACATCCCAAAACCTCTAAGCAATGAAAGGATATCCTAGAAAAATGAGATCAGGATACCATCTTCAGTACAGGATGTGGCATGGCAGTGTACAACTCTTTTATACAGGAGCCAGTAAGCATAGGTTTCTTGCACCACACCAAGACTTGCAACACAACAGATCTCATTCCTCTCCAGCCATATCAAAGGCACCATTCAGACCCTACCATCACCAGAAAACTTCAACCATTTTTCACCACTAAAACCCAACCAACAAGGAGAAGAAAATTCATCAAGACATCCATCAACAAGACATCTCAGGGAGAGATACAATTCTCCTCACAACAAGATAAGAGAACCTCTAGAATTAAATACAACAAATCAGAGCCTGCACCAGAACTTCACCTACCCAGGTAAAGAAAGGAAACCCCAAAGAGGGAGGAATATCAGGATTGACCAATAGATACCAGATGTGGTCTAGCAGTGTACATATTCGCAAAAAATGGAACATAACAGCATAATCTCTCAAGTAACAGAAGAGATTATCCCCCCAGGGGTGCCTAAGCCTCATGAAAGAGAACAGTCTGGAATTTCCTATATAAGATCACTTAGAGGAGGGCAACCTACTCCTCCACCCAACCAAATGTCCAACTGAAGAAAAACTCTTAAAATACTGAACTGAAGCCCTCAGACTCGCACTCAAGCCCTGCAGCCAACAGGATACTACATCCCCAAGAGAGCCAAGTCTCAAGTTATTTGTCATTTATATTAATGATTTGGATGAGAATTTAGTAGACATGGTTAGTAAGTTTGCAGCTGATACCAAGATTGGCAGCATAGTGGACAGTGAAGAAGGTTATCTGGGATTGCAATGGGTTCTTGATCAATTGGGCCAGTGGGCTGACGAATGGCAGATGGTGTTTAATTTAGATAAATGTGAGGTGATGCTTTTGGTCAATCGAACCAGGGCAGGACTTACTCAATTAATGGTTGGGCATTGGGGACAGTTATAGAACAAAAAGATCTGGGGTACAGGTTCATAGCTCCTTGAAAGTGGAGTCACAGGTGGACAGAGTGGTGAAGGTGGCATTCAGCATGCTTGGTTTCATTGGTCAGAACATTGAATACAGGAGTTAGGGTGTCTTGTTGAAGTTGTACAAGATATTGGTAAGGCCATACTTGGAATACTGTGTACAGTTCTGGTCACCCTATTACAGAAAGGATATTATTAAACTAGAAAGAGTGCAGAAAAGATTTACTAAGATGCTACCGGGACTTGATGGTTTAAGAGGAGGCTGGATAGACTAGAACTTTTTTCTCTGGAGTGTAGGAGGCTTAGGGATGATCTTATAGAGGTCTGTAAAATAATGAGGGGCATAGATCAGCTAGATAGTGAGCATCTTTTCCCAAAGGTGGGGGAGTCTAAAACTAGAGGGCATAGATTTAAGGTGAGAGGGGAGAGATACAAAAGGGTCCAGAGGGGCAATTTTTTCACACAGACGGGTAGTGAGTCTCTGGAACAAGCTGCCAGACATAGCAGTAGAGGTGGGTACAATTTTGTCTTTTAAAAAACTTTTAGGCAGTTACATGGGTGAGATGGATATAGAGGGATATGGGCCAACCACGGGCAATTGGGACTATCTTAGGGGTTTTAAAAAAAGGGCGGCATGGACAAGTTGGGCCGAAGAGCCTGTTTCTATGCTGTAAACCTCAATGACCCAAGAGGGAGAGTAGTTCAGAAGCCCCCAAAAGGGGACATATCTCTGCGGAGGGTGATCTATTCCCCCGCCCAACATACCCTCCACCTGAGTGGGATATATAGTTACTACTGCCCTAACCCACTTGATCAAGCGGGTTCAAGTTAGGTTCAATGATGTATTAGATCTTGATCTTGACACGTGATCAAGCTAGGTTCAATGATGTATTAGAATAAGGGCCGACAGGCCAAGGATACTCCTCACTTCACTCTTATATATTGAATAAAGCAAACTACCCCGATCTCTAGGCACCACTTAGGTCCTGCCATCAACAAGATTCTACACATTTCCTCTCATCAAAGAAACTTTAACTACAGGATGATATGTCCATTGTATATTCCATATGAATTCAGCTTTTAAAGAGCTATAAATAAAAAAAGCAGTGAAGGTGACTATAAAGATGTTGGGATAATTCCCCAATGTATTTTAGGGAAGGAAAGCTGCTATTCTTGCCTTTTTCTCCCTTACCATCTTTAAATATCTTTTCATAACTTACCCATGCCTTGATCATTTTCTTGAATCTCCCACCAATGCTCAGTTTCTGTTTCCACTCCTCTGTGAGTGCCTTAGGATATTTTTGTATATGATTGGCTCAATATATAAAAGCCAGACTTTTTCCTGTCATAACTTTAATTACCACTTTTAGTCAATTTATTTTTTGTAAAGGAAAATCAGTCAGCTTCTGCTTGCTGAATTTAGCTTAATCATTCAAGTGCTGAAGATTACATGCCACACATTCACTGCTGTACCATTTCAATCATAATTTATAACAAAGTTTGATTGTACCGAGCTGCATTACGATATACTGTAATTTATCCTGCTCTGTTTCATTATAAACACCACTTAATATCCCAGTTTCTTTGTGGAAGCAGTTGCTTCTAATTTATCTTAATTGAACACTCAAATACATTCAGGCTATTCTACACCCCGACACTGCAATTAACTTTCTGTAACCTCAATGCATAAATTAACATACGAGTACCTTTGACCTCAAAGTTGATTCCTTCTCAATTATCTCACAACATTTCCAAGATTTTCTGACTCTCCCTTTTCAATGTTACCCTTTTTTCAGTGCATCTCTTCCTTTATTGTTTTGTTTGCACTTCACACTTTTACTTTGCCCTTTGTTTATTTTTTATGAACCTGCTTTAAGTCACGCTTTGTATACAACTGGCAGGTTGAACATGAATACACAATGATACAGCCTATTGTGTGTGACTTTAATGCCTGCTAACTTGCAAAGCTAAAGTTTTAGGGTATTTTAGTCAATATTTGCAGGGCACAAATGTTTTACCAAGTCTATTGTATCACCAACAATTATTAAAACAATAAATGCATGATCCACATAAACTAAGACTGCTGAATTATTGCTTGAAAGAGCACTATTGGTGGCAGTTGGCTGCACATGAGTTACTGTAGTTTTTCAATATTGTTAATCTGTTCTAGTCCAGGCTGACATAATGATACGAAGCGTGTTTTAGGACCTTGTCCTCTAGATGGGCATCTATTAGGGCAGGCCTTGAAATTGCATTTGGGAAGATTAGTGAGGAAACACGTTAAATCTGAATTTAGTTAGCAACCAGTTTACCAGTCGCTTCTATAATAGATTTTCACCTGATTTCCACATCGCTGCTGTCCTGCAACTGCCTCACATCAAGACGGTGATGAGATAAAAATTGCCTCCCATGCTTCTTTCTTTAATATATACCACACTTTGGCATCTTTGTGGAGCCTGAACGACATTAATTTGCTTCCTGGACCCACAAAAATACCCTTAGAATTATCTTTTTGAGGGACTCTTTCTTTTTATGGAGCAACCAAACAAAGCACTCCACACCATAGTGCTGTGGTTCCCAGAGGTTGGAAACAATCACACTCTTTTGTAATATGGACCGAGAAGCCTGGAATGAGAGTGTAACTAATTAATTTTCAGCAGCCTATTATGCTGTGAGATTTGCACATAGGGCATGCAATATTAAACCGGATTGACCACTGTTGAAATTGTTAGCTTGATCTTTGTGGGAACAGTGGGATGAAGTGAATGGGAAAGAGTAATATTCCTTTCCCCTTTACGAATAATATAACATGATAAGACCAGGGGAGATCTTTAAATCTGCATTGACCTCCAATCTACATTGCAGCTCTTGCCTGAATTAGGTGAGTGCCTAAGCCACCCATCAGAAAACACTGGGGAAAATGGGAGTGTAACGATAGTCAGTCAGCAATCTTGATTTTATCCCTGCTGTCGTCCTTTCCATTAGGTGAAGAGTAAAATTGTCCCTACAGACGTTAGCTTGAAATTTAAGTGCAGAATAAAAGAGCCATTCCATATGTGAATGATTATATTGGGTGAACATTACATTGCACAGCCTTTTTCAAACATTCTTTTTAATTAAAGAATCAACTCTTATTTCTATCAACACCTGCCAACCACAATTTATTTTTAAAATAATCAATAAGTTAAACTCCTTGAGCAAGTGCTCCAAAATCAAAGAATATTGCTCACAAGCTGGCCCACCGATCACATTGAACTCTAGCCCATGCGTCCCACCCCTGCTCCCCATTTATTTTGGCATTCACTACACACTCTACCAAGTAGGACTCTTACTTTGTTTCGATTGTTTCAGATACTCAAAGGTCAGTGAAGATCAGCATCTACTTTCTTTGGTGCCTTTTCATTTCCATACTGTTGGCCATACATTTTCCCTTATTAATAAATATCCTGTATGTCCCTGAGGAAGTCTGTAAGTGTGCACTGTTACATTGATGGCGAGGATGGGATGGATTATGAGAATGCTGCCCATGGCCCGACACATGAGAGTATCCTGTTTTAATCAAAGTCTGAAGGAAAAAGATCCTCATCTTAAACAAACGTCTGTCTTTGGGCGAATTGACCCAGTGAGATGTTAAGACATTGCCAGAACCAGAGGGACAGATGCAGAAAGAGTCTGGATTAGCTGGTACGGTCAAGAGTTTAGAAATATATAGAAGAAAATGCAGAGAAAATAACCCGCAGAAGTCAGAGCTGTGATTTTGTGTTTAAGGAAAAATGCAACTTAAGAAAGGAAAGGCAGTAGCTGCAGGGTTTTTTGAAGAAACAAAGCAAAGAGAAGACAGAGCAGCGTTTTGGGTGAAAAGGGAAAAATGTCCCAAGGTGCCGCAGGACATGTCCCAGAGCACTGGAAAATAAAGAGGCCGAGATTGCCAGGCTCCTGATCTGAGCGGAGGCTGCAGGGGTTCCCTGCACTGAGGGACTGTGTGATTACTGTGGGTCACCATCAGACTCACCATGGACTACTCTCCGGGATCAGTTGCATTTTTGGACACATGCACCTCCATCAAGGACTGTCACCTCAGCACCTCACTGTACCGCAAGCCCACAGATAACCTCACGATGCTCCATTTCTCCAGCTTCCACCCTAAGCACATTAAAGAAGCCATCCCCTACGGACAAGCCCTCCATATACACAGGATCTGCTCAGATGAGGAGGATCGCAACAGACACTTCCAGACGCTGAAAGATGCCCTCATAAGAACAGGATATGGCGCAAGACTCATCGATCGACAGTTCCGAAGCGCCACAGCGAAAAACCGCACCAACCTCTTCAGAAGACAAACACGGGACACGGCGGACAGAGTACCCTTCGTCGTCCAGTACTTCCCCGGAGTGGAGAAGCTACGACATCTTCTCTGGAGCCTTCAACATGTCATTGATGAAGACTAACATCTCGCCAGGGCCATCCCCACATCCCCACTTCTTGCCTTCAAACAACCGCACAACCTCAAACAGACCATTGTCCGCAGCAAACAACCCAGCCTTCAGAAGAACAGTGACCACGACACCACACAACCCTGCCACAGCGACCTCTGCAAGACATGCCGGATCATCGACACGGATGCCATCATCTCACGTGAGAACACCATCCACCAGGTACACGGTACATACACTTGCAACTCGGCCAACGTTGTCTACCTGATACGCAGCAGGAAAGGATGTCCCGAGGCATGGTACATTGGGGAGACCCTGCAGACGCTACGACAACGGATGAATGAACACCGCTCGACAATCACCAGGCAAGAGTGTTCTCTTCCTGTTGGGGAACACTTCAGCGGTCACAGGCATTTGGCCTCTGATCTTCGGGCAAGCGTTCTCCAAGGCAGCCTTTCGCTGAGCAGAGACTGATAGCCAAGTTCCGCACACATGAGGATGGCCTCAACCGGGATCTTGGGTTCATGTCACACTATCTTGCCTGGGCTTGCAAAATCTCACTAACTGTCCTGGCTGGAGACAATACACATCTCTTTAACCTGTGCTTAACCCTCCCTCCACTCACATTGTCTGTACTTTTAAGACTTGATTACCTGTAAAGACTCGCATTCCAACCATTATTTTGTAAATTGAGTTTGTGTCTTTATATGCCCTGTTTGTGAACAGAATTCCCACTCACCTGACGGAGCAGCGCTCCGAAAGCTAGTGGCTTTTGCTACCGAATAAACCTGTTGGACTTTAAGCTGGTGTTGTGAGACTTCTTACTGTGTTTGCCCCAGCCCAACGCCGGCATCTCCACATCCTGAGGGAGTGCAGGCAATGAGTTTTGGAATTTTTCAGAAGAGGAGACCTCCATCTGTTTACAAGACAAGTAAAAAATGGTTTTAAAACGGTCCTGAACAGAACATGCTGGATCTCCCATTGAAACCGACACATCGGGGAGAGGAGGGAGGATGAACCCTCCAGACAGCCAAAAGGAAAAGAAAAGCTGCAGAGATCACCAAAAGAGCTTTCTCACAGTAAAAGAGAAGTTTTAAAAGTTTTTTTAAAAATGTTCAAAAAGGAGCAGTCAGGATTTGTGCCAAGACTTGAAAAGCATGGGAAAAACACAGAGAACCAGCAGCTGCTGACAGCAGCTTAAAAAATGTTGATAGTCTTATAAAGCGGTAATACATTTAATGTGGCAATGCATTTAAAGCAGTAATGCATTTAACGTGGCAATACATTTAAAATGGCAATGCATTTAAAGCGGCAATGCAATTAAAATGGCAATGCATTTAAAGCAGTAATGCATTTAAAATGGCAATGCATTTAAAGCAGCAATCACAAAAAGAAATAGAGGACAAGGGACAGGAAAATTGCAAAAGACCTCAGATAGAGGGCGGCTCTCAAATAAGTCGACAAGTAATGAAAACCTCAAGTGAGAGGCAATGGAAGACCTCAGAGGGGGCAATGAAGACGTCAGGAATCCCAGAAAGAGGAAACTGAAAAATCCCAGAAGAAGAGCACCGAAAGACATTGAGCCCGATTCGCCCATTTTGAGGCCAAGTGCCCAATGCCGGTGGGAAAACAAGACTGTTTCCCGTTGGCATTGGCAGCGTCTGTCAGGTGAGATTCACACACCTGAAAGATGTTAATAAACTCATTTCAACCAACCCGTCGGACAGCATCACTATTCTGAGACCGGATGGCCATTTTTAAATGGCTCCCCAATCTCCACGCTCGGAGGCAGTTCCAACAACCCACAAAAATATAAAGTGGTACCCCCCCCCCAACTTACCAGGGGAACAACACCATCCCCTCACCAAAGAGGGGCATCCTCTCCTCACCCGCAAAATAATGGGTAACCCCCCACACACAACGCAGGCATGAGGGTGACCCCCCCACTCAGGCCCTCCCATCAGCCCCCCTCAAACTCACTCTCCTCAGCACCCCCCCCCCACTCCACTCAGTCCCTCTTCCCACTCAGACCTCCTACTCAGGCTGCTTTCAGGCCACGCACCTTGGCAGTGCCCACAGTGCACTGTCCCCTGATACTCTGGCATTGACACCCTGGCCTGGTGCCTGGGGCCCCGAGGAGGCTCAAGGAGCCCCTTTGCCCCTCTGCTGCTGAGGAAGGGACCTTCAGGGGTCGGGTGGGCTCAGCCTGGGGGCAAAGAATTGAGCTCGCCACTCTCCGCCATGCCAGTGAATCGATGCCAGGGGGCTGTTGGCACTGATAAAGCGTCTTGCCTGAAGGAAGGCTGAGTGGGTGACCTGATGGGGAAAGGGGGCTGAGTGGGGGTTCTGAGGTGGGGTGGAGGCTAAAGGGAGGTTGCCGCTCTTCTCCAAGGGTATGGTGGTGCTCCTCTGGACCCCTGAGGTTCAGGATGCCATGTCCCCACTTGTGGATACCAACTGTAAAGCTCACCAGGTGCCATTCCCGCTGGCAGGCTGGGTGAATGGACCGTAAAACCCGCTAATGACATCCAAATTAGTGTGTTTGCATAACTATCAGGTGGCACAATGGTTAATATTGCTGCCTCACTGCGCCAGGGACCTGGGTGCGATTCCTGGTTTGAGTCACTGTCTCTGCGGAGTCTGCACGTTCCCCCAATGTCTGTGTGGGTTTCCTCCAGGTGCTCTGGTTTCCTCCCACAGTCTGAATGACGTGCTGGTTAGGTGGATTGGCCGTGCTAAATTCTCCCTCAGTGTACCTGAACAGGCACCGGAGTGTGGCGATTAGGAGATTTTCACAGCAACTTCATTGCAGTGTTAATGTAATCCTACTTGTGACACTAATCAACAAAAAACTTTATTACAAATCTCATTGGGTTTCCACCTGCTTTGGGCGGGAACCCCATCGGAGCCAATGGGGCTGGTTGGGTGAATCCTGAAAACACTCACGCCGATCGGGAATCCCGATATTTGGCCAATGCCCCATTCACCGGGGCATTGGGATTCCAGCCAACCATCTGAGGAGGTCAGAGAATCAGGTCCGTTAAATGACGAAATGAAGGACAGTGAGAGAATTGCAGAATGGAAACAAGTTAACACTTCATTGGAGCCAAACCCAACCGACAGTGAAGACATAAATGGTTCAGCTGAAGTTAAGACAAGTAGCAATGAAGATTCCATTTGTGATGGATTCAGCTTGGAAGAAACGCAGAAATTAAAGACTTCAAAATAAACCAGAAATTATTGAACATAAAGAGGAATCAGCAAAAAGAATTAAAGAGAAGACATCAAAACAACAAGATGAAATGACTGAGAGCAAACTTGGAGAATAAAAAGTTGCAAAAATTACAAAATGAAATTAAGAAGGAAAAATTAACGAGACAAAATATAATAGCTGTGGTGAACCATAGTTGGTTACCACTATGAGTGCTGAGCCATGGATGGTCAGCACTATGGGTATTTGTAGATATGTTACTGTTGTCACTGTTGGGGTTAGGGTTGGGCTGTTCTACCTGTTGATATTGTTCTGTGGTACACTCCAGTTGGCGCCGCCTACCTGGGGAAGTATAAAGGTCACTGCACTGCCTGGTGACCCTTTAGTCTGGGATTGTATTGTATATAGTGTGCTCCATTCTTGTGCGTAATAAAAGCCTTTATTTCCCGGGTACAATCTAGCCTCCCGAGTGATTTAATCGCGCATCAATAGCTGAATGCCATGAAAAGGCAACTAGAAAATAAGAATAAGTCCAGTGAAGAATTTAATCGGGAGAATAAGATCTTGAAGAAAGGAGGCTTGGCAATGAGAAATTAACTGAAGAAGTAAAAACATTGAAATTGACAGCAGAATCAGCAATTCAGACAGATAGAAACTATGATTACGGACCAGAACAGGATTGCTGAAATGGTCACGTGAATGGAAAAGCTTAAGAATTAATATAATAAAACGGTCAATGAAAAAAAAATGTTGAATTGAAATGCTGGAAAGAGAAGAAACTTTGTCACATGATCCAAGTACCAGAAACAGAGTATCATGACCATTTCTTCACACGTGAAAGAACTATCAAGACATAAAGACTGTGCTGCATTGTGATGATAAGTGTCTGCATGCATTATAATGTAAGGTGCTCGGCAGAGCAAGGGTCAACATGGGACTGGGGTGTAGCACTGCCCACAGTGATGAATATAATCACATGATCAGAGAACAGTCTAGAATGGAACTTGGTAAGTAGCATGCCTGCATGGAACAGCTTCATGCAAGACCATATTTGAAACTACATAGTTAAAGCTTACCAATAAAAGTGTTTATGTTTGGACGCAGAAGCCTCAAGACTTCTTCAATGAGCTATCACCATAGTAACAATTAGGCCATATCAAGTACACAATACGGCATGGTGTCATACTATGAAACTTCGGTAGCGGATCAAGTTAGATCCCTGGAATTATTGTCTCTCTGACTGGACTCCTGTGGTAGTCAGTAAGCATGGAGAGACAGATCGTTTGTAAGCATGTGGATTACTGGAGTAGAGAGATATCCCAGTAGTCAGTGTTGCCATCAAGAAATGTTTCTGAACCTGTAAGCCCCAAAGTACCTAACTGAGCTGTCATAGACATTATTGATGTCTCTGTGGAAGCAAGTAGTAATGAACTGCCTGTGCAGGAAGAGGTATCTGTTATTTGTAGTTCCTGTTAATGTCAATCCGCTGAAAGCATTTCAGACGAAAGAATTACAACATTCTCCAAGAAACAGAGAAACCTCTCAAAGACTAGATTTCTAAATGTCCAATTTGTCTGGTTAGAATTTGGGCTTGAGTCAATTAGTTATTGAAGATTGTAAAAGGAGTTAAAGAGGGAGGGATGTGGTAATTGTCCCTTTGAGGGAAACTCAGCAGAAGAGGGTAATCAATTAGAACTGATAGTCGGTTCCAGGGGGTGGAGTCCTATTTTGAGCAGAAGACATGTAGGGACTGTGGTCCCTCTGTGTTCCTGATAAAGTCTGTGAGCATGTATCATTACACCCTGAATCTATCAGATGTACCTCAGTAAAAGCAAATCTCTATCCAGAACATTGCTGTTGTTGTAAATAAACAGACTGCGCATCAAGGAACTTTTCACATATAACTTGAGCAAATCAAGTAAAAAATCCTATCAGATTTATCTTTTATTTCATTTCCACCAGGATTATAGGCCAGTGATATAAATGAATATTTCTGATCCAAATCATTTGCTGGAATTTTAAACTATATTAAAATTCAGACATTGTTGATGTAGCTACGTTGAAAATGACAACATTTGAAAATATACATCTTTCTCAAAGTGGGCTGATTGATGTTTAGTCCTCAATTTAATTGAACTCTTGTCTTAATTATCCTATCTGTTCTTTGAAGGTAAACTATTAATGTGCATTCATGTATTCTCTTGTACACGGCAAAATTGGCTTAAATTACTCAATATTAGTGTAAAGTGCTCATAAACACTGTTCAGTTGATTACTGTTTATGCCATAGCAACATAATGGCTTCAGTGCTTTTATTCCTGGTGCAAGTTCCACATGATGCCTAAGAAATCAGATGAAATAGTGCAACTGTATGAGAGTGATGTATTCAGTACAAACAGAGGTCAAAAGTGTCATTTATGCACGGAATGCATTGCCCAATAAGAAAATGATCAACACCATCCATGAGCAGAGCAAAATTTGAATTGAATGTAAATTAATAGTGGATGGGTGTTAGTCAGAGAGGAAAGGATGGCATCATTAATTGGGTCCATTTTGACCACTTCTCCCTGGTGTTAATAGCCTGAAATAGATCAATAGTTTTAGGCTGGTTTATTTTGACAGAGCCTTCCTGTTTTAGGCAATAGGCCCTCTATAACATGAACATTGGGGTCTTATGATGCAAGTGGAACCAAATAATCAATTTAGGCTGGAACTAGACAGAGTACGCAGGCTTCAACCAGCTCCACAGCAATGGAAGTCAAAAGCCTGCCAAAGACAAATGTCAAATTATGTTTGTGAGCCAGGAATTTTCTTCTGGGATCCACAAAAAATCATTTGTGCTGCTTCTGCCACCCCAGAATCACAAATTCCCCAACTCACCTGCATCCTGTAACTTACCTTCATGGCATGCCCCAGCCCAGCTTCCATACTTCAATCCAGCAAGCTGGATTTGGCTCCCCACAACTCACCTGTCAAACTTAAATAAGGCTACAGCCCTTGGATTGCAAGGTTCTAATTGCCACTGGAATGGCCCAAAAGTCAAGAACTATTCCTCCATGCACAGCGCACCACCATAGGAAGGAATGCAATTATTAGTCTGCTAACTGAAAAGAAAGAACTTACTTCTATATATCATCTTAAATTCATTGAGGATATACTTCACAACCAAATATGGTTGTGAAATATGATATATTTGTCCAAATATATGATATAATTCACAACCAAATATGGTTATGAAATATGATATATTTGTCCAAGTATATTTGTCCAAATGTATGATATAATTCACAACCAAATATCGTTGACAAATATGGCAGCCAAACTGCACAGCAAGATCGCACCCATGAAACAACAACGAGATGAATAGTTAAGACATCTGCTTTGCAGGTATTGATGGAGGGATAAATGATGGTCAGTAGAGCTAAAGAAGTTGATCCACTCCCAATGGGATATCTTACCCCTTCTTTGTACCCCTTCCACAAACAATCAATCCCTTTACCACCGGTGAACAGTAGCAGCAGTGTGTACCATCTACATGCAGTGCAAGAACTCACCAAGGCTCCTTAGGCTGCAGCTTCCAAACCCATGACCTCTACTATCTGGAAGGACAAAGGGAGCAGGTATCTGGGCTCCCCTCCAAGTCACTCGCCATCCTGACTGGGAAATATATTGCCATTCCTTCACTGTTTCTGGGTCAAAACTCTGGAATTCCCTCCCTAATAGCACTGTGGGTATTCTTACATCTTCGGAATTACAGCGGTTCAAGAAACCAGCTCACCACCACCTTCTCAAGGGCAACTAGGAATGGGCAATACATTCTGATCTAGCCAGCGACGCCCATATCACATAAATGAATTTTAAAAAACATCCATGTGGACCATTGTTTAACATCTCATGAAAAGATATCAGATCCAATTTGTGCAGCACTCTCTCTCAGCACTAATGATCTAATTGTCTTAATTTAAATAATAGCCATGTTGCTGCTCAGTTTGCATGCTTTAAAAATGTTCCCTGTCTGTGTCTGTTCTAACTGGAGTAAAACAAGACAAAGCAGAAAGAAACATATTTACAAAAAGACCTGCTTTAAGTCCCTTATGTAAACATAAGCTCTCTTGCTTCCTTTGGGTCTCCTCTTCTTTTTATCCACAAGACATAGAGGAATTGCCAAAGAGAAACCCTTATGTTAACATAAGCTCACTTGCTTCCTTTGGGTCTCCTCTTCTTTTTATCCACAAGACATAGAGGAATTGCCAAAGAGAAACCTCTGGCCTTCAGTTCTAATATAAGGGTCAGCAATATGTGAAAACAGAGCAAGTTACTGGTGGCCCTGTGGGGAGGGGATTGGGGAAAAAATATCAAAATGGAGGAGAGAGTTCATGGTCTAAATTTGTTGACTTCAATGTTAAGTCTAGAAGGCTGGAAAGTGCCTAATTGGAAGACAAAAGGTGCTGTTGTTGGAGGTTGCATTGGGCTTCACTGGAATACATTGCAGCATACCAAGGACAGAAATACGAGCACGAGACCTAAATGGTGAGCTAAAATGACAAGCAATGGAAAGGTTGGGGTCATGCTGACAGACTAACTGAAGATGTTCTACAAAGCTTGGCCCACACCTCTAACACCACATCCTCTCCCCAGGGCACCTCCCATGCAATCATGGAAGGTGTAATATTTAACTCTGTAGCTCCTCACTGTCCAAGACCTCAAACACTCCTTTTAGTGGAGCAGCATTTCACTTGCACCTCCTTCAATTTAGTCCACTGTATCCGTTGCTTCCAATGCGGTCTCCTCTAGATTGAGGAGACTAAATGCAGACAGTGACGTTTGTTGTTTTTATTTCAGATTTCCAGCATTCACTATATTTTGCTTTTCCCACCATCATTATACCTTAATAACACAAACAGCAAGGACATGAGCCTATCATAATACCCTTGATCCTGAGAAGACTCAGGACATCTTAAACAATACCTCCAATGGACTTGTTTCATTGTCTAATTATTATCTTACCATTAGGAAGAATGATTGGATTTTTTGATTGATTTGTGAAGATCAAAGGTTTCAGCTATGGGGAATCACTTACTTAACAATCTCATTACACAGAGCAAATGTTGCTTTCTTAAGTTTGTCAAGGACAATTAGACATGGGCAATAAGCATTGGCCTTGCCTGCACATCCTACAAACCAATAAGCAAAAGTTTGACATGTCACTTATTTTGACATTAAAGAAAACGTTTCTCGAACAAATCAAAAGAAAAATGTCAACACCCCGTTCAAATAATTCGGAACACACCCAGATGGATTCATTCAGCCTTTGCACTGGAGGGTTTGAACATTAAGGTTCTGTGATCTAAAGGAATTTAAATGTTGGAGAATGAATGAAAGAAGTCATTGGTATGAAGGAGGAACAGAAGGTTAAAAAAAAACAGCCAGTAAATCGGTAAAATGTCAACACAAAGGAGCTTAGAACAAACTTGGTAACCACAAACAAAATGAAAGGTCAAGTTTTGGTAACTTGATGAAAAATTATCAAATGAATTGGAAATGAATTTGAACCTAAATGATTTACTAAAAAAATTCCAGGAAAAAGATAGTAATATGGCCAGTGGTACATCCATGCCAGAAATAGTACTGATGATCATGAATTAGACAAGAACTTTCAAAGTTATGAACAATTTAAAAATTAATGGCAATTTTCTATCGATTTCAAAATTATCAATTTCACTGCAGCAAGATGATAGTTGGAAAGATAAGAAGTATCGTGGTCAGAGATAGGGTGAACTCAATCATATTTACAAGGAGAATGAAAGCCGGACTTGTTACTCGATTGAAGAGAGGTCATGAATAATTATTGAGAAATATTTGCACCCAGAAGAATTCATGACAGAGAAAGTGTGTCTTAACTTGCACATTATTCCGCTGTCTGCTTGGGATTTGATCTCACGACTTCTGGGTTTCTGATCCAAAGCTGTAACTAGTGACTTAACTCGTCATGTTCTTGGTCATATTACAACAAATGTAGGTGCATTAGTGTGAATGTCATTCTGCACCGTTAGTCACACTAACCGCCACCATATACACAGAACATTCCTGAAACAAAATAAAGCAATCTCAGAGGATGAATAATACATAAAGTAATAACACCACTGCTGCTTCTGAAGACACCTTGGAAAAAAAAACATCTCCTAAGGTGCCTGTTAGCATCACTACTGAAAGTGGTATAGATGTCATCACTGAAGTTCAGGCTGCCTTCCATATATTAGCTGAGCTTTGGGTTAGATTATTGCCTCATTATTACCCTCAGCTATCCATTATATTTAAGTGGATTTGCAGTCCTTTTGCCATTTTCCCCAACGTACTTGTGTGCACTTGGTCACTGCTACCACTCTCATCTGATAGCCTTCCCCGAGCCATTATAATCTCCCCGAACTGCAATACATTTTGATGCCTTCTTTCAACCTTCTTGAAAAGTCAAGCTTTATAGTGTTGCATAATCAAAACTGATCAGCGATCCTTTTCTTCCAAGCATTCAATTTTACGATTAAATACCTGCATGAAGAATAATTGTCCCTTATACTGACCGTTCTCCAAAAGTTACAAAAAATCTTATTGGATAAACACCAAATTAATTTCCCTAAAGCAGCTTTAATTAGCTAAAATGTAGAAAGATTTTTCATTCATAGGGAACTAATGAAGTTGCTACCCAAGCAGAACGACAGGTTGAAGAGATACCAGTTCCCTAACCTACAGCTGTACCGGTCTCCATAGATCACTGCTGCACATATATCGACTTCATTATTTGGTGGGGATGGGGTTGCTGAACAAAGGCTGGTTCTCTCAGCAGACTGTAGATTTTTAGTTCCAAAGTGTGTAACTTTGTTTTAAACTGGAACCAGATCTGGAAGTCAGCTTGGCTTCAATTTGGGGAGCATTCCAGTGCTAGCCACAGCCCAAGCTAAGGAACCTCTATCTGATAATTGCTAATTGATGGTGGGGTAAGGGGTGGGATGCCAGCCCGACCCCAAGAGGCAGATGGAGTGTTTGGATGGCCCTGGGGCTGACTCCCTCAATCCACCCCCTTCAAGTCACTTCAGGCAATTCCATTCTCTATTAAATAAAGCTACCATTATTATAATTTAAATTTCTTAGCAACATCACTGGCCGCATTTACAGCAACATTAAATGTAAATAATTAAACATATTATTCATGAAACTGAATTACTGTAGCTTTGATGCACAAAGAGTAATGGATATTTTACAGAAAATGAGGTAACTATACAAAATAAAAATCAATATAATCTCAGTCCCAAATTCCTGTTCAGTATTTCCCAAAATTCATGAAAAAAACAATACTTTTAGGATTGGATTTTCCACCAATTTTCTACTGTTAAGAAGGAAGAACATCAAGTAGTGGATCAAAGCCAACATTAATGCATTTAATGCAAATTAAATGTTCTAGTGTATTTTCTAAATGTTCTTGCAACTAAGCTGTGGTTCAGTCCTCTAAGGCTGAAACCATAAGCCATGTGTGAACCTGACTTTCCTCCTTTTAGTCTCAACGTCACAGGGTTTTTGGCCACTAACAAGAGATTGATGTGAAAATTACCAAACTATTGAACTGGAATGCGAGGGTCTTTAATGCCGATGTAACGTTGCTCCTCGTAACCAAAGGTCGTGATGTAATGGATTGTATGCTGATGCACAGCTGGTATTCTTGAAACAAAAGAAGGGGCATTAAACAGAACCGTGGTGCTTCATTATCATCAAGCCTTCCAGTTGAGTATGAAGTATAGCATCTCAATTAATCTAAGTTAACAACAGAAGTTAAGATTAATGGGGCAGTGATTGACTGGGTCTATGACTTAACAGGAAGCACACTTGTCTGCAAGATAAGAAATGGGCCTGGCAGTGAAACCTGGATATCTGCATAAAACAAAATCAGTACAGTTTCAGGTTGGACAATAATTTCCATGGGGAGAAAAGAATCAACATACATTTTTTTTTTGATGTATGACTGGATTTATCACCAAGGATAAAGAGGATGCATATCATATATACTGCAGCATAGCTCGTCATTTATTTGGAAAAATCCTGTTATATTTTCAATTATAGTATGGCTTAGGTCTGCTTAAAGGGCTTAGAATATATTAATATTGCTTAGCCTCCAGGATATAATACCAATAAGATATTAAACCAGCTAGATTAGATGAGCAATTAATAGAAATGAATTTGCATTGGTTGGAATCAAGACATGACTGCAAAACAATTCTTGCATGAAAAAGGCATTTATTATTGTAAACTGGATCCTCACAGGAGACTATATTTCCACCTCCTTATACAGTGAACTCCTTTAGTTATCAGAGTCCTTCATCATTTTTCTTTGTAATATCAATGCACATAAGAAATAGGAATACTAAAAAAAATAAGAAATAGATACAATTTGCTTTTCTTTAGTCTTCAAGTATTAATCGTCTCTGCATTCATCTGGGGCCTTGATTGCTTAACATATGATGAATCCTAATTTCTGGATGTTTATCGTGCTTATTGCTTATTTTCACGGACTTCCACAATTGCTCTATTAAGATATTGTACAGCAATAATTACATCCATGCCTATGAAATTGCACATGTATGTCCTGGTTGTTTCTGGAGACGACTACAGATGTCCACACAATGAACGATTCCTATCTTCTCAAACCCTACTCTATTCTTTCAAATGAACGTTTGCAAGAATAAGGTCTTGAAGTGAATATTCAGGGGGGGGCGGATACTTTGGGCCCTATTTTACCATTTTGATTCTAAGTACTGGGCAGACTTGAAACTGGGAATGTTTCAGACCCGTTGTCAGGCGCCCCTATATGCACTCTGCCTGCAAAAATATCAGTGATTCTGAATCGCACTGCAGAAGTCTGTGGGTGGGGCTTATCATGCCCGAAATCCTGCAGCTCCATTGGTGCCTCCAACTGCGCATGTGCAGAAAAATAAGTGATAGAATGTGGCTCCCTGCCACATCGCTCCCAGGCCGGATATTGTCTTCCTCTGTCCCCCACAGACATTGCCCCACCCCACAACATTACTGACCCCCTATCCCTCCACCCACCTGCCACCCAGACTGATTGCAGGCCCCTCCCCCCTTCTCCCTCACTGATCTCAGGCAGAGTGGCAGCAGACCCCCCCCCTTCCCCCTCACTGATCACAATGAGTGGCAGCGGACCCCCCTTCCCCTCTCCCCCACCGATCTCAAGCAGAGAGCCGTCGGACGCTCGGCACTTACCACCTCACTAACTGGAGTGCCTGAATTGGACTTTTGTAGAGCATGTCTGTTTTGTGCCGAATCTGGATGGGCGAACGCAGTGGTAGAGGGAGAAGTGCTGGTAAGGTTAGGCCCATTAAGTCAATTTAAATGCATGTAAATTGCCGTCGCGCCCATTTTCAGGCCTTGGTAAAGGGGGAACCGGTGCAGAGGTGGGCGTGGAATGCGCTACTCACCTCACGCCTGACTTTATCAAGTTTTCATGCCCAAAACTGAGCACAAAGCGATGTTAAAATTGGGGCCTTTGGGTCAAAAAGTAATCATAGAATCCCTACAGTGCAGAAGGCATATGTTGAGACAGTAAGGGGCAATTTAGCATAGCTTATCAATCTAACACACACATCTTTAGACTGAGGGAGGAAACCGGAGCACCCAGAGGAAACCCACATGCAAACATGGGAGAACATGCAAACTCCACACAGTCACTCAAGGCCAGGAAATTTGGCATGTCAGCTACAACTCTCACCAACTTTTACAGATGCACCATAGAAAGCATTCTTTATAGTTATATCACAACTTGGTATGGCTCCTGCCATGCCCAAGACCACAAGGAACTACAAAAGGTTGTGAATGTAGCCCAATCCATCACGCAAACCAGCCTCCCATCCATTGACTCTGTCTACACTTCCCGCTGCCTTGGCAAAGCAGCCAGCATAATTAAGGACCCCACGCACCCCGGACATTCCCTCTTCCACCTTCTTCCTTCAGGAAAAAGATACAAAAGTCTGAGGTCACGTACCAACCGACTCAAGAGCAGCTTCTTCCCTGCTTTTGAATGGACTTACCTTGCATTACGTTGATCTTTCTCTACACCCTAGCTATGACTGTAACACTACATTCTGCACTCTCTCGTTTCCTTCTTTATGAACAATATGTTTTATCTGTATGGCATGCAAGAAACAATACTTTTCACTGTATGATAATAATGTGACAATAATAAATCAAATCAAAATCAAAGTATTGAACCTGGGTCCCTGGAGTTGTGAGGCAGCAAGGCTAACCACTGTGTCACTGTGTCACCCTCTACCATAGCTCGGATTCTGTTGCCTCATGCTTATAATCTAAATTGCCATCCTAAGGTCTTACAGTCAATGGAATTGAAAAACCTGAAATGGAGAATGATCCAGTCCTTTATATTTATGCACAATTTCAGTTCTTGGCAAACTGTGTCAATTAATAGCTCATGGAGAGCAAGTTTTCCAACTCTTCCCCCTCCGTAAATTAAGAAAAGGGTTCCCGAACACTGTACCACCTAAAATGTTCTTTCTTTCTCGATGCCTAACCACTTCCATAGTACTGATCATTACAGCCAGTTAGAAAGTGCTGTTGCTGCCACCTGCAGTGTTGTTCTAGGGTTTGTTCAGTAATCATTTCCTAACCTGGTCCTACAACCTGGAATCTCTCTGGTAACAAAGTGAAAAGATGGGCATTTTGATGGAAGATTAACAATTATGCATCAGTCCAAGAAAAAAAAGAGTGCAGCACCTGAACGGTGATGGAAGGAGATTCAATAATAACTTCAAAGGAAATTGAATATCTAGTTGATAAGGAGTGTTGTAACTCGAGGCAACTAACAAACTAAAAGATTTATTGACTGAGACGAATTAAGTACAACTAAGGTTCAATAGCCCAACTCTGCTTCCAACAATGCCCTGACTCTAACTGAAGGCTTCTAGCCCTGAGAGTATGCACCTTCGCTCCTGATTAGTCAAGTTTTACACGCTGTGTAAACTCCATTGGTTCCAGTCCAGTTACTTGGCCTCCAAAGGGTCGCCCATTAAAGGTACCACAAGGAGTAATCTGGGGCAGGGAACTAATTGGATAGGTCTTTCAAAAACACCAGCATAGGTACAATGGACCAAACGGCCACTTTCAGTACTACAAGATCCTACAATATTATACTGAGCTTTCTAAGACAAGGAAGGTCATGAGGAAATTCATAAAACCAATGTGTGGCAACCTTTGACCTGGAAGCAGTAATAGGAAAATTTGCAATTATTTTAGAATTCAGGAAATCTGTATTTTTAAAAAATATCTTTTTAGAATTTGCATCAAATTATAAAGGGATTAATTGTAATTTTCTGGGATAAGTAATAATTCCGGCTCATGTTACCTGGCAACCCTTGATCTGGAAGCAGTACCAATGAGAAGGAATGGCCAGACAGTGCTGCTAAACAAGAGATCTGCAAGATAAAGGCAATCTGCGTACACATACAGTCACAAAGAGAAAGCTGACAAAGCCAGAAAGGGGAACACAGAATTCATGTAAACTGGCCTCAGAGGACAGTAAAGCTCTCTATGGAAAGGTCAATTTTCTGTTCGGTGATATTAAGAAAAACAGAATTCCAGAGCTCTTGGAGGAGTGATATATAAAAGAACTGAAAGGGATGAAATCCTAAAAGCTGGGTGAATTGTTCAGACATGCGAAAGAGCTGAGAGTTTGGATCAGAGGCTCAGGTCATAAATTGGGTATTGTGGCTTGGTTGGCTGAAGACAAACACAGGAAAGCTACACCGTCAGGACTGGCATGACCTGAGTAAGAGAGGGCTCATTGATCTGCAATTTGTCAGTGTTAACCATTTCCAGAGTTCTCAGATGGAATGCGGCAGTCAGTGAACACAACGCGTGGGTCAGATCAACCAAGTGGAAAAGTAAGAGATTCTATACACGTAGATGTCAAGTTAAAGAACTTTAGATCTGCATTTGTTGCCACGTGTGCTGGCAGTGATAGGTAAGCTTGTGGTGTATCTTTGTATCATCGACTATTTGCCGGTTAATTCATGTTTAATTGATGGTGGTTCTGATGTGTGCAAAAGTTACAAGAAGTGAAATCTTTTTGGTAATTTCTTCCTTCGGGAGGGTAATTCGGTAAAATGTGATTATTTTTGTATCCAGTTTCCCCATGGAAATCGCAACACATACAGCATGTTTCCATCACCAGGCCTACTTGTTTGAACTACCCTCTCAAACCCTTATCCTCCTCAGTCAGCTGACACCTAGCGTTGGAGCTAAATCACGAGGCAGTGAGAGGGTGAATCAAGCCTGAATTTCAAAAGCCTGCAAGAAGCAAAGAAAACTGACAAATATTTAAACTGAGGAGGTTTTAACTGGGAGTTAAAAGGTGGGAGGGGGTGGATGAGAGAGATACACTTAAAGAATGAACAATCTCAAGTCAACCAATGGACAGATGAGTCATGTGCCATCAATGATGGCCATACCCCACAAGGATCCAGAGTTAATAATAGTCCCTCCAAAAGATCAAAATTGTTTAAAGACTAAACAGGATGTGTGGAAAAAGAAATCAAGGCTCAAATTCATTACTCACCTATTTTAACAAATTATTTTCTCCTTCCCTGTTGAATCATGTGCATTAAAACAATTATGCTGATAGTTAGATTTTTAACAGCATTAGGAGAGTTAATAACACTGTAGTTAGAAGAACTGATCTTATATTAGTATTTTCCCATGATACCAATGTCCCACTTTAAATGCAGAAAGCTGCCACAAGGTTGCACGGACACAGAATGAAACAAGGCACTAACAGATTTCAGATTCCAATAACAAGTGTCAGCTGGTGTTAAAAGACCCAGCGGGGCCGAAGGTTACACAGAATAGCTTTGTAGTGTGTTTCAGAGAAAGGGTTGAGTTGTTCAGCCACCAAATCCATAGAGAGTGTGGCCCTGGCGTTTCGGAGCATACAGCACATCCATGGCAGTCACCGTCTTGCTCTTGGCGTGTTCAGTGTAGGTGACATAGTTCCTGATCACATTCTCCAGGAAAATCTTCAGCACCCTGCGAGTCTCTTTATAAATCAAACCTGAGACCTGCTTGACATCGCCATAGTGATGCCCTGGGTATAATTGGGAAGCAATGCGAGATGTTGCTTTACCCAGTCCGTTGATTCCTTTCTTTTCATGATTCATCACTCGATCACTGCAGAATAAGCTAGATAGGATAAATACATCAGTCTAAATGCTCCATTAGAATTAAACAAGTAGTCTCTATACAAAGGAAACAATCTGACTCATAATTCCACCCTTCAGTATAGTAACCTAGCATGAATGGATATGTGACTCACTGCTTTGTGGTGCTATTTTTTCTCATTGATTTTTTTGTGTTGAAATTCATCACATTTGGAACCTCTGCCCCTCAGGTGAATATTGGACATCTCCTGGCAAATGTGGAAGTACACCAGTGTGCACCGATTCCCAGCATGCCCTTGAGTCAGTAGTGACTCCATTATTTGGGTCATGTGAGCCAATTGGATGACAGCTGCATCGCCAAAGACATGCTCTCCAAGGAGCTTGCTAACAGCATGAGACCAACAAGTTGCCCACGTCTGAACTACACGGATGCCTGCAAGCAAGACTTCTTGACTGGAATCAGTTGATGTATGGGAAACCCTTGCTGTTGACCAGAGTGCATGGAGACCAGCGTGGAAGAAGCAGAGGGCAAAGGACCAGACAGTGGGAGAGAGAGCATGCCGGAAAGAAAAGACATCACTCAATCTCTGGCCAATTCTATTCATCTGTGCCACCTGCAGAAGAGGTTGCCACATGCAAAACGCTCTAGACTGCCAAAACAGATGTGTTCAATTCAGAAGTTAAATACACCCAGGGTGCAGTCCACCCGAGGTGGACTGACGCCAATAATGGAAGTAACATCGGAACATACGCACGTACAAAAAGTTGAAAGGATGGAAAAGACTAGCAAGTCCATCAAGCCTGTACACAGCATGATGGTCCAATCATTCTAGATTCCCATGGCACAGAAGGTCCAGTCTAATAACACGTTCCAGCACATCGTCTGTAGACTTCTAGACTACTGCACTTCAATCGCATATCCAAGTGCTTTTTAATTGTAAAGACAGCTTCTATCTCTTCTTCACACAATGCATTTCAGATCTCCACCACCCTCAGGTGAGAAACAATATTCTCCTGAACTCCTCTCTAATCCTTCCACCAATTATTTCTGTGTCTCCTGATGAGTGACCTGTCCAATAAGGGAAATCGGAACATTTTCTTTTAATTCATTTATGGGATGGGGGTATCGCTGGCCAGACCAGCATTTATTGACCATCTCTAATTGTCCTTGAGAAGGTGGAGGTGAGCTGACTTCCTGAACCCCTGCAGTCCAAGTGGTTGGTGTAAGTACACCCACAGTGCTACTAAATAACTCTTTCCTCATTCCACCACCTCTCTCTCTCCCTGCTGCCCCCACAAAGTTCTCCTTTAGTAGTGTGTTGAATTCAGTATGTTTGTTTTAAATAACCAGCAACTGCTGTTTCACCAAAATTATATTGGCTCACTTGCCCTAATGTTACAACTATGGTGAATCTGCAGTTAATGTTTTGCAACACATTGTATTAAAGTAATCGTGGCTAAATTAATCTGAAAATCTAAATATTTTCAATATGTAGATTTCTGTGGTTATGTCAAGCACTAGTTCAGTTTTTAATCTCTTTTTGACTGTTAATTCAAGCCGTGGAAATATGCCAAGAGTATAAAGCACATCTGATTACTCGTGGAATGCTAATACAATCAGGATACCAGACTATACAGATTGTGCTAGGACTGAATTACATTTCCATAGTCAGATAATTAGCACATCATTTCATCTCAATAAGATCATAATTTAGCAATGGACAAAACATACATTATGCAGCTTGCATGTCATGTAGCACCTCAATATTTACTGTAGTTCCATCTGCAAATCAGGCATGGTACCTGATCCACAAGCATTTTTATTTTACTGTCATTGTTGAGGGAGGAACATTGGCCAAAAACTAGAAGTGCTTCCTGCTTCTTATTCGAATAATGGTCCAACCAAACCACCACAACAAATAGACAAAATCTCCATTTAATGTCTCATTGAAAGCGTGACACCTTTGATAACACTGCACTTGTCACGTCACCCTAGATTATGAGTTCAAAAACTGGCTGCGGTTTGAACCCATAACCTTTTGAGTCATGACTATTATACTGGCACATTGCCCTTTATTTACCTCTGAACCTGGATTTGAAACCAAGCCAGACTGATGAGATAACAATCTCCATTTTCTGCTGGCTGTAGGTCCGTTGTAAATTGAGTTTTGGCAACCTTGACTAAGTTCTTAATAGGAACGAGGCTGTTGCATAATCCTGCTGACACAGATGGCAATCTCACTCAAATGTTTATTGTGGGAATTTAAAAAAAACAAACTACTGTAGTAGTATTGCTCTTCTGATGCTAAAACAAAAATGTATTGTTGGGTGCTTTACAGCCTGCTGCACTAAACCCAAATATGAACAATGGATGCTTAAAAATGGGAATATGGGCTACACACTAAATCTAACCTCCATCATCAACATCACAAGGCAAAAGCTAGCTGCAGTATTTTTATATTCCCTTGCATTTTAAAGCATTGCTATGTATTTTAACTTGAGACTAAAGAACAAGATGTTACCTCCTTCTATATAGAAACATCTACACAAGAACATGTGTGAAATCTCAGTGAGACCAAAAACACACACAAAAATGATGGAGGTAACAGAAAAGAGAGGGAGCTGGTTAGCTCGGTTGGCTAGGTGGCTGGTGTGTTGTTCAGAATAACAACAGCAGCGTGTGTTGATTCGTATTCCAGCTGATGTTGGGACCTGGAGCACTTTAATATCCCTGAGATTGGAAGGCGAGAGCAAACCACCATTGACAAAACTGCCAAGAAAACAACTCTGCATGAAGCATTGGCAGGCAATGAGCCATTAACCTGGCTTAAGGCAGGGAACAGATGAATGAATAGAAAAATAAGACTGTTTGCCTTTACAACTGCAAACCAACACAACCTGATCCCATGAATCCATAACAAATCTCAGTCAATCAAGGGGTCTCCTGGTGAATACATAATTGGCATCTGTAAGCTGGAGGAGCAGCAGTTCATCTCAAGTATGTTTTCCACAGTCCTCCAGACCCAACATTGAGTTGAACAATATCCCATCACCGGATGGGCCTATTTTGTTTTATTTCTCCTGTTCAGGTTTCAGTTTCAATCCTGCTTTTCCTTTGCTTTTTGCTTTCCAATGGTAGTAGTTCATGTTTCTGCCATTCACACCTCCTCCAGATAATGGTTTCATTCCTTTACTTGTCCCATTACCATTCCCTTTGGTCATCCACTATCGAATCTTTTGTTATTTAATCTCTCCTGTCTTCCATCCTATCACAGACTTTCCCTTTTGTTCTTAATCCACTCTCCCCACTTTCGATAGTTTAAAATATTATTTTAACGGTGGCACAGTGGTTAGCACTGCTGCCTCACAGCCCCAGGGACCCGGGTTCGATTCCCGGCTTGGGTCACTGTCTGTGCGGAGTCTGCACGTTCTCCTCGTGTCTGTGTGGGTTTCGTCTGGGTTCTCCGGTTTCCTCCCACAGTCCAAAGATGAGCAGGTTAGGTGGATTGGCCATGCTAAATTGCCCCTTAGTGTCAGGGGGACTAGCTCGGGTAAATGCCTGTGGCTGTGGGGATAGGGCCTATGTGGGATTGTGGTCGGTGCAGACTCGATAGATCAAATGGCCTCCTTCTGCACTGTAGGATTCTATGATACATGAATTAAATTTATTATTTTTCTCAGTTTTGATGAAAGGTCATCAAGCTGAAATGTTAATTCTGTTTCACCCTCCACAAATGCTGCCTGACCTGCTGAGTATTTCCAGCATTTTCTATTTTTATAACATACTCAACATGTTTGAGGCAGCTGCATTGCATTTTTACTGGGGAGAACCTGTTAATAGCTTTGACACTGTTTGGTAATGAGACGGTATAATGAATGTCTTGTCATGAAGTTTAAATTAACTATTCTTATTATTAAAGCAAGTTCCATTTTACAGTTCTCCACACTGCCAGCAATATACAGGAGGACAAACGTGTTTTATTTGCCTTATTTTAACAGTTCTTAACCAGGTTTTGTAAAAGAGCACCAAGTCATGCATTAACCGTGTAATGAAAGTGTTCAGAATTATAAGAGCTTTTGATAGAATGCATTAGGAGAAAATCTCTCCACAGGCAGGTATGATCTTTTAATGCAAATGGTCTATGATAAATGTCCTACTGCTTTTTATCATGGATCAAATAATATGTGTTTGTTAGATCACCTTTCATACATTGGTGCCTGGTGCATTGTTGACTCAATTAAATTGTTGCTGTGTGAATTCAACTCGAATGTTCAAGCAGATGAAAAATGAAAGTTATCGTGCACTAGATGCAGTCACGTTTTAGCTGGCAATCTTAAAATGTCACGATCCCCTTAAAGACAAATTTCTGATATTCTCATAGTAACATTATTTTGCGGGTGCAGGGAAGCTGCTGGTATTAAACCATGGGAATTTACAGAAGGAAGTTAATCTTCTTTCCCAAAGCAATCCGAAGCTAAACAGGACCTCTTCTCTCTCAGTGCATGATGTCTATAGTCCCTAGGGTGAGGTAGTAAAGAGAGAAACGTTGCATTTGTAGAGCACCTTTCATGGCCTTTGGAATTCCAAAGACACTTCACAGCCAACAAAGTGCAACTTGAAATGTGGTCAATGTTATGATGCAATGAATGAAACATGGTCAATAACTCACAGCAAGGTCCCACATACAGCAACAAGATTAACCAAATCACCTATTTTCATGTCTTAGCTGAAGGGCAAGTTGTGGCCAGGAACCAGGAGAACTCCTGCTCTTCTTTAAAGAGTGACCCAGGCTCTTTTATGCCCATCCAAGAGGGTAGATTTGGATTAACGTTTCATTGAAAAGAGAGCACCTCCAACAGTGCAGCACTCCCTCAATACAGCATTGAAGCGCCTGAATTATGAGTTCAAGTCTCTTCAAGTAGTGCTTTAACCTACAGCCTTCTGATATGGAGACCAGAGTGACAGCACTGAGCCAAGAGCTGGTATCTCACAATAAAACTACAGAATAATAAACAATCTGTGTGTAGGTTTTCCCAGAAATATTAACCATTATAACTCACAGCCTAATACCAAATATATTTAACTCTGGGCAAATTTTTCAAACTTATTCTATCTAGTTTTCCCATTTCATGCTGATATATATTCAATCCTTTCAGATTCACAAGTATAATATTAACTAAAGATGTTTTCCTTCCCAGGGTAACATGAAAGAAAAGTGATTTTATTAAGACAATACATTGTACACATTGATTTGATTTTTCTAATCCCTGAAGAGATAAAGATAATGCTTTCATCAATCAAGATCTTCAGTTTTTTTCTTACAATAAAGGGTCATCATGGCTATTGGCGATAAAAAAAAAGAATTCTTGATTTCTGTCTTGCCACAATTAAATGATTTAATAATCTATAGGGCGATATAGTGACCCAGAGAGCTAATGCTCTGGGATTTGGTGCAAATCCCACCATGGCAGCGTGTGGAATTTCAATTCAATTGATAAATTTGGAATTAAATGCCAGTCTCGGTAATGGTAACCATGAAACTATCAAATGTTGTAAAACCCACCTGGTTTAGTTATGTCCCTTGGGGGGGGGGGGGGGGGGGGGGGGGAAGCGGAATCTGCTGTTCTCACAGATATGTGGCTGACACTTAACCATTGCTGCAATCCCAGCTGATGGTAATACTGGACAGGTCAGATCCCACCTGGCTTGATAGATCATGATATTTCCTTTGTGATAAAGTTCTTTATCACAAAGAATAAAACATTTATTAAACAAGAAAAATGAACTATATTACACCAGACAAAAAGATTGAAAAGATTTCAATACAAACACAAAAAGATGCTTCAAATTCATATTATTCCTTTGTCCCAGCAATATCTTTACAGACACATAAGCCAGTGATGGATTACCATAGATTACCACAAAGGTTTCTCAATTGGGACTGGTACTGTGGCAAATGGTTTTCTTCTAGTGAATTCCTGAGCATTCACCCAATGCTTTTCATCCAACTTGTATTGCTCCCCGTGAACCCAAACCACACTTCAAACTCACTGCTCCTTCTACTGTGGTGCAAACAAATTAGTTCCCTAAGCTCAGTCTTCCAGTAACTCCTCCGTTAAACTGATCACATTACTGAATTATATAACTGACCATTCAGTTAACTACTGTTCCAAATAACCTTGCAGTCTTTCTTATCAGAGAGCTTCAAAATCTCTGCTTTCCCTGACACACAGAGACACACAAACACACACTGAACTCTCCCCCTCTCAACTTCTCCCTTCTTCCCCTGTCTGTGTCACTGGATTACTATCACTTGGCAACAGCGAAGCTTTTTTTACTTTTCGTATAGTTTCCAAAATCACCAAACTTTTAACCCCCTTTCACCTATCTCTACTTCTTCAGGGTTGTTAAACCTCATTAAAAATGTATATATACAAACAAACCCAAAAGATCTGAAACCCTTCAGTGCCAATCCAGACACACCAAGCTTCATAAACAAAACCTAAATCAACCATTTGCATCTTTTTAATGCACAAATATGAGTTAACTTGAAAATTATACTTTACTCATAAAACAGTCCTCTGAAATGTCCTAATAAATTACTCAGTTCAAGGACAATTAAGGCTGGTCTTACCATCGAAGACCGCATCCCATGGAAGGATATAGAAAACAAAACATATGAAGTATAATCCTGTACATTAATCACACCTAAAACTGCATGTCATGTTTGCACTAGCTTGATTCAAATATCATTTTCATAAGCAACACCAAATCACAATGGAAGACTGATCATGATGTGGAGGAAGTTGTATTTATTATAAATTAGGGCAGAAAGAAAGATTTGCATTTATAAAGCACTTCTCATGACCACCAGATATGTCAAAGTGCTTTTAAAGCTAATGAAGTGCTGTAAACCTCTATGACTCTGACTATGATCAAGAAATAGGAAGCTAGCCAGGAAATGATTTTGATGCATTTAGAATCATAGAACCCCTGCAGTGCAGAAAGAGGACATTCAGCCAATCGAGCCTACACCAACAACAATCCCAACCAGGCCCTATCCCCATAATCTCACGCATTTACCCTGCTAGTCCCACAGACACTAAAGGACAATTTAGCATGGCCAATCAACCTAACCTGTACATCTTTGGAGTGTAGGAGGAAACCGGAGCACCCGGAGGAAACCCATGCAGACATGGGGAGAATGTGCAAACTCCACAGAGACAGTGACCCGAGGCAGGAATTGAACCTGGGTCCCTGGCACTGTGAAGCACCAGTGCTAACTACTGTGCCATCATGCCGCACATGGTGGCAGAGCTGTCATCATTTTTGTGACAATACTGTGCCTTTAAGAAATGTGAAGGATATGCTAATGTTCAACTCTGTTTAAATGTTGCCACTTGGTCTGCTCCAGGTAGCCCATACGCTGAATGTGGAAGAATACTTGATCCTAGATATTGGGATTTTGATTTAATCTGAGATAATGCCATTTTGTTTATTTTTTCAGTTGTCCCCTGGGGTTTCAGAGTAGGGTTTAATTAGGTTGATTGACAAGAACAAGTCATGCGCTAATGGGAGGAACTAGGCTTACAGAGACAAGTAGGACATTCTGATTGGACCTGCATGGAGTAGGAGCTCTTTTCTCTCCCTCTCTGGAGACCATAGTTTGGGACATGCTAGAAAATAAATATCTCTCTCCAGAAATGTTCTGGAGGACTAGCAGCCCACATACCAACATGTAAGTCTGCTGTTTGCTAACTAATTTTGAAGAGGGGGGTTTACATCTATGAGGAATATTGCTTAATTGGAACAAATAGAGACAGGCTAGCAGTTAAGAATTGTATCGTCACGTTTAAGTATTTCAATTGGTAAAAGTTACACTAATTCTTTTTGTTATTGTTAAACTGCATTTTTAAATAAAGTTTGTTTTAATAAAAGCTTCCTAGTGAGTCAATAGAAGTGAAACACCTTATCCACGCACTAATGCCAAAATCAAAAATAGTTAGGGGTCTAGTCTAACTTTGTAATATACCTTGGAGTTTCTGCTCTGGTCCTTAACATTTTCAAAATTATTTATGTTTTGTACTTTACAAATACATTAAGAGATTCTCAATCAGAAACGTAGTCAGATCTAAATGGATCAACAATACTTCTCCCTCCAGACACCTTGGCAACATTTTAGCTAAATTTTGTAATCCACATTTATCAAAAGAGATAGATCAATACAAATGTCACATGTGAGAATCTTTATCTTTTTTTTAGCTGTGACAGATATTAGGAGCTGGTGTGTTTTTTTCCAGATGAATGCCTTTCAATATGCCTCCTTTAAAACTTCCAGCAATACAGGAGCCAATTTGACTGCAGCAATCTTCAATAAGTCTGCTGAATACAGTACTGTGGTTTTCATACTAATTGTAATGGTTTACATACCAAAAGCTGAAGGGATTTGTAGCTGCAACCCAGAATTTATACAATCTATAATCCTCAACTCAATTTCTTACCTGCAGCAAGCAGGTTACATTGGAAACAATTGCTGATATATATAGCCAAATGCAAATAAAACAGTGACTTAAAAACAGAGAGTCCTAAATTAATATACAAGTTATGCATTTAGCTTGGCAGTTGACAGTTCCCTGGTGCGTTCTCCATGGCAATGCCTCTACCAATCAGAGTCTACTTGTCAACCAATCAGCAGTCTCTTCTCATGCAGTCTGGATTGTTGTTCTCTTTACTATTGATATTCTTGTGAACTGTTTGCTGAGTGAAAGACATAAAGCTTCAGCAGCATGTCTCTTTTTTAAACAGGACTCAAGTTGTGAATAATTTGTATAAGGCAAAACTTAGAGTTTGTTTTATTTTTAAATAAAGTGCACATTCAATGATTATTATCTGATTACATGATTTATCATAAACAAAAACACAAAAATAGACGGTCATGACATTGAGTGGCATTATCATCACTGAATCCCCAGCATCAATATCCCGGAGGTCACCTTAGACATACAACTCTCATTAGCCTGTGCCACTTTCCAAAAGAGTCTGTTACAAGGCATCCTGAATTTTGCGATTTATCTTGAACAATGGTTTAATTACAGGAGCCACACCTGAAGAACACAAGGCAAATTTGGAGAAAGTTTTGAAAGGTTTTAAAGAAGCAGGCATTAGGCTGAAACGGGAGAAATGAGACAAAGTTACCTATTTGAGTTTTAGATCAGGTGCAAAAGGGTTGCATCCCCTGGGAAACAAAGCAAAAGCCATAAAAGAGGTTCCGCAGGCAACAAATGGCTCTGTTTTAAAATAATTTCTCGGAACGGTGAACTGTTATGGTAGGTTTTTAAAGAATATATCTACCACCTTAGCCCCACTCCACAATTGTTAAAGAAATATCTATGACGGAGGTGGGGAGAAGACCAGGAAGAGGCATTTATGAAAAACAAACAGGCTCTGCAGTCCTTGGCGGTATTGATGCGCTATGATCCAACAAAGCCATTGCGATACATCACCATATGGAATGCGAGCAGTTTTGTCCCACAGAATGCCTGATGGAGCAGAAAGGCCAATTGCCTTTGCCTCAAGGACATTGTCAGATGCAGAAAAGAAATATTCCGAAATAGATCAGGAAAGCTTGGCAGTCATTTATGCAGTTTCATCAGCACATTTATGGTTGATATTTTACAATAGTGTTGGATCACAAGCCATTCAGAGAAGATAAGCCAGTGTCACCAATAATTCATAATTTTAAAGACCTCTATTAATTCACTCCCTCAGCCTTCTTTTTTCAAGGAAATACAGACCCTACCAGTTAAGCTTTTCCTGATATGTATATCCACACATTTCTGCTATCACCATTGTAAATATTCTCTACAAACTCCCCAGTGCCTTGGTATCCTTTTGATAATATGTCAACTAGAACTATACAAATCACAGAAAGTTAACCATACAGCAAGAAATTAGGAAGGAAAATGGTTCAACAGAACTCTTGCTGTAATTATATAAGGTGTTTTGTGAGAGCACATCTGGAGTTTGGTGGAGTTTTCCTTTTACCTAAGGAGTGACATAATTGCCTTGCAGTGGATATCATAGAATCCCTACAGTGCAGAAGGAGGTAATTGGCCCATTGAGTCTGGACCGACCACAATCCCACCCAGGCCTTATTCCGTAACCCCACACATTTACCCTGCTAATCCCTTGATGCTAGGATCAATTTAACATGGCCAATCAACCTAACCTGCACATCTTTGGACTGTGGGAGGAAACCGGAGCACCCGGAGGAAACCCACGCTGACACAGGGAGAATGTGCAAACTCCACACAGACAGTTGACCCGAAGCTGGAATTGAACCCTGATCCCTGGCATTGTGAGACAGCAGTGCTAACCACTCTGTCACTGTTGCCACTTTATTTATTTATGACAAAGGTTCACCAGATTGATTTATATAAAAGAGTTAGCTTGGGAGAAAACGCTGAGTAAAACGGACATATATTCCCAAGTTTTAGACGAACAAGAGGCAACCTCATTGAAACATGTACAATTCTTAAAAGGCTTGACAGAGGTGATATTGAGAGGTTGATTTCCCTGGTTGTAGAGTCTCAAGATGGAGGTCATAACCTCAGGGTAAGAGGTCAGCCATTTAGGACTGACACGAGGAGAAATTTCTTCATTCAGAGAATTATGAATTTTTAGAAGTCTCTACCCCAGAGGGCTGTGAATGCTCAATGAGTATATGAGGCAGAGATTGATAGATTTTTGGACATTAAAGGAATCAAGGTATATGGGGATTTAGCAAGTTGAGTTTGTGAAGAAGTTCAGCCATGATCTTGTTGCATGGTAGAGGAGACTCGAGGGGACAGGTAGTCTAGTCCTCTTTTTCCTAATGTTCTTAATCACAATATACTAAAAGCAGAGATACATTAACTAGAACAGATTGTGGTAAATTATTAAATCAATTGGAAAACTTTGAAATGATGTTACATGCTGTAATTTCAGATATGCAACACATTATTTTAGCCACAGGTATGTTTGGAATCTGCAGCACAATCACTCTGTGTAGAGCACAAATTTCATGCTGTTAGCACTCGCTGGAAAATTGTTTCTTGGCCATGAAATGTACATTATGCTTTATTGTTGCTTGGTCTTGTTTTTGTCTGTGAATTTATCACAGCTGTTTAGCATTACCACCCAAGTGGAAAATTGACGGCAAAACCAGTAATTAGATGAAATTAATCTCCATTGTGAATTTGCATGTCTTTTTTGTGATTGTTAAGCATCTCTCTTGTTATAGAGTGTTTGAATTAGCCTTTAATTGCTTGTTCCTATGAAGGAACTACTTAGTCATAAGTCTGCAACACATTTTCTGATAAATGTGGAAAGGGAGAGTACAGGAAGATTCATTAATGGTAATGAAAATGCAGTCTGTGGTCATTTGTAGTGATTGTCCCTTTATGGGAAACACAGCAGAGTAAAGGTCACCTGGCTTGGGGGACTAATGGGGACTCGAGGAAGGAATCATCCCAGGGGGTGGAGTCCTCTTAGGCAGGATACGTGTAGGGAGATAGGTGCAGCCACAAGGCTGCTGTTTTCTTATTAACAAATCCTTTAAAGTGTTCACAAATGAAGTCTGTGAAAGTGCATCAATATATCTAGTGAGGATAAAATCATCATGATATTGCCTCTGGCCTGACACCTGTGAGTATCCTGTTTTAATGGAAGTCTGAAAAAAATAATCACCAGAATGCCTCACTTTGGTCAAATGGATTCAGTTTAAGTTTATTTATTAGTGTCACAAGTAAGATTACATTAACACTGCAATGAAGTTACTGTGAAAATGGCCTAGTCACTCACCACACTCAGACCTGTTCAGGTTCACTGAGGAAGAATTTAGCATGGCCAATGCACCTAACCAGCACATCTTTTGGACTGTGGGAGGAAACTGGTGCACCAGGAAGAAACCCATGCAGACATGGGGAGAACGTACAGACTCCGCACAGTGACCCAAGCTAGGAATTGAACCCGGGTCCCTGGTGCTGTGAGGCAGTGCTAACCACTGTGCCACCGTGCCGGCTTATTTGAGATATCGCCAGACCTTGAGTAATGTAGTATCAGAAAAGGGGGACAGTTGCAAGATGCGTGGGCAATGGAGAGAACACAGCAAGACCCTTGGGTCAGAATCCACAAGAAAGCTGACGAAAATGCAGAGAAGTACCTACACTCATATTGTCGATGGGGAGGTGGTCCGGGAGGCTCAGTGCATTGGAGAGTCTGAAGGACAGATACAGAACAAATCTAAATTGGCTGGCAGAATCAAAAGTTTAGAAATGTATAGAGAGAAAAAAAAGAGGAGCTGTCTCTAAGTTTTTTAAACAAGAACTTAAGTTAAAATAAATAGCAGAGTTTCTGCAAAGTTGTTTGTAAAAAGAGAACACAGAAAGTAATGCTTTAAGTGAAAACAGGTGAGCTGCAGATCAGTGTCCCGAAGTATACGAAAGTCAAGAGGCTAAAACTGACAAGCTCCTGATGTGCAGGATTGGTGGAGCGCTCATGGGGGGTCCCAGCAGCAATCGCTGTACTAATGGGCTTCAATCAAACCGAGAAGTTCTCAGTTTTAAAAAGTTAACAAGTTTGGGGCAGTGAGGGCTCCAAGTGCAGGAGAAATAAAAAAAAACCTGGCACCTTCAAAAGGAATAAAAACCAGCTCTTCAGATGGCAAAAGAAAAGAAAACCTCAGAGGTTGCTGAAAGAGCTTTCCTTCAGTAAAAGTAGAAATTCTAAAAGTTCAAGGAAGAGCAGTTAGGGATGTGCCAAAACTCCAAAAGATCACCGAAAAATGACAGAGAAAAAACTGACAGCGGAGTGAAAGAATTACAGCCTTAAAATGGTAATACCTTTAAAGAGGTAATATATTCAAAGTGGCAATACAGTTAGAGCAACAATCACAAGAAGCAAATGGCCATGGGCAGAAAAATTGGAGAAAACCCCAGATAGAGGGCAACTCTCAAAAAACATTCATATTCAATGAAGGAAGAGGCAATGGAGGACCTCAGATAGGAGGCAATAAATGTCCTCAGAAAGTGGGCAAAAGACCCCAGAAAGAGGGCAATGAAAGATCCCATAAAGAAGATGATGAAAGACCCCAGAAGGGCAATAGAGAGGGCAAAAGAAAGCCTCAGACAAGAGGCAATAAAAGACCCCACAAGGAGGGCAATGAAACGCTCCCAGAAGGGCAACGAGAGAATGGAAACAAGCCAACACTTCATTGGAGACAGACCTGACCAACAGTGAACCCAAAAGGGATTGGCTGAAGTTAACACAAGGAGAAATGAAGGTCCCATTTGTGAAATGTGCACGTTCAGTAAAAGCATGATGGATTCAGCTTGGAAGAAATGCAGAAATTAAAGAATTCAAAGTAAACCAGGAATTATTGAACATAAAGAGGAATCGGCAAAAAGAAATAAACTTTAGAGAAGACATCAAAACAAAAAGATGACAGAAAACTTGGAAAAATTTACAAAATGAAGTTAAGTAGAAGGTGAAATTAATGAGACAAAGAAGAATAAACTGAACTTCATGCAAAGACAATTAGAAAATAAGAACATGTCCAATGAAGAATTGAATCAGGAAAAATAAGTGCTTTAAGGAGGAAGCTTGGCAATGAGAAATAAACTGCAGAGGTAAAAACATTGAAATTGACAGCAGAATCAGACAGGGATAGAAACTGAGATTATGTGCCTGAACAAGATTGCTGAAAAGTGAATGGAAAAGCACAAGAACTAATATGATAAAAATGATCGATGAAAAAGATGTTGAATCGAAATGTTGGAAAGAGAAGAAACTTTATCACATGACCCAAGTACCAGAAACAGAGACGAATAACCATTCCTTCATATGTGACAGATCAAGATTGTGAAAGAACTGTCAAGACATAAGATTTTGTTGTATTGTGACTGTATCTAGACTGCCCACAGTCTAGAACCAAACTAGGTAAGCTGTAAGCCTGTACGGAAGAGCTCCATGCAAGACCTTATCTGGAAATGTTAAAGCCTACCAATGTTTAAACACACAAGTGCCAAGTTCTTATCAATGAGTTATCACCACTGCAACATAAAAAACCCACATTAAATACAAGATAAGAAACTCCAGTAGTGGATCAAATCGAATCCCCAGAGTTAATCTCTCTAAACCAGACCCCTGTTGTACCAAATAGGCATAGAAGAATGGATCATTTGTAAACATGTGGATCACCTGAGTAGTAGGGGGATGCTTTAGCAGTCAGTGTTGCCATAAAGAAATATTTTTGAATTCATAAGCACCAAAGTACCTGATCGACTTGTTATAGACATAATTGATGTCTCTGTGGAATGAACTGCCTGAGCCAGAAGAGGTACCTGTTATTGCAGTTCCTGTTAATATCAATCCTGTGGAAGCATCTCAGAATACAGAATTATGCCACTCTACAAGAAACAGAAAAACCCCTCAAAAACCCGATTTATAATTGCCCAACTCATTATATAATCAGTAGAACCGAATAACTTAGTTATTGAAAATTGTATAAAGGAATTAAAGGGGGGTGGATGTGGTGATTGTCCCTTAATGTGCAACACAGCAGAGTAAGGGTCATCCGGCTTGGGAGACCAATGGGACTCAGAGTAAGGAATCACCCTCGGGGGTGGTGTCCTCTTAGGTAGGAGACATGTAGGTGTAGCTATGAGGCTGCTGTTTCCTTGTTAATAAATCCTTTCTGTATTCACAAATGAAGTTTGTGAAAGTGCATCATTACACAACCACAAATCGTTTTTACGAGGATTTTTATGCAATCCATGGAACCAAAAATATTCTGAATGAAGAGGCACCAGACCATTAATCTTTTAGGTAAAGACACAATCATTGATGGCCTTACCCTCTGTGAAGTGGACCAATGAAGGATACTTGCACTAGAATTTTCCCATCTCGCCCACCACTGGAATCGTAGCGGGCAGGGGCGGATCATGCAAATGTCTGTTGACCTCGGGCGGGATTTCCCAGTTTTGGGGTGAGCACAGCTGGTAAATCCCACCCATTATCTATCACCTCTCTCTATCCTGTCAGCTGTTCAAAGCCACCCCCCAGATGTTGAATAGAATTCTATGGTGCAAGTGGTGCCTTCCCTAAACTCATCAACTTCCTCCTCATTCTCCAAAATGTAAAAAATCAGTTAACATGTCCTCTTTGCAGAGGTTATATACCAACTCCCTAACATCACCTCTATTTAATTACCTGTCCACATCTTTGCATATATTGACATTTGATATTTCTGCTGATGAAAATCATTTATTTAAATGAAAAACAAGAGAGACTGTGTTACAGATTGCTGTGGAATGCCACAATCAATACCACAACAATTCAACAAGTATTTATCTGGCTACCATCTTTGCTTTCTGTTCCGTGACTAACTGCACTGCTGCATAACCTCAGGCTTTAATCTTTGTAATAAATTTCTTGCATCACACCTTTGGAAAACTAAGTAATGCAAATTCAACATTCCCTTTACCTATACACTTTAAAAAATGAAATTAACTTAGTCAATCATAACCTTCCTCCTAAAAATCAATGTTGACTGCACCTATTCTTAATGTTTCATAAGAATTCAACAGCATCATCCAGTTTCATGCACTTTAGGAAGTCTTTGTGTTACTTGCCTAGACCAATATCACCCCCTCTTGCACTCAGGTACACAGACGTGTATACATAACATTGCAATGGCTGGTCCAGTTCAACTTCCGCTGGATCTCACACTGTTGGTGGTGGGAAAATTGTGATGTGATGCTGTTTGAGATGGTTATTACCCGACACATATGCTACTCCCTACTTAATCTGAGTTTAAAATGGGTGTTAACCATGTTTCATTATTGAAGGAGTTACAAATGGAGCTGAACACTGTCGAATCATCAGTGAACAACCTGACTCATGACCTTCTGATTGAGGAAAGGCTACTGATGAAGCAGCTGAAGAAAATTTTCCACCAAATTCATCCTTTTTTACATCTCTTTTTACTTTTCTTTTTAGCCATGGAACCCGTAGTTTAATATATCCCCTTTGCTTCTGGTCCAGGCACCTTAACCAACTCAGTGGAAGGCCCTTCGGCCCATTGAGCCTCCACCGACAATAACTATCACTAAAAGCACGCTAATTCCATTTTCCTGCACTTGGCCCATATCCTTGAATGTTTGATATTTCAAGTGCTCAACCAAATATTTTTTTCAAGGTTGTAAGGTTTCTGGCCGCCACTACCTTCCCATGCACTGCATTCCAGATTCCCTCCAGCCTCTGAGTGAATATTTTTTTCTCAAGTCCCCTCTGAATCTCCTGTCCCTTACCTAGGGGATTTTCACAGTAACTTCATTGCAGTGTTAATGTAAGAGTGGAAAATCAGGTCTCATAAATTTGAATTTTGTGAAGGGGCAGTGCAGTTAATGTTGCCTGCATGGACTTTAGCAAGGCCTTTGACAAGGTACCGCATGGTAGGTTGTTGCATAAGGTTAAATCTCATGGGATCCATGGTGAGGTAGCCAAATGGATACAAAATTGGCTTGATGACAGAAGACAAAGGGTGGTTGCAGAGTGTTGTTTTTCAAACTGGAGGTCTGTGACCAGTGGTGTGCCTCAGAGATCGGTGCTGAGTCCGCTGTTATTTGTCTTTTATTTTAATGATTTGGATGAGAATTTAGCATGGTAAGTAAGTTTGCAGATGTCACCAAGATTGATGGCATAACGGACAGTGAAGTATGTTATCTAGGATTGCAACGGGATCTTGATCAATTGCGTCAGTGGGCTGATGAATGGCAGATGGAGTTTAATTTAGATAACTGTGAGGTAATGCATTTTAGTAGATTGAACCAGGGCAGGATTTACTCAGTTAATGGTAGGGCGCTGGGGACAGTTAAAGAACAAAGAGATCTAGGGGTACAGGTTCATAACTTCTTGAAAGTGGAGTCACAGGTGGACAGAATGGTGAAGATGGCATTCGACATGATTGATTTCATTGGTCAAAACATTGAATACAGGAGTTGGGATGTGTTGTTGAAGTTATACAAGACATTGGTAAGGCCACACATGGAATATTGTGTACAGTTCTGGTCACCCTATTACAGAAAGGATATTATTAAACTAGAAAGAGTGCAGGAAAGATTTACTAGGATGCTACCAGGACTTGATGGTTTGAGTTACAAGGAGAGGCTAGATTGACTGGGACTTTTCTCCGTGGAGCGTAGGAGGCTGAGGGGTGATCTTATAGAGGTCTATAAAATAATGAGGGGCATGGATCAGCTAGATAGTCAACACCTTTTCCCAAAGGTAGGGGAGTCTAAAACTAGAAGACAAAGATTTAATGTGAGAGGGGAGAGATACAAAAGGGCCCAGAGGGGCAATTGTTTTCACATCGAGGGTGATGAGTGTCTGGAACAAGCTACCAGAGGTAGTAGAGGCAGGTATAACTTTGTCTTTTAAAAAGCATTTAGACAGTTATCTGCGTAAGATGCGTATAGAGGGATATGGGCCAACTGCAGGCAATTGGGACCAGCTTAGTGGTTTAAAAAAAAGGGTGACATGGACAAGTTGGGCCGAAGGGCCTTTTTCCATGCAGTAAACCTTTATGACTGACTCTAAGCCTACTTGTGACACTAATAAATAAAACTATGCCCCCTTGTGATTGACCCCTCAACCAAGTGGAACAACTGTTCCCTACTCACCCTGTCCATACTCCTACTCAGCTACCTCCGACTGCTGCTGTTTTCCAGTTAATCAATCAAGAATAGGTTCTCTTTTATGCTATGAACTAATTTTCAAGCCATTAACTTTTATTTTGGGCTCCTTTCCTGGTTGAGCAAGCATCATACTGATTAAAGATGTGGAATCAAAATGGTTTTCCCGTCTGCAAAACGGATCAACAAATGATCCTATGGGTGCCACTTCTAGATTTTCTCTGGACTGTCAGATATTCCATGTCAATCAGCTATTGGATGGCATTCCATGGTCACTTCTCTACCTTTTGGCTAAGATCACATTGAGGATCGAGCACGAGATCAGGTGTAACGTCTGTTTTTGTCAGCATGGATCTAGAATGTCTCTTTTGTGGAGTTTTAAAGTTTAAGTATTAGTGTCACAAGTCAGCTTCCATTAACACTGCAATGAAGTTACTGTGACAACCCCCTAGTCGCCACACTTCAGCGCCTGTTCAGATACATGGAGGGAAAATTTAAGCATGGCCAAATGCACCTAAGCAACACGTCTTTTGGACTGAGAGAGGAAACCAGAGCACATGGGAGGAAACCCATGCAGACACGGGGAGAACATGCAGACTCCACACAGACAGTGACCCAAACTGGGAATTGAACCCGGGTCCCTGGCGCTGTGAGCCAGCAGTGCTAACCACTTGAGACCATGAATTGGATTCAATTTGAATTGGTTTTTGGAGCAAGCAAGGAGATGAATTAGGGTCTTGCCCCATCCACTCTGCGCATTGGCTTTGCAACTCTAAGAAAGGAATACATTTTTAAAAATATAAGGCATTCCACGATAAGTGATTTTCCCCACCCACTTTCTCCTTAATCTCCAGAAGATGAGGATTTAGTTAGCATGCCCTCTTCCTTGTTATTTGGCAAAAACAATCTATCCTGTACAGGCTGACAGCCAACTCTTTGACATTTTGACCACTTAATTCCTATGCTGGCATTTGATATTTCTGCAGCTGTAAATCATTTTCAGAGTGGTGTAGTTCCGCTCTGACCCTGCTCTTTTTCCATTTTAGATTATCTTCTCCTCACACATTTCAGGTTAAGATATTTCTTACAGTACATTGGTGTTTAATTTCATTTTGGGAAGAACTCTGGCACAAGCATTTTGGTGTACACTTGATTTATGCACATAATCACCTTTCAATCTTATAAAGGATTTTACTAAAATATGGAGCACAGACTCCCTAAAGAGTGACTTACAACCTTGGTGGTGCATTTCACGAGCTTTGCTTCCATTTCCAGCAGTTGAAATAAAGTCAAGCTCATTAACAAAGGTCAACTGGTGCAAGTGGTAAATTTTCTCTTATTAAGCTGTTTAACGTTAATGCCTGCATCCATCATTGAATTGGCCATCTTCAGTTACCATTAGCAGTGAATTAAAGCACACAAAAAGTAGCAAATCACAATTTGAGTCCATGGGCAGTAATTGCGGGCAACGACTCACTACTTGCTGCCCTAGTATCTTTCCTGTGCCCCATACATCTCTATCATTAATATGAAATTAATGAAGCAAGCTGAGCGATTCCAAAATGCTGGCTGGAGCTGTCCAGTTTTTAATGTCTCCCTTACCAGGTGAAAGGTCAGCCTTGCATTCTTATGGCGTCCTCAGTGGACCCAGCTGTAGAAGCGGCCTGTAGCTTATGTTGCAGTGCTTAGATAGCTATGCAAAACACAGTACTCTCAAAATAAAAACAACTTTCTTTTATTTAATGTCTGAAAAGCATGTAACCCACCAAAAAAAAAAATCCAAATTCAAATGCTCAAGAAAAATCCCTCCAATCCTTTGCTGATGAAAGCAATTTCACTACAGGAACCATGCTGCGAAAAGTGATTTTCCACCACACTTGTACTGTGATAAGTTTTCCCCCCCTCCTCTCCCAACCAATTGCATATATTTTTGAGTGCATCCTTTTTAGCCCAGACCAATCTTCCCAGTGCGAGACATACAAAAGTGTTTCTTCTCAAGGTCTGCAATCCCATCAATCAGGCTAATACCTTTTACTGCCATTTCAATGTTGTCCTTCCAGCAATTCCGCTGTCCCACTCTCAGTGTACATCTATTATAGAGCTGCACCAATTTTACTTCCACATTACTTTTAAATTATAAAGTCAGCTGCGTGAACAGGAAGCTACTGCTGAAAAACACTATGGCCACTGGTTTCATCACAAGCCAAAAACTGGCAGCTTGGAATGATTCGCAGCAGCAATATTTGATTTATGTGGCCTGGTTGGAATAAAATGCTGCATAAACTCTCAACTGCAAAATTTTAAACTGGGCAGCATCTACCCCCTCAAACTCTTCAAAAAAAAACAGATCACTTTGTAAAACACTCAGAAGGTACAGTATAATCCTAAACCCCGGATTAAAAGCATTTTGGAGCTGCACTTCATGCAGTGTGAAAGCTGACAATTGAGCTACCTCACCAGGGGAATTTCAGACCATGGCATTCCAATCAGCTTGAGGTAGAAAACTGTCAGTGCAACAGCACTATAACCTTCAGCTCAATTACTTTCATCGAAATAGCCATCTACAGGCCAAGGGAGGGGATTCTCCGAGCTCCTCAGGCGGCGAGCAGGAGTTCCAATGCGCCGCTGAATGAGGCAATGGCCAAAGGTTGGGATTCCAGATGGGCGTGGGGGCTTTTGAGATTCACCCGACCTGCCCAGAGGGCCCCAATCAAGTTTCCACCCATAGTGCAAAGCCGCTCATTATAATACAGTTAACGGGTTTGATAGTCCATTTCACCCCCCCCTCCCCCCTCCCCCGCCCCCCCGCAGCAGGAATGTCACCAGATGAGCTTTCGTGCTGCCACTCACAAACGGGGACCAGGTGTGCTGGACCTTGACGGTCCAGGGAAACACCACCAGTCCCTCAGCAAAGAGGGGCATCCACCCCCACACCAGTCAAATCATGGGGCAACATTCCGCCCCCCCCTCCCAACCACACAGGTGAGTGCGAACTGACCCAACCTGACCCCGTCCCCCCTCAGACCCTCCCACTCAGCACCCCTTCCTCCCTCAGACCCCCCACTAAGGCCTTCTCCTCCCAAACCGCCCACCCTGCCCCCGTCACCCCCCTCAGACCCCCTCCCTGCTCAGACACCCCACCCAGCACTCCTTCCCCGCTAAGACTCCCACTCAGGTCCCTTCACCTTCCCCCTCTCAGACCCCCCCACTCAGCTCCCTCCTCCCCTAAGGCCCACTCAACCCTCAGAACCCCCGTAATAAGTAGTTTGCAAAAGAGGAAGTTAAAACACTTATTCCTTTTGAAGAAACCACAGGCTGTCAATCAGGCTTCGAGTGAATGTAAATATTGTGGTTAGGATCGATAGAGGCACTTGAGATGTACTCAAGCATGAAGGGAAATGAAAATCAACAGCTGTCAATGGAGGCCTCTCTCACTGTGCTGAACTTTGAATTTGACAGATCAAGAATTTCCAGTGGAAGAGAAAGGGTTTCAAAGGTTTCAGCTTGCTAGGAAATCTCAAACTTCAAATCAAAGCTGCCTACATACATTGGGGCCGAGTGTACAGTTGTACAGAATGGAACTCCCCCCTGCCCCGTCCAGTCCCACCCCAGGTGACAGGGAGAAAGGGAAATCTCTGCTGCAGAATGGAGTGCTCGGCCAAGGTGTCGGTGCCGGGGACAGTGCACTGACACTGGGTGGCCTGAATGGGGGCCTGAGTGTGGAGGAGGCAGAGTGGGTGGGGGGGGGGGGCATCTGAGTGAGGGGGCAGAGGTCAGGTCACCCATGCCCGCGTGGTGTGGAATGGGGTCACCCATTATTTGCCGGTTTGGGGGCAGGGTGGGGGGGGGGGGGAAAGAGGATGCCCCTCTTTGATGAGGTGTTGGTGGTGCTTCCCTGGTCAGTGGGCGGGGGAGCACCATTTCATTTTTTGGAGGAAGAAGGGTCTGTCTCAGAGTGCGGCGATCAGGGCACCATTACAGCTGGGCTGGCCAGCATGTTCCTCAGGTTGGCCTTATTTGCATCTTTCAGGTCAGTTAATCCCACCTGACAGACACTCAGTGCCAGTGGGAAACACTCCCATTTTCCCATCAGCATGGGCATGTAGCCTGAAAACTCCCACCTCTCCCTTCTCTCCCCCACCCACCTCTCCCCTCTTCCGCCCACCCACACTCCCACCTCTTCCGCCCACCCACACTCCCACCTCTTCCGCCCACCCACACTCCCACGTCTCCCCTCTCCCACCCACCCACCTCTTCCGCCCACCCACACTCCCACGTCTCCCCTCTCCCGCCCACACTCCCACCTCTCCCGCCCACCCACACTCCCACCCACCCACCCACACTCCCCCCTCTCCCGCCCACCCACACTCCCACCTCTCCCGCCCACCCACACTCCCACCCACCCACCCACACTCCCACCTCTCCCCTCTCTCGCCCACCCACATTCCCACCTCTCCCCCACCCACATTCCCACCTCTCCCCCACCCACATTCCCACCTCTCCCCTCTCTCGCCCACCCACATTCCCACCTCTCCCTTCTCGCCCATCCACACTCCCACCTCTCCCCTCTCCCGCCCACCCACCCACACTCCCACCTCTCCCCTCTCTCGCCCACCCACACTCCCACCTCTCCCCTCTCGCCCACCCACACTCCCACCTCTCCCGCCCATCCGCATTCCCACCTCTCCCTCTCTCGCCCATCCGCACTCCCACCTCTCCCTCTCTCGCCCATCCACACTCCCACCTCTCCCCCCCACCCACCCACACTCCCACCTCTCCCGCCCACCTATACTCCCACCTCTCCCACCCACCCACACTCCCACCTCTCCCCTCTCTCACCCATCCACACTCCCACCTTTCCCCCATCCACACTTCCACCTCTCCCCTCTCTCGCCCTTCCACACTCCCACCTCTCCCCCTCTCGCCCCATCCACACTCCCACCTCTCGCCCATCCACACTCCCACCTCTCCCCTCTCGCCCACCCGCACTCCCACCTCTCCCGCCCATCCACACTTCCACCTCTTCCCTCTCTAGCCCACCCGCACACCCACCTCTCCCCATCTCTCCCGTGCTCCCCGTTCCCCCAGCCTCAGACTCCCCTCTGCCCGGGGCTGTGGCCTACCTCGCTCTGCCATCCAGCCTCCTTCCCTCTTGCCCCGAATTTGCTGCTGGCTGAATTTAACTCTCTTTCCAGTTTGTCCAATCGAAGGTTTGCCTCTCAGTGCATTGGTTGCTGGTGGCTGACTAGTGTGAATATTGGTGACCAACAAAGTGAAACAATGCCTTTGATTTGGCAAGCCAGAAGGGCAGCTTTTTTTCTAATTTGAAACTACCAGACCTTCCACAGAACCCGTGGACAAGTCCCACAGCCCCCCCAAGATTTCATATCCAGTCTGGGAAACACTGACATAGGAGATCACCCGATGTCACTGTCAAACAGCTGTGGGCAGAGGTCAAAATGGGCACCAAATGGCAAAGCCAGTCTTGCTATCATGTCTCCCCTTTGGGAATGATCTCCATTCATTCTTGACATTCTTGTGCCTTGAAGAAATACCAGTCTCAGATATTGGACGGGTCAAAATGATTTCAGGCAAAGGCTTTTTTTTGAAAAGAACACTAGTGCTGGAAACCCATAGAGAATAAGATAAATTTGACAAAGGTGAATCAGATGGGATGATTGCAGGATCACGTCAGCAGATTTGACATTGACATGATATTCTCAGTCCGTCAGTTGCAAGAGAAATGTATTACAGAGAAGGGATCAGTTCAGGCAGCACTGTTTCCTCTCTTACCACTTGTCCGTGAACAGAAGGTGTTTTGAATGAGTTTCTGTTTAAGAATAAGCAGTGGTGTATTTTGTCAACGCCTTGGTTTTTGTGTGATCCAATGTTACTGATAATCCCACAGCAAATTCAAGTCAGCGTTAACTCAGCAGTTGCACACACTCGAAACCTTTTGGCAGAAAAGTCCAGTTTCAAAATAAGAAACAGTAATAAGGACTATTTTAAAAACATATACAGGGTTGGGTTTCTGTTCCGTGTTGGAGGAACCCAACAAATGCCACGAACAAAGTAGACCATTCGATTTGCCTTCATCGATCTCACCGAAGCTTTTGAGCAGAGACATTCTATTTAAACTGCTGGAGAAAATTGGCTGCTTTCTGAAGCTGCTCGACATGATCTCCAATTTCCATGACAACATGATGGGTAATGTCAGTTATGACGAGACAACATTGAAAAGCATTGCGGTCCACAGTGGAATCAAACAGGTTTGTATTCTGGTACGGACACTCTTTGCATATTCTTCTTTTGACTGCTATCATAAGCCATTAGGTCACTGACAGAGGGTGTGTACTTGCATACCAGAACTGATGGAAGGCTGTCCAGCCAAGCTGGCCTGAAATCCATAACAAAGGTGTGCCAAGTGCTCATCACAGAGTTGCCCTGCGCTGATGATGCTGCACTACATGCACATACTGAGGAACAACTTCAACTGTAAACGGACAGATTCTCCCATGCCTGTAAATCTGATTTGACCATCAGCATTAGGAAGACAAATGTCATGGTGCAAGATGTTGCCTTTCCGCCATCTATCAGCATTGACAATGTGATGCTGGAGGTTGTTAATAGGCTCCACCATCACCAGCAATCTATCACTTGATGCTGTCACATGCATCACAAAAGCTGCAGCTGTAATGTCCAATCTAGGGAAGAGAATGTGCAACAACAGTAACCTGACTGAGAACACTAAGCCTGCCTCCCAGCACACACCTCTATAGTAATGTAACCTGGACAACAAATGCTCGCCAGGAGAAAAAGCTGAATAGTTTCCACCTCAGTGGACAAGAGGTAAGAGAGGAAACAGTGCTGCCTGAACTGATCCCTTCTCTGTAATACATTTCTCTTTCAACTGACGGACTGAGAATATCCTCAGCATCTTCTGGCAGGACAAAGTCACTTGTTCAGAGGTCATTGAGCAAACTAATTCCATCAGCATGTACTCATTGCCATGTTTAGAATGTCTGTACCGGCTCAGCCAGGTTTATTGGATGGATGACGGCCATACATCCAAAGACACAGTGAATTGGTCACAAACTTGTGGGCACCCATACCTCCACAAAGTACACCTGCAAATGAGACATGAAGAAGGTTGACATTGACACTGACAACTGGGAGACAGTCACTGACAGTTGTGACCTCTGGCACTGGCTATTTGGAAGGGTATCGGAAGAAGCAAACAGAAACATAAAGCTCAACTGGCTGAGGTAAGGGCCCAGTGAAAACAGAGGCCAGTAAATCGGACACTTTAACCCTCTGCCTCTCCCTGCAGCAAATGTAACACAGACTGCCATGCCAGCGTGAGGCTCCTGAGCCTCCCCAGAAGATGCCTAATACAGAGATGACCACCATGGTGCAAACCATCACCTTGAGAGGCTGCCACCACATCAGCACTTGGAACTGATGGGGCATTTCCAGTGAATCTAGCCTTAGACGTCAGCCAACCATACAAACTAATATATTCCATCATGTAAGTACATATTGGCAAGCAAAGGTCCAGGCCGTGTTGTCTTGCTTGAGAACTTTAAAGAAGGGTTTTCCAGAAATACCTAAAGGTTCAGTCCTTGCATTGGCACATTCTTTTGCCCTAGTTCAGAAGGCAATATCATAGCTGCAGGAATGGAACAATGTCACACTCGATGAGCCAATTACTGCCAAAGCTCAATCATTGTGAACACTCTCTAAGATTACTGCTTGAGGAAAAGGTGAAGAAAGAAGCTGGAAAAATGAATTGAACATTTCATTTGAATGAATCTCCCAACTGATGCATAAAGCAAATTTAGAAAACCCATTTATAAGGGAGCAAATTGATCAGAAGCTAACAATTGCATGAATTCAATCAGGATTTCCACTCAATTCTGCCCGCAGACTATTCAAATAATGAACACTATCAAATTATCAGAGAGGGTTTTTAAATCAAATTCAATTACACTGCTCTGATGCAATTGATGTTCCTTCGTGGTAGCCTTTTGCCTTTTCCATCAGACTTCATCTTGAAGATGTGAACGATTTTACTGAATTTGAAACTGGAACGTGAAACCTCATACAATGGACAAAAACTGTAAAATTACAAAATGTATTAGAGGCTGTGTTTCATTCGAAATGGTCTTTACATCAGTGGTACACAATCAAGCAGGTCCCAGTTGTTAACATAAAATAGCACAATTTTGTTTCTTCTTATACATTTGTACATTTTGTGCATATTTGTACGCCTATGGGCGGCAGTGGCACAGTGGTTATTACTGCTGCCTCACAGCTCCAGGGACCTGGGTTTGATTCCCTGCTTGGGTCACTGTCTGTGTGGAATTTGCACATTCTCCCAGTGTCTGCATGTGTTTCCTCCAGGTGCTCCAGTTTCCTCCCACAGTCCAAAGATGTGCGTGTCAGGTGCACTGACCATGCTAAATTTCCCCTTAGTGTCCTGGAATGCCTAGGTTAGAGAGATTAGTGGGAGTTACTGGGATAGGGCCCAAGTAGGATTGTTGTCGGTGCGGATTCGATGGGTCGAATGGCCTCCTTCTGTACTGTAGGGATTCTTTATCAATATCTTCTATATCTAATTCAATTTTCTTTGCATACATAACCCTGGACATCGGGAGACAGTAGTGGTAATGTCACTAGACTAGTAATCCAGAGATCCAGGCTAATGCTCTGGACAAAAACAGAAAATGCTGGAGAAACTCAACAGGTCTGACAGCATCTGTGGAGGGAGAATAGAGCCAACATTGAGAGTCTGGATGACCCTTCGTCAGAGATGAAGAGACGGAAAATCGAACAAGATTTATACTATGAGGGCGGGGCAAGGGCTGAAATTGGACAAAGAGAATGTCCAATGATAAAGTGATGATAAAGGCTGAGACAAAGGTTAAAAGCGTCCATTAAGTGATCGGAATGTGTGAATGGCAGAACAAAGGTACAGGTTGTCTGAGGAATGTGGCACTTGGCCCTTGTGGGTGGTTTAGAGACAAGATGGAGAGTGAGATTTCAGAAGTGGAAAAATAAAAATTAGAATATAAAAAGTGATAAAAGTGGATGAATGAGGTGAAAAGAAGAAATTAAATAAAATTCCTCAACTTTCGAATCCACCAGGATTACAGGTATCTCCAACATATACAGCGCTCCTTGGGCTGAACGGGATTGTGATAGATGTCACGATCCTTTTAGGGACTATTAAAGAGAAATTCTGAACATTGGGGTGATAAACCAACCGTCCTATGTTACAAAATTTTATGTTTTTAAACAAAAACAAATTTTATTTTATATCAAAGAATTAAACAAAGCAAGTATTATAACTTAACACTATAGTTTATAACTGCACATGCTGAGAACTCAGTTTTACTTTGTACTTCCCCCCCCTCCAAAATAATTCCCTTGTACCTAACAATAATCTTGAAAGTTCACTCATTTCTTTCATGAGCAACCCAAAGGCATACAACAGCCCTCTAGAATTCACTTTAATTCACGTCAGTGTTCCAGCTATTCTCTGGGGTTCTTTCATCAGTTGTTTGGCTAATCAACCTTCCAACTGTTCTTTAATACTCTATGACAGTATCTTGTCCTTGTTCTTTTTCTTCTTGCCAGCAGATACCCAACAGCTTTCTCAGAGCTTCCAAGCTAATTCTGCTGACTGCTTTTTGCGACAAGATTCTGTGAGGACCACTGTAGATTTCTTCTTCTAGCTTCAAACTAAGCAAATCTTCCAGTTGCTTGGCCCCTCTCAAAATCCAAACTAAGATTGAGCCCAAACAACATTCCATACAATCAACGAGAAAGTTAGTATTTTCTTTGCTTAAAGTGCAGGTCTGACTAACAATCATTTCCTGTTGGCTTCTCTTCTGAGAGAGATCTAGACTGCACCAAAACAAAATTGCAATTGTCTGCTTTCTGAGAAATTCAGAAATTCAGACACAGAAGAACCTTCCAACTTCACCAGCCTATTTCTATGACAAAGCGGCATGCTTTGGGATGTTCTGAAACAGAAATGTAATTTTTTTTACCTTCAACGCTACACTTTGATTATGTAACCCATAGGAATAATTTATATGGCTAATTAATGCCTCCACATTCCCTGGGTCTATGAGGAAATCCCCCACCCTCCACCCCCAAGTTAACAAAGCTGTTTTAAGCTTTTTTTCATTTGGAAACATTTCTTATTTAAATGCTTTATTTAAATAAGGGCAGAACTTCTAACGTCACCACAAACTTAATAATAGGACATCCAATGTTCAAGTGTTTATAGTCTCCCTCTGACCTTCTAAGATAAGTATAATTAACTTCAGCAGCTGTATAAGGTGCTGGTGAGGCCACACCTGGAGTACTGTGTACAGTTTTGGTCTCCTTACTTGAGAAAGGATATACTGGCACTGGAGGGGGTGCATAGGAGATTCACTAGGTTGATTCCAGAGTTGAGAGGGTTGGCTTATGAGGAGAGACTGAGTAGACTGGGGCTATACTCATTGGAATTCAGAAGAATGAGGGGAGATCTTATAGAAACATATAAGCTTATGAAGGGAATAGATAAGATAGAAGCAGAGAAGTTGTTTCCACTGGTGGATGAAACTAGAACTAGGGGGCATAGCCTCAAAATAAGGGGAAGCAGATTTAGGACTGAGTTGAGGAGGAACTTCTTCACACAAAGGGTTGTGAATCTGTGGAATTCCCTGCCCAGTAAAGCAGTTGAGGCTACCTCACTGAATGTTTTTAAGGCAAGGATAGATACATTTTTGAACAATAAAGGAATTAAGGGTTATGGTGAGCGGGTGGGTAAGTGGAGCTGAGTCCACAAAAAGATCAGCCATGATCTTATTGAATGGCGGAGCAGGCTCGAGGGCCAGATGGCCTACTCCTGCTCCTAGTTCTCATGTTCTTATGTTCAAACTACATCAGTGTGACTATCAGTTTCTCAACCAGATGCCCCCATTAATCTACCGTTAACACTTAAATTCCTAAAACTAAAAATTATACTCAAAAACATATGAATTATGAACTAGATTTTTGCCAAAGGGGAAGCCCACATTTTCTCCATTGAACCTGAAAGAGCATCCAATCACTCCTGGCCCTACAAGGAAAGTAAAGAAAACGCTTTGCAAGAACTTACCTTTTGGGGCTTCTTCTTCCCCACCCTCCCTCCTTCCCCCTCTCTCATTCCCCTTTCTTTCCTACCCCCTTCCACCTCCCCCCTTCCACCTCCCCCCATTCCCCTCTTACCCCCTCCCCGCTCCCTTTCCCCCACCACCAGCTTCTTCCTCTTTGAGTTGCCCTCTCAAGATTCTCAATTGCTGCCTCATTTTCAGACCGCCAGTTAAGTTCTGCTTATGTTAATGGGACCCAATTTGAATGCTATAAAGGAACCGCCAGTTTTTGGCAAGTATAAATTATGGAAAATTAGCTCCCAGCGAGAAACCAAATGCCTTAGGTTTTTGGTGCGATCTTTTCACACTTCCAACATAAAACATTGGGTTATCATCATTTTACTGTTTCATCTATTCAGCATAAAGTAAACAAATGTAAGGTACACTTTAAAAGTAACTGAATGCTATCTATACACCACACAGATTAATCATATTGTTAAAAACAGTGCCACATTTAATGTTTACCCTAAAAAATATTGAACCACAACTCAAGCGGACAAGAACCTCTTCACCAGCAACAATTAATGGTTAAAAATCCTTCAGTAATTCAGACTGTAGTTACTGAGGTATCTTCATCATTTTTTAAACCATGATCCAGTGCAAAGCATATTTTGCACAGATGGATAAAGTCACAGAACAGGATTGGCCTGGGAGAGAAGACAACAAATCAAGGTCCAGAGGGATTTACAGTAATCCCATCTTGCAATGGCATCTTAGGTTCTAGTACTTTGATGAATCCTGCGATTGGATCTTTAAGCTCCTAAATTTGATTTTCGGGTACTTAATCTTTTAACCTTGTATTCTTAATTACAATTCAGAACAAATCTCTAATCTTTCTCCTGATCCATACAAGATTAAAGACTGTTGACCTCACTTCACTGCACAGCTGTTGCTTCCTCCTTTGAGCAGGAGTTTCATCGTGTCTCTGGGCCTCTCTCTGCATTCTACTCTTTTGCATTGGATGGATTGTACAATAAAAGTATCTGTTGAATTTGAAATTTTAGATTCAAAAATTGCTTAGCACTTTGAATACAGCCAACGAGGTAACTCATTCCGGTACAAGCAACTACCTAAGCCACTGATTACGTTCTGTGCTCTTGTTAGGTCTGACTGCAAAATGACCTCAGGAAGCTTTTGATAGAAAACACCTGATCAATCAGGTCAAACTTTAATCTCTTCTTTCTAATTTGTTAGGGAGAGAGAGAGAGAAAAGTTAGTTTTGAATTGCTGATTCAACCAGAAACTTGGGCCTGAATTTTCCTCACCTGGTGGAGGCAGGATTGGACGCAGGGTGCCAAGAAAATAGGGAAGAACTGCATTGGGTCAGCTCCCCGAAACATTCCCGCCACCTGGGAACTTTCCCAGTGATGGACTGGGAAGTGGACTGGCTGCCCACTCCATTGGGCAAGATGGGAGGCAATACCTTTGCTTACTCATTGCAGTTATGCCTTGCAAGCCCCATTTTACTCACAGGGTAGGTTTGGAACGTTCACCTCACTCCCAATCACTGCTGTGAGGGAGGGAGGTTTTGAGTTGGGGTTTCTGGAAACCAGCAGGGCCAAAGTACCGGAATTTACCCCAGCTTCAGGATCTGGAAGTGTCCCCATTTTTTCAGTTACATTTCTTTATGGCAAGAATGTGGGCCATTAGAAAACTACCTGGGCACTGAATACAGGAAGCTCAGTAACCTCACAAAGGTAGCTAAGATAATTCTGGGCATCGCTACCACTATTCGTCTACCACTTAAACTGACTTCACTTGCCTCCTTACCAATATATTCCAAGAACCTGAGTGTTGGCAAAATACTGAAGCCCCATCTTAACTAACAGCCACTTAATGCTTCATAAACCCTGTCTCAAATTCTTCTGCCAAATTTCAAACACACTTCATGTAAAGGAGGGACTTCTCACTCCAACAGCCTGCGATCTAGCATCTTCCGAGTCTCATCCTTCTCTTTATAGTAGAATAGATAGATTCCAACTGGAACATTCCGGACCTCAGTGCAAAGCAATTCTTTCAACAACAGCAACATGCCATCATCTCAGGGAGGATCTCATAATGGAGGGAATCATTCGGGATAGATGGTGGGTGAGATGGGTCAGAGCGATTGTTTTTCCAAGTCCCATGGCCTGATTTGCATGTGGTGGATGGGATTCCTTATGACACTTAAATGGGATTGACAATTTTTAGGGAGAAAAACTCTTCTGCAGTTTTTGTAGCAAATGCTTTGGAAGCGGCAAGCTTCAAGGTCACATTTTATTCCATCTGCTGTCCCTTATCAGGCAGTAATTCAGATGGCAAACCAGCCCATCTAATCTCATAACAGAGGTTTTTAAGTATATAGACATCATGAGTTAATCTTATGACTTAAGTGTAACAGATGCAGTAATACTGAAACCGCTACAAAACCATCATTCAAAACATTAAGATACCAGCAATTTAAAGGTTAGCATCGCCATATCAGCATCCTGTTCATGGTCTCCACAGATGACATAAATAGATTTCTAATACAATTTTATCTAACATCGTATTTCTAAACTCTAGAAATATTTTTGTCAGAAACAAACAGCACCTGGAATACATCAAACTAGTAATTAAATAGGTAGATGGGTCAAATATTGATTGACAACCAATATAATTTAGCAGAAAAACGCAAAACCATCAACAAGTCGGCACACAAGGGGCAGAACAGTGGGTGGTTAGCACTACTGCCTCACAGCACCAGGGACCGGGGTTCAATTCCGGCCTCGGGTCATTGTCTGTGTGGAGTTTGCACATTCTCCCTGTGTCTATGTGCATTTCCTCCGGGTGCTCCGGTTTCCTCCTACAGTCCAAAGATGTGCGAGCTAGGTTGATTTGCTATGCTAAATTGACCCTAGTGTCAGGGGGATTAGCAGAGTAAAATATGCGGGATTACGGGAATAGGGCCTAGGTGGGATCGTGGTCGGTGCAGACTCGATGGGCCGAATGGCCTCCTTCTGCACTGTAGGGATTCTATGATTCAATGAAGTCATAATGATTTTAGCAGAAGCTCTGGATATAACTTTATTCAGTTGAAGATGACCGAGCTGAAGCTTAATTCTGCTCATCATTCACTACAAGGAGTGCAGTTAATGAGCTTGTGTTTTCTAGGTATTATTCAGGCCCACCTAATGAACATAAATAAATTACTGCAAAAAATCACCCAAAGAGGCACAAGCACAATGCATATCAAGTAGAAATAACCATTCATTTTTTCTTCATTACAGTTACTCCACACTTCAGCTGCTCTATTAGTTAATTGTGAAAACAGTAACAGCATGTCAACATTAAATCCATGAATGGAAGAAGTTTATTAATTATGCTGAGAAAAACAGAAAATCGAAAAATGCTACACACTTCCTTATAATTCACCACTTTGTCTCTCTTAAAACCGGGCCATTAAAATGCTTTTCTAATCAACCGTCACCGATGGAATATTCACATTTTTATGAAATCATGAGACACACTCTCCTGCTGGATTATCCAGTTTGTTTATTCACAGTTGATAAAAGTCTCAGGATCACTTCCTGGTCAAATGGAGTTAGCTGATCTAATGCTGGTGCTGGCAAGTGACATAGTGCCCCTCTGGTCTCAGTGCCTTTGGGTCAGTGATTAATGAGGCTTCTCACTCCTTATCGTTGAAAACAGAAGTGTGCTTCTCACTTCTCTTTGTTAAATTTTATCTGCCACTTGTCTGCACGTTCCACCAACCTGTCCCTGTTCTTTTGAAGTTCTACACTATCTCTATTACTTCAACAGTTTTTTTTTCTGTATTGTGGAGTCCAAAACTGCATAGGACTCCAAATGTGCTCTTAATAAGTTTTAAATGAATTCACCAACACACCTTGACTAGTTAATATTCCATTAACATTTTAATAGTCTTATCATCTGGGGTACTGATTTTAATGTTTCATCCACCTCATTCCTTCCTAAACCATTAATTGGGAAGAGATCTTGAGCAAGAGGCAATGCTGAAAAAAAGGTAAGGCAGATCACAGGTGTCTTTAAATAAAGAAGCTTTGATTTTGGCAGCTCCTAATAAATTGCTCAATTAGTATTAAATTGTTAGTCAGTGCCTGATATAATGAAATTGACACAAGTAAGATGTCACTTGAAAAATATTTCAATGCAATGGTCTGTATACAGAGTAGAAATATCCCATAGTGTTGAGTCCAGTGGCATTGCAGTGAAGAAGATAGGCTTTGAAATATGAAGAAATAAGTAGTGCAAGGCACAGATCAGTTTGGAAAAACATTAACTATCGCAGAAACCTATCTGCCATCTTTGTGTATGTGTGTAACCAGATTTTGGAGAAACAAAGAAGTCATAAAAGAAATTAAAGACCATGTTTAATGATAAAGATGCTGTAGCAGCACATTCCAAATTATTGCTAATCATATAGGTCAGATTGACCAAGAATTACTGAATGACAACATTACTTATTGGGTTGACTCGTTCCTTTGGATGACACAGCCTCTTGAATAATAACATTAGTTAATATCTAACTACAATAAAAATATAATTCAACATTTTAAAAATTTATACTTCTAATTGAATATGGGAAATGTGTGTTGTTAGGTGAGAGTAGTCTAACATGGTGTTTGTTATACTCTACCCATAGAGTAGAAAATTGCCAAGGTCTATCCCGTCAACAAGAAGTAGGACAAATCCAATCCTGCCAATTACTGCCCCATCAATCATCGTCACAGTGATGGAAGTGTTGTCATCAGTGCTGTCAAGTGGCACTTACCCAACAACAGCCTGCTCACAGATGCTTAGTTTGGGTTCCACCAGGATCATTTAGTTCCAGACCTCATTGCAGCCATGATGCAAACATGGAAAAAGGGGTGAAATCCAGAGGCGAGCTGAGAGCGATAGCCTTCGATATCAAGGTAACATTTGACCAAGCATGGTATCAAGGAGCCTTAGTAAAATTGAAGTCAATGGGAACTGAGGCAAAATTCAACAATAGGTTGTGAAGTACATGGCACAAAGAAGGCCAATCATATCAGTCCCAAGACATCCCAAAGGAGTTCCTCAGGATTGTGTCCCAGGCCCAACCACCTTCATCGGCTTCTTCAATGACCTTTCCTCCACTATAAGGTCCGAAGTGCGGATGTTTGTGGATGATTGCAGAGTGTTCAATTCCATTCTTAACTCCTCAGATAATGATGCAGACTTGGATTGATAAGTGGCAAATAACATTCATCCATGCAAGTAGCAGGCAATGACCATCTCCAACAAGAAAGAACCTAATCATTTCTCTTGACATTCAATGGCATTACCATAATTAAATCCAACACAATCATCATCCTGGGGATTACCATTGACAAAAATCTGACTGGACTGACCACAAGGGCAGGTCAGAGGCTTGGATTTCTGTGGAGAATAGCTCACCTCCTGACTCTCCAAAGCATGTCCTCAATCTACAAGGCAGAGACCCCACCCACCATCAAAGACATTTGTTCCCTCCACCACCGGTGCACAGAGACAGAATGCTGTGCATCACATACAAGGTGCAGTGCAGCAATTCACTCATTTGACAGCTCATTCCAAACTCCCAAAGGTGGCATAGTGGCTCAGTGGGTAGAACTGCTGCCTCACAGTGCCAGGGACCCAGGTTCAATACCCGGCTTGGGTCACTGTCTGTGTCTACGTGGATTTCCTCTGGGTGCTCCGGTTTCTTTCCACAGTCCAAAGATGTGCAGGTTAGGTGGATTGGCTATGCTAAATTGCTCCTTAGTGTCAGGCGGACTAGCTAGGGTAAATGCATGGGGTTATGGGGATAGGGCCTGGGTGGGATTGTTGTCAGTGCAGACTCAATTAGCCAAATGGCCTCCTTCTGCACTGTAGGATTGTGGTGAACCATCGTTGGTTACCACTGTGGGGTTATTCCAATGTTACTGTTGGGTTAGGGTGTTGCCACTGTGGGGTTGTTATAATGTTGTTGTTGGGTTAGGGTGTTTACACTGTGGGATTAATATACCTGTGGTGGATGCTGTTATGGCACATCCCGGTCGGGCCCCGCCTCCTGGGGAGAGGTATAAGACCCTCTGCTCAGGCGGGACCCCTCCAGTCTGGATTGGTGTACTCGTGTTAGATAGTTCCATTGTTTGTCAATAAAAGCCTTCAATCGCTGAAGCCTTGTACCTCGTGCTTGATTGTCGCGCATCAATTTTATTGACAAACACAAAACTCTCGACAGTAAAGAGAGTATGGAGCAAATGCTGAAACCAGAGCGTCTGACGCTGGACGCACGTGCGGTCGGTGCCTCTAACACCTTCGACCACTGGCTGAAGTGTTTCGAGGACTACCTGGCGGCCTCTGCAGCAGTTACTACGGACGACGACAGACTCCAGGTCCTCCACGCGAGGGTAAGCGACACGGTCTATCTCGCGATTCGTGCGGCCACCACTTACCCGAGGGCCATCGAGCTCTTGAAAAAACGATACACGAGACCACCCAATGAGATTCACGCTCGTTACCTCCTCGCTACACGACGTCGGCAGTCGGGCGAAACCATGGAGGATTACGCCAATGAGCTCTTGCAGCTTGCCAGGGGCTGCGACTGCAAAGCTGTGTCGGCTGAGCAGTATATGTACGACCTCGCCCGAGATGCGTTTGTAGCAGGGGTAGGGTCCTCGTACATCCGGCTTAAGCTATTGGAGAAAGGGAACCTCAACCTGACCCAAGCGATGGAGATGGCTGAGATGCTGGAGGCAGCGTCGAAAAGCTTGGCTCTGTACCCCGAAGACCACGTGGAGACAACGTGGCAGGAGCAAGCACAAATCCCTCCTCGCCCCACGGGCTCGCGCTCCCATATCGACCCGACGACGGTGGCAGCTCCAGGCGGCCAGCGGTGCTATTTTTGCGGAGGAGCCAAGCATCCACGGCAACAGTGTCCAGCTAAAAGAGTGATCTGCAGTCAGTGCGGTAAAAAGGGGCACTACGCGAAAGTCTGCAGATCGAAGCCCAAGAACGGCAGTGCAGCCTGTGACCCTCCAGAGCGGAGACAATCTCCTTCGGCGTCGCAGTATCCACGAGGTCCGACCACGTGCGAATCCAGGACTACGCCATCGTGGCTAGCGGAGGAGGAAGATGACCACCAGGAGTCGCTACGCTTGGCGCCCTCACCCACGTGCGATTCATGGGGGCGGCCATCGTGGTCGACGACGACCAGGAGCGACCAGCAGGGGTCCTCAGTATCAACCTCGGCTGCCTGCAGTGACGTCCAAGGGCCAACGGTGGCGTCGATCTCTCTGGACCAGACAAAGCATCACAGGCTTGACTGTTCGATGATGAACATCAAGGTAAATGGTCGTACTGTGTATTGTCTGTTTGACAGTGGGAGCACCGAGAGTTTTATTCACCCTGACACTGCAAAGAGGTGTGGACTCCGGGTTCTACCTGCCAAACAGACAATTTCTATGGCATCACGGTCCCGGTCTGTACCGATCCAAGGACGTTGTATGGTAACTCTGGAGGTGCAGGGCACAATTTACGAGCGATACAGGCTCCTTGTGTTGCCGCACCTTTGCGCGCCAATTCTCCTCGGACTAAACTTTATGGTCCACATGAAGAGTGTGATCCTACAGTACGGTGGGCCACTCCCTTCGCTGGCAGTAGGGAATCAGCCGCAGCCTCCAAATTGTCCAAAGCGCCCCGCATGCAACCTTTCCACACTAAAGATCACCACACCCTCTTTATTTAAGAATCTGGTACCAGGCTGCAAGCCCATCGCTACTAAAAGTAGGCGTTACAGTGCTGAAGACCGGATCTTCATTAGATCTGAGGTTCAGCGGCTCCTCAAAGAAGGGATCATACAGCCCAGTGCTAGTCCGTGGAGAGCGCAGGTCGTGGTGGTTAAAAGCGGGAACAAACCCCGGATGGTCATCGACTACAGTCAGACCATTAACCGTTATACGCAGCTGGATGCGTATCCTCTCCCGCGCATATCTGATATGGTCAATCAGATTGCGCAGTACCGGGTGTTCTCCACCATAGACCTTAAGTCCGCCTACCACCAACTCCCCATCCGCCCAGAGGACCGACAATATACGGCTTTTGAGGCGGATGGTCGTCTGTATCAGTTTCTTAGGGTTCCATTTGGTGTCACCAATGGGGTCTCGGTCTTCCAGCGTGCTATGGACCGAATGGTGGACCAGAACGGGTTGCGGGCTACCTTCCCGTACCTGGATAACGTCACCATCTGCGGCCATGACCAGCAGGACCATGACACAAACCTCCAGAACTTTCTGCGCACTGCGTCTCGCCTGAATCTGACCTATAACAGGGAGAAGTGTGTATTCCGTACGCGCAGGTTAGCTATCCTGGGATACGTGGTGGAAAACGGGGTCATCGGCCCTGATCCAGACCGTATGCGCCCCCTTACTGAACTTCCCTTGCCCGCTAGCGCAAAAGCACTGAGGAGATGCCTCGGCTTTTTTTCTTATTATGCACAGTGGGTCCCCAACTACGCGGACAAAGCCCGTCCGCTCATCAAGTCCACGACTTTCCCACTCACGCCGGAGGCCCAATTGGCCTTCAAGGCTTTGAAAAGCGACATTGCGAAAGCCACGATGCACGCGGTGGATGAATCCATCCCTTTTCAGGTGGAAAGTGATGCATCGGATTTCGCCCTGGCCGCCACACTGAACCAGGCAGGCAGGCCCGTCGCGTTTTTTTCCCGCACCCTGCAAGGTCCCGAAATTTGGCATTCAGCGGTGGAGAAGGAGGCTCAGGCTATTGTGGAGGCCATCAGACACTGGCGCCATTACCTGGCGGGGAAGCGGTTCACCCTGATCACGGATCAACGATCCGTGGCGTTTATGTTCAGTAATACGCAGAGGGGCAAGATCAAGAATGACAAGATCTTGCGGTGGAGAATTGAGCTCTCCACCTATAATTACGATATTATGTATCGTCCGGGGAAACTCAATGAGCCCTCGGATGCCCTCTCGCGCGGAACATGCGCTATCATGCAAGAGGACCGCTTGAACGCCCTCCATAATGACCTGTGCCATCCTGGGGTCACTCGGCTCTACCACTTCATAAAAGCCCGCAACCTGCCCTACTCGGTGGAGGATGTCAGGTCTGTAACGAGAAGCTGTCGGATTTGCGCGGAATGCAAACCGCACTTTTATCGACCTGACCAGGCACAATTGGTCAAGGCCACTTGCCCCTTCGAGAGGCTGAGTGTGGATTTTAAGGGCCCCCTTCCCTCAACGGACCGGAATGTCTATTTTCTCAATATCATAGATGAATACTCCCGGTTCCCGTTTGTTGTCCCCTGTGCAGACACGTCGACTGCCACAGTGATTAAGGCATTCAGTGATCTTTTTACCCTGTTCGGGTACCCCTGCTACATACATAGCGACAGGGGCTCGTCATTCATGAGTAACGACTTGAGGCAATTCCTGCTCTCATACGGGATTGCCTCTAGTAGAACCACGAGCTACAACCCTAGGGGTAACGGACAGGTGGAGAGAGAGAATGCTACAGTCTGGAAGGCTGTCCTATTGGCGCTGAAGTCCAGGGGCCTTCCAGTCTCCCGTTGGCAGGAGGTCCTTCCAAATGCGCTTCATTCCATTCGCTCCCTCCTGTGTACGGCAACCAATGCTACTCCCCACGAGAGGATGTTCTCATTCCCTCGGAAGTCGTCCTCGGGGATCTCCTTACCAGCCTGGTTGACGTACCCAGGACCCGTCCTTCTGCGGCGACATGTGAGGGCCCGCAAGTCCGACCCCTTGGTCGAACCGGTCCAACTCCTCCACGCCAACCCTCAGTATGCCTATGTGGCATATCCTGACGGGCGAGAGGACACAGTCTCGATTCGAGACCTGGCGCCCGCAGGGGACGTAGCAACTCCTGTCGCTCCTATACCCCCTGTCACGAACCCCCTTTCACTTCTTTCTTCCCCAGACGTGGCGCGGTCAGCACCGGGACCAGTGCATAACAGTTATACTCCCATGTACAGCTTGCCTGAGACTCGGAGATCGGCGCCACCACAGAAGGTACCAGGATCCCCTGCACCACCGCTTCACCAGGGTCAACCGGCCCGTGAGTCCTCGAGGGGACAGCCGGACGCTGTTTTGGAGAGAACGCCACCGCAAGCACCTGCTCCGGTGTCGCAACCGGTGTTGAGGAGATCACAGCGACGGTGCGGTCCTCCAGACCGTCTGGACTTGTAGATTTTGTATATATGTAATCTGTTTTCGCACCCCGCCGGCCTTTGTTTTCAAAGGAGGGGTGAATGTGGTGAACCATCGTTGGTTACCACTGTGGGGTTATTCCAATGTTACTGTTGGGTTAGGGTGTTGCCACTGTGGGGTTGTTATAATGTTGTTGTTGGGTTAGGGTGTTTACACTGTGGGATTAATATACCTGTGGTGGATGCTGTTATGGCACATCCCGGTCGGGCCCCGCCTCCTGGGGAGAGGTATAAGACCCTCTGCTCAGGCGGGACCCCTCCAGTCTGGATTGGTGTACTCGTGTTAGATAGTTCCATTGTTTGTCAATAAAAGCCTTCAATCGCTGAAGCCTTGTACCTCGTGCTTGATTGTCGCGCATCAAGGATTCTATAAGGGCAGCAGGTTCGTAGGAACACTACCACCTGGAAGTTCCCTTCCACATCACACTTTATCCTGATTTGGAAATATATTGAGATTCCTTCATGTTTATGGACCTTCCTTCCTAACAGCACTGTGGGAATGCATTAATGACATTGACATTGACAGTGGCGCATCACCACTTCCTCAAGGACAAATAGGGATGGGCAATAATGCTGGTATCACGTGAATGAATTTTTTAAAACTTAAATTTTTACACATCCATATCTATTCCTGCCCACTGTCTAAGTGAACTTCCAAGCAGATGGATAGTATTGGCATTGTTATTTTAAATTTGCTTTAGAAATGTCCTGTTCCTACAGAATACAGTGTAAAATGTAACAGCAGGTGACTCTTGCTTTCTCTTCTTAGAGAGTACTGTAGTACAGTACTGTGCAATGTTTGCTTGGGGAATGAAGTGTAACTGTAGTTGGATTAGATTAAACAGATACTTTCGAGGGTGGAGTTTCTAATACTACTAGCATTTAAAAATGCACTTTAATGAGATCAAATGGGGAGAATATACACGATCTCAAGGTCAAAACAGTTAAAAAGATGAAGTTTATCCTTACTTACCCAAGCATGGCCAATATTGATCTCCCTTGCAGTTGTTTGAAAAAGATGATGCATCAATGTGGAAGTCAGATAGATGAAAAGTGATTTATTAATTAAATGACTAATTGTGGATGAGGAAAATGCACTCCTGATGTTGACCCTCTCACATTATCAATAGTTGATATATTATAGTCTTAAACCTCTAACAACTTGTAATGCACATTTCTCCAGAGAGGCCAAATCGATGGAATGAATTAGGTCATTCACTCATCTTCCTACAATCTATGTACTTTAAAGCTCAAGCTCATGTCAATAGAATACTACTTCATGACATTTCTGGTCTTCTCTCCTACAATTTAAAGCTTGAGTGGACTATCAGCCCAATTGAACCTTGGGCCCTGATGGACTATGGTCTTAAGTGATACTCCAACTGGTTATTATAATCACTTTTATAGTCAATGTCCTTATATATGAAACTTGGAACTCCACTTGCTTTTTTTAAGCTTCTTCTACCTGAATTCCTATATATATCTTTAAAGAGAGGAATATGTATATTATATTTGCACCTCTCATTCAATCTCGAATGAATCTCACCATTTAGCATATGCTCCTTTTCAAAATGTAGCACTTCACATTTTTCTGCATTGAACTGTACCTAGCATTCATCACTCATGCAAGCTATCTGTTCCCCTCTTCATCTCCTGCATAACTCCACAGTTTGTAATGCCTCCAAATTCAGTAAAATTCCCAAGTACAATTCTGTGTTACGTTTTTAGAATTTAAAATCATAGAAACGCTACAGTGCAGAAGGAGGCCATTCGGCCCATCAAGTCGGCACTGACAACAATCCTACCCGGCTCTATTCCATCACCCACATATTTATCCTGCCAATCCCTCTAACCTATGCATCCTGGGACACTAAGGGGCAATTTAGCATGGCCAATCAACCTAACCCGCACATCCTTGGAGTGTTTTCATAGAAATCATAGAAACCCTACAGTGCAGAAGGAGGCCATTCGGCCCATCGAGTCTGCACCGAACACAATCCCACCCAGGCCCTACCCCCACATATTTACCCGCTAATCCCTCTAACCTATGCATCCCAGGACTCTAAGGGGCAATTTTTTTTTTTAACCTGGCCAATCAACCTAACCCGCACATCTTTGGACTGTGGGAGGAAACCGGAGGAAACCCACGCAGACACGAGGAGAATGTACAAACTCCACACAGACATCTTAGCAAAGCATCCAGATGTCTGTACTGTGGGTGAAATTTTATGGCTCCTCCTGCTAACGGGATTTTCTGGTACCGCTGAAGTCAATGGATTTTTGAACAGCTCACTGCATTTTACAGACCTGTGCCTCTGCCAGATACAGCCAAAACGTTACACCCAATATGCTTTCTTTCCCTTAGACACCCCTCTATCAATTACCTCCATTTTGTACATTTTTCACATGTGGCATCTTATCAAATGTCTTAAGTACTCAAAAATAATTTGATAAAAATATATTGTTTCTCACAAAGTGGTTAATATGTTGAGGTTCTATTGGTATTTATGTAGCTGTGCTCAGAGGGCACTAAGTCAATCAGTTCTTAATTCATTGCTCTGACATAAATCTCTCTCTAATCTTGATTTGATTTGATTTATTATTGTCACATGTATTAACATAGTGAAAAGTATTATTTCTTGCACGCTATACAAAGCACACAGTTCATAGAGAAGGAAATGAGAGAGTGCAAAATGTAGTGTTACAGTCATAGCTGGTGTGTAGAGAAAGATCAACTTAATGCAAGGTAAGTCCATTCAAAAGTCTGATGGCAGCAGGGAAGAAGCTGTTCTTGAGTCGGTTGGTACATGACCTCAGACTTTTGTATCTTTTTCCCGAAGGGAGAAGGCGGAAGAGAGAATGTCCGGGGTGCATGGGGTCCTTAATTATGCTGGCTGCTTTGCCGAGACAGTGGGAAGTGTAGACAGAGTTAATGGATGGGAGGCTGGTTTGTGTGATGGATTGGGCTACATTCACGACCTTTTGTAGTTCCTTGTGGTCTTGGGCAGAGCAGGAGCCATACCAAGCTGTGATACAACCAGAAAGAATGTTTCTATAGTGCATCTGTAAAAGTTGGTGAGAGTCGTAACTGACATGCCAAAATTCCTTAGTCTTCGAAGAAAGTAGAGGCATTGGTGGGCTTTCTTAACTATAGTGTCGGCGTGGGGGGGACCAGGACAGGTGTTGGTGATCTGGATCTCTAAGAACTTAAATCTCTCGACCCTTTCCACTTTGTGGAATCCTCTGAACCCAAGGAAACAAACAATCTCATATCTTTCATTGCTCAAATTCTAAAGAACAGTTTTTAGATTCCATATATTTACACAGTCTGTTATTAAAAACAAGAAAAGAAATGTTTGCTGTTTTTCCCCCAGTTTTACAAAGCTTTTAACAAGATATATGCACACAAAGTATTGGACAATAATCACAAGCAGAAAATCATTGGGTGGAATTCTCCAATGCTGTACGCCCTGCCACCACTGCCAGCAAGAACAGAAAATTTGGCGCTCAGCCAAATCTCCATTTACAGCAGCGGGACCTGAGAATCCCGGCCATTGTCTTGGCATTCCCAGGGGGAGTCACATAAAAACCTCACGTCTTGCCTTTCACCCATCAAATGTAAATAGATAATCCATCAAATATAATCCAGCCTTGGGTAACAGTCTGCAGCTTGCACGTTCTCCCAGTGTCTGTGTAGGTTTCCTCCCACACTCCAAAGATGTGTGGGTTAGGTTGATTGGCTATGCTAAATTGCCCTTTAGTGTCAGGGGATTAGCAGGGTAGATGCGTGGGGTTATGGGTTTAAGGGCCTGGGTGGGATTGTTGTTGGTGCAGGCTCGATAGGCTAAATGGCCTCTTTCTGCTCTGTATTGATTTTACTCTATGATATTCATGCCCAGCAGTCTTCAGTATCAAAGTATCCATATTTACTAAACAGGGGGACGTTACTAGTTAGTTAACTCTGGAAATAAACAATGAAATAGCTAGCTATGTGAAATTAGTGTTACAGAACATATGTGCATGTGATCTAACAGGGACTGCTGCAGATGTATATAAAACTAGATGGCTGTAGGCTGTCTCACCAACAAGCCACATTCAAAAGGAAAAAATACACTTTTGGTTACAACCCGCATCACAAAAAATATACTATTTTGTCTCAGAATTTTAAAAATCATTTTAGGCAAAGGTTACTTTAAAGAGAATATGAAAGGTGAAACAAAAGTCATCCCCTCCTCTTAGACATCACTCATGAAGGTTCGAGCAGAGAGCACATTTTACTGGAAAACCAACACACCATTTCCTGCCTCTATACGTTGTTGCACAGCCATATCATCAATTGGCTCTGTTCAGAAACCAAATTGCTGTCCTTAACTTCACCCACTTAGTTTCAATGTTAGGTCTTGAGAAAACCATTTAGCTTGCTCTCCAGTATTTTAAAAGGAGGCTTTCAAGACTGCTTTTTGGACAATATTCTAAAGCCTCACAAAATGTTATGCTTTTTCTCCACTATTGAAAAAAAAGGCAGCAGCCCCAGAGGGGTGAATCAGAATGTAAAAAATGTTTCACAGCTTTTCTTCAATTTGATTTTTGCAGAGTGGTGCTCAAAGGAACTTGAGAACACTTTTGAGTGCGGGGTTTCTATTGGATATGTGATGCTTATTTTCATACGGTCAAACAGTGCAGAACATCAGCAAGTCTGGGGTAGTGCGGGGAGAGAGAACATAAGATAAAGCGGGAAGCATGAATTAGCCTCGATATTCAAAAAGCCTTTTATAGGAAGAAGGACGAGCTCATTGAAATGCTTAGTATGTGACAACTCTCAATTACACAGTACATATTCAGGGAGGAGGGAGGAAGAGAACATTTACAGCTTAGCAGAAACAAGAGAAGTTCACAGTCATAGTGACATCAATAGAATAGGAAAAGACAAAACAGGCTACAATAGAGAGAGAGAGTGAGAACAAGGTAAATAAAAGGAAAGAGAAATCCTTTCCAAACAAGGTTTTTCTCTTGTATCCTGCCTAGGAGTCCATGAGATGGAGCACATGAATTTGATCTTCTAACTAGGGTTTGTAGAACAAAGTTGCGGCAGTAAGTGGACACACAAGTCCTCATGTGGAAATTACAGGAGAGGCATGTAAAATAATTAAAAGGCTCACAAGGAGTTGCAAATAAACACAGCAGGTAACTCCTGGTGTGCTGCTGAAGTCAGCTATGCTTTTGTTCAGTCTGGACTACTCTCACACACTCCTGGGCACAATCTCTTCTTTCATCCTCTGTGAACTTGAGTTCAGTAAGAAGTTTAACAACACCAGGTTAAAGTCCAACAGGTTTATTTGGTAGCAAAAGCCACACAAGCTTTCGAAGCTCTAAGCCCCTTCTTCAGGTGAGTGGGAATTCTGTTCACAAACAGAGCTTATAAAGACACAGACTCAATTTACATGAATAATGGTTGGAATGCGAATACTTACAACTAATCAAGTCTTTAAGAAACAAAACAATGGGAGTGGAGAGAGCATCAAGACAGGCTAAAAAGATGTATATTGCCTCCAGACAAGACAGCCAGTGAAACTCTGCAGGTCCACGCAACTGTGGGAGTTACAAATAGTGTGACATGAACCCAATATCCCAGTTGAGGCCTAGTTTCACTGGCTGTCTTGTCTGGAGACAATACACATCTTTTTAGCCTGTCTTGATGCTCTCTCCACTCCCATTGTTTTGTTTCTTAAAGACTTGATTAGTTGTAAGTATTCGCATTCCAACCATTATTCATGTAAATTGAGTCTGTGTCTTTATAAGCTCTGTTTGTGAACAGAATTCCCACTCACCTGAAGAAGGGGCTTAGAGCTTCGAAAGCTTGTGTGGCTTTTGCTACCAAATAAACCTGTTGGACTTTAACCTGGTGTTGTTAAACTTCTTACTGTGTTTACCCCAGTCCAACGCCGGCATCTCCACATCATAACTTGAGTTCATCCAGAACATCCTACTTCCTAACTCACACCCAGTACAGTTCATTCATTCCCATGTGCTCACCGGCCTACATTGATTCCCAGTTAAGCAACACTACACTTTTAACATTGTCATCCTTATTTTCAGATCCCGCCACTACCACACCTTTGGCTAATTCTGCAATCTCCTCCAGCCTGACAACCCTCCTATGCTGCATCTTGCTTGTTTTATTGCTCCACCATTGGTGGCCCTGCCTTCAATTGTTTGGGCTCTAAATTCCCTCCCAAAAGAACCCCCCTAAATCTCTTCATCTCTCACATTCCTCATTTAAGCTGTTCCTTAAACCCATCCAGATCCCTGGAGCTGTGAGGCAGCAGTGCTAACCATTGTGCCACCGTACCTCATGGGGCTTACTGCTAAACTTCCTTTGGTAATGCTTCTATGAAGCATCTTGAAACATTTAATTGCCTAAAGGCACTACACAAGTTAAAGCTAAAGGGCCCCATATATGCATCCACATCACCACTCTTTAGTATCTGGAAAACTGCTCAGATGCTTCAAACACATTATGGGAAGGTTCCTAAACAACTTAACAGGTATGTCTGTAACAAGCCTAGCATAAGCTCAAGACAGTTTCAAGGTTACATTACCATGTATAGGAGCTGGGACTCAGTGCCTTAATAAGCGGAACCGCAGCATCTGGTTCACAGCAGTGCTATAAGTTGCAAATATCAGATTGTGAGTGTCAGTGAGCAAATTGATCACTGATACTTTCTTGGCTTTTATGGTTTGTCTATTGTAAGCAGAAATCATGGGAAATGTGGTCAGGTGATGAATTCAGAGGATTAAATCAGTCAAGAAAGGGGATAGAGGAGATTTAGATCATATTAGAAAGGGGATAGAGGAGAGGAGAATGAAAAGATTGAATAGGCTGGGGTTCTTCTCCTTGGAACAAAGGAGGCTGAGGAGTGATTTGATTGAGATATACAAAATTGTGAGGGGTCTGGATAGAGTAGATGGAAATGGCCTATTTATCTTAGCAGAGGTCGGTGACTGGGGGGCATTAATTTAAAGCAATTGGCAGCAAGATTAGTGGGGAGGTGAGGAAAAATATTTTCATCCAGGTTCTGGGGGCTCAAGCTCGCTGCCTGAAAGGGTAGTGGAGGCAGAAACCTTCAACCCATTTAAAATATGCACCTCAACCCACCAGATCTGCATTTTGCTTATTTTATTGCTCCACCGTTGGCAACCTGCAGAGATACGGATCAAATGCCAGAAAGTGGAATTAGGTTTAGTGGCTCATTTACCAGCCAGAGCAGACACGATGGGCCAAGTGGCCTCTATCTGCGCTGTAAACTTTCTGTGATTCTAAGTTGTAAAGCATTCTCGTGCAAATACCTTTGGCATTTTAAGTTATTGCATGCATAAAAGCAGGGTCCTAAAAGGTCACGTAAATTCCATTTATATTACAGAAGGGTTTAGCTTAGCACTGTAAGCGGAGGAGTTGTAATGAAAATTCTGTTGTCTCCAATGCTGGTCCTGTCAGCTAGGCTTGTTTGAGCTATCCCCATGAGCGAGCATCTTGGCCTAGCCTGTGAAAGATAAACTCCAAACAGTTCATTTCAAATACAGAAAAGTCAATGCAAAAGCAGCAATAAAGACCTATTGAAAAGCTTGAGAAAATAGCTGTGAAGCATGGGGCTCCATTTTCAATTAGGGCTTAAGGCTAAAAATCCATCTGTTTGTTTAAAAAAACTCATCTCAATGGTTGGTCTTTAGCTGTGATGGTGATGTTCAATTTTTTTTAAATTTAAACCTGCAGCCAAACATTCAGTGTTTTGGAAGAAGTTTTTCTAAATGTTGTTTAATGGATCTGATTTACTTGATCAATGTATTTGCTCAATATAAACAACTACTGACTTTAAGCTTTATCTGTCCAATATATATTTAAGAGGCAAAATGATCTGCCTTTTGAATGTCAACTGCATTTGTATATAATTAGGATACATTGTTTCCTTTCATTATGAACTAAAAACCGGTTGCATTTAAGCAACACAATTGTTTATATCTAATGGTAAAATGAGTCCATAGCCTGGCTCATTTATCATTTCATGATGAGCACTTCCTTCTATACAGTTGTTTGTTCATTGGCCCCAAAGGTGACTGGATATGCACCTCAACATGTTCGTTCTAGTTACCTTCCTAGAATATGAAGGGAGGTGGTTGCTTCTGTTATGCCTTCTAAAGAATGTTACTCAGACCTTGGGTGGCCAGGGTAGCGCTGACTATTGACTGGATCAGCACCTGTGGTTAGCAGAAGTTGACATTCTGGTTAAATTGGGATTTAACTCCGAGGAAGCTTGCACCAAAACTGGTACTTCAGGAAAGGCATCTAATCTGATCAGGTCTACAGTTTATCAGAGCGCCTTAGTCGCTGATCTGCCATTCTAGCTCACTGTTAGGGGAAGGGGACATGAGAGTGCTAGGATTCTTCCTACTCAGTTACAGATAGCCTTTGCTTCTGTCAACCTGCACCAGTCTTTGGTGATTAGCTAAATAGTGTCGATCCCTACAGGGTGTGCACTCTAGATAAGGCAAATAGAAACTTTACAGATGTAAACTTTGCAGTGGTTTGGCTTGCAAAACCATGAACATGATAATGAGTTTAATCTGTATCAAACAGACTAAAAACAAACTGAAATTAATGGAAGATTCTTTGTTGAATAATTAAGCCTATCTGGCGATGGGTAGGAATCCCAATTGCAAAGAAACATTTAAAGGTTCCACTTACAATCAAAGTAGGATTAGAGTCAGCCTTTGGACAGGCAACAATTTTCTAGCTGCACAGATGAGATACCAAAGATTTTGCATCTTAGGGAGGACATTTTCTGCTCATGCCTAAAGATTCAGCTCCATCAACCAAAAATACTTGGACGAATCCAACAGCACCACAAGCCAGCCCTGTTTTCCAGGGCTTCCAGTCATAGTAATCCTGGATACGAACAAAAGAAAACTTCAGCTTTTCCTCTTCATACAGCCCAACTGACGTGGTGTAAACAGTCACAATTCCTTTCCGTTATCAGCACAATAAAAAATTTGGAAGATTATAGAACTCAGAAATTTAAGTATACCTAGTTTTTACTGATCATTGAAATAAAGATGCAGACATTCCTGCAGACCTGTGCCATGGTAATCACATAACTATGTCATAGGGCCATTTTGCTTTGCAAAATGGCCATGAAATTATGGAGCAAGTGATTATGGAAAGTAACTTACCATTCTGAAATATGTCCATGGCTGCAGAAACACTGACTGTTCCCTATATTATTGCTTTTCTGACCTACCTTCCCCCTCCTGCCATATAGCTGAGCCACCCATGTCATGGCCTTGACTTTGGCCACAATCCCCAGAGGAACCATCAATCTCACCAGAATTCAGAACTGATTACTGGTTAGAGAGCAAGATGCATTTGGAAAGGAATGCACTACCTAAATGGTCCTCCTTGTGTCACTGGTGGTAACCCTACACAGGTTCCTTTGTACATCAACATTTCCTAATCTATCACCATTTAAATAATACTCCACCGTTCTATGGATAACTTCACTTATGCATGGTATAATGCATCTGTCATGTATTTGCTCACTCAACTTCTCTAAATCACCTTGAAGCCTCTTTACATCCACCTCACCACTCAATCCCAACTCATTTTGTGTCGGCAGCAAACTTAAAAATATTACATTTGCTTCCCTCATCCAAATCATTGATGTATATTGTGAATAGCTGGGCCCAAGCAATGATCCTTGTGGTACCCCATCTGTCTCTGCTTGCCACTTCGAAAAAGACCCAATTTATTCTTACTCTTTCTTATCTACTAACCAATTCTCAATCTATGCCAATATATTATCCCGAATCCCATGTGCTTTAATTTTTCACATTAACATCTTATGCGGAACTTTATCAAAAACTTTCTGAAATTCCAAATACGCCACATCTACTGGGTCTCCTTTATTTGTTCTCAGGGAAGACACAGGGAAGTATGGGATCACAGCTAATACTGAAACATGGCTTAGAGAGCAACAGGAATGGCAGCTCAACCATGCTAGTTACAGGGTTTTTGGACAATATATGAATTTTTTAAAATTAGGGAAGGTTACCATATTGGTTAATAAAAATGGTATAGCTATGAGGAAGGACAATATGCTAGAAAGATTTAAAATGGTCACATAGGTTTAACAGAACAAAGAAAATCATGTTTTGTAGATTCCCAAAAAGAAATAGAAGGGCAAAAGTGGACAAACTTCTGAAAGAAGTGCAGTAACAGGGATTCAAATTCCATGAACATTAATGGATAAAATCAGTGTGAAAGGGGTGGAGGGCACAAAGCTTTTCAAATGCATTCAGGCTAAACTGTTAACCAAAATAAACAAGTCCAACAAAAAGCTGTTCTGGACTTTGTTTTAGACAGAAGCTGGACAGGTGGAGGTATGAGTGGGAGAGCATTTTGGCAGTAGTGATTACAGTTCAGGTAAATTTTGCATAGTTATAGAAAAGGGCAAAAAGAGAACAACAGTAAAAGTTCTCAACTGGGGAAAGGTTAATTTACCAAGTCCAAGATGTGATCTGGCAAAAGTGGACAGGAAACAGCTATCTGAAGGCAAATCAATGTGAAAGCAGCAGGAGACTAATACTGCAGAAAACCTAAGAGTGTAGGAAGTGCAGGGGTGAAATTAAAACAGTAATTGGGAAAACGGAGGGCATGAAAAATTACTAGCAAGTAAACTCAAGGAAAAATATCAAGTTTTATAAATACAAGAAGAGTAAAGGGATAACTAAAGACAGAGCAGGCAATCTGTGTGGAGGCGGAAGACGTGGGCATTGTTCTTAATGCTTTGCATCTGTCTTCACAAAGAGGGTGACAATGCACACATTGTAGTTGAGGAGGAGTGTGAAATATTGTACGAGATAAACATAGTGAAAGGGGAAATATTAAGGGATTTAGCAACTTTGAAACATAGAAGGTGGAAACAGAAAATTAATGACAGAGGAAGTAATTCAGAAACGTTGTGCCTGCGTTAGCTTTTTTAACATTACACAGCACAACTGGCTTGTACAAAACCAGCCTACCTAATTTGGACCATGGTGGTCTTGGTAACTAATGCTTCCTTTTTGATCTCTTCATACATTTCCGGTATTGAAGGACATCAATAGTCATTGGTGCACCTCCCAGCAGTTCGTAGAATTTTGTATTGTTCATACAAAATTGGCTTGATGACAGAAGACAGAGGGTGGTTGTAGAGGATTGTTTTCGAACTGGAGGACTGCGACCAGCAGAGTGTCTCAGGGACCAGTGCTGGGCCCACTGTTATTTGTCATTTATATTAGTGATTTGGATGAGAATTTAGTAGGCATGGTTAGTAAGTTTGCTGATTACACCAAGATTGGTGGCATAGTGGACAGTGGAGGCTATCTCAAATTGCAACGGGATCTTGATCAATTGGGCCAATGGGCTGACGAATGGCAGATGGAGTTTAATTTAGATAAACGCAAGGTGATGCATTTTGGTAGATCAAACCAGGGTAGGATTTACTCAGTTAATAATCTGGCATTGGGAAGAGTTATAGAACAAAGAGATTTAGGGGTACAGGTTCATAGTTCCTTGAAAGTGGAGTCACAGGTGGACAGAGTGGTGAAGAAGGCATTCGGCATGCTTGGTTTCATTGATCAGAACATTGAATACAGGAGTTGGGATGTCTTGTTGAAGTTGTACAAGACATTGGTAAGGCCACACTTGGAATACTGTGTACAGTTCTGGTCATCCTATTATAGAAATGATATTATTAAACTAGAAAAAGAGTGCGGAAAAGATTTACTAGGAGGCGAGCGGGACTTGATGGTTCAAGTTATAAGGAAAGGCTGGATAGACTGGGACTTATTTCTCTGGAGCGTGATCTTAGAGGTCTATAAAATAATGAGGGGCATAGATCAGCTAGATAGTCAATATCTTTTCCCAAATGGTAGAGGCGTCTAAAAGAGGACATAGGTTTAAGGTGAGAGGGGAGAGATACAAAAGGGTCCAAAGGGGCAATTGTTTCACACAGAGGGTGGTGAGTGTCTGGAACAAGCTGCCAGAGGTAGTAGTAGAGGGGGTACAATTTTGTCTTTTAAAAAGTGTTTAGAAAGTTACATGTGGAGGATGGGTATAGAGGGATATGGGCCAAACGTGGGCAACTGGGACTAGTTTAGGGGTTAATAAAAGGGGGCAACATGGACAAGTTGGGCCAACGGGCCTTTTCCATGCTGTAATCCTCGATGACTATGTACATTTAATACGACTTCAATAACAAACACTATCACAGCAATGTTAGCCTTGAATCAGTCAGCATTTTCCCCTCTTGCTTCTCATATATTGAGTGCAGTATTGTAAATAGTATCTTGGAGCATGTTCCATTTAGTTTCTTGCACTCTGCCTGGGAACACCAACGAGCACCTACTCAATTGAGTCATGAAGCTGTTGGTTCTTATCTGAGTAGGCAAGATGGCTGATATTGATACCAAGAACATTTTTGCTTTGAACGATAAAGCTTCAAGGTTATAGCTTAACCATGATGTGCACCAGTGAGTGATCTATTTTAGTCAGCAGAAGATTTTAAAAGCGCATTGGTAATAATCGGGTCCTGCTGTGTCAATGCCCTAATCTTGATGTCTCGAGGACATCTTGTGGCATGCTTTGGTCTGAAAGAAAGGCCGGAATCTTTCACTCATTGGGAGGGCACACTCAGCAGGCATGAAAGGTGTTCCTGGCTGCGTTCAGTCCCGGAGCACAATTTCTCACTAGCTGGCCGATTAACAACCATCCAGGGTGAAACGTACTCTGTAAAAGGCTGAGTGCCAGCAGGGGTAGTGTGCAAGGGCAAGAAGAGGCTGGGTGCAGAGAAGACAGAGCATGCAGGTTGGCATTTCCAATGTGCTCACTCAGGGGAGCGTCATCGTGGCTCTCTAAGCCACTGACCCGTGAAAAATAAATATCAATGTTAAAACTATGCAACACAATCATACACAAATCTCAGTCCCCAGACATATGTTCATTTTATTTGAGCCCTGACATTTCATCCCACCCTGGATCAATGTTCCAGCTTAAATATAAAGGGTGCCTTGCTAATCAGCCCACCCCCAACTGAAAAGGCAGACTAGCATCTTAAAATCCAGTCAATTTGCTGTTTAATTAATTTAAATTGGCTTTTCGATCTTCAACAGGCATTCTTCTGACTCGTGTACGCACCTACCGACCGAAACATCATGCAAGGGCACAATGATATTGGGGTACGTGCCTGATGTCTTCTTGTGCGATTGTGCACACTTCCGGGTGAGGCATGTCTGAACTTTATGCATAAAATTCTGACCAGCGTTAGTTACACATAGCTCGTCATATCAGCTAACAAACTAGGAACAGGAGAAGGCCACTTGACACTCCAAGCTTGTTCCACCATTCAGTATGATCTGACTGTAACCTCCCGTCTTCCACCGAAATCTTCCGCCCCCCTTGTTTATCAATAATTTATCCAACTCTGCATTGAAACCAAAGACTCTGCTTTCTTCCTTTTGAGGAAGAAAGTTCCAAAGAGACACTACCCTCAGAAAAAATTATTCTCTGCCTTAAATGGGAAACCCTTTACATTTGATGAATAAACTGTATCTGAACAGTTCCTAATGCACTTGCACCCTTCCTTATAGACCAAAATTGTGCACCGTCTTCCAGATATGGTCTCACTAGTTTCCTGTAGAATTGAAGCATAACCTCCCTACTTTTGTGTTCAATTCCCTTGCAATGAATAACATTCTGTAAGTTTCCCTAATTACTTGCTGTGCATGAATACCAGCCTATTGCAATTCATGCACTCGGACATCCTGATCTCTCAGAACCTCGGTTTTGCAATTTCTCACCATTTAGATTTTTTTTATTCTTGCTGCCAAAATGTAACCATATCTTTGATCCCTTCATCCAAGTACTTTACATAAGTTACATAAAGTAGAGGGCCCAGCAGTTTCCTGTTAGCTAGCCAATCTTCTAAGGTCAAGCAGTCTACATTTGTTCACATTCATCTTTCCCAGGCCATGATATCCAAAGTAAAAGAGTTATGCCTCATTGCCTGTGCTCATTCTAGTGTTCAAATCTCCTACTAAATAAAGATGTTCTGACTTGGCGATTCTGCTGATAGCAGTGTCAAGCTCCTGAGAGAACTGGTCTTTCACCTCTGTAGTGGGACACTGCACTGGGTCTTGGATGTGGAGATGCCAGCGTTGGACTGGGGTGAACACAGTAAGAAGTCTCACAACACCAGGTTAAAGTCCAACGGGTTTATTTGGTAGCAAATACCATAAGCTTTCGGAGCGCTGCTCCTTCGTCAGATGGAGTGGGTGCTCCACTCCATCTGACGAAGGAGCAGCGCTCCGAAAGCTTATGGTATTTGCTACCAAATAAACCTGTTGGGACTTTAACCCTGGTGTTGTGAGACTTCTTACGGTCTTGGATACCCAGGAGATTAACTGACCTTGTTTTGAGTTCAGAGGTGGAAAGTCAAAAAACATTCTGGACCAATTGTGTACATGTGGTGGGGGTAGATGGGTTGTGTATGTGCAGCTTTCAATCCCAACCCCCAGATTATATCCCAGTCCATTCTCAGTGCCACTGCCAGCAATAATAGTCAAGACTGCAGTCTTATAGACAACAGGACTTGCCAAAAATCAGGGTTCCCATTTATAATAAATGGCAGTTTTAATCTCCAGCCATTAGAGTTGTTTAGGCTACTCCAAATTCCATGGTAGCAGGTAACTCGAAGTAGGAATGGATCCATGGTCAATCATTTTTGACATTTTTTAGCGTATCTTCACTTTTTCCCTCTGGGAATAACGGGGAGGTGGTTGAACAATTCCTGGGCTGATTATGAGTGTTCTTTCCCCTGCCAACAAGTCTTGGCATGGGTTTTGAATCAAGAACTTCTGGTCCAGCTACCACTGTGCCACAAGACTTCCATCTCTTAACATTGAAATAGTAAACTTTATCACTGTGCACATACTGTTTGTACCGACTATTGTTCATTTGTTTTAACCTTCAATATATAGTCGGAGATGCAGTCTATTGGAATGTATCCACCGAAGATGGGATCATATAATGGTACTCGAGAGCATTCAGTCAGATAATGCAGTGACAAGGGCTTGCTATTCAAACCCTGAAACACTAGGTTTACTAGAAATTGGACAACAAGTATGCTCTAGTTTATGGGCAACAGGTATACAGACAAGTGCAGCAGCCAATTTGCTCAGGGTAATGTCCCACAAATAACAGTGTTCAGATAATTTTTTTTTGGGTAGTGATGGCTGAGGTCAGTATATTGGTTAGAACACCAGGAAAGCAACTTGCTCTCCTTCAAATATAGGAACTTTTGTAACTACCCAAGCAGGCAGATGGTCCTTGGGTGACTATATCACCAACCTATATCCTCAATTCTACTGCCGGGTTTGAGTTCGCAACATTATCAAATGGTAGAGCAGGCTCAAGGAACTGAATGGTCGATGCCAGCTCCTAATTCATTTTTAACCTTGACCTAGGTGAACATATTATCAGTGCAGCCAAGCTGAAAACCTAGAATTGAAAACCTCTGTGTTATGGGAATTCCAAGACTTCAATTCCTGCTAAAATGAAAATGTAGGCAAAACATATCAAATAGATGTACATGTGTACATGAATCAGCAGCCTGGAAGCCAATTCAATAAAACTTGAGCTCAAGTCTCAAAATAGCACCAATATGCATGTAGACAATAGTTCAAAAGTTTCCCACGTCAACAAAAACTGAAATTTGTTGCACAGTTCTGATGAAAGGTCATTGAGCCAAAACGTTAACTTTCTCTCTCAAGAGATGCTTTCTGATCTGATGAGTATTTCCAGCATTTTCATATTTCAGATATTTAGAATCTGCAGTATTTTGCTTTTGCATTAGTCCTTAGAGGGATGATTTCTAAGTGCAACAGCTTAAAAATGATAGTGTCCCACTATCATTTCGTTAGTCCCATCTCCTCTGGGAGATTAAAAGAAGCTCCAGCACTTGAATGCAGAGGTGGAAAGAATGCCATCCACTGTCTCCTAGTTAAACTCTTCTGTAGCTCCTGGTTGAAGCTCACATGCAATTGTTTGCTGCCACAACCTAATAGCGCACTAACAGTTCAGCTGTTCACATATAATAACGGCCTTTGGATGAGATACCAGAACCTGTTACTTGTCCCAGATTTAACCCCATCACTTCTTTTTGGAGGGGGAGAGGATACACCGCCACCCAGTGGTGGAAAATAGGTAATGCAGCAATTTAATGAAACCAGAGCAGAAGAAAATTCTGCCAGCTTAAACATATAACCTGGAATTTGGATCAATGCATTGTATTCTTCCATGTTCCCCACCTCAACTGTAACTATATCTTATTAAAAGGCATTTGTGCTGTGGTTCAGAATTCTAAACACAATGAAACGATACTTGCCCCAAAGTTCATCAATATTCTGTACTTAATCTGTGACAAATTACACAATTAGAAAAGATTCACAATCGAAAAGATTCACAAATATTGGAAACTTCTGAGATGAGCAACTGTCCCACACATTTTAATATTTACATTTTATGCAAAATGTGTAAAGATTTCAAACTAGTATCTCCAGTGAAGCTAGAACATGCCAAATAATTACTGTTTGCTACCTTGAAGATTGTACAATATATAAAAAACAGAAAATGGCAGTGAATACATAGTTACTCAACAATACAACTGTACAATGCTGGAAACACATGAAAACAGGTCGTAAAATATCAGCTATTTGAGCTTAATGCAAACTTAATCTTTAATAGATAATAGGTAGGTTGAACATGAAGTGTGGTAAAGAACAATGCAGACCATACAGCCATTAGTTATTAAACAAATCACTGTGCTAACTCTACTGCTGCTTTAGAAAGGAGCACAGTAGCATGTTGATACCAAATGTTTTTTCTAAAATAACATTGCGTCTGTAGTCTGTTAGCATTCCACATCTGTTCACAGCAACTGTCCATTATAAAACTGAACATTAGAAATGTATAAAATGTATATCTTTATATAATAGAAAAGGCCAATTTTGAGAGCTGCAGAGAAATTTAGCACTCAGACAAGGTCAGTACAACATGCAAAAATCAAATGAAGGTGAAGCAAAGCTTAGAAAGCATTTTACATATCTTAAAAACGATTGGATTCTGCAGAAACCATACGCCAATGAAACCCTCAGGGCAGTAAATTTGACTCTTCTGCACATTTAACGAGGTTAAAAGTTGAACACTCTTGATTTCAATCATGCAGCCCATATCCCTGCAGTGAATTCCCAGGTTATTTCAATGTGCTTCTTCATTAAGTGTATATAAATTGAGATATTGCATTTGAAGGCTCAGCCTACCTAAGTATGCCTATTGCTGGTTTTAGTTTTCTGAGGCAGCTTTTGCGGTAACCAATTGAATAAGCAGATGTGAACTAGTATAAATTTACAACACTGCAGTGAACAAACACTGAAGTGTGCATGAGATGTCGCTGGTATCAGAAAGTCCTGCTAATGTCTATTGTTCAGATAGTAACCATCAGTTGGAGATTATTTATAAACCTTCAGAATTTATAGCAGAACAGCTCCCTATTTTGGGCAACAGGTAACAGAAAGATTTTGCAAAAGACTAAAAAGCAATTAAAAGTTTCACAAAAGGGAAATAAAATGGTTCCACCTGAGGCAATACAAAGATCAGTATTGAGTTAATTAGAACACGATTAGAATTAGCAATAATGTACTTGTTTGTGAAACAAGGGGAGGTTCAAGATAAAGGAATTACAAACATGGCAGGAAGCTAGACTCTTTTGGCCATGCTTTACTATTTACTTATTTATTTTTCCATTAATTTCCACAGTTTTAAAGGGAACAGTATGAACTTCTCTTCATAATCGATCTCAGATGCCCTCTCCTGGAGAAACAAAGAAATAGCTTAAAACATAATTTCTTTTCCAAATTCAATTTTGATTATCTATTTTTAGCAAGTGAAACCCTTCACCTTTGCAAAAGAAATTAAAATTTGATGCAATCTCCTGTTTTTTGAACCTGTCCAAATCCCTCTTTTAATCTTTTAGCTTTAAATGAAACTCGAGAAGAACCTCAAATTGTACGAGTTGAGTGTATCTGAAAGAAATTGAATCTCAAAAAAAAATTAGATATTTAACTTTGTAACCAATTACTTTGTTATAGGACAGTAACCTGGCTCTATGGTACCCTAAAGTGATAAAAGACAAGAACACTGATTACATGGAGGGCAGTCCAATATCCCTGACAACAGCAATGCGTTGGGTGGTCCACTGAAAGCAACTTTAACAAGCTATACCACTGTCCCACTAAGCAGTCCTCTCATTTCCTCCCTCATGCTCCCCACCCCACCACTACATAGAGCGGTGATTTCTGGTCAAATTAAATATGTATCATAAGCAGATAGGCAAGTTTAATCTTTGTCTCCAGAAGAAGTTGCAGCAGATTGTGGAGCAAATTAAACATACCACTGCCTCTCCTGACGTATTCATTTTGTATTGAGGTAGTCAAGTTTGTTGGTTGGAATAAGTGGCTTCTACTTCCTTCTATTGCGATCAATGTATAGGGAATACTTCCCAAGTGCTTGCTTTCCACAGAAGACCAATTTTAATGAAATGCTCTACAAGTTATCGTACAGTAAGACATGGATATGAAGAGTCAATTATCTTCATACAAGATTTTAGAGCAGCAATATTAAACCCAGGTTTTACATTTAATCATTCATTTTCAAGTAATGTTTAGTAAAGCTGTACTACTTCAATTAAAAACTTTTGTTTAGTAACTTATGTACTGTACTACTACTGTGAATCATATTATAGCAGTTAAACATCTCTTATGAACTATGTTAATAGGGCTCTTACTGGGGGAACATTGTTGCTATATTTACAATACCCATACTCTCCCCAAATGAAATGTCTTGTCGAAATATTGTGAAATCGTTCAACTTTAAAACAATCAAATTAATGCACACAAAAGGAAATGCAAGTATACTAACGATTCCTTATAAACAAATGGAAAAAACAAATGCTCATGTGAAAAGGAAGACTATTTATACTAAGTATTCATTGGTACAAATCAAGTTCAAACTGAGGGAAGAAAAAGGACATTTAGACTGACAAAGCCTCAATGAACTCTTTTCAACTCAAGACAGCAACAGCTCAGTGAGGCGTCACAACTCAACTACAAACCTCTCGTGTCCACTGGGGTTGATGGGGAATGGGGCAAAGACAGGGGAATGGGTGAGGTGAAGCTCAGGAAGAAAGAGGCTCACACCTCAGCCATACCCTTGACCCTTCTAGGGTGCTTTGTTTCAGGAATTCATATGCAAACACATTTAGAGTTGTCAGGTACTTCTCTTTTTCTCTCCTCTGCACCAAAACTTGAAACTCTGCAGGCTCAGAGCATCTCAAAGACAGGAAGAAAAAGAACAAAAAACAAACTCAGGTGTCTGACTATCACAATTAAACAGGAAGGAGGGTCAAATACAACATTATATTTAGGTATTAAGTTAAGTAGTCATGCACACAAGGTTCCCACCTTGCTTATGTTTGAAACAAATCCAGTGTTTGAGAATAGGAGTTACATATCAATTACAGAAGGAAGTGTTGATCAGCCATCATTGACAGGCTGACAAGAGATGGCACAGTCCGTACCTTCATACTCTGATTAATTAAGTGAATTTAGTGGATTACAAGTCCACTAAAATGCATGTTTATTTTAAAAGGATCAAAACACAGAATGAGGCAATTTGGCCTATTGTGTCTGTGCTGTTTCTTTGAAAGAGCTACTTATTTACTGTAAAGGCACAATTACCAGTCTAATAAGGCTATTATCAAATTAAATAAATGGTCTGGTAACAGTGTCCTTTATACTGCTTGATCAAACCCTGATTAAAAATGCTCTCATGCTTGAGATAAATTAGTGTTTAATTACAAGACTTCAGCGAAGTACAATTCTAAAGAAAGTGTTTTTTAATTGAAAACCCAAAATAGATTTAAAAATTTAAAGTGGCATTACCTCACTTAAGTAGAAGATGTAGGCTAGCCAGTGTCTGATGAAAAATGAATGCTTAAAATTTACTGAAATGTTTAACAAGTTAGAGGTAAACTGCAGTTTATGGATTGCTTGAATGCAGATGTTACCTCCTTCCCTTTTTCATATCGTCGCATTGTTGCAATCAAGCAAAGGATTAAAAAATACATCATGCCATACCCCAGCACCTCTTACGTTACACTGAATTATAGTATTATTGAACCTTGCATAAATTTCACATATAGTAGAATCCATAAATTCAAAAGGAACGTTTTTGATTACAAAACACACCTTAGTTTCAAGACAATATAAATTGCATGCATAAAAAGATTGCAGATGACCTTCATTGCTCATCCAGATCCTCTGTGCTTAGTTAATTCCTGTAACTGAACTCCAAGCTCCAAGTCTAGTTGGTGGACACAAATATGATTGCAGCACAGCAAAGGGGCAAAAAGGAGAGTATTGGCTCTGATTGAAACTGAAGTAGAGCATGATTACTCATCTGTGGTACACTTCTCTATCATTTCTTGGCAGAAATCAGTCATTACAGCCTGGCAGCATTGTTCCATCCCAGACTGGTCAGCTGTAATACTTTCCTGTGGACTATTTGATACATCCATTGTTTTCTCTTGGAGCTGTACAGTGAAGCTTTGCTCATTATTGAACTTCGTACTGTGTGCATCAGCTGTGTATCCTGGGTATGAAGAAACCAGATTTGTGCAAGTGATGGAGCTCATGCTTCTTTGGGTGTTCAGTATTGAAAGAGGGCACTCTGGGGAGGAATACTTTGCTAGTGTCTGAATTTGTTCGGCAGTCAGAGCTGCTTCTTTACACACCTGCTTGCAGAGGACAGATAAATTATCCCAGGTTTGACCCATACACACTTTTAACTGGCCCTTCTCTTGCAGTAACTTTTCCTTTTCACACAACTAGATGGTTGGGATGTGGGGGGGAAAAAAGAGAGAAAAATAAACACATTAAAACCTTTTTTAAAGCGACGTAATGCAAACAGGCACAGACTTAACTGTTTTGGTGTTGGCGCAGGATTTAGAGCACAAATCTGACAGGTTACGGATGCAGTAAGATCACCATTTCCAGGTAATGGCAGAATGTCACACGCAAAAACAAAACGTTACCAAAAACAGGCAAAATGGTTATTTTTCATTTATTAAAAAAAGACGGATCAATCTTTTTATTCAACCTACCAACTTGTGTATTTCACATTCCAGGTTTTGAATGCAGTCAAGTTTTCGCTTTCGACAGCGCTGAGCTGCAATTCTGTTTTTGCTGCGACGTCGTACATCATGGATATAATCCAATTGTTCTGGATTCAGCTTATGCAGTTTCAGCATCGTCTGAAAGTCATTTCTAGATAACAGCGTAATTCTCTCAACAGGAAATGGTAGTTTTACCTAGAAGGGGCACAAGTGCACAAATTAGATTCACAAAAGTCAGAAAAATTACACGACAAATTTTAGGTGCATCGAGAAAAAAACTGATTCTTCTACCCATTTATCAGCTGCAGGCATTTTCCATTATTTTTGTTCAGTTGAACCAACTTGCTGAAATCAGACTTTCAGAGTTTTCATGGGCAGTTAAAGATTTATTGGGAACTAAATTTGTGCAAACCAGTCAACAATTTCTCCTGTTATGTCGGCAACATTTGAAATTAATGAGAGACAGATGTTTTTCAAGTTATACAGCAATAATGAATTGAGAAACAACAACAAGCTTCAAGCCTTCTTGTAGAATTTGGGATATTTGGTATGGCTCCTGCTCTGCCCAAGACCACAAGAAGCTACAAAATGTAGCACAATCCTTCACGCAAACCAGCCTCCCATCCATTGACTCTGTCTAAACTTCCTGCTGCCTCGCAAGAGCAGCCGACATAATTAAGGACCCCACGCACCCCGGACATACTCTCTTCCACCTTCTTCCATCGGGAAAAAGATTCAAAAGTCTGAGGTCACATACCAATCGACTCAAGAACAGCTTTTTCTCTACTGCCATCAGACTTTTGAATGGACTGACCTCGCACTAAGATGATCTTTCTCTACACCCTGACTGTAACACTACATTCTGCACCCTCTCCTTTCCTGTGATTTGTATGCTTTGTCTGTCGCACAAGAAATAATACTTTCACTGTATATGAATACATGGGACAATAATAAATCAAATCAGATATTTCGGCTGGCAAACATTGGAAATATAACAGGTTGTAACCAAGAAGATAGGCAGGAAAAAACAGGGGGAGGGGAGAGGAAAAATGATCATGGAGATGTTACTGGGACCTATGAAACAAAGCATTCTGGTTTTGCAAAGGTGAAGTTAAGCTGAAGTTTCTGCACAAACTTATTGCAAAATCTTCCATTTATCAACTCAGGTGTATGTATGTATGCATCAGGGCATTCTCCAGCACCACAAAGAGGAATTGGATTGCCAGCAAATGAGCCATTTTTCAACTGACTATTTTTTATTATATAATGTTCTTGGTCTTACTCTTTAATTGGCTTCAGTTGATCACTGCTCTTGTCAGTTAACTGATTACCGCAGCAGAGCAGTACATACTAGTGTAGTTTCAACTGATTGCTAGTCATATATCTTGCGTATCAAAAGGTAGAACAACTGACTAAATTTAAACAAATTTAAACTGAATATCAAGTAATTTGAGGCAATTTCAGCAAGAGAAATCACATTTAACTGGCTTCAATTGTGCGTGCAATGCAAGAACCAATCCTAAACAGATGTGATGGAAACTCGCCACTCTAACTTGCAGACATGGCCAACTGAGTGGAGGAGATATCTTTGGGTTCATGGACTTCTGAAGCAGCGTAATGATAGTCCGGCATGAGCTGGTTAGGAACATAACTTACTTGCCCTTAAAACTGTGCGACTTTTAGCAATAATTCCTTGCTACCCAGGCTCTATTATCTGGCCTGAAATAATGCAGAAACTCCAGGCTCTAGAACTTTTCACTTCCATTTTTTCAACTGATTATAATCTTCTATGTCTAACCACAGGCCTTTTTAAAAAAATATACATTCATGGCAAACATTGGCAAAGCCAGCATTTATTACCCATTCCTAACTGCCCTTGTGAAAATGGTGGTGAGCCATCTCCTTGAACCGGTTAAGTCCCAGGATTTTGACCCAGCAACAGTGAAAGAACAGCGATATGGTTCCTTAAGTCAGGATGGTGTGTGGTTTTGGCAGGAATTTGCAAGTGGCAGTGTTCCCATGCCTCTACTGCCCCTGTTCTTTTGGGTGGTAGGGGTTACAGGTTTGGAAGGTACAGCCAAAGGAGCCTTTGGCAATTTGCTGCAATGCATCTTGTAAATGGTACAGACTGCAGACAGTGTGCCAGTCATGGAGGGAGTGAATGGGTTGCAATCAAACTGCACCTTCAATACATGGCTTCTGTGACTTCTTTCATCTTAAAACAGTTAATTTTTAAAATATAATTTTTAAAATTGCAATCGATGTGTTATATGCAAACCATTTAGTGGGTGTACATCCTTGGTTTAGATCAGAGTACATAACCCTCAGGGTTACAGAAAGCTATTCTCCTTGCATTGCTTCCTGACAAAATTAATTCATTTTGGAGTAAATGAACTTTCCCGAGAAAAAACACTAGCTAAAATGATTTTATTGTACAAATCTTTATTTACATAAAACTATTCACCCCTTCGCCACACTTCAGATTTCATCCATGTCCCTTTTTTCCAAAAAATAGTCCCAAAGTCTCACCAATCTTAAGTCTATTTATCATTTTCTGTAAAATATGGAAGGAATTAACAGGGGAAGTACTCAAATACATTTTTTTTTCAATTTTCCTGAATTGCTTTTAATGGCATAATACAAGTTAATGCTTAACTGGTATTAGCAGGATTTATTTACCAATGATGCAGTGTTAAGAACAACCTTTCTAAACTTTCAGATCCACAAAATTCAAACAGGACATCCCAGTAGATGCAAACAAAAGCTACATAAAGAACAGAGTTGCCTGGGTTGAAGGGCTGCATTACCAGAGTTCAGGGCCATTTGAACTTCATGGGTTGATACCAAAGGCTTAAAGTAGTTCAAACTTTGTTCAAAATGCAGGTGATCATATGACAGGCTGTAAAGGTGTTTTAAAGAGTGAAGCAAGAAATATGTACTAGTGGATTTGCCATGGAACTGCTGATGATTGACCAGGGGATACAATGTCTATGCAACACACATCAAGGCCAATGGTTCATGGTGACAGTGTGCACTTCCGATTATTAAGGGCTTGTTAAGTGTTATTTTCATGTTTAGGCTATGTAGTTGCATCTGTATTTTTTCAGGTATTGTACATCTGATTAAATTTGTTGAGCCAGTCAATTTTATGTTTGCCACATTTTTCTTCAGCAACTCCCAAGAAACACAGGAGGATGGTAGGAAAGATGTTGCAGGGAGGTGGGAATGTGCAGTCGCCATGAGTTTGTGGGAAAAGCAAGTGCTGAGGTGGGAATTTGGCAATAGATGACTGTGGTGTTGGAAGAAATGGAAGTGTGGAAATGTTACACAGCATAATAATGCAGCATTGATTGGTCAGCAACCCTTGGCTCTGGAGCCACATGTAGCTTTTTAACATCTCATTTGAAGCCCATAATTGGATCACCCAACTATGAAAAAAATGTAAAAAGAAAATAACAAATCAAAGTAACAATTTTCCTTATTGAGTTACTCATTCAATCCAAAATTTAATTTCTACATTGCTGGGATCCAGAATAGCATTTTTTTAAGATTTTATAGAAAATGTGGTAATTGAGGCCTTAAGATAAATTAAAAGTTTAAATCACCCTTAATAGTATGGTTTCCTGGTTGTTAATAGATTTATTTATTAATTCACAGACGTTAAAGAATTTAGCATTGACAATTTAATACTGGAATTTACTACATTATATGAATGATAATGGCAGAAATATTTCACACAGGAGATTTGTCTCACCTACTGAAGAGAGCTGTGTTTCTATTGTGAGGATAAACGGCTAACCATTACCTTGTACTTAATGGTTTGAAATTATTATTTATAAGGAAAAAGATCACGGTGCTTGAAAATAAACCTGCTAGAGGGGGTGCAGCTATACCATGATTGCAGCGAAGGTCTTATGGCTGTGACCACGATTGTTTCGAATATAGCTGAGGAAATCAATTATAGCTGAAAAGACGTATAGAATTAAGACAACTTTAGTTTGCTTCAAAGAAAGATGTCTTTACTGACAATTTTAATTTTAAAAATCCATTTATTACCAGAAATCATAAAAACAGACAAAAAGCATTCAGTTTTGCCTGTAAATGTCTTATTACTTTTTATTCAAAAAGTGAAAGTGTGCTGTTTTCCATTAAATTAATATGGGCCGTTTTTGAACATGCTAATACACAATTCATGCAAATTGACACATAAAACTTGAACATGGAGATATAAAGATTCCTGGGATGTGGAAACTGGATTTTTGTTTGGCTCAGACATTTTTGAAATTCAGTAGTACCTGCAGGCATTCTTGTAAGTATTAGAGAGAACTTAAAGTAATTACTTTTTACAGCACCAAATAAGCGCATAGTGTTCCTTAGATTCTCAATAACCATATTTTTTCTCAAATTATGTTTATATCTCTACTACATTTTTTTTCACCTTGTGGTTTCTAGTTGAAAAATGTTCTTCCAGGTAAAAAAGATTGCTGATCCCAGCACTAGCAGGCATCTCTTGCCTCACACTTTTACATTCCTTCATAGGTTATCTTCCATCACACCTGAATTTTGAGAAACAAATAAACTTGATGCCTGAAGCACTGAAATGGCAATGTCAATGTTTCAGGATATTGGGCATAGGTGCACTTGGAGGGACATCCAGAGGCAGGCAATAAAGTGAGGGAGATCTCAGTGCAATGGGTGGCATAGAATGGGGTTGGAAACAATTAATTAAGTACTAGGATCCAGTAGCATTGAAAGTGCCCAAGTGTGGGACTGCTGGAGTGGAGGCAGGGAAGGATTCTGTGGAAATGTAACAAGAATATTGGTGTGAAAAGTTTGAATGGATTGGAGAGAATTATTTTGAGTCTGGGAGCATTGGAGGTGATACACTTAGTGGAGAAGCCAGGCAATATTTGGGGGCCGAATAATACAAGTTAAGCACTTTAATGAACTGCCACCTGTAGCATTATCAGGAACATAGGAGCAGACCATTAGGCCCTCGAGATGCTGCAGCATTCAATCAAAAGCCTCGATGCTATTTTCCCCACACTATCCCCAAATCTCTTGATGTCTTAGTTACCTGGAAATCGAACGATCTCTGTCTTGAATATATTCAATGACTGAGTTTTCATAGCCCTCAGATGGAGAATCCCAAAGATTCACCAGTGAGAGTGAAGAAATCCCTCCCTATTTCAGTCCTAAATGGCCCGACATTATAAACGAGAAACACAGGTGTTTGGATGGTTTGTCAGATAAATAATTCTGTGGGCAGAATGATGAAAAGCATAGTCAGTGGGACTATTTTGCCAAACTGAACATCCAATCCTACTGAGTGAAAGTATAGAGTAAGCTTATACCGTACTTGCTAACAAAACATATTGCCAACATTATGAACTTTAAATAATAAAAAATGAATTCAGGTTCTAATATCCAGGTTCCAATTAACCCCATTGTCTTTACAGATCCTATTTCTGTGTCTATTGCCATGACCTGAGAACCAACCAGATTCTTCAAAACACTTACTGCATTTAAACTTCTTGTTGAGCAAACTAACAAACATTAAAGCTTCACAAATTTCAGTCGCCTTTAAGACATTTGAACCAAGGACTGTTAATACTCTAATCGAAAAGCAGAACATTGCAGATGCTGGAAATCTGAAATACAAACAGAAAATACTGGAAATACTCAGGACAGACAGCATCTGTGGAGAGAGAAACAATGTTAACATTTCAGGTCAATGATCTTTCATTAGAACTGAGAAAAAGTCACAGATCTAACTGACTTTGAGTATCAGGTGAGTGGGACAATACATGCGGAAGGTCTGAGAGAGGGTGGAAGACATGACAGGGTCAAAGAAAATGGTACTGGGACAGGATAGGAATTCTATTCAATAATTCTATTCTAAGAAAAGAAACCAAGCTGTGCCGAGTGCAGGTATGCTACTGTAAGTGAAACTAAAAAAAAACCCCAAAGCATGCAAAGAAAAGGAAACACAGGTAGTGGTGATGGTGGGGGGAGGGGATATACAGAGCTTACATTGTTGAACTCAACAGCAAGTCTGGAAGGCTATAAAATGCCCAACCAAATGATGAAGTGCTATTCAAGTTTCTGCTGAGCTCCACTGGGACAATGCAGGCCAAGGATTGAGATATCAGTGAGAGAGCAAGGTGGAAAGTTAAAATGACAAGTCACCGGAGTGCAGGGTCATGCTTACATACTGAACAGAGATGTTCTGCAAAGTGGCAAAATAATCTGCTTTTGGTCTCCTCCTTGTAGATGAGACCACTTTGGAGCAGTGATTATAATACAGTAAAATGAAGTACAAATAAGTAATAGTCTCACCTGGAAGGAATGTTTGGGGCTTTGGACAGGGAGGTAAAACAGCTGTTGTTGCATCTCTTGCACTTTGGTGAAAAATTCTCAATTGGAAGAGTACACAGTGTTGAGGGTGATCGAGGGGTGGATCAGCGTACCATGAAATGCTGAAAGGGTAGGAGAGAAGATATTTTTGATGGTCGCATCATGCTGGGGACAGCACAATGGCAGAAATGATTCCAGGGCGGTTGTTTGGAGGGGAGCGGGGTTGAGAGAGGGGACAGGGGAACTCTATCATGGTTCTGGGAAGGAAGGGCAGACAATAAAAGCATGGGAAATGTAGCAGATGATTGAGGGCCCTGTCACCCACAGTGGGTGTTGGGGGGCTGGGTGGAGATGCGAATCTTTGTTGTGATGAAATAAGACATCTTAGATGCAATGGAGACAGAAAAACTGGGAAAATGGGAGAGAGTCCTTACATGATGTAGGGTATGTGGAAGGGTAGTCAAGATAGCAATGGGAGTCAGTGGGCTTATGACGAATATTGGTTGTTAGCCTATTTCCAGAAGTAGGAACAGAGAAGTCAAGGAAAGGGAGAGTCAAGGATGGGCAATGTGACAATTGAGAGGAGAGTGGAAATTGGAAGCAAAGTTGATAAAGCTGCCCAATTCAGGGCAAGAGCAGGACATGGTACTGATACAGTCATCAATGCGCTATTGTTTTACTGAGACGCAGCCTGTGGCTCCTGCAGCATGCTTCTTTGCTCCAAAAATATTCTCTATCATATAAAACCTTCCAAATTTGTATTACATACCAGCCATTTTCCTCAAATTCAACGAAGGAAATTATTGCTTTCATCATAGATCAGCAATACAATTCAAGAAAAAATTGTCATTCTACCTTTAGTTTGAACAAAAGTGCTGAGATTCCAGTTTAAGCACTTGACTCTCTCTCGCAACATTAGCTTCTATATATACAACCAAAAGTTTATATCCTGCACCTTGCAGTAATTTATCCACACTGATAATCTTTACCCTGACAGATAATCACCATTAACCTTCCCTAAAAAACTGATTACTACATCGCTAAATCTGCTACCTCTTATTTATTTTCTTATATCATAGCTTTCTTCCTCATTCCTTTTAAACACAATGAGCTTTTACTAATTTTGTCCATATCCTCCTTGGTTACACCTCCTTGTTATCCAGTACTGGTCAAATATTAGCCATGTATCATCAATAAGCTGCTCACACTGATCTTCCTGGGCACACCCATCTACTCTCTAATATTGTTGTCTCCTCCATCGCAATCTTAAAATAGGAGATGATGCTTGAAACAAAAGATCTGTTCCACAGAGTATAAAACACAACACCAGGCAAGCAAGAGAGTCATATTCCACATCACAAGGTCACTATGCCATTAACAATCCAACGGTACCTCAGCTTTACTAGCTCTTCTAGAATCATTGAATAATACAGCACAAAGAAGCCATTATACCTGTGGCAACTCTTTAAAAGAACTATCCCAATTAGTTCCTCCTTCGTGGCCTTTCCACATTAGCCCCCTCCCAAGTATTTATCCCATCCCTCTTGGAAAATCGCTACTGAATTTGCTAACATCACCCCCTTAGACTTAATATTCAGACACAACAACTTATGAATTTTTCTTCATTTTATAGTTTAAATAGTTTATTTCTAATTTGATGACTATCAGTTTATTTAAATCATTTATTTACTCTAACAAGATCCTTCATGACTTTGAGCAGCTCTCACCAAGTCTCCTTTTATCTTCTGTTTCAAGGAGGACAACCCCAACTTCTCCAAACAACTAAAGGCGTGCATCACCCCATTCCAATAATTTTCTCACACTCTCGAGGCCTCAATGTCCTTCCTAAAGTGTGATGTGAGTAGTGTGTACTGTACTGCCATTGTAAAAAGCAGAGAGGGTGAAGAGCAAGACAGAGCGAGAGAGTGGCGCAGCAAAAGAGAGACAGAACAAAGATGGATAGTAAAGGGAAAATGGATTGCTGGCATTTAACAAAGAAACAAATCACTCAACCAGAGTGATTGCTACAAAGCTAAAAAAACATTATACTGACAGATCATAAAGGTAGAAAATGAAACAGTAACTATCAACTCCTTTGAAGTTCCTAATCCAAATCAATTTGCTGTACTTTGAACTAACAACCTTTAATATACACCCTTACAATGCAGGGAGAAGACATCTATCCCATCATTTTATGTTGAACTTGAGCAAAGATTCAGAAAGGCCAGTTCACTTATCTAGTAAGATGTATTTTAGAAGCATCTTACATTCCAGTAAGGTTTGCATGCTCTCTTGTTATTTCACCATGACATCCTAACTTTAATTATCTTTTCCAGTGATAACACTGAGGTAACTGTATGATAACGGTTGCCAAATTTTCTTACCTCACATTCTTGTTCTCTGGCAGAACATGATTCACTGTCGTCCTCTGATTCTGACCCAAATTCATCTCCTGAGTTTGTAGTACATGTGTCATATTTGTCTTGTTGTTGTCCCTGGTCGCTTTCAAGCTCCTCAATACCTGAACTGCTGGAACACACCGAATTTCCAGTATCATATGCAAATGGGCACTTCAAAGAGCTATAAGTTGACTCAGGTAAGTGCGATGATGAAGAGGTATAGTGCAGTAGGAAAGAACTTTGTGAACTTCCTTCAAGAGTTTGGCAAGGCTCGGTAGAAAACTGTGGGCATTGAGAAATTTTGTCCAAATTGAACTGACCTGCACAACCTTTTGCTTTAACGAAAGATTCAGCCTCACAGTTAGACTGTGCACCACAAAGTTCACTCCAGAATCCTTTAGCTAAGTGTTCTGCCACCTCCCTTTCCACGATGCTTCGTCCACTGGAGACTGCAATGGGATTCTCTTGTCTCTTAGAGTAACCTGAGCTAAAAATAACTGATTTCCTCTCCGAATCTCCACCTGCTCTTTCTGAAGCGTTTGGCCGATCACATCCCCGACTAATTTCAATTTTTGATTCTTCAATATTTGCAGGAGGAGCACTGTTCTTTTGGAGATTTTCATACTGCAACATTAAAGGGACACATGGTTCTGCCTGAGAACAAGACAAGTCATAATGCTCTCCAGTGCAGTTTAGTTGAATACCTGAGATATTTTCTGATGATGGTCCTTGCGTTTCTTCAGCTGTAGAATCTTGTGACAATGGACAGCTTGTATTAATTTGCTTCTTCACTTCAATGTTCTCTTCATCACAGACTCCACTCTCCCCCTCCATATATGTGCTATCACTATCTTTTTCACTGAGATTTGCATGTTCATCCTCTGACTCGAGGGGGAATGTCAGGCTTTGACAAGATTCAATTTGCTGTTTTGAAAGTATTTGCTCTAATGAAGAACTTGGCAATGACAAATTATTACCCCATGACGTCAGTCGTTCCTTCCCACAGGCTAACTGAAATTTTCGGTACTTAGGGCAAAGAGATGAACTAGCCCATTCGCTCGGTTTCAAACAGGAATACTTAGCTTCAGTGGCTTCATTTTGAACCTTTGGACAAATTTTCCCAACCTCAATGCATTTACGTAGTTTGGGACAAGGACTTTTGGGATTTTCAGATTCAAGAAATTCTTCAACATCATCGTCAGCTTCTGAATTTTCATTGTCACCAACAGGAATTTTTAGATTTGTTTTCTGACAACTAGATGTACAACATGCCTTTCTTGGAAATCCTGGGTGATCTCTCCCCTTTCCAAAGAGTCTGGCTTGAAGAAAGCTGAAACAGTTTTTTTCGATATTATGGATTCCAAGAAATTCCACACTTCTACAGACATCCAACACATTTTCTTTGTTCAGAAGAAGTTTGGCAGTGTATGCAAACTGAAGAAGTGGCGCAAAACCTTTAATTGTGACCTGATAAAACAAAAGATAACCATTTAAGAAATCTAGACTGTAGCACAGAAAATCCAGTTTAAAATAAAGCAAAAACAGGGCTACATCAATTTTTATGTCTAATGACCAAGTGCATTATCCATACTGTACTATACCTATGACAGCTCTTTATCACAAATGGATCTTGCATCAAGTCAATTGCACTTACGAAGCTAGTTTTAATTACATGGAACAAAAGTTTGGCTGTGACCAATTACACAATTGATCAAAGATTTATGGGGACAAAACTGGAATGGGGCACAAGATAAAAAGCAAATCAATCACTCACTTCACAACAAGAGGTGCTTTAGAAAATGTTTCAAAAAGGAGACAATGTTATGAGAAGAATTCACAGATCTCCAATGATCATAAATCAAAATGGCACTCTCTCTTCCCCTTTTGGTTTCAAACACAAAAAAAGGTCTGAATAGCATTTACCATAAACAAAGCAAGGAGTTTCAAATAGGGTTCTGCCCAGATATTTTTCCCCTCATGCTCAAAATAACAAGTCTGCTCTATTGATAAGCCCTCAGTCCCTACAAGCTGAAAGAAGTCTTAATGCACAAAAGATGGGAAAGTCCACCTAAGTAAACAATGAACCTTTTTATTACCACCAAACAGGCAATAGGAACTGCAGTACATTTCATGTCAATTTAGAAGGTGGATCACCCGATAGAACAAGCTGAACTATAGTAGAGGTTCCTTCACAAATAGAGTTGTTCGAAGGCAAAAACAGTAAAAGTATATTGACATCAGTCGTAATTTGGAACCCATTCCTGAAACTCACTTCACTGGTTTGTTCTTGAAAAAAACCGATAGCTATAAACCACTTCTCCGAAGGAAACTGCAGTCTTATTCCACACCATATAGCCTATTAAGTGCATGGCCATATTTACTTTCTATCCCATGCCTCAGAAAACAAACACCGTAACAGTAAGCAATCCCAATCTTGTAACTTTCTTCACAAAAATTTATTTTATTCATAAAAATAGTAAAATTACATTCCATAACAGTTCAAATTGCACATTATCACAAGTGCATTACAGTTCAAGTTCTTTTCATACAACACCTTGCACTCTGAGGTGCCTCAATACAATTACTTGATATTTACAATCATTTTGTAGTACAGAACTTCAGTATTACTGAAAAAAGACATCTTGTCAAAGCTTTTTGTCTTGCCTTCATCAGGATAATAAGACTACCAATGTCAGGGGAAATAACTTCATGTTCTATCAGTCCATGTCCAAATGCAGCAAGACCTGGACAATATCCAGGTTTGGGCTGACAAGTGGCAAGTAACATATGTGCCACACAAGTACCAGGCAATGATCGCCAACAAGAGACAATCTAACCATCACCCCTTGACCTTCAATGGCATTATCAATGAATCCTCTACTATTAATATCCTGAGGTTAACATTGACCAGGAACTAAACTGTGGCTTACAAGGACAGGTGGGAGGTTAGGAACCTTGTGGCAAGTAACTCACCTCACAACTCTCCAGAGCCTGTCCAAAATCTACAAGAAACAAGTCAGGAGTGTGATGGAATACTCTCCTTTTGCTTGAATGAGTGCAGTTCAAACAAAATTCAAGAAGCTTGACACTGGCGCAAAGTAGCAGCTGTGTACACCATATACAAGATGCACTGTAGGAACTCACCAAGGCTCCATAGACAACACCTTCCAAACCCACTACCATCTAGAATGACATGGGTAAACACATCGGAACACCACCACCTGGAAGCTCTCCTCCAATACACTCATCATCCTGACCTGGAAATATAATCGCCATTCCTCCAGTGTCACTAGGTCAAATCCTCCCTAACAGCACTGTGGTTGTACCTACACCACATGGACTGCAGTGGTTCAAGACAGCAGCTCACCACCTTCTCAAGGGCAATTAGGGCCTAGCCAGCGAAGCCCATATCCCTTGAACAATTTTTTTAAAGTATTGTGTTGATTAGTTGGCACCTGAACTCTGATTGAGAGGTGTTGCCATGGAGAATGCACCAGTTGATGGACAGTTAACTTTCCAGCATGAAATTTAAACAAAGCGGCTTGACTCATTTGTCAAGGCAATTGCCCTGTGGAATGAGTCAGTGAATGGCTATCACTTATTTTGCTTAGCTGAAACAGATACATTGTGTGCAGATGTTCTGTCTGCAAAGAACAGGGCCCAGTGCATTACTATATGTAACTTCCAGTTCACAAATGCACCACACTGTCAGGCCAACTGATATTCTTAAATTGGTTGTCACTGTAATTTTTAAGAACACTGCGGATTATTTAGCAAACATTGTCCAATCACAGAATCTTTTTTAATGCCAGACACAGTTTTGCATTTTACAAGCACAGGCTGGTTGGGTACTATCTGTACTTTGTCCTCTGCAAAAGGGACGTGCTGTTTGATACAACCGGTCAATCTTTGAGATGTACAGCCTATATACCTAGCATCACACTAGCATTGAAATTCACATACCATATTACTTATTTGTGCGATTTGAAAAAATACTTTTTGGCTTGATGGCAGCAGTTAGTGGTGAATACCAGTTGTGTTGCAACTTCATAGTAGCAGTGCCTTCACCTGTTGCTCAAATTTGAGATTCCTTGCCCTTCCAGGGTAATCTGAGGTAGACTGCCATATTGCAAGGGTGAAAGTGACAGCCCTTTCATGAGTTTGCACGATGTATAGCACAAAATGTTCTGAAGAGACATTATTCCGCAGGGTGGCTTTGACTTCGCTTGATTTCACCATCAAATGAAGTTGCTGCTAAGGCAGTCTTGTAATACATGGAACTGAAAGAATCTCAGTGCATGTATTGACCGGTGAAGGCAGACTTGCAGTAGACCATGATAGAGAAACCCTGGCAGATTTCTCAACTTGTACGTAAAGAAAATTCATCTGATTATTCCATTTTGAAGGTGAATTTGAGCACGGGATGGGGCCCAGTGCGATGTGCTAGAAAGTCACCACACGCAGCTGCAGATTTAAATATAGCAAACATATCCACACACCAGAATTATGCCAGGGGTAGAAGGTGGGGCATCATTCCATTAAAGACACTTTTCTCATGGAACCCAACAAAGGTGTTTGCAAGAGCTAGGCCTAGAGGGGATCCCAGAACACGACCATTTATCTGGGCATTACTAGCCTATTTATCAGTGTGCTACTTTATCTGGGCAGAATGACATTGTTAAAGTTGAACTCAACTGCATGAGTTGCCAAGTTCATAAGCTCAAATGATTACTGATTCAAGCAATGGCAGCAGATCAAAATTGCCATGATATGGTGCGGCAGCGCAAGTATCTATAGCTTCCTTAAGTAGCATACCGATAAATAGGCTAGTAATGTCAAATGAGCACATGGATACAACATTGCTATCAAAAGGCAAGTCCTGTAAGGTCTTCGCAAATGTGAAGGAATTCTTCACAGTATCTGGAAAACTTGCTCAAAACTGTTTGAACAATTCGCCCAACCATTTGGCCAATTTATGCAGTGCAGAACCGGCATCGATAAGATCGGGTGCAAAGGGACACCGCTTTTGTGCCTTGGGCAGCTCACACATACGTAGATGCAGCAAGCAGTGAGGATGAATCCAGTAATATATATCATGCAGCAGCTCATCATTCTTACACAAGTGCAACAAGTGTTTTTTTTAAACCTTACTTTCAAACAAGACCATTCATTCATGTTGAGCTGCAGGTTTATTGGATCTGCACTTGGAATCATCATAAGCAATGTTATGCATTTTATTGATATAGTCACACTTGTTAAGGATGGCTATTCCCATTCCTTCAACAATATTGACAATATACATTCCTGGAGAAAACAAAGATATCACCTGAAGGGATTTAGACAGTTTCAGGCCCCTTATTATACTATGGTAGGTGGACCTGAAGAGTGAGCTTTCCCACTGAGATTTTGCAGTAGCAGCACCAAGCTATATAATCCAGGACCTTAGAATGTGCCAGCCTACAGGACTCGTTTAGGGACAACTTGCACTGAAGATGATCAACAAGTTTCAGGCAGCCAAAGAGTGTCTTCCGAGCTGAGTCCTGCATCATGGAGCTGCTCGGGACGAACCTCAAAATCCAGACCTTTGCAAAAACACATTCCAGAAGCAGGTGAACAATGATCTCTTTCCCACCACAACTGCCTCAAGGGCAACGAATTGCATATTTTCTGATGGGATATTAACCGAGGTCTCGCCTGCTTGCTCAGGAGGTCGTAAATGCTGCCGTGGCATATATGGAAGAACGTTCACCTGTTATCCTGGCCCACATTTATCCCTGAACCACTGTCCGAAACAGATGATCTAGTCACCTACATCAGATGTTTCAAACTGGGATCCACAGCACAGGATCAGGCCACAGGTAGGTGCCATAGTCAAGAATGAGTAGCGGCCAGAGACTGCTCTGTCATCCGTGCTCTCCTGTTATCCCATGCTCCTCGAATACTCTCTCGGGTCTCCTGCTCTTCCACTACTTTCACCAAATATTCCTACCTGGGCTCCCACCATGGATGGACTCTGTAGTAAGGTGGTGGTACACTAAATACCTGCTTTCTTAAAAGCATTGCTAATGCGTTCTCCATACACAGCAAGTCATATTATGATTATTATATAAAATTATAATTTGGATGAGGGTCGACAATCACTAATCCATTTGAAAAGGGATCCTTCACCAAAAGGTTTGACAACCACTAACCTATATCACTACATCAAGGGTTCTCAACCAGGTTTAGACACAACAGACTGCCAGAAATTTCAATGTTTTTACAAACTAAACCTTGTGCTCAGTGATTGGATCCAGATAGATGCTGCCACCCAGTGACAGTCCTGAAAACTGCAACTATCAAATAGTTACTAAGTGGATCCGTGGAATTTTAATAACATAGGAGTGCATTAGTTTAGTTTATTTATTAGTGTCACACGTAGGTTTACATTAACACTGCAATTAAATCACTGCGAAAATCCCCGAGTTGCCACACTCTGGCGCCTGTTTGGGTCCACTGAGGGAAAATTTAGCACGGCCAATGCACCTAACCAGCACGACTTTCGGATTGTGGGAGGAAACTGGAGCACCCAGAGGAAACCCATGTAGACACGGGGAGAACATGCAAACTCCGCAGAGTGACCCAAACCGGGAATCGAACCCGGTTGATCACCTTCTGTATGAGTTGGCCCTGGCGCCATGAAGCAGCAGTGATAACCACTGATAAAAATCAACTGTCCTACATTACATCACAACAGTACACTTCTAAAGTACTTAACTAGCTGCTGTGGGATGTTCTGAGGCATTATAAAGCATCTTCCAGGACAAGTTATTCTTCAGATATTATTTATGACTTATAGCAAAGGAGTAAAGTTTAACTCATTTGCATTTTAACAATTCAATGGCCCCAAAATTGCTGGAGCAGCACAATTTGCAGCTGGAACTGGATTTAAAATTTCACCTCAAGTTGCATTATATCTGTAGTGTGGACTGCTGTAAATATAAGCAGATACCTCGTGCACATTGATTAAAGAGACAGACAATTGGCCCCAATGAAATTTGAAGATAACGTAACAGTAAACAATGGACATGGAAATAGAATGAATGCAGAGACAAAGTAGATACACAGAGAAAAAGAAAAAATTGGTGCAGAGAAAGAGAGGGAGAGGTAAAGAGATAAAGGAATAAAATAAAAATGTACATTCAGAAAACCTCCAGATACAGTTTACTATCTGTAACACTGAAACTTCACCATTCCAATTTTCTTTTATGGGGTAAATCTGACATTTTATTGACACTTGAGAAAGTCAACATTGAGCTTCCATTTTGCAAGGCAAATGGTGGAGCAGCATAAATAATCTAACAATTTGTGTTGATTCACAACTCATGTCACCCTTATTCCTTGTACAAATTACTGTTTTCTTAAAAAACATTAATAATTGTAGGAGTAGTGAAGTTGGCATTTGTTTCCCACCAATTTCTATGCCATTACCTTGGTACCTTTCCTGAATATTTTATTCTAAACGCATTATAAATGTTAATTTTCCAGATTTTGTGGAAAAGTGCCAAAAATTCCAAATATGACAACTACATACCACAGTCGAAAGTAACAAGTTAACATCCTAGCAGATACCAATTGCCAACTGTTGAAATAGTAATCAGAAAACATTCTAGTGACACACTAACACTCAACTTCACAAGTAAAATACTTTCATACCAAAACACATTGTTCTTTCAAATCTGCATTTGATAGCTACCAAGCCAAGCTACTTCCCAATAACACAACTTCCAATCTGAAGGTGAGGTTGATGAAGATGTAGTAAAGAAACAAAAAGTAAACTTCGGAAAATATTCATGTATTGAATTTACCGTAGACCAGAAAAATAGTCAATGTTTAGTTATCCAATCTCAGAGGGTGGTGATCAATGTCCTTTGGGCTAGAGAAGGAACCAAAAAATTCCATAACATGGCAACTCAGGGTGGTCTGATCTATGATACGAGAAAAGTTGTGCTATCATAAGGCACAACTTCACACGAATTCAGCTCCACTTAGAACATAGAAAACCTACAGCACAAACAGGCCCTTCGGCCCACAAGTTGTGCCGAACACATCCCTACCTTCTAGACCTACCTATAACCCTCCATCCTATTAAGCTGCATGTACTCAACCAGGAGTCTCTTAAAAGACCCTATTGAGTTCGCCTCCACCACCACTGACAGCAGCCGATTCCACTCGCCCACCACCCTCTGTGTGAAAAACTTACCCCTAACATCTCCCCTGTACCTACCCCCCAGCACCTGTGTCCTCTCGTAGCAGACATTTCCACCTTGGGGGAAAAGCCTCAGAGTCCACCCAATCTATGCCTCTCAACATCTTATACACCTCTATTAGGTCTCCTCTCATCCTTCATCTCTCCAAGGAGAAAAGACCGAGCTCCCTCAGCCTATCCTCATAAGGCATGCCACTCAATCCAGGCAACATCCTTGTAAATCTCCTCTGCACCCTTTCAATCTTTTCCACATCCTTCCTATAGTGAGGCGACCAGAACTGAGCACAGTACTCCAAGTGGGGTCTGACGAGGGTCTTATATAGCTGCATCATTATCCTCGGACTCCTAAACTCAATCCCTCGATTGATAAAGGCCAGCACACCATACGCCTTCTTAATCACCTCCTCCACCTGCGGGGCCAATTTTAGAGTCCTATGGACCCGGACCCCAAGGTCCTTCTGTTCCTCTACAGTACTAAGAGTCTTTCCCTTTATATTGTACTCCTTCATCCCATTTGATCTACCAAAATGGACCACGACGCATTTATCTGGGTTGAAGTCCCACTACTCCACTCCCTTACTGCAATCAGTCATGATTGTATTGAATGATGGATCAGGCTCTATGGACTGAATGGCCTTTTCCTGCTCCCATGTCTCAGGGGGTCAGAGATTGCTGGACTGATGTTCAATCTTAGACTAGCTGTCCTCCAGTGGAAGACCAAAATCATCTTTGCACCCTATCTTCTCCTCTGGCTCAATGTCAAATTTTGGTTTATAACACTCCAATACATTAAAAGTATACAACTAAAAGCTGTTGCTGTTAAAAGCTTTAAGCATTACCTCAAGTACCTAAAGCAAAAGTATATTTGTTGGAATTCTAAACATTCTATCTACCATTTTCTACCGAGGACGAATACATGTTTATAAAGAAAACTTTCCATGTCAATCACAATTGAAAAGGCTTCAGGAAGTCTAATTCCGAAGCTCCTCAACTCTTCATAAAATAAACATATGGTTTCTCTATTTCATAATTTATGGATTATGGATGCATGTTACATGTACACAAATGGATGAATGTCGGTATACATGAAATATTCACTGATTTTAACACAGGAATTAAGAGCAGAAGTAGGCAAATTCAGCCTTTTGAGCCTTTCAATCAGATCATGGCTGATCTCTCCCTGGTCTCAAATCCACCTCCCCACCTGTTCCCCGATCATACCCCTCTTTCCTTTTCTCAAATTAAAAATATGTCTATATCCCTCTTGAAACCATTCAATGATTCAGACTGCACCACGTTATGGGGCAGTGAATTCCACAAATTCACCACCCTCTGAAAAATAATTCTTCTTCACCACCTCGCAACCTATACCTGTGACCTCTTGTTTTAGATTGCCCCATGAGAGGAAACATTTGGTCGACATTTACTTTATCAATCCCTTTTAAAATTTTATATACCTCGATCAGATCCCCTCTCATCCTTTTAAATTCCAAGTACAAGCCCAAACTGTTCAATCTCTCCTCGTACATCAACCCTTCTGGTAAACTAATGACTGTACGATTATGTTATACTGGAGGTGAAGCCAAATAAATTTCTACTTTTGTGTGGACAATAAAGTTTATTCCATTCAATCATTTGCCATTGTCCTTTGTGAGGCTGGTTTTATGAATTCTATACAGATTTTAAACAAAAGCGGGACACTAAAATGTGCTACATCTGCCCCAGGAGCATTTCCTGTTTGAGGGCATTCAGATGGTCATGGGCAACCATGAAGGAGTAGGAATTCAAGAGCATTGCAGGCTTCTGAAATTGAGGCTCTCTTGCGGCAGATAGAAATTTTGGATATAGTTGCTAATTTAACTGCAGACTTTCTGGGAGGGACAATGATGAATAGATGCCTAGGATAAAAATAGTAGCCTCCCTCCAGTCAGTCATCAGGGATTAAGGGTCAGATTTATTTCCAGTTTTTTTTTCTGGGCACTCCTTTGTTTGAGCAGCCAGAAACAAAAGCATCCAGAAAAGAAGTAGAAGACCAAAAATACAACCTCCCACTTTATCAACATTGTCTTGTCTGGACTGCAGCGGTTCTAACTGCAGGTCACACTCTGCCTAGCGAATTCCAGCACAGTGTAAAAGACTACAACTCAGTCACTCCAGCGTCCATTTCTTTTTCCCAGCCCGCAGAATGCCCAGCTCCCAAAGCAAAGGCTGAGAAAATCAACTCCAGTATTTCTGAACAAATGAAGATAGCACTGGCCAATAAGGTAGAGAAAACATTCACAGGGAACCATCTAACAAAATGATCAGAACAGCAATAAATAAATCCCATTCACTCTTCACTTTACCTCCTCAGGAAGTGTAACAAGCATGTCAATATCTTTTTTCCATGCCACTGTTGACAGAAAATAATCACTGCAGGCTGCAAGCACAGAACGATGTGCACGAAATGACTTGTTTTCCACAACCACCGTCACATCACAAAAGAGGTCTTGCTTTCTTTGATCATTGAGGCTGAGTAGAACACTGGTACTGTGCACAGAGGACTCGTAGGAATAAACCAAGGTGTCGCTCTTTTCGCTTACCGACATTCTGTCTCATACCTGGTAAAACAAATACAACATATACATGAGTTGCAGAGTCTTTTTTTTATAATCACTAACTCAATCAGCAAGGAGCTTTAATATTTTCAACTTTGAATTTGTGAGCCACCAGCTATATAAATTCCAGTTTCCTCTGTGACTCAAAAGGTATTTTCTCTCCAGCCATTAAAGCACCACAAAGTTAAATTTCAAACTTTTAATAGCTTTCAGGTGTCTGGTTATACTTGTAGCCCACAACTTTGTTACAATTGTTTTTAGCTTAGGATAAGTTTGCTATTCACCCATCATATATTTGCATGTATGCAAATTCATTACGCAAACTCAGGGTACATCGCTGCAAATGTATTTTTGCAAGACTACAGAACACAACAAATCAATTGCGTGGATTCTCGGAGGCTTTTTCCCAGGGCTGAAATGGCTGCTACGAGAGGACACAGGTTTAAGGTGCTGTGGAGTAGGTACAGAGGAGATGTCAGGGGTAAGTTTTTCACTCAGAGGGTGGTGGGTGAGTGGAATCGGCTGCCGTCAGTGATGGTGGAGGCAAACTCGATAGGGTCTTTTAAGAGACTTCTGGATGAGATACATGGGACTTAATAGGATTGAGGGTTATAGGTAAGCCTATATATAAGCCTAGGTAGGTAGGGACATGACCGGCGCAACTTGTGGGCCGAAGGGCCTGTTTGTGCTGTATTTTTTCTATGTTCTAATTGTCACTTCAATCATTGCAGCCTATTACTGTGAGCAGCTGCAAAATACATTAATTTTAGTCTATCAGAAAGCATTTATACTTGAGATAGAGTTTTCACAAAAGAGGCACAAACTGGGCCCAAAATTGCACCCATTTGAAAACTGTTTATCCCCTCCCACAGCTTCAATTTGAACGAATTTGCAGATCACCAATTGCAAAAATCTGTCATGAACCACTGCAACTGCACAGCATTGTAAAAGATGGCTAAGTAATTTTTCTAATAAAATGCCTTGACACATTTACAAGTGGAAACTAGATGCAGTTTGATTAATACAGCTGGAAAGCAAGTAGATAAATAATGTTAAATCAATGTCAATCCACCATCGGTGACCAACTCGATTGTAAATTACTGAAAATGACGCTTGTGTCAGCAGCATTCTTGCCTGAATCAGAAGGTTGAGAGTTTAAGTCTCACTTCAGATCTTGAACACAAAAATCAAGGCTCACACTTCAATGTGGTACTGAGGGAGTGCTGCACTGTCAGAGATGCATCTTTTGGCTGAGATGTTAAACCGAGAGGCCCCATTAACCCGTTGAGGTGACGCAAGAGAGCCCACGGCACTATTTCACAGAGAAGCAGGGGAGTCATCCACCATGTCCTAACCAAAATGCCGCCCTCAACCAAAACCCCAAAAACAGATTATCTGATCATTACTACATTGCTCTTTGTGAGAGCTTGGTTTACACAAGATTGGCTGCCGCTTTTCTTATATTACAACAGTGATTTGTACCTCAAAAGTATGATGCCAAGAGCACGGGTTCAATTCCCATACCAGCTGAGGTTGTTCATGAAGGCCCGCCTTCTCAACCTTGCTCCTCATTGGAGGTGTGGTGATCATCAGGTTAAATCACTACCAGTCAGTTCTCCCCCTCAAAGGGGAGAGAAGCCTATAATCATCTGGGACCATGGTGACTTTACCTTTACACTGGCTGCAATGCACTGAGACAGTGGTTGTGAGAGGTGCTACACAAGTGAAAGTCTTACTTAAAAGGGAACTATCCCTAATTATTTGTCTACAATAATAAGATTTAATAAATTTATAACACCTTATATTCATTCTTTTTAAAAACGCTTCTATCATTGTTCTTGCACCCAAATGGATCAGTTTTATTTTCTGAACCTTAAAGGCCCAGAAAACAAGTGCAATTAATGGAACCTCCCAATGATTAATTCATCTAGGGGCTTGGCCAATTTTGTGGAAGAGGCTGCTTCTAGAACGACATTCCTTATACTAGTACAAGAGGTCATGGAAACTTGATTTATTTTTACAATTCTGCAATCTTCTGCACATACACATCGATTTTGTCAGAATTACACCTACAAAAGTGACAAGCAAGTAGAAATTCAGGCCTAGAACTTAAGCATCACAAGTGGGGGGGGTTGCAGGGAAGAGTGGCATCTTTCATGCACAGCAATCTTTAAACACAATCTTTGTTAGGGCAGGAGCTCTGTAGAATCAGAATGCTCTCTTGTACGGGAGAAATATACATCAAAGAAGCCATTAAAATTGAAGAAATTGACTGATGTGAACAATGTAGAGCCTGTTGGCTACAATACAAATACAAAATTAATTGTCATAAAATTATCAGTGAGTACAGCTAGCGCCAAGGCTAGCGTATGCAACACACAATTCTAGATATCCTGAGAGAGCAATTATATTTTTCAGTCGCAACAAAAAAAGACACTTAAAGAAATTAACTGGTGACTTGACGTGATTAAAAGTGGACCATATGATACAAGTCATCTTATAAAGCCTTTAGATTCTCATATTATAACTTTGAATAGTATGAACATATTTAATCCTTGTGACATTCCTACAGAAACAGATGGAACTCAGAAGCAAAATGAAAATTTAGTGACAGATTTAGCACAAAGATAAACAGAATTTAAAAAGCAAATGCCAAAATAAAATAATTTAGTCCATCAAAATTTGATTTTCCCCAGGGAAAAGAACCCACATTTAGAATATTATAAACTGAATCCTAATAAAACATTTGCAGTGCATGACCACAGTTGCCTGTGGATGCAATTTTGGCAGATTTTGTTTAACTGTAATCAAATGGCCTTTGTGTATACTATAATGCTTCAAGAATATCCCTCAATTGCCACAGGTGATATTTTTTGAGATCTTAGACAGACAACTGTTATTATGCTAATCAGAGGTATTTTTTGTTTCCCATGGCAAAACAATATTTTGGACTTAGGCCAAACAACCAGATATGCAAGTGGAAAAGTGACACTTTGGAAATCCAGCACTCGTTTTGAGTCTTTGAGGTTCTAAAAATTAAACTGGCTCATTTGCCTCAAATTCAAATAATACAGGTTTGAATCCCCATATCTCTCATTCTTGTTGCATATCATTCAAATAAACACCATGCTACTACCCCAACAGCCGCAACTCTTACTTTTGCCTGACCTCACCCCCTCCTCTCTCCCCCATCGCTCCAGGTCAAGCAGCACTTCTTAATACAGGAAGTGAAGTAATAAAAGAGGAACAAAACAATCATTGGGAAGTGGTACTGCACAGGACAATATGAATCACTGACATAACGATTACAATAAAAAGGCTCTTAAATTGAAAATGGTTGGAAATGCAAAACAATCTTGCATTAATGCAGCAGTACCTTTCACAACCTCCGTTTCACAGTCAAATGCAATTGTAAAGTTATGCAAGTACGCAAGTATTTGATAAAGATGTGTTTAGCTAAAAAAAAATGGCAAGTGGATGCTTATAATACAAAGGCGTCCATTAAAACATTGATTGTTTGCACACCAAGTTTCACCATCTCACCATATTGGAAAGCTCAAGTTTCAATTGTGACCCTGCATTCAAAACTCAGTATCCAAATGTAGGCACAAGTAACAGTTTAAAAATCACTGCCCCATATATTAGGGCAACAATTTGACATTTGGAACTGATTTTACATCAACTGCGTTTGAATATATTGACTCAAGTCTCACAAATTGAGTAAGACACACTGGCGTTATTTAGTTTTAATTTAGTATTAACTGAAACTATGCCTATACCTCTTATTTAGTTTCTATGTGAGAAAGACAACTCTGGAAGATAGAAACTGAGCAAGGTATATGTTGCTGATAAAATTTACACAGCCAAAGAATCCTAGTTTTAAACAAAAGGTCACAAAACTGATGAGCTTGGAAAAGTTGCCAGCCCGAGCTCAAAAGCAAATTTTTTGCTGAACTGATATGAAAATTCTGCTGTTTGTGACAGAATTGAATATTTGAAACAATCAAGTAATTCCAGGTTAGATAAAGCACAACTAAAAGTAATACGTCCTCTACTCTTGTCCCAACATTGTTGTTCAGTCTCAGAACAGCATCACTTACTCCACCAGTGAAATGTCTTTTCCATTTCTTACAGGAGCCTCTGAGCAAAATTGCCAAATTGATACAATTGATGCTAATTTTTGATTTATTGTCACAGTGAAAAGTTTTTTTTTTACACGCTATACAGACAAAACATACCATTCATAGAGAAGGAAACAAGAGTGCAGAATGTAGTGTTACAGTCATAGCTAGGATGTAGAGAAAGATCAACTTAATGCAAGGTATCAAGTCTGACAGCAGCAGGGAGGAAGCTGTTCTCGAGTCGGTTGGTTCGTGACCTCAGACGTCTGTATCTTTTGCCCGAAGGAAGAAGGTGGGAGAGAGAATGTCCGGGGTACGTGGGGTCCTTAATTATACTGGCTGCTTTGCCGAGACAGCAGGAAGTGTAGACAGAGTCAATGGATGGGAGGCTGGTTTACATGATGGATTGGGCTACATTCATGACCTTTTGTAGTTCCTTGCAGTCTTGGGCAGAGCAGGAGCCATACCAAGCTGTGATACAACCAGAAAGAATGCTTTCTATGGTGCATCTGTAAAAGTCATAGCTGACATGCCAAATTTCCTTAGTCTTCTAAGAAAGAAGGTGGGCTTTCTTAACTATAGCATCAGCATGGGGGGGACCAGGGCAGGTTGTCGGTGATCCGGACACCTAAAAACACGAAGCTCTCGACCCTTTCTACTTTGTCCCCATTGATGTAGACAGGGGCATGTTCTCCTTTACGCTTCCTGAAGTCGACAATCTCTTTCGTTTTGTTGACATTGAGGAAGAGAATATTGTTGTTGCACCAGTTCACCAGATTCTCTATCTCATTCCTGTACTCTGTCTCATCATTGTTTGAGATCCGACCCACTACGGTGGTGGTGTCAGCAAACTTGAAAATCACATTGGAGGGGAATTTGACCACACAGTCATAGGTGTATGAGTATAGTAAGGGCCTGAGAACACAGCCTTGTGGGGATGATCATGGAGGTGGTGTTGTTGCCTATCCTTACTGATTGTGAGTAGTTTTGCGTAGTGGGCCAGTCAAAATCCATTTCATGTAGAATACGTCTGACATACAATGCTTAAACGTACCTTTCTGCCCCAGGGCTACGACTAGATTTAACTTAGTTCCCAAAAACCTCCCTGTCCTATGCCTCTCACCATACAACTCTTATGCAGTTCAAGATATTGATGTTATTTACTAAACGTACGTCGGAGGTTCTTTTTTGCATTGGCGGCTAAATAATTAAGGCCACATTAAGACAGCACAGAACTTCCTAAAAAGATTACAAAAATTTGAATAGAATGAATCTGAGGTAACAATAGTTGAAGGAAAGGTCACTATTCTGTAAATTATATAGGTAGTCTTTTGGTAAAACCAAAATGCCATGCAGCGGATTCATAATTATTAGTCAACTGAAAGCTTTTCTCCTGCTGGTTGGAGGGAGTCAGAAGCAGGGCCAGGCACAAGGAGACCGAGCGCGCACAAGAGGGAGTGATTTAACCAAGGAGCAATGAACATTTGCTTGTTAAGTCTTTCCTTTGCTTTGACATTTACGACCGGTTACCACACCATATACAGCACTCAGACATGATCACTGCCCCGTAAATAGTTTATTGCTTTATAAGTTGGATGACTGTTAAAAATTTGAAAAAAGCAATTTCATAATTATTTAAGAGTGGAGTTTATGGAAAAATGGGGTAGTAGATTAGCCAACTAACATTTGCTTGTTGAACTTGACCTGTCCTTGCCATTATCTTTTATTAAACTGCACAGTTGGAGGTTGGAAACTTCTTTTCCTCCCCCACCCCAAAACACATTAGGTTCATACTTTACACATCACACATTAACTTAATATTCCAAAAACAGTACACTTATTGCATTAAGTAATCGCAGCACCTTTGGAAAATAAAATCTAATCAAGCAGAGTCAGCATGACTTCATGAAAGAGAAATAGCGTCTGACTATTTTATTTTAATTTTGCAAGGAAGTCTCAACCAGAGTGGATAGAGGGGAACCAGTAGATGTGTTGTATTTGGACTTCCACAAGATGTTCAACACCTCACAAAAGGTTAAGTCATAAGGTAAGAGTCCATGGTGTTGGAGGTAATATATTGGCATAGGTAAAGAATTGGCTAATGGGTAAGAAATAGAGAGTGGGTAAGAAATAGAGAGTGGGGCTTTTTCAGGTTGGTGACCTGTAACCAATGGAGTTTTCACAGGGATCAGTGCTGGGACTGCAACATATTAATGACTTGAAGGAAGGAAACAAATGTACTGTAGCCAAATTTGCAGAAGACACAAAAATAGGTGGAAAGACAAGTGGGGAGAGATATACAAACAGTTTACAAATGGCATATAATGTGGGAAAATGTGAAGTTGTTCTTTTGGAAGAGAGAACAAAAGTACAGTATTATTTAAATGGAGTAAAACTACAATAAGCTGCAACAAAGTCGACTTGGAGGTACTTGTGCACAAAACAAAGCTAGCACACAGGTTCAGCAGTTAATCAGGAAGGGTAATGGAATGTTTGTCCTTATTTCAAGAGGGTTGGAGTATAAGAGTCGGGAAGTCTTGTTGCAACTGTGCAAGGTAGTGGTGAGACCACATCGGGATACTGAGCAGTTTTGGTCCCTTATTTAAGGAAAGATATTTCACTGGAGGCAGTTCAGAGAAGGCTCACTGGGATGATCCCTGGTTGAAGGGATTGTCTTATGAGGAATGATTAAACAGGTCGGAACTCTACTCATTGGAATTTAGAAGAATGAGAGGTGGTTTCATTGAAACATAGGATTCCTATAGGGCTTGACAGGACAATTGCTGAGAGGATGCTTCCCCTCATGAAAGAGTCTAGCATCAGAGGGCATAGTCTCAGAATAAAGGGGCGCCTGACTGAGATGAGGAGGAATTTCTTCTGAGGGGTGAGTGTCTTTGGAACTCCTTGCTCTCTGCAGCAGAGTCCTTGTGAATATTTAAAGCGGAGTTAGATAGATTTTAGATCAGTAAGGGAATCAAGGGTTACAGGGAAAAGGCAGGAAAATGGACATGAGGAATGTTGGTTCATCCATGATCCTATTGAATGGCAGAGTAAGCTCGAAGGGCTGATCTTACAGTCTTATTAAAACAAAAAATCAAATCCAGATGGATTCCACATTATGTCTCAATGATGAGGAGCTTTGTGCAGTGCATTTATATTCATTACTATTTTCTGTGCAATGAGTATATTCTCAGAAGACAGATATTCTTAGAAAACAGTGCACACAAAATGAAATTACAAAAATAAACCAGCTTCTGACCAGCCTCAAAACAAAATTGGAAAGCATTAGAAAATTTCTCACTACTCAACCACAACTTCCCATGGTTTAACAGACCCCCCAGAGTGCAACGATTACAATTTTTCTGCTTCCCAACTGAAATTGCATTCCTTTGATCTTCCTTGACTATCAAGAGTCCTCTACTAAGCCGTGCAATAACAAATTTATAAAACTTGCATTTAGCGGGTACAGTAGCACAGTGATTAAATCACTGGACTATTAATCCAGAAGTTTGGACCAATAATCCAAGACATGAGTTCAAATCCCACCAAAGCATCTTGCTAATTTAAATTAAGTTAATTGTGTAACTCTAATAAAAAGCTATCTAGCTCACTGATGTCCTTTAGGGAAGGAAGCCTGTTGGAACTATGATGTTGTTGCTATTACAGAGACTTGGTTAAGGGAAGGACAGGATTGGCAGCTTAACATCCCAGGATACAGATGTTTCAGGCAGGATAGAGGGGGATATAAAAGGGGTGGGGGAGTTGCACGACTGGTTAAGGAGAATATTACAGCTGTAGTGCAGAAGGACACCACGGAGGGCTCATACAGCGAGGCAATATGGGTAGAGCTCAGGAATAGGAAGGGTGTAGTCACAATATTGGGGGTTTACTATAGGCTGCCCAACTGCCAGCGGGAGACAGAGGAACAGGTATGTAGGCAAATTTTGGCAAGGTGTAAAAGTTACAGGGTTGTTGTGGTGGGAGATTTTAACTTCCCCTATATCGACTGGAACTCACTTACTGCTAGGGGCGTGGATGGGGCAGAGTTTGTAAGGAGCATCCAGGAGGGCTTCTTGAAACAGTATGTAGATAGTCCAATTAGGGAAGGGGCCATACTGGACCTGGTATTGGGGAATGAGCCCAGCCAGGTGGCCGATGTTTCAATAGGGGAGCAGCTCGGGAACAGTGACCACAATTCAGTAAACTTTAAGGTACTGATGGATAAAGATAAGTGTAGTCCTCAAGTTAAGGTGCTAAATTGGGGAAAGGCTAATTACAACAATATTAGGCAGGAACTGAAGAATGTAGATTGGGGACAGATGTTTGAGAGCAAATCAACATCTGTCATGTGGGAAGCTTTCAAGTGTAAATTGATAAGGATTCAGGACTGGCACATTCCTGTAAGGATGAAGGATAAGTATGGCAAGTTTTGGGAACCTTGGATAACAAGAGATATTGTGAGCCTAGTCAGAGAGAAAAAGGAAGCATTTGTCAAAGCTAGGAAGCTGGGAACACACAAAGCAAGTGTGGAATACAAGGAAAGTAGAAAGAAACTTAAGCAAGGAGTAAGGAGGACTAAAAGGGGTCACGAAAAAGCCTTGGCTAGCAGGATTAAGGAAAATCAAGGTTTTTTATACATATATAAAGAGCAAGAGGGTAGCCAGGGAGAGGGTTGGCCCACTCAAGGACAAGGGAGGGAATCTATGCGTGGAGCCAGAGGAAGTGGGTGAGGTATTAAATGAGCACTTTGCGTCAGTATTCAGCAAAGAGAAGGACTTGGTGGATGAGGAGTCTGGGAAAGGGTGTGTAGTTAGTCTGAATCATGTTGAGATCAAAAAGGAGGTGGTATTGGGGTTCTTGAGAAACATTAAGGTAGACAAGTCCCCAGGGCCTGATGGGATATACCCCAGAATACTGGGGGGCAAGGGAGGGGCCTTGGGAGAAATCTTTGTATCCTCACTGGCTACAGGGGAGGTCCAAAGGATTGGAGAATAGCCAGTGATGTTCCTTTGTTTAAGAAGGGTAGAAGAATAATCCAGGTAATTACAGGCTAGTGAGCCTTACATCAGTGGTAGGGAAATTATTGGAGAGGATTATTCGAGACAGGATTTATTCTCACTTGGAAATAAGTGGATGTATTAGAGAGAGGCAACATGGTTTTGTGAAGGGGAGGTCATGTCTCACAAACTTGATCGAGTTTTTTGAGGAAGTGATGAAGATAGGGCAGTGGATGTTGTCTACATGGACTTCAGTAAGGCCTTTGACAAGATCCCTCATGGCAGACTGGTGCAGAAGGTGAAGTCGCATGGGATCAGAGGTGAGCTGGCAAGGTAGTTACAGAACTGGCTCGGTCATAGAAGACAGAGGGTAGCAGTGGAAGGGTGGATTTCTGAATGGAGTGCTGTGACAAGTGGCGTTCCTCAGAGATCAGTGCTGGGACCTTTGTTGCTTGTAAAGATTTGGAGGAAAATGCAACTGGTTTGATTCGTAAGTTTGCGGATGACACAAAGGTTGGTGGCTTTGCGGATAGCGATGAGGACCATCAGAGGATACAGCAGGATATAGATCAGTTGGAGACTTGGGTAGAGAGATGGCAGATGGAGTTTAATCTGGACAAATGTGAGGTAATGCATTTTGGAAGGTCTAATACAGATAGGAAATCAAAACATTAAAAAAAAGATATGGATGGGGTTTCAGCAGCAGATGAATCGAGGTGGGGTTGAACCAGGCACTGTTACATAAGTGGAAATCATGGTGCTACCATGGATATGTTCAGAGACTCCTCTTCAAATTAGCTGCCGGGTTGAGGGATAGTCAGCAGCTCGAGAAGAGCGTTTTATTAGGGCCCAAATACAACGGTTTAATCCCAATACTGAAGTGAAGATATCAGCTCATCCAGTACTACATGTCAGACAAACAGTCTGCTAATTTTGCAACATTTCAAGCGAGGTGGTGATGGTGAGGTAGAGCTGTGCATTGTTATGTGAAAACTAACACGGTTTCTGAATGGTGTAACTTTGCTAAAATCCATGTACATCAAATGCAATATCTTCATCAACCTTTCCAAAAAATTCAATCAGGTTAGTTAGACACAACCTTCCAATAATAAATCCATGTTGGCAATCTTTGATTAATCCATGCATTTCAAGATGACAATTAATACTGCCTCTCAGAATTGTTAGCCAATAATTTCCACTGCCAAGGTTAGGCTGACTGGCCTGCAGTTACTCCATCTATCCCCTTTTCACTTTTTAAACGATGGCACAATTATCACCAATATTTCTGAAACAATGACAACATTACTACAACAACTTGTATTTATAATTACACCTTTAATGTAAAGGTCTGTGCTTCACAGGAGCATTATAAAACAAAGTCTGACACAGAGCCACGTAAGGAGATATTAGGACAGATGGCCAAAACCTGTGTCAAAGGAGGTAGATAGACATCCAGAAAGCTCTAGAATCAAAAGTCTCACCCTTTTTCTTTGTGGCAATATGTTTGTTCTGCCCCCTCACCACTCCTCTTGATTCATGCCACTTCGCTGACAATGTTTTGAAGATAAATCAGTTTCCAGCTCACTTTTGCGACTCAACTAAGTAAAATTGCCCATCCCCTAATTGAGAACTTTTACCCCTGATCTACCTTTTATCTTTTTCCATAACATGCTGAATTTTGCCAAGTTATAATTACTACCAAAATGTTCTCCATTCCCTGAAACGAAGTCCAAAAGGTCAAGAAAAATGGAGCACACTGCATACAATTAAGCCATGATGTGGAGATGCCGGCATTGGACTGGGGTAAACACAGTAAGAAATTTAACAACACCAGGTTAAAGTCCAACAGGTTTATTTGGTAGCAAAAGCCACACTTTTGTGGCTTTTGCTACCAAATAAACCTGTTGGACTTTAACCTGGTGTTGTTAAACTTCTTACTACAGTTAAGCCTACAGGTCCCCCAACAACATTTTGGATGCAGTGTTTAAGTCTTGCGCTTCAAAACTAGCTGCAGTTCTTGTTAAGCTGCATATTGGCATCTAGTCAACAAAGTGGAAAATTGACCTTTGCACTATTATCCGAGTGTATATTTGGATAATTATGCAAGGCTTCTGCTTAATCAAGGGTTTGAATTCAGAATAATCTTCTCAACTTGAATAATGGTAGTCTTTCTGCAATTTTCATCTTCATTATACTGGTTACCTCGCAGACACAGAAAGTGACATACCAGTAAATAAAGCTTGTGAGAGCACTGGGAGCACATTATGAATAGTTCCAAAGTGTAGATTAATTGGACATGGACACAGCACGGCATATTTAAACACACCATGAATATAGTAACTTGCACTTTGTCACAAGTTGAAAAAGATATTTAACCTTGTTTTGATGTTCTTTTTAAAAACACCAATTCTGGTGACTTTCGGTGCACTTAAAAAATGGATGCAAGAACATTTGTGTTCAATATTGTTTTCACTGATGCATGAGAGCATAATTTGAAGCAGTGTTTATATGTACAATATAACAGTCTCAGAGATGGAGCTGGGAATAGTGATCAGAAAATTCATATAAGCAAATGGCAAATTTAAGTGTGACAGAAATCACTTGACTGTTACAGGAAGCAAGAATGATGATTCAAAGAAATACTGCGCAATGTGTATATAGTCTAGTATCTAGTTACTCAATCTTCAGTATCGAGTGTTACTTTCAAATTTTCATGTCATAATTGTGCTTGATTGGCTTATGTTCATAAAGCAACAAATCACAATTGAACAGAGCATAAGTAGGGCTGAAGATAAGTTGATTTTAAACAAAACTTCTAATCAAAAATTAGTCAGCAAACTAATACTTGAAACAGAAAGGGAGCCAATTAAATTGCTGCAAATCATCTCAAATCATTTTCCTAATGAAGCTTGCAACAAATCATTAATACTACAACAGTTATAAGGAAACATTCAAGGTGTTACCTGTGTTTTCAGAAAGCTGTCGCACAACACCAGGTTAAAGTCCAACTGTTGTACTCCAACAGGTTGGCTTCTCCTTCATCACTCACGTGATGAAGGAGCAGCGCTCCAAAAGCTCGTGATATCAAATAAACCTGTTGGACTTTAACCTGGTATTGACAGACTTGTTACTGTGCCCACCTCAGTCCAATGCCAGCATCTCCACATCATGGCTTGATGGACACAGAACTGGCTTGGTTCTCGAGAGAGTTTTAACAACACCAGGTTAAAGTCCAACAGGTTTATTTGGTAACAAATGCCATCTGCTCCTTTGTCAGATGGAGTGGATATCTGCTCTCAAACAGGGCATACAGAGACACAAAATCAAGTTACAGAATACTGATTAGAATGCAAATCTCTACAGCCAACCAGGTCTTAAAGATACAGACAATGTGAGTGGAGGGAGCATTAAGCACAGGTTGCAGCTATATAAAACCTTGGTTAGGACGCATTTGGAGTACTGTGTGCAGTTCTGGTCACCACACTACCAGAAGGACATGGAAGCTTTGGAGAGAGTGCAAAGAAGATTCACCAGGATCTTGGGGGTGTTGGCTATGAAGAGAGATTGAATAAACTAGGATTGTTTTCACTGGAAAGACGGAGACCTGATAGAGGTCTACAAAATTATGAGGGGCACAGACACATCTCTTTAACCTGTGCTTAATGCTCCCTCCACTCACATTGTCTGTATCTTTAAGACCTGGTTGGCTCTAGAGATTCGCATTCTAATCAGTATTCTGTAACTTGGTTTTGTGTCTCTGTATGCCCTGTTTGAGAGCAGATATCCACTCCATCTGACGAAGGAGCAGCGCTCCGAAAGCTAATGTCATTTGCTACCAAATAAACCTGTTGGACTTTAACCTGGTGTTGTTAAAACTCTTACTGTGTTTACCCCAGTCCAACGCCGGCATCTCCACATCCTGGTTATAGAAGACAGAGGAGCAGTGGAAGGATGTATTCAGAATGGAGATCTGTAGCTAGTGGTGTTCCGCAGGGATCAGTGCTGGGACCTCTGTTGTTTGTAGTGTATATAAATGATCTGGAGGAAAACATCGGTGGTCTGATTAGTAAGTTTGCAGATGACACGAAGATTGGTGGAGTTGCTGATAGTGCTGGGGATTGTCAGATAATACAAGATATAGATAGATTGGAGACTTGGGCACAAATGCCAGATGGAGTTTAATTCGAACAAATGCGAGGTGGTGCATTTTGGAGGATCAAATTTAGGCGTGAATTATACTGTAAATGGCAGAACCCTTGAGAACATTAACAGAGGGATCTGGGCGTGCAGGTCCACAGTTCCCTAAAACTGGCAACACAGGTAGGCCAAGGTGATTAAGAAGGCATATGGTATGCTTGCCTTCATCAGCCGGGGCACTAAGTACAACAGTTGGAAGATCATGTTGCAGCTATATAAAACCTTGGTTAGGCCGCATTTGGAGTACTGTGCGCAGTTCTGGTCACCACACTACCAGAAGGACATGGAAGCTTTGGAGAGAGTGCAAAGATGATTCACCAGGATGTTGCCTGGTCTTGGGGTGTTGGCTATGAAGAGATTTTGAAGGGGGGGGGGGGGTGCACAGGTTGAAGGGAGATGTGTGGAAGGAAATTTTTCACGTAGAGTGGTGGGTGCCTGAGGGTGGTGGAAGCAGGCACGTTAGCAACATTTAAGCAGCATCTGGATGGGAACATGAATAGGGAGGGAATAGAGGGATACAGACCAAGCAAGGGCAGAAGGTTTTTTTTAAAAAAGTTTAGTTAGGGCATCATGATCGGCACAGGCTTGGAGGGCCAACGGGCCTATTCGAGTGCTGTACTTTGTTCTCTTTATGCTTTCACTTATTACCTAGCAATCAGAATTAAATGTGCAGTAAGCTCGATAACCAACTTATACCTGGTTACCTTTTGCTGGGCTTGAACAAGCTTATGCATTTTTCTTAATCACTATTCTGAAAATACACTGCTCCTGGTTTCAATGATCTATCATCCATTCTTCCTGCACCCGTCTCTTGCGATCCAGTACTACGCTGCAGCACTGCTGCCCCCCAACATTACCTTCCCACTATTTCAGCAGTTCCAACAGATCGGTTACATATTGACAGATCCCACAATTTCCCTCACTACTACTCCAAAATCCTAGTACCCACTCTAAAACTTCCAGGCCCTTAAAACCAGAATATGCTGTACCGTATCACACAGCGCTATGCCAACAGTTCCAAACCATAACACCATCTACTATTTAGTACTTCTACAGAACCTCCCTTCCATATTCTTGGGGAACTTGGACTAAAAAATGTTAGTTCAGTACATAGCTAAAAAAAAATAACAAACATATGAATTAAGAGTAGGCCATTTGGTCTCTCAAGCCTGCTTTGCCATTCAATATCATGGCTGATCCGATTATGGCCTCAATTTCTCTTTCCTTTCTCCCCCTCTACGATTTAACCCCTTGTTAATCAAAAATCTAATGACAAAAATATTCAATGACCCTGCCTCCATTATTCTCTGTGGAAAAGAGTTTCACAGACTCATGAACCTCAGAAAAAAGATTCTCTTCAGCTCCATCCGGAAAACTATGCCCCCCACAATGTGGAACATCGTTCAGCATATCCAATCAAATCCCCTCAAGATGATACATTTTTCAAGATAGTCTCTCATCCTTCACGAACGATTCCTGCAGTTAATTCACATTAACAATGCCCAACATTGTAAATGGAAAAATTAGGGCAGATTGCAAGTAAATAATCCCTAGTAAACCAGTATTTTATATCCTACTTAAATATACAGTTACTTAAATGAACAGTTGGACTGTTGACAATTTGAGGCATACTTCTTTCAAGGAATGGTCACAAATACACGAGGTATATTTTATAATCTACAGTGTTTTTGTTATACATTAAATGCTGCAAACTATGCAACAGGACTGTGACAGACTATCAGCTAAGATCTGCAATGAAACAGCAAAGTGCTGATCTCATGCAGTTATGCTGACAAACGATGAGCAAGCATTTTCCGGTTTCTTCACATCATTGCTTCCCTAAATAACCCTGCCACGGGCAATTCCACAGAACTCTTTTTACTGCAGCATAATTAACAAAGACACATTGTGCTTTTAAAAATATAAATGAGCAACTTCACGAAAATCTAGTAAAATTAAGGCTATATCAGAAAACCTAAACAAATCAGTTTAAGATTTCTACATTAATCCTTACTGTACCATTTATCCGATTAAATGCATCGTATGTACGACTACCATAAAAATAGAGTAAACCTGCTACTCTAAAGTGTTGCTTTAAGTTGGCCCTTTAAGTGTATTTTTTAAGTTGCCGTTTTTAGGGCCTCATTTCTGATTCATGCCTTCAGTTCCAATTTTATATTATTTGCCATCATTGCTCTTTTATGTCACATTTTTGTTTTATATTGTTTCATGCCCGTTTAACATCAGATCGGGGAGGGGGGGGGGGGGAAGAAAAAGGCAGCCCCTGAACGGAATACCTGACCCAATCGGCACTGTTCTGAATTAAGCGCAAGTTTATTTAAAACGTTTATTTATTATTAGTGTTACAAGTAGGCTTACATTAACACTGCAATGAAGTCACTGTGAAATTCCCTAGTTGCCACCCTCCGGCTCCTGTCTGGGTACACAGAGGGAGAATTTAGCATGGCCAATACACCTAACCAGCATGTCTTGCGGATTGTGGAAGGAAACTGGAACACCCGGAGGAAACCCATGCAGACACATGGAGAACGTGCAGACTCCGCACAGACAGTGACCCAGGCCAGGAATCAAATCTGGGTCCCTGGCACTGTAAGGCAGCAGTGCTAACCACTGTGTCGCTGTACAAGGTGATGTGTTTGACTGCACTCAAAGGATTCAATTTTTTTTAAACCTCTGGAATAAATTTTTCCGAAGAAGAATATCCAAACAAACAAAATTTTTTTTGTTGCAAGGCAGAAGTTGAAGCCCTACTTGACTCTGCAAACCAGTTTTAATTTTGGAGTCCCTGTGGAGGAGTTTTGCATTGTGTGGAGAGGCGCCATTTTAACGTCTTTGAGAGAAAGACAGAGCATTTGCAAATGTAGAGTACATGAGCAAAATTGTCTCTGCCCTTGTTTGGGTGAAAGATACAGGGAATTTGCCCTTCAGGAGCTTGACTGCAATTTGGAGCCCCAAGTCAGGCCCTCGTTTAACTCTGCAGAAAGAGCATTTTAAAAACAGTGAAAGAACCCAGCATTGAGACATGAATCACGCACAGCCACCTCCACTGGAATGCTTTAGGGATTGTCCTCAAAGCATCTCTGAAAAAGTCAAACATCTCCACCAACTCACCGTGATCAAAGTGGAAGAAGGTTCATTCAGGAAGGCACTGAACACGGAAACTTCATTGTAAACTTGCAGAGTCAAATCAAGACAGAGGGGGAGTGCAAAAATCTCTAAACAGCTCATCTATCTGACCCTCCAAATAACACCTGTCCCAAATGTGGCAGAGTCTGCCAATCCCACATTGAATGTACCATCTTAGAACCCATTGAATTGGAGCACAAAAAGAGATATCCTCAAACCTAAGGGACTGCTGAAGAGGGAGACTGATGTGTGTTACCCGATATGAATTTATACAATATTTTTATATTTAGTATTTAATTCTACAGTTATTTGAAGACACAGTATTACACATGTACAATACAGTATTTCAACCTGTACATTGGATGTTTCTCATCCAGAATAAACAAAGGAAGCTAATGCAAGTTTTAATACTGATTCCAATGAAAACCTACGATTCATGGAAAGCTGCTTCATTTGAAGTCACGATTTTCAGGAACACAACCACAACTTTAAGTGAGCGCTGAAGGTGCACTTATTGGCTGTGAGCTGTAACACAGGCCAATAAGTTAAGATAACATTTTCTTCACATTTGTTGTTTTTAAACTGTTTTATTTATTTTTAGGATAAAAATCTTCAAGCTCTTGGGAGAATATACTACGCAAACAAAATTTACTGTGTCAGATTTGGAAGTGCTTTTATGCCACAGGATTTGTATGATGGCAGATAATTCAATCTAAATAATTAAGGAAGTCATTTTCACTGAAACTGCTATTCTTTAAAAACTTGATTAAGTGATGGAAAAAGACAGATACACAAAAAATATTTGTACAATTTTAAAACTAATTGGATGAAATAAACCAATGTTTATGGAACTTAGTCAGCTGAATGCCCTCACTACAACCATTGTTGAAATAATTTCGCTGTGCATTTACTCAATAAACCATCATGGGATCTAGCTCAGAGCTACCTTTAAAAAATCTAGAGGTAGTCAATCTTTCGTGTCCACATATCCAACACTTACACAAGATACAATGTGAAGTTAGGGACAAAGCAAACCAGGTTTTTAAAAACAATAAAGAAAAATCTGTACAAGTGAAGACACTGAAACAGACTTATCAAAGAGAACAAAGCTATGCTTTCTCTTATTGAAAATAGAGTGTGCCTGGCACTTGTGGCATGAATACTACTTGCCAAATCAGTCCATGCTTGGATATTGCTCATGTTCTCCTGTAGCTTGCCACGTTACCAAACTGGTTGCAAATGCAGTTGAAAACTGCGGAATCACCAACAACTTGTAATTTTGAAAGATAGAACATCACTGTTGAAGTAGTTGGAAATCACTGGGCAGATGTGTCAAACTGATTTTTTCAAAGTAGTGTTACAGACAGGGACATAATGGGAGTGAACTGAAACCCTTGCCCCCTTTTCCTTCCTGTCCATAATCAGTGAGTTTTTCCAATAGGAAAAGGTGTACATTTCTCAACCAATTGCGTGGTCAATTTATAAAATCATCAGTAGCAAGATTTCATGAGTTTAAATAAAGAGGGTTATTCACACATTCACCGGAATGTCTAACCGCTGCATCACCCACTTACACCCAAGATAGAGTTTACGTGGATAGTGCACTTTTCACAAGTTGTAAACAAAAAAATTGTTCAATTGTTCAGTTTGTGTGTTACGCTGGTCATTGGAAAAACAGTTGCTGCAGGCCCGTCAAAGAAAGTGGTTCATCCTGAAAAGGTGCTCTGGGTGGTTTCAATAGCTGGGGTCGAATATCAACATTGTTGCAGGATTTCTTCAATAGGATGGCTTTTCCAACAGATCAGGAAATTGGTTACTCAAAGTGTTCTTAGCAAAAGTTTTAAAGTTTATTGATTAGTGTCACAAGTAGACTTACATTAACACTGCAATAAAGTTGTGAAAATCCCCTAGTCGCCATACTCTGGCACCGTTCAGGTACACTGAGGGAGAATTTAACATGGCCAATGCAGCTAACCAGCATATCTTTTGGATTCGGAGGAAACTGGAGCATCTGGAGGAAACCTACACAGACACAGGAAAACATGCAGACTCTGCACAGACAGTGACCCAAGCCGGGAATCGAACCCGGGTCCCTGGCGCTGAGGCAGCAGTGCTAACCACTGTGCCAACATGCTACCAAATCAGGTTTAAGTTCTGGTGGACTCTGAAAAGGAACACTTCGGAGACTTTAAAACGTGACAGCCTCCAGCTTGTTAAAAGGCTTTATAGAATGATAGAATTCTACAGTACAGAAGGAGGCCATTCAGCCAATTGAGTCTGCACCAACCACAATCCCCCCCCAGGCCCTATCCCCCATAACCCAATGTATTTACCCTAGCTATTCTCCCTGACACTAAGGGGCAATTTAGCATGGCCAATCCACCTAACCCGCACATCTTTGGACCGTGGGAGAAACCCAGAGGAAACCCATGCAGACACCAGGAGAATGTGCAAACTCCACACAAACAATGATCCAAGCCGGGAATCGAACCCAGGTCCCTGGCGCTCGGAGGCATCAGTGCTAACCACTGTGCCGCCCTTACTCGATGGGCTTGGACGTTACTGCCGTTTTTTTTGCAGCCGCTGCTTCTTACTGTGTTCTTTGCAGGCTGCCTGGTTTCTCTCCGGCTCTTGGGATAACAATGTGATCTGAAGTCATATGATCAACTGTTATTGTCCACCCAGAATGGCTTCCAGTTTTAAACCAATGGATCGTGGACGAGGGAGGTCTTTACACACACCTATGATAAACGGGCTAACTGGCTTGTATATCTTTCTTTGGCAATTTCAAACTTGGAGACATTAAGTCTGGAAGCTCATTGATTTTGAGTAAACCACAAACAGTTGGTGTAAATTCGACCTGAGTACATCCAATCAAGGGGAAGGCCCTTGAATGGATGCAATTGAAGGAAAATTCTGGAGACTTGAGCAAAAGTTACAAAAATTACCTGACCTTCGGCCACCTTGTTTGTGTCCATTTTTAAATAAAATCCAGTTCCAGAAAATTATGGACTGATTGTAGTCTATGTTTACAGGTATAAGGCAGACATGCTTTCACTGTACAGGACAATGTCAAAGCATGATTAATACTGTATTATAATCTGTAAACTATTCAGGGACAGTGTAACAAAAACTAGAAACAATGGAGTACAGAACAAAACCTAGTTTTCCCATTGGTTAACTAATGCAAACATTCAAATAAAACTATCTTAAGTGCACAGTAATTTGTCAACTGTAAATTAACAATCACACTGACTCCCAAGGTCACTAAAGCTGAAGCATACTACTGAAAAACAAGCAGAATGGTACATACTGATAAGAAAAACAAGTTTCAGGCACATGCACCTAGTCATGCAATTTTCACAACATTGGAAATATTTCAATATCACAAGTAAGAATTCACTGCTAGCCAAGATAAGGAGTAATAATGACAGGCAGCTGTGAATCAAGGCCATTATCATTCCTTTGCAGACATAGAACATGTGAGCCAAAACACTTCCAAGAAGTGTGGTCATATTGCTGTATCATTGCTGTGATGCAAGAAAAGCCCCATCTTGCTTCATACTATAAAACCAGCATATAACTTTACGAATAAAAGCCAATATATTCTGTAATGATTAAAATGTTGTGAAAAGGAGTTTGTTTGGCTATATGTAAGCTGAGGTAAAGGGGAAAAAAATGAACCAATCCATTGGTTAATGAACCTATCTATTGATTTTGAGCAATGTAAACAGAGTCCCATATCAGACAGGAAAAAAAGTGAAATACACCATAATGTCTGTTCTTTACACCCTTCAAATAATAAAATTAACAAATTCAATGAACTGCCTAGTGGGGAAGTTTTTATTATCTGCTCTATCTTGCAGACCCAAAGGATTGGCATAATATTGGCAGCTTTATCTGCTCATCCATTTGAGGTTGCCTTGTTACAACCATTTATTCTGACATTGCAGAGATGAAAAAGAACACCAGAGTGTTCAGGTGCACCACATTAAAAATAATTTTTAAAAGACTCTTAAAAGACTCAATTTTCAACATGTTGCTTTCTTTTCAGAGTGTACATGCATGTATTTTGCTGTATAATTATAAACTTTATTAGCCTTACTCGGAATGATAATGATGACAAAGGGCTTTCTCTGCCTTTTGGAGAGGGATGAATCTTTGCAAGCTTGGGTGTGCGATATTACACTGAAGGGTAGTAACTATTCATCCTGTAGTGTTTGCTCCTTATGGAGTCAATGTCTTTAAGAGAGGAGGGAAGTGTAGTACAGGAATTTATCAGTGTTGGCTCTTAAATTCAACATTATTTGAATGAGACATCATCACTATTGAGGACAGCTAAAGATCATGAGAAAGAGAAAGCTCAGTGTACCATCTTGGCTGAATGAATGGCCTGTAACTGACATAACTCAGCAGCCTAAACTATTTAATACTTGAAACCACACTTGACATACTCTGGTGCAAACTATTAGTGATAAAGCAACATGTATTTATAAAATGCCTTAAATGTAATAAAACATCCCAAAATGCTTCAGAGGAACATTACCAAATAAAAATTGACTGCAAGCTATGTAGCACTTAGGATCGATAGCCAAAAGTTTGACAGAAGAGGCAGTTTTAAGGAGCATCTCAAAAGGAGGAGAGAGAGATAGAGGGAGGGAATTCTAGACAACTGAAGGTTAATGGTTGAACAACTAAAATCGAGGATACTTGAGGCCAGAATTGGAGGAACAGAGAAATCTTAAAGGATTGTGGGACTGGAGGAGATGAGAGAGAAAGATAGGATGGGTGAGACCATGGAAAGATTTGAAAACAAGCATGAGATTTTTTTTTTAAATGAGGTGTTGTTTAACAGGAGCCAATGTAGGTTAGCAAGCACATAGGTGATGGATGATTGAAATTAGTGTGAATAAGAGCAGGAGCTTCGGATGACCTCAATTTTATGAAGAGTAGAATGTGGGAGGGCAGCCAGAAATGCAATGGAATAGTCAAATCTGGATGCAGCAAAAACATGGATGAGGGTTATAGCAACAGATGAACTGAGACAGAGGTAAAGTCACACGCTGCTTTGGAGATGAAATTAGGAGGTCTTATTGGTTCCAGTATTTAAAATGGGCAAAGGCATCCCAGAAAACAATACTGAGATAGACTATAAAACTCTGCACTTCACAGCTTTTAACAAGTTTAACTACACACATATCTGGAAATGTATTTCATTTGGGTGCATGTGACTAATGCTTTCTTCATAGCATAAATGTAAAGGTTGCAACTTTTAATTGATTAAAACCCTCAGTTTCATCAGCTTGCCTACCCCATTCAGAATGTTTCAATATCAAGATTTCTAACAGTAGTTGTAACTATTTAAGTTCCTAATAAAATTATAACTCTAAATTTATTGGTTAAACGGGACATATCCAGACAGATTCATTGCAATAATTTATCTTCTACTCAGTTATCGCATTTTAAATTATTTCATTCTGAAGAAAATGTGAAAGATTCATTTTATGACCTGTGCTGTGGGGGATTCCATTTCTCTATCGTTATGCAAACAACTTTGAACACAGGCCATAGCTTCCCAAGCAAACCCCCATGATGTGTGGTTGATAGATATTACAAATTCTTTAGGAAACTTGTCTTTTATAAATGCCATTTAAAATTAAACTGACAGCAATTATCACAGCTATTTCTCAGATAAGTGAAAATTGCTTCATATTTAGCATTGCATGAACCAAAACTATGCTCTTTGCTGTAATATCACCCTTAGTGCAATAGGTAGTGTTTCCAGACTGATAACACAAAAAGTAATGACTCGCACTTCTGTACTCTCAGACCCAGACCTGTTCCTTCAAGATTAGAAATGCCATAACTGTTTATACTTTAGTCCGAACTGCTTCTAAGTGTTTATAATTTCTTTGGTGCTTTGAATCAGATTTGCAAATATCCGCTCCTTTCATCTAAAGCCAAACTACATATTATTGCAACTGTATTCAGTTTCATTTTTTTGCCAGATTGGAAGGTATATTTTTCAGCTGAGCAAATGGTAATATTTCTCATTATGAAGAGCTCAACAGAACCTGAAAACTGCAACCCATCACCAGATTATACCTCTATTTTGGAGAAACGGCAGATGTTTCCCTGGTTGAATATTTCAGTTTACTGTATTGCATTTATACACAGAACTAAAGGGTTGTGTGTCATCTTTAAAAATATCACAATCTAATTACATGTAGCACAAGGTGGTCAACTGTCAATTCATTTGGTCCAGGTTACCATTAATATCAGAAACCAAAGTGAATTTATTCTTTATTAACAATATATTTCAAGATTGCATAGGCCACAGCATATCATACCAATTGGCTGCAACAAGCAGCTGTAGAATTTCAGTTTTAGTTAGTCTTCATTTTGGAAGTTTTCAACAATTACTATGCTACACAGAAACACAGGAAATAGTAGGCCATTCAGCCCTTCGAGCCTGTTCCGCCGTTAAATATGATCATGACTGATCCTCTATCTCAACACCATACCCTCTGACACCATTAGTGTCTAGAAATCTAATTCCTTCTTAAATATATTCAATGACTTCGTCTCCACAGACTTCTGTCATAAAGAATTCTACAGTTACACACCCTCTCAATGAAGAAATTTTTCATCTCAGTCTTAAATAGAATCCCTACAGTACAGGAGGCCATTCGAGTCTGCACCAACTCCCCAGCAGAGCATGCCACCCAGGCCCTATCCCTGTAGCCCCACGTATTTACCATGGCTAATCCCCCTAGCCTATACATCTTGGGACAACAAAGGGAAATTTAGTATGGCCAATTCACCGTACCTGCACATTTTTGGACTGTGGGAGGAAACCAGAGCACCCAGAGGAAACCCAGCAGACATGGAGAGAATGTGCAAACTCCACACATCATCACCCAAGGCTGGAATTGAACCCGGGTCCCTTGCGCTGTGAGGCAGCAGTGCTAGCCACTGTGCCACCCAGGTGTATGTTATAAAAGTGCTGTGTTTTTTAAACAACCACACAGTCAATCCTTCGCTGACCTCTCGGCTTTTGGCATTCCACGCTGTGCCACGTACCACAATTACACATGCACCTGCATTCAGGCGTAGACTATGTTAACATCTCACAGCTTGGCCTATCATCTTGGAACCTCCTTGCCATTTAACCAGGACGTGCTCTATATAGGCCATCTTATCAGCATGAAACAATAACCTCAAAATAAAAATCACACACGGGCATCTTTCACTTGTGAAAATAAAGTTTGTCACCTGGAATGTCAGGACCCTCCTGAACAATCTCAGTTACAGACCCAAGTGCCACACCAGCTTCACAGCTCAGGAACTTCAATAGTGACACCACCTTAAGTAAGATACCATGTGCAGAAGAAGGCCACCTGAAGGAGAAAGGTGGTAAATATATTTCCTTAAGAGCCTTCCAATAGAGGAAGGATACTGCCACCAGATGAGCTTCGCCATTGAAAATTAGCTTATTTGGCAGCACAATGACTCGTGGGGAAGCAAGTGCCTCATGACAGCCCAATCTGCCCTTAGAAGAATCAGCATGCCACTGTCATCAGCACATACGTTCCTACACTAAAGGCAGTAGATGAGGCCAAGGAGGGATCCTACAATGTCTTCAGCAAACACTCAGCAAGGAAGGAATTGGAAAAATAAGCTCCAATTGAGTCCTCCTCTTAAAAGAAATGTTTAGAACCATGACTTCTCATAACCAACACCCTATCCTGCCAGTGAGACAAGCTCAAGACCTCAAAGTAACATCCACGGTTCAAACACTGGCACCTTCTCGACTACATGGTCAAGTGGGAATGGAGGGATGTTTACATCACCCTCGCCATGAAAGGGACCAACTGAGGAACAATCACCAACTTATCCAATCCATCATCTCCATTAGCCTGTTCCACCATGAACAGAGGGAACAGAAGTAATGCTGCAAGAAAATTATCAAAGGCTTCAAAGATCGCTCCAAGGCAGCCCTCAGTCACTGCATCACTGCTAAGCTCTCAACCTCAATGCACTAGGAGCCACAATGCCTGTTCAATCCTAAAGTCTACTGTTCAAGCACCCACTAAGCTGTCCTTGGTCTATCAGAAAACATCGTAACTGGCTTGACAATAATGACCAAGAGAAACAGGACCCAATTAAACGCGAGCATAAAGCTTTCACCGACTAGAAGTTTCACCTCACCTCAAAAGAAAAGCAGCAGTCCCACGAGAATCTGAAGGCAACAGTGCAGATTAAAATGCATGACAATGAACAAAGCGCTCAGAAGATCCAACAATTCTTGGACACCAACATTGTCAAGAAAATCTTTATCAAGGGTCCATCATGCTGAGAGCCAGCAATTCGGGGAACTCTTCAAGAACAGGTTGGTAGCTGGTGCTCACAAGAGAGAACTCAGCAACCAGACTGAGGAATGGTGTTGAGGGCATTCAAATCAAAGCCTAACCACTCAGTTTCATCGACAACTTGTCCGCAGCAAAGTTAAAAAAAACATTTGACAGCTTAAAAAACCCTTGGAGCATATGGAATTCTTGTCAAAATTTGGAGCACAAAAGGAGAGCTACACAACCTTACATTACCCAACCAGGAAGAGCAGTGCATGTTGGGGATCTCAAGGCACTGTGATCATGACTATATTCAAGAAGGGAGACAATTCAGAATGTGGCAACTGAAAAGTCTTCCTGCTGTTTGCAAAAGTAAGGTTATTGCAAGGGTCTTCCTCAATCACCTTTGCCCAGTGCCTGAAATGCTTGTTCCAGAATCAGTGCAGTTTTCACCCATCAAGAGGTTCCATGGACATGATCTTCACTGCACAGCAAGTTCAAGAAAAATAACAGCATCAGCTGCGGTACATGGCCATAGCCTGTGTCAGCCAGAAAGACTTATGGAATATGCTCAAATTTGGTTGTCCTCAGAAATTTGTCACAATCCTTTGCCTACACCACAATGATATGCAAGCCATGATCTTCACCAATGGAATCACCACAGACCCCCATCTCAGCGAGGACTGGGGTTAAACAAGGCTGTATCATTGCACCAATCCTCTTCCCCATCTTACTCGCTGTAATGCAGCACCTCACCTACAGTTGTGAAGATAATTTATAGAATAGATGGGAAACCACTCCAACTCTAGTCAAATGACATTGCACCAACACTACCGTCTATCTTTAATACCTACTTCAGCAACTTCAAGCTTTAAACTACAGCTATCACTTTTTTTAAAAAACAGGTGGTACTGGGAATGTGGGATGGTCTATGCCAGAAAGGAGTGGATGAAGATTGGGTTTAGCAATTGGGAGAAAAACTCATCAGGACACTGTGCTGGTGGCAGAATTTCAACCCCTGATGACGATTTGGTACCACACCTACTTAACTAAGATCTTCTATTTCAATTTTAGGCCATATTTCCCTCCCACCATCCTGGCTATTCACACATTCTATATTTTGTTTACAATTATTTATGTCGGTGTAGAGATAATCTTACCCACTCTCTAACCATCTTGTTTTCATTTAAGAAAATTAGAGGTCAGTTTACTGATGCACCCCCTGATACTTTTACCTTCCCCTTTGTTCGGATTGCGTTTAAATGCTTGTTTTTTCACTTTTCATATGAAAGGTTAAAACCAAAATATTCTAATATTTCTCATTTCTAATATTGTCCATTTTGCTTTAACATATTAACTGCATCAAATCGAGGTTGTTTGGCTAAATATCCCAAGTGTCCTAAAAGGGATAAATGGAGCAATTGAGGGACCAAACAAGTCTGTTGCAACCCCAGTGGAGAGATCCTGAAAGGATTCTAAAAATTCATGTCCATAACATTACATCTTTGCTCCCGAAAGAAAAATACTGCAAATGCTAGAAATCTGAAAGGGGACGTTAAACCCAATCTGCCCCCTCAAGTCATTGCAAACAATCCCATAGCACCAATCTGAAGTGGAGCCAGGGAATTAACCAGTGTCCTCGCCAATATTTGTCCAATTATTACGTTGCTGTTTGTGGGTGTTTGCTTTGTACATATTAGCTGCCATTTTTCTTACAACAGTGGCGACACATCAAAAGTACTTTGCTGGTTGCAAATGACTTTGAGATAGTGGTCATGAAAAGCACTATATCAATGCAAATCCTTCTTTTCTTTTTAAAATCTATATTTCCCAATGATGTGATATTTTTCCACCCATTGAGGAAGGCTACAAAAGTAAAACTTTGGTGCAAAGTTACTCTGTAAAACGTCATTAATTAATTCTTCTGATGCAAATACATTCATTGCATGCATAAATTAGAAGTTTCAGGTGGCAACAGTGCCCCTGTACAAGTTTCCTTCTGCAGGAAGGAACTGCATTATGGAAGGCATGGAGATCATTTGAATTTAAAGGCAAATCTTGACATGCATGTGTTCTGCACCTCGAAATCAATTCAAAATGATTGTGGTAAAGACTTGGGATCAGTTCAACTGCACATGCTCTCCCCCTGAGAATAGTACTTTACTTGTTAAATATCTGAAACAACATGACAAATATTTCAAAATGGCCACAGAAAGTGCAATAAAATTTAGGTTCTCTACATACATCATGTTGCACTCTTCAGGCACTTCAATATGGTCAAAGAAACATTACAGATATTTCAAAATGGTCACTACCAATGTTGCAAAGACATTTAAGCTGTCCACAAAGATCAGGTAGCACTGTGGTGCTTCCATAAAACTGCGATAATATTCACTGTATACATGAGTCATGCAGTTCGAGGGGGTTCTATACAATTCCACTCCCCTCAGTGAACTATGGCTGAAAGGTGTTAAGACAGTGACCTTCTGCCATTACACTTCAGCAGTGGCTGCCCCAAGTTTGAATTCATCGTCCGGCCTGTAGTCCTGGGCTTTGGAACACGTCAGTCTGCAATGCTCTGTCAGGGACAACTCCTTATACGGAAAGACCAACATGTTTTGGGCAGACCAAAGAACACTGTACACTGAGTTGATGATCCTTCAGCAACAGCTGACGTTTTTCTCAGAAAGCTTCCCCGGGAACAGCCCGTAGAGTCCTGCGTCTCAGAGCTGCTTGGAATGAACCTCAACAACAACCACTTCATCTCTCTCCAGACCACCTTTGCAAAGACACATTCACCAAGGAGGTGGACAATAGTCTCTTCCCTACTACTGTCACCTAGAGGGCAATGTGTAGATGGGGCGAGACTCTGAGCATGTAGGAAGCATCTGACGGGGAGGGCTTCTCGCCACTAACCAAGTTAGGTCTTGGTGCTTGTTTGAAAGTTCTGGTGATGAGGCATTCTGACAAATGGGACTATCCGACAGGATCTACCTTTTCTCTAGGACATTAGTGCAGACCACTGCCTGATGGACTTGTGGTCAAAGATGCTTCTCTGCATATTTTATTTTTACACAAGGGACAGGTGATACAGCAGTCCAACTACTTGGGAGCATTTTGCAGCAGTGTGGCCAAATCCATCATTCACAAATCTTTTTTTTAATTTTTTTACTCCATCCTTAAAGTTAGTGCCAAAGCTCATTATAGACCAGGCAAACCAAATCATTCCTTGCGTGCTCCATAAACCAAATTCAAATCCCAATTGAATCCAATTGATGGTCCCCACAAGGGAGACAACAAGATCCAGGCTGACAAGATAAGGCATTGCACTCTATCTTGAGCCTGATCCAATGCTCGATCTTGAACCAAAGACCGAGAAGTGAACTTGTATTATCTGTCACAATCTTCTATGATAGATAACAGAGTCCACAATTTGATCTCATACATACAGCACCATAATTTGCTTGGAATAAGGAGGAAGTCAAGTGCAGTGAAATAAACCAAATTTATTCTTTCTTGGGCTGAGAGGTTCCTGTACATTATTCACGAGGAAACTGATGCTGGCAGGTTGTTCTACCAGGTGACAACGTTTGCTAGATTTGGTCTCACAAAAGAAAGAGTGAATAACGAGGAAGGTGAAGAATTAGAGGGTATGCAATAAGGGTCCCATTGGGTGTTAAAGTTCAGTGCAAGAAAAAATTGCAACATGAATTTAATATTTTGTTCTTTACTCTTAAGTATCAAAACAATTAATGTGATGGCACAAACAATTCACATGAAGTATTTATAGTTTTGAAAATAGTGTTTTTCCAGTTATTCTTTTTTTTAAATTCCTAGCAGCATTTAAAACTAAATGTTGAAATAATCTAGTTCTGCAGATAAACATAAATTGGCATACTTGAATTCAGATTGGAGTTTTCAATTCATTCCTGCTTCCCACATGCAGTTCAAAGGAGCAACCCCACATACAATATTTGAATTTTCAGAAACACTGTTCCCTCTATTGCTTTACAAAAAATTAAAAGCCATTCACTTGCGATGCCAATTAAAGCGAGACACTGTAATAAGGAGCTGAGACTTTGAGAATTCAACATTGTTGAGCACGAGTCAGAAATTGCCAAAATCGTGCAAAATGAGGTTTGCCAAGTTTTGGGATGAATTGCGGAGGTGGAATAAGTTACAAACTAAATTGGCTTCAGGAAAACAGGATAGCTTCTCTTGAGACACAAAATTAAGCAAATCAATTCTTCATTCGTCTGAACAAAGTTTTGCACTATATTACACATTTCAACCCCTGAAGCATGTCTCTTTATTCATTTTGCAGATTATATGGGCGCAGGACCAATGAAAGCGGTAAGGAACTTCAATTCAGGAAAACACTTCAATCGTAGACAGCCAATTCACTTGACCTCCATGAATGGTACTTGTCCAAAGTATGGAGGCTCAAATAACGCAAATCATAATACTTCAAATTGAACATTTTGAATAGAAAATTGATCCAAGGTTGTGCAGTGGGAGTAGCAGGACTGGAGGGCAGTAGGAGAGAGAAAAAGCTTTCATTCAACCAGTAAGAAAGACTACAAAAATCTCAGCTCTTCATGGTTGAGAATCCGATTTCCCCCTCTTCAGCCACCTTTCCTGACTCCGCCAACCTATCACCCACCCTACCTATTGACTAATATTCATACTGGACGTTTAAACTTACCATATGGCAGAAATTGCCATAAAAGGGACGTGTCTTTGATCCTCATTCTCTTCACAGGTCTCTGCATTGAGCGAGTTCTTCAGGCTGCTGCACAGGTAGTTGGGTCAGGTAAGTGTGCTGTTTTCTGACTGATCAGTGCAGACAGTGTGGCTCTGGCACTGAATGGAAAATTTGGCTCATAATATTTCACCTCATCTTTCTGCAGTCAAACAGCCAAATAACAGTGAAAGATGGGATTCTAACTTTTCAGGCAAACGTGACACCCTATAAATCACACATGCACGCTTCTGAGTGATGATCAACTATCACAGTTATTCTGAACATTGATGATACAAATTAGATTCATTTCAATAATGTGTAAATGTTTTGTGGCATATATTTGAATTTAGATTGCAATTACAGCAATTCAAACAGACCTCAAAAAATTGATATTCTATGAATCAACGTACATGTTGCAGCAATCAACTTAATATTCCAAAGCAGCAATACAAGTTACTTTACTGAGGACAGGAAGTATAAAATGACAGTGTTCTTGAGACATATCAATTGAGGGCTCCATTACATATTTAACTGCAGGAACAGTAGGTGTTAACTGAAGCAGAATCTTCCTGGAACTTTGGGAAAGTGGGAAATCTCATCTTTCTCTTCTATCTCTACCTTCTGCTGGCATAATGGCTTGAAATCTTAAATGCACAATAAAATTAACATATAAACCTTAAGAATAGATGCATAAAATACACAAATACTGTGGGCAGCCTTTACAACACAGAAAAACAGCAAGTCAGCAAATCAGCATACTGAGTTTATCAGTATTCCCAATTTAAATAACATATAGCATGTAACACTCCATTCAATCCCGATTATATCTGATTGGAAGTGGGTAATCATGATGTGGAGATGCCAGCATTGGACTGGGGTGGGCGCAGTAAGAAGTCTCAACACCAGGTTAAAGTCCAACGGGTTTATTTTGAATCATGAGCTTTCGGAACGCTGCAGCTCATCTGATGAAGGAGAAGCGCTCTGAAAGCTCGTAGTTCTAAATAAACCTGTTGGTCTTTAACCTTGTGTTGTGAGACTTCTTGAAGTGGGTAATGATCATTCTAGGCTGCTGATAACTGTTCCCAGGATATTTAACATTTTATTATGGGAATTTGGTGAACAGGGCTGGCCTGATGTTAGTGGTTAGTGTAATTTGTCTTTCTGACACTTCAGTTCAGATACATGCTTTGACACACATTTATACATTTAGTATATCAGAGACAAATTACTGCATAACAAACAATCAGCACCAACGACATTACAAATGTTGAATGATTTTCTTTCCAAGCAGTTGCGATTCACAAGATAAATAAACTTGGATGAATTTTATGAACAGAACTGTTCCCTCATCTGTATAGTTCTCCCCAGACATCACCTCACCACATGCTGGGGGAACACAGTTTCTACCTCTGCTACTTTATCCAGAAGTTAACTGCAAAATTTGCCACTTTCTCATGAACAAGTTCATCCCAACATTTGTCATAAATTGTCCTTAGACCATTTTTAGCATATACTCCTTTGGCTTAACTTGAACTAATTTTCCAGATTTACTTTATAACATTTAATATCCTCTGTACTAAATAAGATCTTTCCCAAAGCTAAACTCCTCCACAGCATGCACTCTTTGCACAAATTTAATTGTTGACATCAGGGATCAGCACCATCTCCATGATTTCAATGTTTCGTTGCTGTTTTGCCAAGCCACAAAGGCAACATGTCCAGGCAAATTTAAATCTTTTTGTTTAATCTAAGAAACTCCACTTGAGAAAAGACAAAATTAAGGGCCATAGTCACTAAGGAATCTAAGTAAGTCAAGATAAACTTATTTATTTGAACAATGACAAGAATCACAAAATCAAGAATTGTTACAGCTCAGAATGAAACCATTCAGTCCAATACGTGCATACAAAATGAGCAATTCACCGAATATCATTCTCCACCCTTCTTTCAATCCTGGACATTCTTCCTTTTCACTTAACAGTCTAGTTCTCTTTTGAATGCTTTGATTGAACCTGCCTCCATTATACAATCAGGCTACGTGAAAAGGTTTTCTTCATGCCATTTTTGCCTCTTTTGCCAAACATCTTAAATCTGTGCCCTCCCACACTCAAACTTTTGACAAGTGGGAACAATAGGCTATCACTGGGTGTTGTTGAGACAAATAGCATTGATTCATTTAAGGATAAATTGGTTCAACATATGAGGAAGATAGGAATAGAATAGCAGGTGCAATAAAATGTGGACACGTGCGGGGTTATCCACTTTGGTAGCAATAATAGGAAGGCAGGTTATCAGAATGGGTGCAAATTGAGAGAGATGGATATTCAGCAAGACATTAGTGTCATCATGCATCAGTTGCTATGAGAGGGGATCTCAAAAAATTCTAACAGGGTTAGGCAGGATAGATTCAGAAAGAATGTACCCAATGGTGGTGGTAGTCCAGAACTAGGGGTCATGGTTTGGGGATAAAGAGTAAACCTTTTAGGACTGAGGTAAGGAGAAATTTCTTCACTCAGTGGTGAATCTGTGGAATTCACTGCCACAGAAAGTAGCTGAGGCCAAAATGTCGTGAGATTTCAAGGAGGAATTAGATTTGGTGCTTGGAGCTAAAGGGATCAAGGGATATGGTTGGGTGGGCGGTAGGATCAGGATATTGAATTTGATGATCAGTCATGATCAAAATGCAGCAGACTTGAAGGTCAATGGCCTATGCCTGCTTTTAGTTTTTATGTTTCTATTTTGATAGGGTTAGATGGAAGAAGGTTGTATGGAGAACAAACACTGGCATGGATCTGGTAAGTCAAATGGTCGACTTCTATAACTATTAGAAGATGTTTACAGTAAAGTTCAGAATTCCAAATTGCAAAAATCAAAAGATAACTCCCTGGTTTATCTGAAGTCCAGGCCAACATGTAATGCGCCTCTTGGGTATGCTGGATGCATAGGTCTTTCTCTTCACCTACCACATTGTAAAGAAATTTCACTGGGGTCCAATATGCCTGGATCCCCTCAGCTCTTGCCCCAACACTTGCTCCTTCCACCAACACCTTCCATATTCAGAGTGCTAACTCTCCCTTCACCCCATGGTTGGTTTCCCCCTTTCTCGAAAAGCTGACAGAGTATTTCAATTGAGGTCAAGACCAATTCTTAGAATGAATATTAGCCATGCCCCCTTTTTCATTTAGTTCATAAAGGTAAACACAAAAACATTACAATGCATGCTCAAGGTGCATCTTGAAGCAAATATTCTGACACATGTTGCTTTTCAGCTAGAGTGTGGAAATGCAAACTGGAACCATCGTCCACAAAGCACCTCACGTTTCTCATACCTAAAAGACCAGCTAGAATTAAAGAGCAATATAGATCCACACCCAATTCTCCACCCTGCTCATCCCAATTCACTGCACACTGATATCACCAATCAGTGGCATATTCACAATCTCTATTGCCCAGTTAATTATAAAAATTAATATAACAGTGCTGTTAAATCTGTTAACATCCCCACAACCCTGAACAGAATTAGTTTCAGACCCAACAATAAGAGTCATGGGGCAATTCCAACAAGCATTCCAGAGAGAAAGCACAAGCCATTTGCACACCTTCTGCAAATGGTACACATTTGGAGAAACTCAATGAGAGACCAAACTTCAACAACAAAAAAGGAGCTTTTAACCACATTATCTGTGCATTTACAAAATTACCCAAAAGATGATTGAGACTTCCTTGTATGAACCATGAACACCTTGCTCAAAATGGATTCAGGACTAGGGGTACTGTCATCAACAAAAGTGCCCCCAGACATTTATAGCCTGATCAGATCAATCTTTCCTTCCATGTGGCCAAGGTCTGACTAATGGCCCAGTGAGAGGGGATCATGTATTCCTTCCAACTGGAACAGAGAAAATTCCTTCCAACTGGAACAGAGAAAATTCCTTCCAACTGGAACAGAGAAAATTCCTTCCAACTGGAACAGAGAAAATTCCTTCCAACTGGAACAGAGAAAATTCCTTCCAACTGGAACAGAGAAAATTCCTTCCAACTGGAACAGAGAAAATTCCTTCCAACTGGAACAGAGAAAATTCCTTCCAACTGGAACAGAGAAAATTCCTTCCAACTGGAACAGAGAAAATTCCTTCCAACTGGAACAGAGAAAATTCCTTCCAACTGGAACAGAGAAAATTCCTTCCAACTGGAACAGAGAAAATTCCTTCCAACTGGAACAGAGAAAATTCCTTCCAACTGGAACAGAGAAAATTCCTTCCAACTGGAACAGAGAAAATTCCTTTGTGGTCCACCTTTCTGGGGAATTCCGAGAATATCATGAAATAAGCTGTTACCTGTACATTATTAGGTGAATCAAACATAAATTCAAGTAGATACTGCAAAGCTCCCAAGATTCTGATAACTTTGCTTTCATGGTACCAGTAAATTTCATTATAGGAACAGGGTACATTCTTCAATTAAATGCAAAGGAAAATATCTCCACTTTAAGAAAAAATTGCAGTTCAACCACAGCAGAGCCCCATGTGTCATTGTCTGCCTTGACACATCAGCAAAAAAACACTAATGAACTCCACCCATGTATGCAGAGATCTGAATTTGTAAAGAGCAATGCTTTTCAAGGTTGACTGACAGGCTACATCACAATATATATATAATCTGATCACCTTGACATATTAGTGCTTTGCATTGTGTAAACATTTTACCAGTGATTAAGATGTACACTATTTTTCATAAAATGTCCACACTAATGATCCAGTATCGTGCTATCAAAACGTTAATCAATAGTGTTGGTATAAAGCAGAAAATTTAGTGTGAAAGGTAAATGCTCCAAACTCAAAATTAAAACACTGGGAACTTCCAAAAAAGAAAGAGATTATACATTAGGTACTTCAGAAAAAATGCTTGGGAGTGAAACAACATTGTGGTTTCATTTGACGATGGAAACTGTGTTTAATCGGGATTCTTCCAGCACATGGCTTCTAAATTGTATTTTATATGAAGGCAATGTTATTCACCAGAATAAACTGCCAAACAATATTAGTGTGAATTCATCGCAATCTACCACAACGGACAGCACGGTGACACAGTGGTTAGCACTGCTGCCTCACAGCGCCAGGGACCCAGGTTCAATTCTGGCCATAGTGACTGGCTATGTGGAGTGTGCATGTTCTTCATGTCTGCACGGGTTTCCTCCGGGTGCTCTGATTTCCTCCCACAGTCCAAAGATGTGCATGTTAGGTGGACTACCCATGCTAAATTGCCCCTTAGTGTCCCAAGATGTGTAGGCTAGGGGAATTAGCAGGGTAAATATGTGGAGTTACGGGAATAGTTGCTCTGTTGGAGGGTCAGTACAGACCGATGGGCCAAATGGCCTCCTTTTAGGGATTCTATGATATTATTCACCATAACAGAATACAACTACAACGATAATGCAATGCACTGAAAATCATCATCTAGTTCAGAGACAGGGCAATATGAAGAAGGGAGAAAAATACAGAAGAATCTGGTATTGCTGATCACCACTTCAAGCAACATTTAATCTGTAACCAATTGTTCCAAGCCATGGCCATGACCTATTTATGTTTTTATCATTTGGTTTTAAAACAATCAGCAGGTTTTGTTGAAATTATCAGATCGGAGGCACCATACTTAAATCACAATTATTTAAATGTGGGGATGAAAAATCAGTTTGCAAAATTTCCAATTCAAAACAATAGGTTACAATTAGAAGTACAATGCTTGTAATCTGTTTCTGATAAAGAAATTAATTTCACTCACAAAACATGGAACTTTCAGATACAAGACAGGAACAGTGCTCAGAGTCCCTTATCAGATCTGAAGATTTATGGAGAAGGGGAATTGCCATGAACAGCACTTGAGATTCAACTCCTTCCCTATCTTCCCAATTGCCCATTCTCTTTTGCCAAACTCAGGTGGGAGAAACAACCAGAAGGTAGAGATTTTTGTTAAGTCTGGAAAGGGGAAGAGAAAGAGGGAAAAGGCAAGTGAAAGAGAGCAAGATTTCAGCAAGTTGGAAATTTCTCCAGCTTCTACATTACGACATTTGACAGAATTGCTCAGTGAAGTTTAAAGGGTTGGGTGATGATTGCAGTAAGTTTTCTATGATTAAATGTCAGTACCTGAAACATTGTTAGTGCAATCAGAGGAATTTAAATTCTCAGGAGATCAAGTATGCTGTTTAACATCCATTGGCCTTGGGTGGAGTGGAGTGGCTGTAGGAATGATAAATAAAGTTTAACCTGCCCAGTTAAGTAAAATTTACTGTTCAAAGAAAATATGCTTCTAACTAAAGGTTTAGAAGAGATTGAATGAAAACAGAAAAGACACGAGAGAACAAGAAACTAACTATTGTTATGCCAATGTTACGGAGATCCAAAATATCCAATTGAATTTGAAACATGCTTAAGGAAAAATATATAATGAGAACAAGAAACCTGGTTAAACCAACAATAAATGTGTTTATGACAATCACATTGAAACATATGTTGGAAGTTGGACAAGAATAACTAAGAGCTACTTAAATCAAAAGGAGGAGAGAATTGAGGTAGATTAGAAGAAAGATGACATGCTGTAAGAATGTCATTTGGGAGCTGCAAGATACGTCATTAGGGTTGCTGCAGTACGTGGAACATGATGGCACTAAATCAAGTGATAAGCAAAGTTGAATATGGTCAAATTATGTATTGAAATGAGATGCAATCTATACAAAAATGTATAAGAGCATTAACTTTCCAAAACATTACGATGCTGTGGATTGAGAGAATAGGAAAGTGGAAGTTACACAAACTTTGCAGTAGGTTTCAGCAGTAAGTTTACATTTCAACAAGTAATGGCTAAAGAATAGGGCCACTGGATACAAAAACAGCTTTAAAATAAACAGTCAAAATGAGGACTTTTAAGACTAACAAGATTAAAAAGATGGATACCATAACATTGGGTTCAAACCTCTTGCTATTTAATGTTTAGCTTCGAATGAGGAAAGTTGGTGGAAGGGTAGCTTAATGTAAGTAAAGTTTTCAAGTTTGCAGATGATCCCAAAATAGGAGACAGAGCAAATAAGGAATACCATAGCAGTTACAAAATATTTAGATCTTTGAGATAAATAGATTAATGAAAATTTAGCGCAAAATAATGATTACAGTAAGGAACTGAAAAATAGGAATAATAAATTATTTAGTGAAGCATTAGTATTGCGTACAGATTAGGAAAAAAATACCAAGTGTTAAAAAGTGAATAAATAAAACTATCAGCACAACACAACGGAACTAATTTGTCATTAAGTACTCCATTTGAGACAGGGGCATGCTCATCAACTAACCAGAGGCACCTATACAAGCAACAAAGTAAATTCCATAATTCAGCAGTTTAAGCTATGGGAAGCTAGATTTCTTTTCATTTGAACAGGAGACCTCTAAATGATCAAACTGAAAATTTCAGGGCGTCGTACGTTATTCATTATGGTGAGTGACTCAAATATCTGCAGCCAGCCACCCCAGATGGAAGAAGTCAGGCAGAAATTTTCTTAACCCAGAAGTTAGTGAGAGTTGTAGAGTAAGAGGAAAATGATTGATCTTTACAAAAATTGCAAATCTTTAGTATTAAAAATTCTTGCATTTTAAATCCATAATGAACATTATGAGATGGCATTAATGAACTGCTTGAGCTCCTGCCATTTACTATCCCCCTCCTACGTGCATTACATGCTTGACTGTAACATACACCTGAACCGCTGGAACAGATCAATTCAATGTTGCATTCCAAGAGCAGCATTCAGCTGAAGTATACTGTCAACCGACTTGTATGTGTAGATTGGGGTTAGATTCTACAACCTGCTCACTCAGAGGCGAGACCGGCTGAATTGAAGATGCTGGACTCTTCTTCATTTAAGCAGCTTTACTATGCAGAATCCCAACGGACAGTAAACAAACCCAGAAACAAAGTAACACAAGCTGTTTCAATTGCAAACAAATATTGCACAAAGCCATGGTTTCTTGAAATGTTCCTTTGTTAGTTGTTCATAACTATGTACAGGTACTATATGCACTATTATGAACCAATGGTCGTAGGACAGAAATGTTGGAGTCTGGAAGATGGGAGGCATGTCTAATTGCACCTCGCTACGTGGGAATATGGTTTACTAAGCAGGGATAAAGTCAGAAGCCGATGCAGATATTTCCAACGTAAGGAGCTCCAGACGAGGAAGTTAAAATTCAGGAAGTTCAACATCACAGGAGACCCGAACATGTACATTTTTTTTAAAACACACAGGACAAACTTCTCTGCGAGTTGGGGTGGGATGTCTGGCTCCGGGGCTTTGTAGCGAGACTGGGAGCCTGGGGGTGAGTTGATGATACATCCCGGGCTCAATCCAGGCGCCCGAGCCAGGGCGGCGCTCACAGGGTCCAAGCCGCTTCCCTGTGTGCAGCGCTGTGTGTGTGTGCGGGGGTGACAGCCGGAGCGGCCCGGCCCATTCCCGGAGCCCTGTGTCCCCCACGGCAGCGGCAGGCCCACCTCCCTCCCTTACTGCCCGCTCACCCACCCGGCTCTCACCTCTCGCCCACCCCGCGCTCTCACCTCATACACATGCCGCCAGAAGGACACTCAGACCCGGTGTTGTCCCTGTCTCCCGGGCTGTTTACTCTCCGCCGCTCCGGCTCTATTTTCTTCCCTTCCTCTCTTCTTTTCCCCTCACAGGCTCAAACCGTCCACGCAGCCCCGCCCCCGCACGTGACCGCTCCAAACACGGCAGGGGGCGGGGTGGGCCGAGCCACGCCCCTCTCCAATCCAGACCATTCCGCACCGTCCCCCTACAGCCCGACTTCACATTGGTCGGTTTCACTGTCTGTCACAGAATGACCCGCCCCCAGAGCAGCCTGAAACCCGATGATGTCATTGCCC